>NC_090925.1:810699400-811332911 GCF_040938575.1 Ambystoma mexicanum | reverse complement strand
CTTCCCTGGCTGTGGTCTTCCCTTCATGAATTGAACTCACCGCTTCTTTCGACGTCTGCTTCCCTGGCTGTGGTCTTTCCTTCATGAATTGAACTCACCGCTTCTGTAGATGTCTGCTTCCCTGGCTGTGGTCTTCCCTTCATGAATTGAACTCACCGCTTCTTTAGACGTCTGCTTCCCTGGCTGTGGTCTTCCCTTCATGAATTGAACTCACCGCTTCTTTCGACGTCTGCTTCCCTGGCTGTGGTCTTTCCTTCATGAATTGAACTCACCGCTTCTGTAGATGTCTGCTTCCCTGGCTGTGGTCTTCCCTTCATGAATTGAACTCACCGCTTCTTTAGACGTCTGCTTCCCTGGCTGTGGTCTTCCCTTCATGAATTGAACTCACCGCTTCTTTAGACGTCTGCTTCCCTCGCTGTGGTCTCCCCTTCATGAATTGAACTCACCGCTTCTTTAGACGTCTGCTTCCCTCGCTGTGGTCTTCCCTTCATGAATTGAACTCACCGCTTCTTTAGACGTCTGCTTCCCTCGCTGTGGTCTTCCCTTCATGAATTGAGCTCACTGCTTCTTTCGATGTCTGCTTCCCTCGCTGTGGTCTTCCCTTCATGAATTGAACTCACCGCTTCTTTCGATGTCTGCTTCCCTCGCTGTAGTCTTCCCTTCATGAATTGAACTCACCGCTTCTTTAGACGTCTGCTTCCCTCGCTGTGGTCTTCCCTTCATGAATTGAACTCACCGCTTCTTTAGACGTCTGCTTCCCTCGCTGTTGTCTTCCCTTCATGAATTGAGCTCACCGCTTCTTTAGACGTCTGCTTCCCTCGCTGGGGTCTTCCCTTCATGAATTGAACTCACTGCTTCTTTAGATGTCTGCTTCCCTCGCTGTGGTCTTCCCTTCATGAATTGAACTCACTGCTTCTGTAGATGTCTGCTTCCCTCGCTGTGGTCTTCCCATCATGAATTGAACTCACTGCTTCTGTAGATGTCTGCTTCCCTCGCTGTGGTCTTCCCTTCATGAATTGAACTCACCGCTTCTTTAGACGCCTGCTTCCCTCGCTGTGGTCTTCCCTTCATGAATTGAACTCACTGCTTCTGTAGATGTCTGCTTCCCTGGCTGTGGTCTTCCCTTCATGAATTGAACTCAATGCTTCTTTAGACGTCTTCTTCCCTGGCTGTGGCCTTCCCTTCATGAATTGAACTCACCGCTTCTTAAGACGTCTGCTTCCCTCGCTGTGGTCTTCCCTTAGACGTCTGCTTCCCTCGCTGTGGTCTTCCCTTCATAAATTGAACTCACCGCTTCTTTCGATGTCTGCTTCCCTCGCTGTGGTCTTCCCTTCATGAATTGAACTCACCGCTTCTTTAGACGTCTGCTTCCCTCGCTGTGGTCTTCCCTTCATGAATTGAACTCACTGCTTCTTTAGACGTCTGCTTCCCTCGCTGTGGTCTTCCCTTCATGAATTGAACTCACCGCTTCTTTAGACGTCTGCTTCCCTCGCTGTGGTCTTCCCTTCATGAATTGAGCTCACCGCTTCTTTAGACGTCTGCTTCCCTCGCTGTGGTCTTCCCTTCATGAATTGAACTCACTGCTTCTTTCGATGGCTGCTTCCCTCGCTGTGGTCTTCCCTTCATGAATTGAACTCACCGCTTCTTTCGATGTCTGCTTCTCTCGCTGTGGTCTTCCCTTCATGAATTGAACTCACTGCTTCTGTAGATGTCTGCTTCCCTGGCTGTGGTCTTCCCTTCATGAATTGAACTCACCGCTTCTTTAGATGTCTGCTTCCCTCGCTGTGGTCTTCCCTTCATGAATTGAACTCACCGCTTCTTTAGATGTCTGCTTCCCTGGCTGTGGTCTTCCCTTCATGAATTGAACTCACCGCTTCTTTAGACGTCTGCTTCCCTGGCTGTGGTCTTCCCTTCATGAATTGAACTCACCGCTTCTTTCGACGTCTGCTTCCTTGGCTGTGGTCTTTCCTTCATGAATTGAACTCACCGCTTCTGTAGATGTCTGCTTCCCTGGCTGTGGTCTTCCCTTCATGAATTGAACTCACCGCTTCTTTAGACGTCTGCTTCCCTGGCTGTGGTCTTCCCTTCATGAATTGAACTCACTGCTTCTTTAGACGTCTGCTTCCCTCGCTGTGGTCTTCCCTTCATGAATTGAGCTCACTGCTTCTTTCGATGTCTGCTTCCCTCGCTGTGGTCTTCCCTTCATGAATTGAACTCACCGCTTCTTTAGACGTCTGCTTCCCTGGCTGTGGTCTTCCCTTCATGAATTGAACTCACTGCTTCTTTAGACGTCTGCTTCCCTGGCTGTGGTCTTCCCTTCATGAATTGAACTCACCGCTTCTTTAGACGTCTGCTTCCTTCGCTGTGGTCTTCCCTTCATGAATTGAACTCACCGCTTCTTTCGATGTCTGCTTCCCTGGCTGTGGTCTTCCCTTCATGAATTGAACTCACCGCTTCTTTAGACGTCTGCTTCCCTGGCTGTGGTCTTCCCTTCATGAATTGAACTCACCGCTTCTTTAGACGACTGCTTCCCTGGCTGTGGTCTTCCCTTCATGAATTGAACTCACTGCTTCTTTAGACGTCTGCCTCCCTGGCTGTGGTCTTCCCTTCATGAATTGAACTCACTGCTTCTTTAGATGTCTGCTTCCCTTGCTGTGGTCTTCCCTTCATGAATTGAACTTACCACTTCTTTAGACGTCTGCTTCCCTGGCTGTGGTCTTCCCTTCATGAATTGCAAAGCACTCCGCTGCTTGCCGAAGATTGATCTGCACTCAATAAATACTCCAATAATACTAAACGTAATAATAATAATGGTCTCCAGGAGCACGAGCTGCCCACATTACCATTTCCCTTGTCTGTGAGTCTGTTTTGGAGCACATTCACTCTGTTTCACGCCATTTTCTGCGCTTTAGCTGGTTGGTTGGCTGAGGGTCCCGTGTGGGCATATCTTTGGGTGCGCTGGTGTTTATGTTTGTTGGTTTGTGAATTGAAAGCTTCCTTCTTTGCTCCTCAGTTCTGGTTGCTGGCCTGCCTCTGGCACGAAGCACTGGTCAGATCGTGGCATTGCCTCATGGATTACATGTCTATATACCGAAATATTTTATAAAGAATGAACATATATCGAATATTTTATAACAAAATATTGTATATAGAAACCACTTTTTTAGGGGGGGTGGGGTCCGCCCCTAAACCCCTGTTTGCCACCCCTAAAAACCCACCCCAACCGTTTCCCAAAAATATTTAACCCTTTACCCGACCCCTAAATGCATTCTCTATAACCTTTTTCGTTATAAATTATTCGATATATGTTCCTTCTTTATCACATATTCGATATAAAGACTGCATACCTGCCTCATGGTAGCAGTGAGAGCATAGAAGCATAATATGAGAGAAGGCTGTCAGTCTGTGACTGCATACCTTATTATTATTATTATTATTATTATTATTATTATTATTATTATTATTATTATTATTATTATCCTTCTCTCCCTATGTACCCTGGTTGGTCGTACATCCACCACCGCCTTTCACATGAAATATAATGAGCACATCCTGCATAAGCAGCTCAGGCTTTACTCTCTCACCATAGAAGGCTACGTATTGCTATTCTTCCAAGTAAAGTACCACCCTGTCTCACTGTGAACTAAAATTTAGAGCGACAAGACACGGAACAAACGTGTTTCATTTGACTGTACCAGTTTTACCTCTCCATTCCATTAACGTCTCCAGTTTGACCACTCCATTACCAGCAATATTCACCTTTACGCACAGTCTATTCTTGACGATGACGCGCTTGGCTCAGGCTTGGCTGTCCCAGGATTAACCTTCTGCCTGGGGAAATAGGCCAGCAAACGTCCAGGATTGCTGGATCGCTCTCTCAACCCCCTCATGCATCCAGCATTACACTGTGCACTAACTTACAATTCTCCAAATCTGCCTTGCAAACAGAGCACGCTAACCACAACACTTTAGGACATGGCTGCCACCTCACTTTTCGCGGAACCATGGTCCACCTAAAAAGACTGACGCGCACCGATGCTATCGCGAACGTATGCGCCAGATTATATGGGCCCAGGGGGATCGGGCCCTACCGTTAATTCATCGTCTGGTGTTGTAGGCACTGGCCACACTGACTCCAATCCTCAAAAGTGCGCTTTCCTCCGGCAGGGGCTTTGCAGTGGTGATGCTGGGCATGTGACTGTCTTTAAAGACAGGGCCCTGCACTACGGGGGGCCACTTGGTCAGCACCTCGCTGTAATGTCTCCCCATCACCGGACATTAGAAGGTGGGAAGGAAATCTCACAACTGTGGAGTCCTCATAACTTGTTGCTCCGAAGATGACAGAGGGCACCTGCCTGCCGCATCGCGCCCCAAGCTCAGAATTTACCAGGCCTCCATGGACGGATGCCCTTGCCTGACTTGCTCGATACGGTAGGCTACGGATCTCTAGCTGGCCTCCGCCTGCTGGCTTTAGTTTTGCCTTAATCCCCCTTCATGCATCAGAGCTTTCACACATCCTGCTGGGATTGAACCCCACCTCTTCCCAAACGTTGCCAGGTGCCTGGCTGTGTGGGGCCCACAGGCACATCCACGAAACAGTATTTAAACATGGGAGGAGTGAAGAACCAACAGGGAGTGAAGTGTGTGCATGTTGCAATGTGCTTTCTTCCTGCCTTGTCGGCTATGCATGAATCGTGAGGCCATGAGGTTGTGATAGTAGAATGTTGGGTGAGTGCTGACTCCTGAGTGTTCTATGTTTGACAGTTGGAGAGAGGCCGGCTGGGAGAGAGGGTGTGCAATGTGGCGTTAAGCACCCGTTCCAAGGCCTGGAACAGGTGGTAATGGCCTGGCGGCGCATGTTAACGGTTGACCGAAGCGAGGACATTTAACTAGGGCTCTGGGCCGTTAGCACCCGTTCCAGCCCTTGAAACGGGCGCTGAACGCCATTAGCACACGTCCCATGCGCTGGGACGGGGATAATTGAAAGTATTGTTGTTCTGTGAAAGGGTCACATTGCGACATCCCATTCACGAAACAAAAGACTGTTCAAAGATGGCCACCATGGAAAGGGAAAGCTGGATTTTATATGGAGTCCCTCTTCCCTTTCCATGCTGACCTCACGCATGAGGAAAGGAAGAAGGAAGCAGCAGCAGTTGCGAGTGCCACTACAGCCGCAATGAAGTAAGTGGGCAAGGGGGATGATTTAGAAAGGTGTCCGGCAGTGGGGGGAAGATGACAGGTGGCAGAGGTGGCCATTAGGTGGATTGGAACGAGGGCTAACATCAGGAGATTAAGCCAGCGTTTCAAGCCTCCTGTTTGGCTGGCACCCCCGCCAAGGGTGCTAATAGATGTTCCATACTGTGCTACAGTCTTGTGGCCTGTAAGCTGTGGGGCTGTTCTTTCCTAAATTGTAACCGATAAAGAAGCTTCTCTTTTTTACCTTCGGCTCCTGGTCATCACTGGAAAGGGTCACAGCAGTGCAGCCTCTACAATGTTTGTCATTAAGTGTTTCAATGTAAGTACATTTTTTGAAACTATTGTGAGAAGTTTAGCTGGATGTGAAGAAAGGCCTATACTTTACATTCTGGTACTTGAGATTTTGCTTTTTATATTTTACAATCGCGACTACAAATCCCAGAACTCAGCACAAAACAAAAGCAGGCATTTCTTTGTTTGTGCTTGACTACTGTCCAGGATGATTATCCTTTCTCCTTCTGTCCAGTGCTCGCGCCACAGGGCATAATAAAAGCAAACTTGAACCCTTAACAAAAACAAGCCTTGTAGACTGTCATCCAGGAAGTGGAAAACAACGCTATAATCATACTCTGTTTGCTCAACTTCGTTTGATTTATGTTTTGTCGGGTTGGTTTATTATTTGATAAAAGTACTTTAAAGTCATCTGTAAAAAGCAGACTATTATATTAGTCCTCGGGTGCCAAACATTATCACATGTCTCCATCATCTGAAGTTATTGCTACAAAACATTGCATTCTTGGAAGCCAAATAACACACTTCTTCCAGCCGAAGCTGGGAGGATAGGCGATGAAATGCCAGAATTGCAGACTGGGCACACATCATAGTTTCATCATTTAACAAAAGTATATGATCCTGGGCAAATCATTTAATCTTACTGGCCGCTGTCAGACAAAATGGTGAGTCCCTAGACCGTATGCTATTTAAAAAAGCCACACTCATGGTTTACCCACCTGTAGCATTGACAAAGACGACATTTATGGTTTATAGATAGCAACACTGTTTTATTTGTTGCAATCTATTTTGCACACAATATTTGCTGTTTCCAAATAATCTTGCCTACGTTTGCTGTTCCTAATAGTACAAAGAATGTCAGTACGTTTTAAAGGAAAAATCATATTTTCAGTCTGTATTCACTGAAGAGAGTGAAGAAAGGCTATTTGCTCAACTTATTCTTTCAACTGAGATCGAAATGTCTTATAGGGACAGCAACCGGTGACCTGCAAAACACCTGTCCACGTTACTGTGTCTGCCTGCTCTTTGCTCTTAAGTACTTTAAGTACAAGTTAATAAAATCAGTCGCTGTTTCTACTGCAGTGATTTTATAATGTTATGGACGGGTTGGAGCGCAGTGTGTGCGGTCTGAGGTTTCATTCTGGTGTTTGGCCCTGGGCATTATAGGGTAGAAAGTGAGGGGGGAAGAGGGGAGAATGTTCTATTAACACATGAAGCACCTGCACCTGATTCACAGAGATATTTTACAATGGAACACTCCCATTGAAAAACACTTAGTACGTCGATCAGGCCCGAAGCCTTCCAGCACCTGAAGTCCTAAGGGCAGGTGTTTGGACGCTGTAGTGTTTTGATGAAACAGTGGCTCCACGCACCACACTGTTTTACTGCTCCCCCTCGTCAAAGTTACCCATGGATGGAAATACCCATTGATGATGCCCTGAAGCTTACCCTTGCTCCAAACCTGGTCCCCTCTACGTGCAAGGCCCATCCCTGCACCTCAATAGGTTCAGAACTAAGGATAACGTGAGTGCTCTGGCTTCACTTCCCCCAAGACTAAGTTTGGGGATGTAGCTGATCCTGTAATTCTGCAGGGGAGTGGGTGGGGGCATCCCACAAGGTCAGCCCCTAGGTCCCCTACCCACTCTAGACCCCGGCCCTTGTTGTTTCTAATATATAATAACAATAGCTAGTTTTATACAAGCCCTGCAGGCATCTGAGCGCTGAGATAACTATTATTATTCGGTATTGCGGTACTCAATTTATGGACCGCGAAAGGATGAAAGATTGAGCTGGCCCTGCCGGGATTCGAACCTGCATCAGCAGGCTGCACACAGATGTCAGACACAGGAGCTCAGCTCGTTGTGCTATCTGACCGTCTCTGCCAATAGTGTTTTACTGCACTCTTTATTGTGTGTGCTTTTGTATAAATTGAAGTGATGTCATTTCCTGTGATGTTATCTGGGTCAAAGTTGACATGACTTGACATCAGGGACAGGGGGGGGCAAGGAGGGCAGAAGGGTCACTGGGCGTGCAGTGTCTCTTGCCATTTTTGGTGGGTTTGCACCACTACCTAGGCCCCACATTTGTGATGTTGGCACCCACGAGCACGACACAATCTTCTCCGCTGCATCGCCCCCTCCCTGTGTTCATTGCACCCAGGTCCTGCTTTCCCTTCCTCTTATCTTCCTCTCACTCCTTTTCTTTCAGACTAAGGTCTGCATGCCCCTGGCGCCGGCGGGGTCAAAGTGTGCCCCTCCATGGGCAAGCGCAGGTGCTCTCATACTACTATGGTGGTGATTTGGTGCAGTATAAAAGCATATTACCAGAATATTTTTTTAAAAAAAACATTGAGCTTCAGCAAGCCCAGCCCACGAGAACAAAGGATGGCCGCACCCTGGCAGGTACATTACACCTGGTGAAGGGCAGAGATGGGGAGGGGGTGGGGGGTTCAGATCAGCTACAGACAAGAGCCTGCCTGCCAGGTCGGGTGACACTTCCGTCTCCTGGTCTAGCCGTGCAGTGTGGACATGTGATGACACCAATGACACCCCCAGGGTAGGAGGCTTGGCCCCATGCCCAGGGAGACAGCGGTATCCTGGCGGATATGTGGGGATGGAAGCTGGTGCCCCTTCTGCTCCTCCTGGAAGACGGTGAGTGCCAGAGGGATGCGAGCAGGCATTTAGTGGGCACTCAGAATCAACCAAAATAGGCCAGATAGTTCCCGGGGTTGAGTGCTGGCTGTGGAGATTTGTGTCAATCCTCAAAGCCACAGGTATGAATTCCTTGGGGTCAAACTCAGCCTTTCATCCTTCCGAGATTGATAACAGAGGCATTGTTGGGGGTGCTTATGTAGTATCAGTTATTCAAGAGAGGTCTGTATGTGCTTAGTCTCCATTATTTAAGCTAAACCCCAGTACGCTGTATTAGGGAGTACATTCGGTTTTCTCTCAGTCATGTTCGCGAGCTTTGCCCTGTTTTAGGGTCAGTGAAACTTTCCAGCAGGATGTGCCCTCACCGGCCTCGCGTTCCAGAATCTTCCCTGTGCCTCATTGTTTCACTCAACAAGTAGTTCATTCCCCATGGCGCCATTTTTGGAAACATTGTGCATACAATGATTTTAGGACTTCCAAAATATATTCTGTATTTGTTGTATTGTAAATAAACGTATAGTGTGTCATAAAATAGTGGCAATGTGAAGAGCGCGGATTTTATTTTGTCAGCACATAATCTTCCCTCTATGTTGCTAAAAAAAAAAAAAGAATTGTATTTGGTTTATTTCGGGGGGAGGGGCGGGGGCGCAGTTTGACTGCCACTGGCCTAAGCATTTGCTGAGACCGCACTTCCCGAGAAACAGATTTGGGACATGCCTGGAAGCTGCGTGGCATCTAAGTCACGGCGACGACCAAGATCCGGTTTTCTTCACACTCTGTCACACCATGTTTTAGATGTGGTCATTTGGTAATGGCTTTTATGGAAATGAGTGATATGGTGTGTTTGCATTGTAATTTGTAAATGGAAAAATCTGATTAAGTAAAGGTGATATTTGGGTTTTTGTGAATGTTTGGCCACTGCTTGACTTGGGAGGATAGCTCAGGGGCAACACGCTCGCCTTGGAAGCAAGACGAAGTGGAGCAATCCAGGTTGAATCCCACGGTCAGTGCTTAGAAACCTCTGGGTATTAAACACATTATAAATAACCGATTACAAGTTGTATAGCAATTCTACCTGTCAATTGATCTGACCTGGCCAGCTACTTAAAGCATGGTATAATATTTCAAAATCAATTATAGAATTAATTTCAGTGAAATGGTCTGCACCTCTCTTTAAGTTTGTATCCCCAAATAAAGAAATGAAAGTAACATCTGTTGTTACAGTGCTTAGAAGCGGGAGGATATTGCCACAAAGCTTTATATAAGAACAGTCAAGAGTATTATTATTTTTACTATTATTAGCAGAGAAGAAACCAGTTTTGTAGGACGATTTCTAGGGAATTGGGAGCGGCTCTCAGCCTGTTATAGTAAAGCACATGGCCAGCTGCTCACTGCAGGAGGGAAGCGTGCTGTGCATACGCGTGAACAAAGTGGCCTGGGATCACTTCAGAGGCGCTCCTTGCATTTCCAATCATTTGTTATACGTCTAAACTCTGCCATTTTGCGGAGAGGATCAGCACTGGTAGCTGGAAGGGTTTTGCTATAAGTTGTAAAAAGAAAAAGGGTGACTCTAAAGGAATTGCTCTGTTTGCCCTATATGGAGACAGGGAGTGACCTGCCTCGTACCTGAAGATTGCAAAGCTTGAATTTTAGATTTGTTTAAAGTCTAAAGAGTGCACGAGTTCGGACAATGGAAGGAGTTATGTGGTGAAGCCATTGAACTTCTTGTGGGACTTGGGCGTGGCACTCTTAGGAAGGTGTTCAGTAGAAGCAGTGCTTAAAGTGGGCCAGGGTCAGCCGGGCCTGGGCCCTGGCTGTCTTCTAAAGTGGGGTCCCACCACAACATTGGTGGGACATATTGTCGCGCCCGCCATTAAGTCATGCCAGCTGACAGGAGTGCCAGCCAGCCAGTGAGCGACCCTGTGGCTGGCTGGCACTTCTGTCAGTCACTATAAATTCCTCCAGTGACCACTCGCGCGAGGGGTAACCAGATGAAGTTACTGTACCTTTGTTTCCCCACCACCTTCCCAGGTCACCGAGGCGTCTTTAACCCTCAGCGAACGTGGGGAGTCCTCGACATATTTCGAGGTTTATAAAAGATGGCTTGAAAAGTACACAATTCAAGCCATCTTTTATAAAGCTTTGCCGACGGACAAAACGCCTCGGACTTTGTCCGTCGTCAAAGCTTTATAAAAGATTAATTGAATTGTGTACTTTTCAAGCCATCTTTTATAAACATAGAAATGTTCAAAAAAGATGGCTTCAAAAGTTCGCAAATCGTAAGGTATGCACAGAAATATATAAATGTTATATATTTGTGTGCCCACCTTACTACGGTTTGTGTACTTTTCAAGCCATCTTTTATAAACATGGAAATATGTTACATATTTCTATGTTTATACAAAATGGCTTGCCTTTTAGGCCACGCCCACCCCACAAGCCACGCCCCCAAATGACCCACCCCCTCTCTCGATTTCTTACCCCACTTAAAGCCCTGAGTACAAGCCTATCGGTGGCACATTCCAGAAGGTAGCCGGCGACCTGTTCAGTTGCTGATCTGCTGAGAAAGCGCGGCCATGGTCGGAGCCTGATGGGGGACAGCTTTCAGCACTGTCACTGGATGGGGCCTTGTGAACAGTTGTATGTGGAATAGGCGCTCAGGGCGTTGGCAGTCCTTTCATGCAAGCCAGGTTGGATACACAGCCACGTATTATGCGGGTGCGCTGTCTGCCTGGGGATTGAAGCAAATCTCTTGAATTCTGGGGGCTGGGATTCCTTTTAAAATTACACGTGTACCTTTTGATAGTACATTCACAGCTGTGGGCCATTTTTCCCTCTTGATTATTTATGTCTAAAATAAAGCAGCAAACCATAAAGCTGGGGCAGCACTATGCCTTTAATGTCAGGCTTGAGAGCAAGCCTCACATGGACTGCGTAGTTGGTGGAATATCAAGTTTACCAGTGGCAAAGAAGTTCCACGGGATCCAGTTGAAGTAAAATTAATACAACCCCAAATGGATTGAGTAAAAATCATTATAACTGGTGACCTAGGATTACAGCCAAGGGTGAGATTACCTCAGAGACAATCACTTCTTTGCAAATGGCTTAAAAGCAGAATGTAACATTTGATAAACAGTGGTCAGGGCCACCCTGTGCCTTTGCCCAGGGGCCCCTCAGTCACCCCATTGCCGTCCCCGCATACCATCCTCGACTTTTAAGAGGGGCTGTGCTGCTTCCATGTATGAGGCTCGCTTTCAGTGGTCGAAGCGTATGAAAAGAAGTAGCAGACACCCCTTTCCCCATCACTTTCAGCTGCGTCAAAGGCTGACTCCATTCAACATTAAACAAGCATTGGCAATGCCAACCATTTGAGCTGTTTTGTAGGCATGGGAAAGTCACTTGCCAGGCATAGCCATAGTGCTATTAACTACCAGGTGTGAGTGTCTGGGCATCTAATAGAAGTGCCTGGCAGTAGCTTAACGCGTTTGCCCAAGCCAAAAACGTTGTCTTGCCAATGCTGGTTTTAAACAGGACTTCAGTGTCTTTGTCAATGCTCTTCTTTAACAGGACTTCAGTGAAGGACACACAGATTCTATGGCAAGACAGGAGGCTCCTATTATGCACAACAATCTTTACTCTGAAACCAAAGAAGCAAAGACAAACTTTTACAAAAAAAAAGTTTCAATACAGAACTAAATAGAGTTCAATGTCAATGTATGGGAAACTCCCCAATCCATCATGGAGGACAGGTCATGCCCTGCCAGGAACCAATGAGCAGGGACCCTCTTCTATATAAGTCCTTTACTCTAAAACCAACTCCTCTTTCTGTAGGTGTCTTAATTGGACGTCCACTGCACAGACTAGATGATAAAGTATGGAGAAAAAATCCAGCGAAGCTCCCGGATGACGCACTCTCCACCACTTGTAGCCGTGACTCAATCCCAAACATGACCTCTCATCTAGAAGCTGCAATAATAACAAACAAAGAAGTGTGGGTGGTTGGGAAGAACAACAAACCAAAGAAGGGTGGGTGGGTGGGAAGAACAACAAACCAAAATATGTTCTCTCTTGAAAGACCCATGTATAGGCACGTTATAAATGCTATATCATATCCCATCAAGGGCGGGTGGGTGTTATAATACTCGCTTCCTTGTCTTTAATAGAATCTAAACTCCCATCTCACGTTAGTGAGGGGGATTAGGTATTCTATGGCAAGACAGGAGGCTCCTATTATGCAAGTTTAAAGCCCTTGCATCACATTAATTACAACCTGACCAATACTTGTGATAAAAATATTACCGTGATCATTCCCAGGACCAATCAGCTGCTATGATACAATTTCCCCCCCAGGAGAACGACCTAAACCATATTATCAAAAATGAAGAACCAAAGGGAGAAATTAACTCCCTCTTACTGCATCACTTACTTAATCCAATAGGTCAAAGGAGCAAGAGGCCCCTCAAAAGTGATCCCACAGGAAGCAGCTGAAAGGTATTAGGAGACTAAGAGCTTCTTTATTGCACTGAAACATTCTAGAATACTTAAAAAGCTCATACATAAAAATGTTCTGGACACCTGGATAATGGAAGGAGGAAACTTCACGCTATCCCTTTTGGCAACCCAGAAAAACATCCTCCCCCATTGGGAAGAAAGAAAAAACTGCCCATATGTAATGGACAGATATCGGAAAAACATTTTTTTAACAGGAAGAAATATACCACCTAAATAACATGGAAAACAATTGAATTCTGGACAACCCTTCACTAGAAACAAAACGCACTAAACCAATACGATGTAAACGTCCCGTAAGAAAAAACTCCTAGCTCAGGAGGAAGCCCAATGCAAATGAACTAGAAGGTCCTGCGCATCCAGCGCTGTCTATCTACTGTTTCTCCCCTTTAAAGGCACCATGTCTTCTGTGAAATAGTGGCAGTTAAATGCAAACATAAACCTGTAATGTTACCCTTTCTAAATCCTTCCATCCAAAACTACCTATCCCTACTATAAGGGAAGAACGGAAGTGAAAATCAATCTACACAAATACTAACTGAGCGGGTGTAAGCTGAAAGGAAAACCTTTACTTATTAAAGGCTGCTCCGAAGGCCTTGAAAACCAGATAGAACCATGCGAAAAAAAACAGAAGCTCCCGAAAAAGAGGAAAATATATACTAATAAGGGAGAAGAACCCTTGCAGGAACCATTCCTAAAAGGAAAACTGGCGGGACAGAGACCGGGCACAGGTGGAGAGGTACAATACTAGTAATATGGCCTGTGAAATCCTAATGGAGTGGAAACCACCCCTGATCAGGCCAACGCGAGCTAGCCGTCTGTAATGAAGCTGAACCCGAAGTCTTGCTAGCATGGTAAAGGAGGAAAAAACACATCAAAAGAAAAATAGAGCAATCCCGGAGGAAACTACCTGAAAATAATGCCTTGGGATCCCCATTCTAACTGTAAGGTCGGGGAGCTAACCAAAAAGAACCACTAACTCGGATGCAAAGGTACAAGACCTGGCATAGAGCGAGTCTCTATGCCAGGTCTTAATAATAAAAATAAAAGTATAGGAGCAGTAAAACTTAACAAACAAACAAGCAGATGAGCACCGCTCCCAACTGCCCCCGCTCACTTTGACGACTGCTTGCTTTTCCGTTTGTCCAAGTGAGGCCACAGTTTACTCTCCCAATCATCGTGACGCTCTAGACACAAATACCCATATTTACTGCTTATCACTTTCTTTCTTCTGTCAGAGCTTTTAAAGTTGGAGCGATTTAGAAGCAATAGCTCATTTAAGACACCATTGTTAATGTTTCCTGTTCAGAAAGGCACAGGGGCATTTTATTTCTGAAAGCACACACAAAGCACCAGTTAGCTGCCTAAATCTACTGCCATCCCAGGCCAATTACTATATATCACACAAAACAGTTTCAAACTAACTACATTATTTTCAGATGTTCATATTTAACACCCCAAAAAGTGTTTCTTTTTGGTAGAATGTAATATTTTCATTACACCACACACAAAGCCTGCATTTGTCAATCATTAAAACATAAGCAGGTAACCTGTTCACGTATTGCCTTTTGTTATATGTCTAAGTCAGTGGTCTTCAAACTGGGCGGCTGGCCACCCTACCGGGGCCCGAAGGATGTCCTGCGGGGTTGGGAGGGGTCTGACTCATTAAAAAGGGATGACAATGACTGTTTTCAATATAAAAGAAATTAAGGTGACTTCTTTTCATTGATAATATAAGCAGTAGAACATGTTCTTACATTTTAAAGAGCCTGCCTCTCCACCCCACTTAGACATCCAGTGGGCCCTTAGGGGGGGTAAACCTCTAGCTGGAGGGGGGCAGGCTCAGAGCACTAAGAACAGGCACTCTAACTATGGGATGAAGTCTAGCAATTAGGCAAGCAAGGAACAAACAGGAAAGCTAAATACTGAAGGAAGCTATTAACTCAGAGCAAATGCAAGGGGCAGAATGACCAGAACAAAGGACAGATAAACAAGAGACTGGGATGGCAGAGAAAAAGAGAAAACAGCTTAGGCAGAAACATGAGAAGCTACTGATGCAGATATGCTTACTTTAAACAGGGTGTTTGTAGAAAGTCAGACAGGAAGTAAAGATACCCGCATAGAACTGGATGTCCATAAAAGCAAAACAGGACAGGCGTTGTAACACAGACAAAGGCAGGCAGGGTTCAGAAGACAAACACAGGATTTCCAGGAAAGATTCAATAACAGGCAGACTGCAATAATAGACTGGAAAAGGCACTGCAACGTAGCACCAACAAACAGGCTTCAGAAGCCAAAATGAGGATTTTCCGAAAGGGTTCATAAAGCTGTCACAGGAGCACATTAGCACAAACTCCCAGTGGAAGCACCTGACTGAATAACTGCTTCTGTTCAAATTAAGCTTTTAAATGCCCTCCAAGCCCACAGCCAAACAGGATGGAGCTGATTGCAGTCTCAGGCACCTGTGTTCAATCAAGCCCAGTCCCGACTTCAGTAGCCTGCAGCAGTGGATTATAATAGCTAATCCCCCACACTAACGTGAGATGGGGGTTTAGATTCTATTAAAGACAAGGAGGAGATTATTATGCATTACAATCTTTACTCTGAAACCACAGCAGCAAAGAAAATACTTTTACAAACAAAAAAGTTTCCACAACAGAACTAGATAGAGTTCAATGTCAATGTATGGGGAACTCCCCAAACCATCATGGAGGACAGGTCATGCCCTGCAGGGGACCAATGAGCAGGGACCCTCTTCTATATATGTCCATTACTCTAACCCCAACCCCTCTTTCTGCAGCTGTCTTGCACCAGAAGTCCAATGAAACGGTTGAACTGCGTAGCGCGGAGAAAGAATCCATCGAAACTGGAGATCTCCACCTTCCCGCAGCCTGAATCTATGCCAAAGTTCTTCTGGATAGGACTTCTCATCCAAAATCACGCACTCCACAACTTGTAACTGCGAGCCACACTCCTGATGAGAACCTCAACTCGTGGCTGTAAGAACAACAAACAAGAAGGGTGGGTGGTTGGGAAAAACAACAAACCAAAGAATGTTCTCTCTTGAACCACCTGTGTACATGCGTGTCACAATTGTCATGTCATATCATATCATATCCAGGGTGGGTGGGTGGGATAATAATCGCCTCCTTGTCTTTAATAGAATCTAAACCCCCATCTCACGTTAGTGTGGGGGATTAGCTATTCTATGACAAGACAGGAGGCTCATATTATGCAAGTTCAAAGCCCTTGCATCTTATTAGTACAACATGATCCATATAATAGAGCCAATATAATAAAATATAATAAAATAATAGGAAAGGAAAAAACATTTTTATGCTTTCATTAAATCAATCAGCTGACCGCAAGAGAATTGACCAAGACTAGTTTGCCCGAAAACTGTCTTATAAGGCATCGTCAAATGCAAGAAAACAGGAAATTGTGCCAATTCCAGTGTTCCTTACAGGCCGCCAAAACCAACTAGTTAAAGAGGGGAAAAAACCCTTGAACAAAGTTTTCCTATACTAATAGGTTAGGACAAAAACTCCTCTGTAAAAAACGCCTCTGTTGTCCAATCAAACATTTAAAACATTTAAATTAATATCATCTTTGGGATCCTAGAAAGCAAACCAGAGAAAATAAGCACAGAGCTCTCCTGGAGATAAAGAAAAAGTACCCCAAAGGGGGAAAGTCTTTTAGGTTCCATCCCATGCATTAAAGGAAGATATTGCATTAGGATCAGGGCATGTCACATAACTACACTGGGGAACCAAGAGGGAAAGACAAATCTTCAAAAAGGTAAAATGGGAGTAAAAATCATTTTATAAATTTGTAACAGGACGACCCATCCTGAGCAGAGCTGAAAAGCCATAGACTTAACCCACAATTGTCTTCAGACATATGTGTATACTAAGGAGGGATGTCCTCTGGAGGCCGAAGCAGAAGGGAAGAGAGGGGCCCCACCTGAGAAGCTAAACCTGTCAAACCGCCAACCGGAGACCGTCAGACCTTCCGAACACTTGAAGAAGAACTCTGCTACCATGACAAGAAGCAGATATTTACAAACCTGATCCTTAAGAGGCCAAACCTGGCAAGGAGAAAAAATGTATCTTACATCCAATCGCTACCATCATAGTGACATCTAAAACCCCCTTGTAGATATGCCCGGTGCTTGAACCTTGTTCCCTCCTCTCTGGTGATAAATCCCCTAGAGGATCAAAAAAAAAAAAAAAAAACTAACCGAAGGAGGACACCTAATTCCAAGTCTTAGCAAGACTCTAAACTGCAAAGAAGTGATCACTAAATAGTTAAACTGAAGCTGCACACCAGAAGAGGTCTAACCTCTATTTCAGTCAATTTGGAGAGCCTTGAAGCTCACAGCACCCTGAGCTGGCACCTTATTGTAAAAACAAACTCTTGTGAAAACCCAAAGGTCCACCTGCCATGCAGGTGACTAGGAGAATCAAGTCATTAACTGAATATAAATATCCCAGCCCTCTGGGAATCGTACTGGCAGACACCTTCTGATAGTTAATGTAGAGACGTTGGAACACATTGTGATAGAGGGTCATAATAACTTGGAAGGGAGATTAGCATCACTCCCAGACCCCTCTATCTCACCAAGGGATATTGAGCCTTCACAAATGAGGAGACCCCTCCCCCACTTAACCAAGGGAAAAAAACCTTGCAACCCAGAAGAAGGCTACCCTGAGGACCACATTACAACCCCGCTTTTAACACCCTTAAGAGAAATAAATACACTCTAACCAACCCCCTGACCGTGGACAGGCTCCGCTTAACCTGTTGAAATACCAGGAATTAGCGCAAAGGAAAGTAACTGACGGGAGGGAAATGCTTAGTGCGAGTCTGCACTGGCCCTGAGTCAGAACTCCTGTAAAAAGAAAACCAGAAAAACCATCGGGCGATGCTCCACGTGGTGTATATCATGATACAATATCCCCAAAGGATGACGAGCATGGGAATGAGGGGGAAAGATCTCAGGGAAAAATGATCAATGCCTCGTAAATACAGGTTGTGAAAGAAATCTGGGACCACTGTCCCCTCAAACCCGAGATCTGAGTCTCTGTATTCGTGTGAGGCTGACTGGCCACTAAGGGAATCAGGGAAAAAAGAAAAAATGAAGCACATTGTCCATAGCAAACAGTACTTATACAGTACTACGAACCCTCAGGTATATGAGTGGTGCATATCACTATTACGAACGGTGCGTGACGTGAAGTGTTCACTTATCGATCTCAGCAGGATAAAATACTTATTTAGACCTCTCCAAAATTAGGAACCTGTATCAGTAGGGTCAGCACGGATGAGAAAAAACCAGCACCCTAATCGGTGAACTGTAGAAAATGTATATGTCTATATATATATACACAACAAAAGAGATTAAGCAACGCTCTTGAGGGTACAGAAGCCTGCCTGAACTCCTCGAGCAGAGGAGAAAGTGCAACACACTGTTAGACGGTTAGTTGAACCACAGGCCAAGATTTGGGAGGAAAAACCATGGGGCAATCGCCCTAAAGTTATTGTTTGGCAACTCGTATATCTGATATCATGAAGTGTTTCCCAAACACCTTCTCCAAGTAGAACACGGTTGCTCAATTTGCCATGCAACAAAACTGAACAGTTACCCTCGAGCTGACCCTGTCTCCACCAACAGTTCAATAGTAAAAAGAATGTCCAATGGGACAAATAGTAAGGGAAACCCCGTCCCCACTATAGAGAGCCTCCAGCCCTGCAGACCTCAACAGAGGCATAACGCATCATCTGTTTCTTCCTCATGATGGGAGAAAATACAGCAGCTTAATCAGCACAGGTGTTGGGTGGAGCAATTGATATCGGGGAAAGCAAGACCTAAGGAAGGACTGAGTTGTCCTGAAACTAACTACGGTAAAGGGCGACAGAAGTTTAACTAAAAGACGAAGGTTAACACCAGTGTCTATAGAGGAAGGCACAACCCCCCACATGGGTCTGTTTTACCACAACCTCCACACACTCTTTTCTTTAAAGTACTTAATAAATTATATAAAATAGACATATAAAATATCCAAAGAAGAGGGGTTACGCCCTCACAGGGGTCCAAACCCCCGGCCCTTCTATAAGCTGCTACTTACCGAGCTATCCGGGCCACTGACAATTCTGAACACGCCAATGTGTTCCATTCATCACTTAAACATAATGTTTCGCAAAAGAGAGCACTGGGCAAGTGCACCTTAACTGCTCACCCTAGCAGGGTGTGGCAACCAGCAGTACACGAGGGGGTCCCTCGCCGCAGAATCCAGGCAAAGCCTGAAACCAAGCAGGCTACGGTGTGCTTACAGAAATAATGACATCTGCCATATGCAGCATCTAAACAGACTGCTAACCTTAAGGGAGGAATACCCTGAGCAATTGTGCCTTCAACTGTTTGCCCGAGCAGGGCGTGATAACCAGCAGTACACGAGGGGTAACCTTGCATTAGAACTGAGGTAGAAACCTGAAACCAAACAGGTTATGGCACACAAACTGTTAAGGTAATCACCAACGCCATATGCAGCACACCGACAAAGTTGCCAACTTTAAGTGAGGAATACACTGATGAAGTGTACCTCAACTGCTCCCCCTAGCAGGGTGTGGAACCATCAGTATACGAGGGATCACCTCGCAGAAACACAAGCCAATCCTGCCACCGAGCAGGTGACGGTACCTTTCCAGAGCACCTCCAGAGTACCTGAAACTGGTCACCCCCGCAGGGTGTGGAAACCAGCAGTATACGAGGGGTTAACCTCCCCATAGAATTCAGGCAGAACCTGAAGCTAAACAGGTTATAGCACTTACCAAGAAGGCAAAGCACCCTTCAGTAGGCGAACTGGTGTTAATATATACTGAAAATATCAATTTAAACACAAAATAAAATATCAATTTTAAATATATATATATATATATATATATATTATATGAATAAATATAAACATGAATGTGAATACATATATATAAATACACATTCGCATCCACATGTGTATACCGCCAAAGGCGGGCAGCGAACCGAGGCCCCTCGGCCTAGTAAACCTGCAAACCTCTCCTTGAGCTATGCCTCTTGTGGGCTGAAACATCCCTCACCACCATAGATCTATATAAATTAAATGTAGAAATACAAGCGTTTCACTGTAAAAAGAGGACACAGCTGCCCTTTTCAGGAATGCTCATGGAAGTTACTCCCATCAAAGGAGGGCCTAGCAAACTGCCCCCCCCCCCCAGCCGGATCCCCAGGACAGGCCTAGCCTGTATGCAACTAATGACAATGCGCATGTAAACATAAAAACACACACACGCGACGTGCGGGAAGTTAATGAGTAAAAGAAGCTGCAGCCTTTACAGTCATGGAAAAAAATGCGCGCAGGTTCCTACTGCCGCTTACATAATGAACTTGTAGAAAAACAAAAACAAAACTTCCTCTCAAGTGAAAAGAATTTCAAGCGTTCCCAAACCACCTGTGGGAAACGTGCGCTGGCTCTGGGGCTGGGGCAGCTGCTAAAAATAACACTGCCTGGAGGGAAAGAATTTCACACTTAGCCGCAGCCTGATTAGAACGCCTCTCAGGGCTGAAGAAATATAAACAAACACTGCAGAAGCAGAAGGCTCCCAGCGGAGCATTACAAAGCATGAATGTGACCTGCAGGTCAGCGTTAGCACACGAACACGGCACTCAGCCAGTTACTAACGGAACATGAAAAATACATGACCATTTCCACAGTACAGTGTAATAAAACCCCAAACTCATCAATATAACATTAATAACATAAATAAATAGCACTCTAAACTCCATAATTCCACACTAAGAAAAGAACTAGGAGGAGTTGACTTAGCTGTGGATTTCAGCAGCAAAGAAAGAGGGGTTGGGGTTAGAGTAATGAACATATATAGAAGAGGGTCCCTGCTCATTGGTCCCCTGCAGGGCATGACCTATCCTCCATGATGGTTTGGGGAGTTCCCCATACATTGACATTGAACTCTATCTAGTTCTGTTCTTTGCTGCTGTGGTTTCAGAGTAAAGATTGTAATGCATAATATGAGCCTCCTGTCTTGTCATAGAATTAAGGCCTCTCTGGCTCTCGGCAGCGTAGACTGCAGCAGCTTCAAACAGGTGAATGCAATCAGGGCCCATCCAGCTCTTAGTAGCTTGCTGCAAACAAAGGTACTAAATATGCCTCCTCCAGCCCTCTGCCTCTTAGACAGTTTGCATATACCAGAATGCATCTGCTGTTTTAACCCAAAACACGAAATGGATCATGAAATTAGATCGGTCCAAAACTGCAGTGATAAAACAAGTAAATTAATGCAGGGGCAGTTTGTAGGTTTTAACTTTGCAAATATGCCATAAACAGAGTCTCTGTATATGCGCATGTAGCGGTGCTGGGTGGCAGGTGGGCAGGATCATGACATTCGGCTAGGAAGATTTCACTGTGGTTCTGTTGTTCCAAGTGCAGACGCATGCCCACAAGACCACATAACAGTGTCATCAAAGCACATGAACCGTGTTGGGATCTTGTTTTCCAGGGAATATTTCACTATAGACTGTTGGGTTTAAAAGGTGAGCACCTTTTATACTTTGCCAGCCTAGTTATTGGAAAATCCCCCATCTCCATTTATTTTTCTGTAGTTGATAAATTATTTGGAAAGGCCAATGCACTTTTGTCTTTTGCACTTTCTTCTTAAGGGAAAAGTCAATTAAACCAAATATGTATATTTCACTTTAAGATATGTTCTCCTACTGTATGTGTATTCATAGGTGCCAGGTTTTGATTTTCACTATGGGAGGCAGAAGTTCCCACCCTGAGGGGGTGGTACCCATCTCCAGGGCGAAACACCACATTTTAAAGCAAGAATAGGAAAAAGCCATATGAGGTACAGGAAGGTTAAACATAATCTGCCTGATTCATGGAAATATGTGCGCCGAAAACGCAGATTTACGCGCCTTTCTGCCCAAAAATCCCTGTTTGAAGTATGGGGATTTTCGGGTAGAAAGGCGCGCAAATCTGCGTTTTCAGCACACATATTTCCATGAATCAGGCAGAATGTCTCTGCAACAGTAACCTAACCTGCTCAGTTGCCTTTGCAACATTCTGCTATAGGATCCCCTGTGTCACCTGAAATTCCTGCACCCCCGTCAATCAGTTTTGGCCTGCTCACACCTCCAAAAATGGCTCAGTGGGTACATTGATGAGGATCCCATCTCATTTTAAAGGGAGCAGCACTTGCACATTTTGCCAGAGGCATGCTAGCACATCACCTAGCCTGAACCCAGAAATCCTGCTAGATCCAGTGATTTAGAGGAGCACAGCACTCAATCCGGACTTAGTTTTCTTTTCTGGTCGCTGCGTGCATGTGCGTTGTTAATCTCCACAAGGGTAAAATTACACTCCTGCCCCCTTTGTTCAAGGAGAACGGCTTAAACTGTGCCCTCTGCCCTGTGTACTCAGCTCCTATTTTTATATCATTGAGTCCCCAACCTTTTTTTTAGGACTTCAACCCTGTACATTTCGTTAACCTTTGAAGAACTGCAAAATTGCTTAGTGGCACTTCCTCAAGGCCTCCAAGGCAAACAGGCTCAATCGCACTATACGGCAATCCTGCCATATACGCAACCTGCCCTGTCTGTCCCAGGCCCACGCCCTGACATGACATCTTTGGAACCTGCTTGGAGTTTACCTCTTTTGACAAACACAGCATTTGCCACTTGCTGGCCGCACTAACACAGTTTGCCTCAATTTTCTATTGATTCTATTTATTGCAAACACATTTCGTTCGACAGGACGTGCTTGATTTACTCTTTGAAAGGGACTCACGCAGTTCGGTGGTAAAAGGTGAGCCCTTTCAGCCATGCGACCAGGGTTTGGGTCCCAGCTTGTCTTTCGTTCTGGTGCAGCAAATTGTGTTTTCAAATACAATGTTTGATGCACCAGAAAAACAGAATGGGAACAAATCCATGTCGCCTGGCTGACCCTTCACCTCTGGACCACACAAGTCCCTAGCACGCACAGGGCGGTTTGCCATATTGACCTACTGCTGCACAATACGGAAAGCGGCCTTATGAAAGGACCACAAGTCTCTTTGAAAGGGGCTCGTGTGATCTAGTTCTTTAGCTGTGAAATGACAATCCCAGTGCTGTTTGCCATGCTGTTATACGTTTTTAAACGATAACATTTATGAGAGAACTTCTCCTCTAAGTACATAAACATAAATACATTTTGGACACTCACATTAAAATGGTTCAGGTCAAAATCCTAACTTGGTGGGAGGGATATAAATCTAGGGTAAGAGAAAATCCCGATTTACAAGCGATAAACATTTTGAATTAAAGACTAGGTGAAAACGTGTTTGATACTAGGGTACAAAAGTACAATTTCTGTTCTTATTGTATAACGTTTTTGTAAGATTGCTGCATTTGTTATTTTGTAGAAAAGATGTATTCTCTATGAAAATATACTCAAGATAGTTCCTAAAATGTGTGATGAGGGGATGCCAAATAATAACTGGGAGTGGAAAAAAGGGTGGGTTGATCAGCATCTAAAATAACTCCTCAGCTCGGAAATGTATTTAACAATAGAATATTTTTAATGAGACAATGCTGTTAACTTTTTATATTTTTATTCGAAATCAATCTTATGTTGGATTTGAAAAGGCAAGAAAAAAACCCTCATATCTGCAAAACTGAAATGAGAGGGCCATTTCAGCAGCTAAAAAGCCACACGTGCACAGCGCCACCTAGTAGTCATCTCTGGAAATTCACCTCCAGATCAGAGCCACACAGCAACACACTATAGGCAAGCAAATGACAAAACACCACAAAAGGTCATGTGAATTCATGCAACATATCTACAATCCACCTAGAGAGCCACTGTTTTCAGATATCTCCAACAAACCCCAGCCTACCCCATCCATATTGCTTAGTGGAAGATATTAAATATCACTGAACCCTATTGTGGTGGCAAGCCCTGCGTGCACAGGCTGGCTGATGTCAACATAACCAAACTACAGTGCGGTTGTGAAAGTAGTCCATAGTCTTAGAGGTGTTTCCTCCCTGAAAAGAACACAATGAAGAAGAAATATCCATCCTTCTATCTCTGGGCTGGCACTGAAGTGTGTAAAGACTACGTAGATCATGCTCAGCTCCACTTATGTTACGTTACTAGGAGTTTTATTGTACACCACTGCCATTTGCATGGTCTCCAGATATACTGGGTTGTCTGGTGTCTGAAAGAGAGTATGTGAGTTTGTGAGTTCGGAGAGGGAGAAGGCAGGTTTGTTGTCCTTTGTATTAAGGTTGCTGTCCGGAAGTACAGTACTTGGAAGTGCTCTTGGTGTATTATGTTAGATGCATGGGCAGTGGTCGAAGTGAGCAGGAGCTATTGGGAGCGGAGTACTACTGCTTTTTCTTTTTACTGTTCACAGTTACACTACATTTGACAATCATTTTCATGGAACTGTTTTTTTTTTAACTTACCTCTTCACTTTACCACCCTACAGCAGATACAGTTAAACTGAAATCGGTTTCACCCTACATTGACAAATACTGAATGACTTCACATATTAGATTAACTCTATCTGGCTTCTATCTGAACTTTCGGAAGCTGGAGGAGGTTCTGCTAAAACTAAGAAATTATCTCTTGCAACACCCCAACTCCCCAATTATTTTTTTGAAAACTTGTCAAGTTGTCATCTTAGGTTAAATGCATAGATGTTGATAAAGTTCCGGCCCATTAAAGCAGGATTTCATTAGAACGTTAGTTGCCTACATGGGATTGGCCCCTTCATATCACTGGTCGGTTGTGCAGTTATAGTAGGAGCCTCAGTGGACTACTCTAATGCAATCCTATTGGATATTTCAGGACCATAGACCATTCAGTCATCAGGCTCTGTCAGACCAGAGGAGATAAAACGATTTTCAGCTTTAGGATCCAGGCTTCATAATAAATGACCCAGTACTTTTCATTACCGCAGCCATTGTTATATTGTTGAAGCTGCTGATGTTCAGGTAGGTGTTAAGTATGAGCTCCATCAGGGAGTAGAGACAATTGATTTCACAGATGTTTCAAATGACTGACCAAATTTGAGAAATAAATGAAAAACAATACAGATGACCTCCTTCATTTTGCCAGTTTCACCCACTTCACTGTCAACCTGTCACGCCCCTGCGGAGACCATGGTCACTGTGGCATAGATGGTCTCTTAGACGGATTGCGGACATCTTTACTCCCAGGATGGCCGCCGCTACGGATGGTGTGGGTCTAGACTTACACCAAGGCCGCGCGGTGGAAGGACCGCCCCCCGGCTCCGGAGCCGGTTCATCTGTTCCTGCGGACAACGCGCGGATGCGTTGATACTCTTCTACAACAGCGCTTCGTGAGTTCGATACTAGGATCTATTGCATACTAGTTTGTTTGTCATTCCTTCTGTGTAATTCTACCCTTTCACTCACCTGTTTTCAGACTTGACTTCTTCTCCCAACTCTTGCACGACACCGGAGACTCGAGTGTACTCTCCCAGCCTCACACGTTACGAGCTGAACCTCACTGATCGGTTCGCTAGTGAGAATTCCTCCCTGGCGTGCGGTACGTGAGAATTGATAGTCAGTCCCTATTATATCCGGGGGTTAGAAGAAGACCCAGAATTGACACCTGATATTATTTCACCTATGCAGAAGCAGGGATATGCGGGGTCCGATCCGCAGCATTGAGATTTGAGAATCATTCTCTTTCTGGGATGTCCTCGAGGTTACTCCTATCCGCATCTCATCGGAAGACCTGCAGTATGCCCGATAGGTGGTATTCCCCTTTCAATCAGGTACTCCTCGTTTTCTCTACCCATATCCTGCTTTCTAGTTTCCCTTCTTAAACTTACCACTTTCCTCTATCTTTATTCAGACGGCTCCCCTTCAGCGGCTAGTCCGGGTACCAAGAACCTCTCCTGACAGACGACATCAATCCAGTGGCCGTCGACACAGGGTTTTCTTCCCCAGAGGGTTTCCCTGGAGTCCTTCCCCTCCTTAATCCTTGTATTTGAAGGCGGAGGAAGGGCCTCAGGGAGGCACTCATTCTCTACCCCTGTCGGAACCATTTCTGAAGAAGGAAGCTTAGGCGGGAGAACGACTGGTGTTTCTCTAAGGTAACCTTTCGGTGTATTCAAATTTCTCTTAATTTGCCTAATTATTACACAACCTGGCCCATCCAAAACCCCTTGACACATGCGTTACACCTTGCTCCCGACCTCCTACCACATCCCCCGCAGAAATTACAGTTCCACACGTCTTCCACTACGCATGAGGGGCTTTGTGTCCAAAGAAGAGACGTCATGCTCATGGTGTGGGCATGCACTGGCCCGAGGGAGGGGGGCATGACTGGTTGTACATCTATTGATTTTAGCAGTGTAGAATTGTGTTGCTAAGAGACAGCTGTGCGTTTCTTTTTTAAATACCATGTGTAAGTGGCTGTCTCATATTAGTAAATGGCAACCACCCATTAACTAATAGAATAGTAGTTTCTACCCACTGTCTTGACTGTCCAAGGTACACAAGCATTCCTAGTAATGCAAAGATTCAATTTCCGGGAAGCACAAGAGTAGCACGACAAGGCATCTTGAGAAAGATGCATTGGCATCAAACAGAGCCTGCATCTTTCTTCGATGGGTGCACCCGTATGGAGAAGCCATGCGCATGTGGCTTGAACACTGAAGGATTATGAAGCAGTTTCATCTTATTGTTAATGTGCCTGGCTGTCAACAGATCATTTGTTCAATCCCTAGCCTGTTTGTCCTATCGTCCAATCTCTCACTCCTTTCCTGGGCAAACTCTTGGAGAAGTTGGCTATTTTTTAGCTTACCCACCACACTGTATCTGTTGCTTCCATGACTGCCCGCCTGGCTTTAGAGCATCCAGAGGCACAGAAACTGCTCTTCTAAACACCCGTGAAGATCTGCTCTCAAATCTTGATTCTTACTCTCCCTCTGTCAAATCTGAGGGTCATTGTCGACTCCACTCTCTCCTTTTCGTCTCACATTGTGGACATCTCTAAAAAGTCCCATTACCAACTGCACCTTCTCAGAGATATTCTACCTTTTCTCCCTTCCCCCAGAGGCTCACGATCTCCAGAGCCCTGGTCCTTTCTAGGCTAGACTACTTCAACAGCCTCTTTCCCAAACTTCTCTCTTCTACCCTCTGTCCTCTTCAACTCATCTATAACAAAACTGCAAGACTTATCCTTGGCCTCAAGCTCAGGGACTGCATCTCTCTGGTGCTGAAATCCCTTCACTGGCTCCCTGTGGCTGCAAAGATTAAGTTTAGGACCCTTTGCATTGTCCTTAAAGCGGGCCCATGGCCCCAGAAAGCCTTATCTGCAAAGCTCTCTTCTTAAATACACGCCTTCCCGAGCCCTCCGCTTGTCTTCCTCCAACTCTTTGCGGGTGAGCCGCTTCTCCAAGCATAGACTTGGGGGGTGATCTTTATCCACTGCAGGTGCCTCCCTCTGGAACAGCTTCCCTACCTCTCGCTGTCTTGAGCCGGGTTTCCTTAAGTTCCAGAAACTCCTCAAGACTTTCCTCTTCACCTCCTCCTTCTCTCTCTCTCTTCCCTGCCAACCACCTCCTTCTGCTCTGTCAGTCTCTATCCTCTGCTTCTGCTCAGTTCCGCTGACTGGCTGCCTGGTGTACTTACTACTGCACTTAGATTACCACCCATGAGAGTGGTATCTTTCTGCACTTACCCCATGTTCTGAGGGGACTGGGTGCACTTGGATCCTATTGCCCCCCCCCCACACACTTCCTTTTCTCTACATCCGCACAATCTGAATGTACCATGCGTAGTAAGATCGCCTGTCTTGTCTTCCTTATTTCTTCCCCTCCCATGCATGGTTGCGCTTTGAAACACTTGTGTATAAGCGCATAATAAATAATCAATCAATCCTACCACACACACCTTTCGGTGGGGTGACACAGTACTGGGCCACTCTGGGGCCCCAGGCTTCTGAGTGTCACAATTAATACTATACAACCCTCCCGGCTTCTCAAATTATGTTAGTTTGTATTTCTATTGCATCACCTGCCATCTACAATGGAACTGAAGCGTTGTAGGTAGAATGACCCTTCCGAAGATCGCAGTCTGAGAAGACAAGAGAAAGGAGTATGTCCGTGCATGCGGCAATAATTGTAGTTTAAGGAACTGTTCAGAACTGTCTAGGAAAAGCAGGGATATCTAGTGCCGACACATTGGAAGACGAAGGGTAGATCGACAAAAGGCACAGGTTGTGTTGCAATAGTAGGGACTATGTGAGAGCGGGACATCATTTCATTCCGTGACTCGGCTGTATGCCGTGGGCGCCACACTAGAAGGAAATGTAGTGGGAAAAATACTTACATTGATAGTAGTATTATACTTACTTCTAGGGCAACTGTCTACAGTTGAGAGCTTTGAAGCATGAAGCATACACACATATGCTAGAGACTCAGACAGAAATGATATGGCAAGGGCACAGCACTACAGGAGGAAAGGTAGCAAGGATACACATGTATGAATCCATAGAGTAACTGTCTACAGTTCAGGGCTCTGCTATTCTTCACATGCAGCACGCATGCAAAGTGAATCATATGCATAAACATGCAAATGAAAGGACACATGTAGAAGGTTGGGAATCAAGTTGGTTTACTTGACAGTCATGCGGACTGCAGAGTAAACTGAAACAGAGATAAGGAGCCAATACATAACATTAAGAGATCTTTGGGAGAGTCTTACCATGTGGGCCAGTGAATCTGCATGGCTCCACTTGAAGCAAACATCAGCTGGACACATTTCTGGATTTGATACACTATTTACTTGACTGTCCAATTCCACCTTACGTTCGCACGCAACATTCATCTCTTTTCAGAATCTATTCTTAGACTAGGCCTCTTCTCGACTAGAGCTTGGCAGCCTAGAATTAGCTTTCTGGAACTTTACCTGTGGTACAATGTGTGGATATGCCTGGGCAATTAAGCCACACATGTTCGAGGATTGCCCTCACACATTCTCGAGCTCCTCACACACTAACCAATTCCCAGTGTCCTAACATATAATCTTCCAAATCTGCTTCGGAAACACTGTTCAATGAGTTTAATACATTATGTTACCCCCCCCAATCCTTTCCCTCTAAACTATAGTCCACCTAGGTCAGGCTGTCATGAACCCATGCTACCAGAGAGCATTCTTCCCCTGCGGTATTACACTTCGCCTTGTTTTAGAACATCATTTTACTCCTCTAATGTTGCCCCCACTATTTGTTTCCCCTATGTGGTGGAGGGTGTCATGGGTCATCCCTTGCTCTAAGGTTACCAAGGTAATGAGCTCAGTGACAAATACATGGTTAACCAGAGTTAAACTCTGATGCGAACGAGTATGCAGTGCCACCTTCACACACAAAACCGAATGGGTCACGGGAGCAGTGTTGCCAACTCCTCAGTCCAGAAAGTAGCTAGAGGCCGTCCTAAAAGTAGCTAAAAGTAGCTAAATGACATCACTGCCTAATTAGCATAATCTCGCAGCATTCTCGTGCCTCTCGCGGCCGGGCGGGGGCATCAGTGACATGACGTGACTTGTTGTGCTGGAGCCTGGCTACAAGGACGGGTGCATTGATTGGGGGTACTGCTATTGTTTTGTTGACATACACCCTTTTCTATTGGTTTGGAAACTTGCAAGTCTCCAAACCAATAGAAAAAAGTGTACGTCTTCAAACCAATGAAAGTAGCTAGATTTGTCGCTAGTCGCTTTCCATGAATAAAGTCGCTAGGGGACTGCCGTTTGTCGCTAAATATAGCGAGAAAGTCGCTAAATTGGCAACACTGCACGGGAGACGCTGTAAGTCTCGAGCAAAATCTTGCAAGATGTCGGCAATCTCGCGGGATTCTAGGAAAAGCCCGTAAAAGGCCACGCCCCTTGGCACCATGTTCCAGACGCTCCAAAATGCCCGCATGGGATGTCTCCGTTCTGAGCTTCCATTGCATCCGCTTTGTGCATAAATCCAGCATAGAAGAAAGAGGACGGGGTAAAACAGAAGGCAGCACTGCAGATAAGCGAGAAGATACACCAGGAGGAGCTTGCAGATAGAATTTCTTTTCCGCCCTCGTCCCTGTCCTTCTTTCTGCTTCTATCACAGTGACTCTGGACAGAAAGAAAGAATAGGTCCGTTTGCACCACAAACTGAACCTTTTTCTTCAAACAAGTGAACCCCAGCATGCCACACTAATCTAGAATTTATGTTTGCCCTGGCTGGCACAAAAGGTTGTCATGAACCTGGGAGGGAAAAAGAAAGAGGGACAACGTTATTTTCAACTTAAAAAGACATTGGAGACCACACAAACTCACATAGAGCAATTCTACAAAAAAAGGATAGTTCTTCAGAACACAGAAGCAAAATAGGTACGACAAGTTGGAACCAAACACTGTTGCTTGTTTCGCCTAAGGGAGAAGGGACAGGAAATCATTAGGGAGTCAGTTATTTACCCACTCTTATTCGTCCCACCAGTTGCCAGTGAGGAGACAGGCTGTTTTTCTTATGTTGTAACTAAGTGATGCGCTCGGTTGCCCCTGGGCATGGTGCGCTATACAAATAAATAAAATACAGGCTTTCTAAGGGGATTCCTATACCAGTCAGTAGCTGCATCCAAACCTCGCTCCCTATGGGAAAGCCCATGGTTTTACCTGCCTTCATCCTACAGGAGAGATCCACATTCTGTTCCACGACCCCCCCCCGGAGCCCAGAACCTATGTAGGACGTTAGAGGGGCTCTGGATCCTCGGATGGGCCTCCGTTCTCTGAAGCTGCTGTGGTGGTGATTTGCACACTGCAGTGTTATATTAAGAAAACATTGTTTTAAAATTGCATGTACCTCAGTTTGATCTGAAGCTCTTGAAGGGACAGTGTCCTTTTGTCGGTTGTCTCTGAAATTGAGTCAATCCCTACTATTGGGAAACCGATGCTGAGTGTTACGGCTGGTTGAGGAAATGATCCTGAGACCAAGTGTTTTTTTGAGGCTCCTTAAAAGGCCAGCGTTCATATTTCAGGGGTAAATGGAAATTAGGAAGTTCTGTTGTCTAGAGACCAGGATTATGAATCATGGGTGCCTTTATAATAATAATAATAATAATAATAATAATTTCGCATTTATATAGCACTATGAGCCCTCAGGTATCTGAGCGCTGCTTATTATTACCCATGGTGTGTGGTGCTCATTTAGCGACCTCTGAAGGATGAAAGGCTGAGTTTGGCCCTGCCAGGATTCAAACCTGCGATAGCAGGATCTGCACTGATGTCAAAGCGAGCGCTCTACTCACTGTGCCACTTGACCGGCTTGCCACGTTCATACAGGTGTGATTGTTTTCAGATGTATCTCATAAGGCACTTGTCCTCCATACAGTTTCTGTGACTGCTGTCCTATGTGCAGGACTATGTGGGGGTAAGCAGGGGATCCCATTATTCTACCTCTGAGCCAATCATCCTTGGCAGGCACCTGGCTCCTTACTTCACCCCAGTATAAGTATCCAGAATGAGACATGTGGTTTCATCAGTCTCTTCTAATTTCTTACAATTTGGAGTAGCTCACTTTTTGCTTGTATAAATGGTAAGTTCTGGGAGGCCAGGATTCAGTCTGAAAAACTTTGAGTAGGAGAAGTAATAAAGAACTCTAAATCAAGGGACCAGTGACTTCTACATCAAGGTTAACTCACTTGATAATGTTGCAAATACTGGAGGGTACTATAGCCAAGGATTATCCTACAGTATCAACTACTCATATTAGATAATCACTCAATAATGAAAGAAATCTCAGGGGATCAAAAACGCTCCTTAGTCTTGGCGCAATTAAACATCCCTTTGTCTGCTTGTATCTAGATGTCTATGAGCCGGGATATCCCGCACAAATCCTTCAACTAAATGCAATGGCTGAACCGGTATGGGTGTCTTATTTTGAAAATGTCTTCTGCGCAGGCATCACAACAAATAACTTGAAGCTCTATGGGTGTACTTATGATTGGCTGTTGGAGGTGTATGAGGAGAGGAATCACTCGAAATTATGAGTAAAATAAGCTCCTGTAGGGCCCCTGGACCAAACAAACTTTCACACTTGGTCTTTCGTGGTAATCCAGTGTTTTGGGTGGGTATGTTAAACTGCCTTTCAGGAACGTGATTGATACCAAAAGCTTTCCTGACACATGGCAGACCGCCCATGTAGTTCCCATTCATAAACGGGGCCCTAAACTCAGAAAGTTTATGAGGACAACGCTAAACGGCTATCTACTTAAGTGCCTTCAATGGACTGCATGGACCTAAAAATATACATCTATATATAGAGAGGCGATTGACTTAACCTCTGCTTTTGACAGTGTGAACAGAGAACTTCTTTGGAAAAAGCTACAGGGTTGGGGAATTGCAACAGGTTTATTTCAGGTTGTTGATTGGTATACATGAGAATTCTGCAATGCAAGTCTGATTAAATCAGGATGGGGCTGTGTCACGTAGGATACCAGTCGAAAGAGGAGCAAGGCAAGGCTGCATCCTTGATCTGTGTCTTTTTAATGTATACACGCCTGACACTGGGGAGCAATTAAAGAGTGCAATATTTGCTTCCCCTACATTGGGTCATCTCAAGGTACCATGGCTTAGTTATGCAAACAATTTCTTGCTGTTTGACTGCACGGAACGCGTACTTCTGTACTTGCTAGATGCTTTTAGCTGTTATGCACATATGAACTCCTTGTCTGTGGAGTCCGCAAAAACTTAGATTATGCAGTGCACAGCTAGGACTCAGGAATCTCCATACAAATGGCATGTGGGAGGTGAAATCTTGGACAAGGTTGATAGCTTCATCTATTTGGGGTTCCCAATTTTCTCTAAACCCAATATTGTTAAAGTCGAGGAATAGGTTCGAGGACGAGCAGTAGTTATGCTGAATGAAATGGACCGTGTCAACTCCAAGAGTAGACTGTGAAACCACTAATCACATTTTATGAAGAAAAGCTAATATCTAGACTTTCATAAGGCAGTGCAACATTTTGCATATGGATTTTAAAGATTTTAAAGTGTTTGGAAGGTGTCATCCGGAAAAAGTATTGAGCATACAAAAATCTGTAGACATTTCCGTTTTCAGATACACACTTGGCTTGTGCTCTCTTGAAAGTAGAGCTCACTGGAGACTCGTATCATTTTACAGAAAGCTCCTTGATCCACCGAAAGACTCTCTATTTTGCGATTTGAGCCAAATGAGGAATGATCAGAGTTTCTAGGTGTTTCAAGGATTTTATTTAAAGGAACTGGTGTCAACTTGCTTGGAAATCCTTGTAAAACCAGTATGCCAGAGACAGATCTAATCCATAATCCAGTACATGTGAAACCAATTCTGTATAGATTTAATTGGACCTGCACTATTGAAGAATAGCCGTTCCTGTGCAATTGTTACATCTATTGTGGGCTTTTTAGATAGCTTCATGCTCGAATCCCTCCTATTAAATGCACTATAAATGCACTTTATAAGTATTGATGTTGATGGCATTTGGTCTTTTTTTAATGAAGTTTTAATGTTGAAATGTGTTTTGTTAATGAATTGTATTTTCATGTTGTTTGCTTGATATGCATGTGTTTGTTTTGTTGAATGTTTGATATGTATTGTTAAATGTAATGTTCAAAAGTTATTTAGCTGTAAGACCTAAGATATTAATACAAATAATAAATCCTTCATTTTGAAGGAAGATCAGGCCAGACAACGTTGCGTATGATCAAGTGAAGGGGGTCTGGAACCCACATAAGGAAAGCATACCCCGACCAGGAACAGATGGGAATACGAACGTTTCATATAGAAGTAACATTCACAGACCTTGGCAGCATAGTAAACCAAGGTTGTGGAGCCCAAAGAGAATAGAGAACATTGTGAACAATCACGAGAAGGGGGTCTGGGACCCAGCTTGCGGAAGTATACCTCAAATTGTAAGTAAGAGGAATACAGAGCTTGTGTGTGGAAGGGACACTCTGAGACCTTGGCAGGAGAGTAAACTAAAGCCTTGGGTGGAAGTGAATAAAGAGAAAGTGAACTGTGAATACAGGAATGTTGAATACCCAACTTGCCAGGAAAGGGTGCCAAGAGGAGGGGTAGTGAGAATAAGGTCTGGAGCCCTCAACCCAGCTTGGCAGAGGTGTCAAGGCCATTCTTCATTGTTGCAGAACCTGAGAGTCCAGTTTATCAAGTAAAAGACAAAGGGCCTCATCATCAAAATGCTGGAACAAAGTAAAGATCCTTCCTGATCTTGCTGAAGCCCTACTACTTAGATCCCCTACAATGCCCCCCCCAGACAGATGCTTAACCATCGACTCTTTCGACTCTTGGCTCAATGAATAACTAATTCCACTCACCCTCTCACGCCACGCTTCCTCACGCAATGGACCATTTCCCAAATGGTTCACGCCCGAACTGACGCACACCAAAAAACAAAATAAATCTCTGGAACGCAAATGGTGAGCATAAAAAACGGATCTCAGCAGATCTACTTTCGCCTTGCACCATTGTAAAGCCGAAATCCGGAAAGCCAAAAAAGCCTATTACAACACATGAATTCTCAACTGTGGAAATCACAACAAAGAACTCCATAAAATCATATCTGAATTTGTTAAACCCACTTGCACCTCTACCCAATCATACCCATCGCAATCGCTCTGCGACTCCCTCTCCGTACACTTCTACACCAATGTTTTTGACAGGATGACCTCCCTTAACAACAGGCTGTCACTCCTCCCCCCCAACAACTGACCAATCCAACAACCCCCCCCACAACCCCAACCCCCAATTTCCCCACCTTTGACTCTTTCAGACCCATCTCCAGAGATGAGTTTCTAGACCTATCTGCTAGCAAACCGTCTTGGTCACCCCTTGACCAACGCCCCACCTCAGTCCTAAAATAAATATTCTGGTCTACCTGTGCAGGAGAACATGGAAGGACCATACTAAATGACTCACTCAGCTCTGGCATCTTCCCTGATGCCTTCAGAATTGCGAATGTCAAGCCTCATCTTAAAAAGTAAGCCCTCGACCCCCTTTACCGCAAAAACTACAGACACATTTCGAACACCAGATTCCTTGCAAAACTCATTGACCGAACAGCATACTCCCAGCTAAATGCCTTTGGCGAATCCAACAACCTCCTCAACCCCACACAATCAGGCTTCAGATCATGACATGGAACCGAAACCACTCTGACCTCGATCTGGGATGATCTTAAGGTCACTGCATACTGTAAAGGATGATCTGCACTAATCCTCCTCGACCTCTCTGCAGCCTTTGACACGATTAACCACTCAATCCTCCTTGACCGTCTCCATTCTCTTGGAATCTGGGGCACTGCTCTCAAGTGGATCGCCTCCTTCCTCAGCAACAGGAAACAAATAACCCTCCTCTCCCCTTTCGACTCAGCTGCTCGCTCGGTTAATACTGGAGTACGGCAAGGCGCATATCTATCTGCTCTCCTATTCAACCTCTATATGTCCACCCTTCCTGGAACCATCTGCTTGCATAACATCTCGCGCTACAACTACGCTGACGATACCCAAATGATCCTTAAAATTCACAATTCGGACACCAACCCCCAGCCCGACCCCGAAACCTGTCTCCTAGATATTGACCGATGGATGACAATAAACCACCTCCTCTTAAACACCACTAAAACTGAAATCGTAGTGTGCAGCAACACTGTGCTTCTACCTCATCCACTCCCTTGGCCCTCGTCCCTGGGCCAACCCCCCCCCCCCCCCCCAACACAGTAAAACACCTAGGCTGCACTATGGGCTCTGGCCTAACCCTCTCCCATCAGATCAACAATGTGTCTAAATTTTGTCACTACCATCTCAAACTTCTCAGATGCATCTTTCCCTACCTCTCCTTCCCGAACAGATTTGACGCTATTATGTCTATTGTAATGTCGAGACTGGACTATGCCAACTCCCTATACCAAGGAGTCCTGGCATACCACCTTAATAAACTCAAAAGAGTGCAAAACGCTGCTGGTAAACTGATCCTCATCCTGGGTCCAAGAGACCACACCTCTCCGAACCCTCCACTGGCACCCAGTCGGGCGAAGGGCCAATTTCAAGACCCTGTGCATCACTCACCGTGCAGTGCACAAGACAAGCCCTTTATACCTGCAAGAAAAATTCAAACCTTACCTCCCACCCCGCACACTAAGATCAAGCACTGCCCTCCTTTTAGTGATCCCAACCACTAACTCTGTCAGGATCAGAGGATCCGCCTTCTCAGCCTTGGCCCTGACTCTGTGGAACTCGCTTCCCCCACATATTCGTCACAACCAAGACTATATGAGATTCCACAAAGTTCTAAAAATGTGGCTTGTTCCATAACACCAACCTCAACCTTAATAGTGATTGCATTTCTAACAACCAAATGACTAAATACACAATGGGACTCCCAGCCATGTCATCAATGAATATGCCCATTCATCTGACCATAAACAACCGTATCCCTGAAATACAGAATAATGATCCACGTGGGTCGTAACTTTTTGCCTTTCCAATGGGGCCGCTCTGTCCGCTCGGCCCGCTTGTTTCTGCGCTGTCGCTATGTGCCTCTGCCCCCGGATTCCCACGATATTACAGTGTACCCTCTAGCCCCGTTGTCACTGCATACCTCCACCCACTGGCTCTGGTGATATCGCTGCGTAGCCCCTGGTCCCCTGTTTTATTGCTGTTTGACCAGCCCCTCTTGTCCCCGTGATGCCTCTATGTGCCCCCAGCCCCTCTGTCCCCCTTGTTGTCACTGTGTACCTTTCTCCACTGGATACCCGTATATTCATAGTTACCCCTCTGGCCCAGCCCATCTTGTCCATGTGATGTCTCTATATGCCCCCAGCCCCTCAGTCCCCCGTGTTGTCATTGTGTACCCCTGCCCACTCGATACCCATATATTCATTGTTATCCTTCTGGCCCCCATGCTATCGATGTATGCCCAACCCCCTCTGTGCCCCTCTGGTCCCCCGTGCTGTTGCTGTGTTCCCCGACCCTCTGGTCCTAGTGCTGTCGCTGTTCGAGAACACTTCTAGTCCCCGTGATGTTGCTGTGTGCCGCTCTATGTCCCGTGTACCGCTGTGTACCCCTACCCTCCCGCTCCCATGATGTCGCTATGTATCCCTCTGTATTGCCCTCCCCTCTAATCGCCTTGATGTCGCTGTATGCCCCTCTGGTCCCCCGTGATGCTTTTATGTCATACCAATGATATATAGAGAGCTATATAAATGCCAAATAACATAACATAACATTACATATAACCACAAAATGTGATGGTTGGAAGGTTTTGAATTAACCTTAAAGACTTGCACTGGCAGATGGTCCCTATCTGCAATGATGCACACAGGTTAATACAACAATGGTCTGTAAGGTTGCCTAAACTAGTTATGCCACTGCTTAAGAATTATTTATATTCTTCCACCTATCACAATGTTTGCATTGAGGGCCGTTTCCATCGAATTTTTTGCAATGAAAAAGTTTGCATCAAATACATTTATTGTTTTTTTTTTAATGCGGGGATCGCCCCCACAACTCTCTGTTTTTTACCCTTTAAAACATACCACAAAAGAAATTCACCCTTTACCCCGCAAAAACATGCATTCGATGCATATTTTTTCGTTGCAAACCCCTCGATGCAAAATAATTCGATGGAAAGGCATTCGATGGGTAGACTAGATACCCACCTTACTGAGCCGCACAAGACTGGAACATGTCTGGAGTTGCTTGTGTTTCTGTGCAAACGGGGTGTGGCGCGGCAGTTTCGGCCGGCCCAGCATTTTCAGCTGGCCCAGTAGTTCAGGCTAGACTTCTTCCTTTGGTGGCAGGACCAAGACTGGTTTGCAAATGGTTGGTCCCCTTCTACAATGGCACAGGCAGGCTAAAAACGGATGGGTGGAAGGTTGCCCAGAGCAACCTCCCACCCATCAAATGTTTTGGTTATAGTTTTTCTCCCTAAGTGAGTGAGGGTATTCCCAAACTTGGGTCCCTTGCTCGCTGCACAACAGGGAACCAATCTGCACCTCACTGTTGAGACCCAACAAGGCCAACGCATGTCTTGGATTGCTTGGGGGCGTGGCCTAGCAGTTCAGGCTGGATTGCACCCACAGCAACCTTTGGACACTATTTTCTTCTAATGTATCACTTATGTCTGGTAGAAGTATTTTGCTTTAGATTAGGTGATAGTCAGCCCAGAATTGTTTGGGTACTTTTGATGGAGATGTTCAGGGTATGGCCATCTCTGTTGGTAGGATACAAAGCCCTTGGATTCTATGTTATTGTGGCAGGCAACTGTGTTTTTATTAGTGTATATTTAGGCCCCCTAAAACCAGGACCCTTGTATTCGTGTTTTACAGTTGACATGACAGTTCCAAACAATAGCCAAGGAAAATGGCATTGTTCCCTGGAGGAGGGTAATCTGTCAAGACCGCAAAGATAGTTTTCAGATGGTGATGTTTCCAATTGAGGAGTATTTATTGTTTGATATTAGGGTGCAGTTATATAGCAGATGGAAATGTTTGCTACTTGGCCTCTTGCTTTTAGTGGCCTGCTTGTCACTCAGGTGAGGTGGCAGTCTACCACTTTGGTCGGGACTCCTTCCCTCCACCCATAGTGACTGGCCGCCACTGATAAGCATAGTAGGTTAATTTTTTATTGAACCATGTTTCTGACACACCCAAGATGTCTGAAGAATGCTAATGGAGTTTGAGTTGGGCAGTCTGGCGTGTTTGCTACTTAGAATGCTATGTTTGCGTTGCTGTCCCTCAGTTTGCTTGTCTTTCTGGAGATGGGTGTGCGCTCGTTTGTTTGAAATTAGGTGGGTGAGGATTCTACATTGCTGTTGACTTGTTGGATATCTCAGTCTAAGCAGACTCTGACTGAGCTTGAATTGGTTCTGCAAGACTGGCAGCTAACCAATGTGAGTAATGCGATTAGTATTAGGCGACTTCAATCTCCAAGTGGAACCCCCGCCTGACCTGTATGGTCTTTTAGAAGACGAAGATGGAATATGGAATATACCTACCCTAATGACCCCTAGGGTAACTCAATGCTATAAGTACGCCTTGAGTTCAGCAGAAAATATTCTTAGAATGGGTGTAAGGGCATGGAATGGTCGTGTAATAGGCAACATTCCCCGGCTAATACTTTCAGGAGGGGCACCCACGTGAGTCCTATTGGTTATATTTTTTGGGATCTTCTTGATTGGGAAGGCGCTAGTACTTTAAATGTGATATGTAGACCCGAGAGTGATCACTCACCAGTGGCACCAGTTCTTGGACCCGAAACTCTTAAGACAACTTCATCTCCCACGATTCCCACCATTTCCAGTAGAAATCACAGGAAAAGGTAGAAATGGGCCATGTCGAACCCTGCTGTTATTATTACAGCAAAAAGAAATTTGCAAGTACTACCGCTGGTAGAAGAAGCCTTTATTAATGGAAAATCAGTGATGGTGGCCTTTGGGATTTGAACAGCAAAGTTATCGCTGGGATGTACCATCATCTTACTATACCTCCCCGCCCACTCAAGGTTAAACCACGAATTAAGCAATTAGCAGAATGGTTTGCCTCTGAGTGCAGGGCAGACCCCTTAACGGGTATTAAGTCAACCAACCCAGTGGTCCGTTCACTGTTGTCCCCCACATGGAATTAGTAAAAGGTTCTCATCGACAAGAAGAAAAAAGCACCTGTGACAGCCAGGTGGGAAAGTAGATGTGAAATAAAGACGAAAGAGCGTTCTGGAAATTAGCTTATTCAGGAGATAGTAATGAGGGCTTGCCTTTTGAATTTTCAATCACACAGGACAGCTAGCATATTTATTTGTCTTCCCTCCATATACGAGGGCGAGAGACTGGAGTACAGAGGCACATTAGGAGAAACCGACTCCCTTCCACTCCCCCAAGTTGTAAATAGGGATTACTTATCCCTTACCGTTAAGGAAGTAGAGGAAGCTGTCCGGGCACAGCCTGGAGGCAAAGCCCCAGGGCCGGACAAAGTCCCGGTAGACGTGTAAACACGAACTGAGTTTCTGGGTTCCATATCTGCAGATTGCGTGCAATCTTTTTTGCAGAACACATAGGGTGCCCCTTACATGGCGCCAGGCTGAAATTATTCCGATTTACAAGAAGGGCGACACGGACGACCCCTGGAATTATCGCCCCATCTCCCTCCTTGATACTATGGGCAAGATATTTGGCAAAATGGTCCTGGGGCGACTAGAGCACTTGGCGGCCGAGTCAGACCGCTTTAGTAACACTCAGGCTGGCTTCAGAAAGGGCATTGGCACAACCGAACAAGATTTTAGGCTTCATATTTTGACTGAAAATTACGTCACCTTGAGACTAGGTATTCTGTGCTTTTTATTAATTGACCTCAAAACCGCGTTTGACTGCATTCCCTGACCAGAGTTCTGGACATCCCTTCACGATAAACAGATTCCCGACCCCTTACTGAACACTATTTTGTTGCTTGATACCGACAACTCTACGGCTGTCAGAACAGGGATAGGTGAGACATATACAAGGCAATTCCCTGTAGAGAAGTGGGTGAGGCAGGGCTGTTTGTTGGCCCCTACCCTCTTCTCTATTTTTTTCAATGACGTTATTAATCACCTACCTGTCGACTATGTTGACGCCCCCAGACTTGCAGGTGACGGGGCCAGCATCCTAATTTACGCTAACGATGCAATGCTTTTCTCTTGCAGCATAGTGTGCTAATGATATGAACCTATCAGTTTGTGGACTTCTGCGATAAGAAGGGACACAAAGTTAATACAGGGAGGACCAAACTAATGTGCCGTGGGGAGAAAATTGTAAAGATACAATGACTTAGCTATCACAATTAAAGGAGCTAAGGTTGAAGAGGTCACGCTGTTTGTCTTCTTAGGCCTTGGCCTGGTCACTAATGGCAAATGAGACAAGCCTGTGCAAAAAGCCCATCTTACATTAGCACACAATTGGGAATTTCTCTAGGAAGTATGGGGACAATGTGGTAAACCCTGCCCTAGAACTCTACAGATCGCAAGTAAATGGCGCTGCAAGTTATGGTGCAGAATTGTGGGCCACAGCAATGCCGACCGTCTAAAAATTAAAATGACTTTTTAAAAAGGCTTTTAATACTCCTGATGAGCACCCCTATCACATTTGTTCACCTGGAGCTGGATTTAAAATGTATAGGTTATCAGTTAAAGATCAAGCCTTTATTGTAATGGACACACAGTTGGCAATCCTACCGGGCAAGTGCATGACAAGGTGATACGTGCAAGGGGGAGTGGGTATAGGGAGAAGTGCCAGAGTGGGGTACCCCTAGGTGTGGGAGAGGGCAAGTGCTGGGCCGGCCAAGGCGGTAAGTGCCAGGGGAAGAAGGGGGGATGGGAGGGTGAGTGCTGTGGACAGGGAGGACCAAGTTGGGCTGGTCTGGGAAAGAGAACCCAAGGGCGAGCGCTGGCACAGGATGCTGGAGGGACTTGTAGGTGGTGGTCTGGCCCCTATATTACTCCGAAGAGACCAGGCCCCATTCACAGCGGCAGATGGGGAGTTTAGCATGGGAGAGGGAAGGAAGAGGAGAAAAGGAAAGTCTTGAGAAGTTTCCAGAACTTGAGAAGATCTGGCTGAAGTCTGAGGGGGGAGAGAGGGTGTTCCAAAGGGAGAGGAGCCAGTCGAGGAAAGGGATCTACCTCCCACTCTCTGCTTGGAGAAACATTTGACCTGCAGAGAGTTGGAGCTAGAAGACCAAAAGACTCTGGTGGGGATGTATTTTGGGAGGTAAAGCTGGATGTAAAGAGGTCTCAGGCCCCAGACAGCCTTCTGGATGATGCAGAGGGTCTTGAATTTGATCCTTGTGGTCACCGGGAGGCAGTGGAGAGATTTTAGGGCTGGAGAGATGCGGTCCCTGGTTTCGAGGCCAAGAATAAGTCTTGCAGTCCTATTCTGGATTAGTTGAAGGGGCAAAGGGAGGAAAGAGGCAGTTTGAGGAAGAGGCTATTGCAGTAATCAAGTCTAAAGAGAACCAGGCATCTGAAGACATTGAGCTTCTAGAGGAAGGTAAGGAAATGTAGAATGCCCCTGAGGAGATGAAGCTGAAAATGTGACTTCTTGGCAAGGTACATGATGTGTAGAGATAAAGAGGGAGAGGAGTCAAAGATGATCCCAAGGTTTTTTGCCTCACAAGTGGGTGATGGGAGAGGACCCAAGGAGTCTGACCAGACAGTGGGGGGAAGCAAGGAGCAGGCATCCCAATGAGAAGGATCTCTGTCTTATTGGCATTCAGGCAGAGTTTATCTTTGGTGGCGGGTTGGAACATTTTGTTGAGCAAAACGGTGTTGGATCGTGAAAAATACCTAACAGATATTGAGCCATAGTTTGCTCGTTCCCTTTACATGAAGCTCAGATTTAACACCCTCCCATTGGCTCCACTTATCAGTGTCTGGTACACAACTGGGAATTGTATGGTGCCCATTTTTCACGACGTTACTGAGACAGTACAGCATGTTATGTTCATTTGCCCATGTTATTCACAAATTCGAGAAGGGTATCTCAAATTGTGTCTAGAGAACCATGGCGTATGTACTATGTCCGAAGTCGAACTTCAATGCAGGAATTCCTCCTCCCCTGATGTTGTGCATGCCACACCGAATGACTTAATCAAAGCCTGGAGGAAGAGAGCCAAAATAAAAGTGTCAAGCTGATGTGGTTTCCAGCTGTGTATGTCTATTTATTCTGGAAATGTGCCTATTTGCACTGTGATGTTTTTATAAGAACTAAAAGCCCAGGAAGAACTGCGTTAAAGCTGTTTATATATTTTATGTTAAGGGTGCGCCCCCTTTTTAAAACTGTTGTATTTTTGTTTTTTCCCCTTATATCTGTATGTTTGCTTTTATGGTGACAAGCCAAAAAAAAGCACCATTTGATTGATTGATTGTCGATGATTTTCTCAGATTGACTCTTTTAGTAGCCACATTTTTCTTATTTTGTTCTCTCCCAAGGTTGTGTTGAACTCTTGATGGGGTTGATGGCTGGTGCTGGATCTTGTGATGTAATAGTTTATCTCTCTCTTAGTGGGGCTTTGGTGACTACTTTGTAAAGGTGCATGAAGAGTTTGCTGAGTATTCTAATGAGTATTCTAATGAGTATTGTACCCCTTTTACGACGAATGTACCGTTTTGGTACATGCCAACCTTGATTTTGTTCAAATTCGGGTTTTGTGTCTGTCACTGATTCTTTCATCGCTCTGGATTTGGTAAAAGGTCTTCTTCACGGTTATAAAAGTTATGGGCCTCTTGAGAAAAAATGTCGTCTCTCCTGATCATCACTATTTTTGGTTATTGGGAGGCATCGGCTATGGGGGTGTGCATGATGATGATGATGGAGAAAATGATTTACGAAATTACTTTTCCCCATTGTGGCAGTAGTTGAAACAGCGTAGATAATCTTTCAGCAACACTAGCAGATGTGGCCATTTGGTATTCCATGTTCCTATTTTGTGGTTTATGGTGGGTTTTAGGGGAGGCAAGGGTGAAAGAGAAGGAGGAAGAAGAATGTAGAGCCAGACCTTCTAAGGGGTGTCTGTGGTTAGGGTGTGGGCTTAATTGGGGTACAGAAATCCTGAAATGGAGTTTTGGGATAATAGGTATGTAATGCTATTAGGTGCTGGCTAGCTCCGTGTAGCAGCACGGTGTTACCCTGAGTTGGACCGGTAGGAAGACGTGATTGTATCATGGCATCACTCTTCCACGGTTGTTGTACGCTATTCCACTACCTTTGTTGAATTCAGAGTTTCTGTTTGTGTACATGTGTATGTCTTCATCACCAGAGGCGCTGCAAGGGGGGGAGGGCGCCGGGGCTATAGTATCGGGTGTTTTAGTTGTTGCCCCGGATAGAAACTCAGGGGCTCCAACAAAAAGGCTAGCTATCCCGAGTCCCGACAGTCCCGACATTAGCCTAGCCCCAGATCTTTTCCAGACCTAGCAACACCCCTGTTGATCACAAAGCTACTCTTTGTCTGCTTGTTGGGAGCTGGCTGAAGTGGTAAGGATCTAAAGAGTGCAGGGGGCAGTTGCTACTAGTTATTCAAGGAGTTTGTGTTCCTATATAATGGGTGTGGTTATTTGAAATAAGGAGAGCTGTGCTCTGCTGGTGCTAGGCCTTCATTTAAGGCCCAGTTGGTGTGGGAGTGTTCCGAGTTGTAGTTGGATTCCACGCGGCAGGGGTTTGTGTTGTTCATGCACAGGTGGGTGTATCGTTTGGTTGAGCAATACATTACAAGAGGGCGTACTAATGTCACTGGTAGTGGAATAACATGGCTGTGTTCATAGTACTCACTCTTTCCTTCTACTGCCGTGACAGTCCAGGGATTGCCTTTTGAACTGGGCATAATGCATCGTGGAGGGCATCGGAGGGAGAGATGGTCGCACAGTCTAATGGGCAGGACCTTTGTCCAACCACCCTTCGACAGTAGGGTGGCCAACTTTACAAAATGGTTTTGCAGGACACTTTAGATGCAGTGGTGGGTCAGAAACAGTTTGTGATACGCGCCGTTCCAGGCAGCATCATTCACACACCCCTTCTACTCTACCATCATCCAAATTCATGCAAACTTTAGTTGCAAAAGTGCTTTTAACACAGCACACAAAAACGTAAAGGACTATAGGAGTGTTATGCATAAAAGGACTGATCGGTTACATTTCTCTTCAGGTCTTTCTCCGGATTTCCAAGGCTCTATGCAACAAAAGACGTGCAGACCCATTCGTTTAGATCTGTATTGACATCATCAGAAGTGACACGATGGAAAATCACATTACAAGGAGTGTCACTCTTTGATACTCTAGACCTTTCCGTGTGCAAGGCAAGAGGAAAATACATTTTGTTGTGCGCACAACGTGAATGCTCACTATTGTTAACATGTTACAACTCTAAAGTTGAACACACCATGAGAGAGGATGCGTTTATATGAAAATCATGCAGGGGTGTACAACTAGTTTTGCAGGAGGGCCGTATATACCTTATAAGATGTCTACAGGGGGCTGGATAGTTCGTGTGGGGTAGCCAGGAGGGGCAGGCAATTAGTTTATGCCCCCCAGACATTTTTAGCAAGCATGTGGGGAACAGACATTTTGAGGTGCACTTCTTGTCTTTATTCCTATTTCAGATGAGCACACTCTTAAAGATAAACCACCTTTCAGTGGTGGCACTAAACTAATATAAATAGCTGTGACAAATATTTTACAAGACAATTCTGTAGGCTGCAATGGGGTTTTAATTAAATTGCAGCGGGTGTATTCAATACACATAATCTGGAGCAAAAGATAGATCAGTTGGTGTACATTTTCGAGGTTTAGTAACCAGTTTGTAGAGTACAAATGCTGAATATTTGTGGCATCAATCTATTGCTTCTACGTCCACTGATGTGTCCTTGGGAAGGAGACCAGCGGACTTAGTGAGGTGATAGCACATTCAGCAGCGGACAATGCGTCAGAACAATGTAGGGTTGAACAACAACAACACATAAAATACATAAGGTCAACACGACAGTGTTTCGGCCATGAGGTGAGTAGGTGGCCTGAAGCAGGGAACAACATGTTGCGTCAGGCAGGCGTTAAGTAACGCTGTGTCAATCCGTCAAAGGTGGAAGACTCGAGGTCGGACAGTGGAAAGCTGCAGCAGGTAAGTCTGTAGGCATTCACGAATTCCATAAGTGGCGCTTCAGGCCACCCATAGGAACGGGCACACCTAGGACCTCAAAATCCTCACAGTGTACTTAGACACTGCCACCTCTCTAGCCACTGCGCTACAAATATCCGACCTCAAAAGATACCTCCACCCATGGAATCATCTTGTCCTGATGAGGGCCACTCCACTAGAGCTCACTTAGCTCACCTCCTGGCTGAAACACTGTTGTGTTGTGTTATCGTGTTGACCTTATGTATTTTATGTTTTGTTGTTGTTCAACCCTACATTGTTATGCAGCTGAGTGAGTGGTCAGTGTTTACACTGGGCTGGCTCTTTCATTATGGGCGAGGGTGCCCGTGGGTTATCGCAACCTTGCCCATTATAGAAAAGCCACCACCGGTACACAGTCAATGAATGTATGCACAGGGTCAGAGTGGCTGGAGATGAAATACTGTTGACTTTGTCATGTACACGACCTGCACTGTTAGTAATGCAGTCAATGCAGTCATGTTTAACACATTAAGGGACACATAGACATGTCCAACCATAGAAGTCTACCAGGGTAGCTCTGCAAACGTAGTGACTGTTGCTCAATGTTAAACATTTAAACCTGGCAGCAAATCCTATGACTTTTTGCATTTCTTTATGAACAAGTGCTATACAATGTGTTTGGCCAGAGGATGGGTTGGGATGTTAGCTTGCTTATATTCAGGGTGAGGATGGGGTAATTTCTGCCCCTATAGTGAAAATCAATAGTTGTCACCCATGAACCCCCCGTTTAATTTCCTAATAACTGTTGTCACCAATATCCTGTGAAAAAACACAAAGGAAGGCACACAAAAATCATAGGGTATTTGCGTGGTAGTACGACAAAAAAAATAAACACATTTTAAAATAAACTAGTGAATGCAAGTTTAAGAAGTATGTTTCAGTTTGGAAATGTTTTTTTCTAGACAAGTGTAAGCGGCACATTTGGAAAACCGTAGTGTCCCCACCATGTAGGTAGACTGCTTTTAACAGTGATGGCCCGACCCGAGTGATATTCATAGCCGATTAATTCCTGTGGTGTCCCTTTCAGGCCAGAAGAAAGCACGCATGCTGAGCAAATATTGCCTGCAAACGCGCGAATGACGGCTGGGCGAAGGAGCACCTTTAAGGCTCCTGGAAAAAAGTTATTTGCAGGGGGGGGGTCTTAATGCGGGGGGAGGAGATGGGGTGGGGGACAGGCCATCCATTGGGGGGCACAAAGCAGCCAGTGGAGGGGCAATTACCACCCCATCTATGGATCCAGCAATGCTGTTGGCTAGAAAGACTTTCCTGATGAAGAGCGGCCCACTTTGTTTTCCGTTGCTTGAAGTGGGCCGCACTTCATTATTAAGGCCCTATCCACAGGAGGCCGCAAAGCACAACATTACAGGCCGCATATGACCCGCAGGCCTGATGTTGTGCACCGCAGATTTATAGGGACTCCCAATTTTGGCAGATCAAGCCAGTGGAATTAAATGATTTGACCAGGATCACACATTGCTTAAGTGGTGAAACCAGGAATAGGAGGTAGTCTGCAATTCATGTACTTGACCACATATCGTCACAACTATAGTACTAATGAGTATTTGTTTGGGACTGGGATTTAAAAGATGCAATACTAATTCGTTTTGTAGCATTGCCTTGAAAGGTAAAAATAATCTCATAAGAAATTATATTGACTTCATGTATATTGTTATAGAAACACGTCGATCATAACGTACAGCCTTCTCCCATCCTGAATGCAAGATTACACTAGCAAACTCCAACAGGTAGGCAAGTCTTAATACATCTCATTTGTGTTTTTGAACTGTCTTCAATCTCTTTGGCTTTTAAAACTGTTTACAGTGAGAAAACATGGAGGGCAGGTTGATGGAACCTGCTTCAATCATTATTCCAAACAACCTCCAGCTAGGTACTCCCCTCCCCACTAATCACCCGCCATTCACACCTCTTAAGGGACAATAGTCCTTCAGCAGGCACCTCAGTGCTGCCACCTCTCATCCCTCTTATTGTAATGCTGTGTTGACACAAAGTCCATCAGTGGTAGCCTGCGTGCTTCCCTGCTACGCTGTGAAGGCATTCAACAGCTAGTGCTGCTTCACAGGAACGATGGCAGGATTTTTGCCCATCCCGGACAGGCTCTGTGCAGGACATGGGACAAAGTGCATGAAAACTGGATCGCTCCCACAAAATATGCGACGGATGGCCACTGAATTTTCCATCAGCCCCGAGAGGACGCCCATTCCTCCAATAGATGAAAGGGGCGAGGGCTAATCGCGCAGTTTGTGTGAACCAATCAGGCTCTTGCTGAATCCCTACTCAGGGACGTCATTTGGGGGTCGCCAGAGGTCGCAAGAGCGACCTCTGCTGATTGGCCAGCGACCACTGTCAATCTCCTGCGACCTCTGGTTTCCTCCAATCAGAAGAGGGGGCGTGGCCACAGCTACCAAAGTCAGCAGCACGTGCGGTTCCTCTTGTGCGGCGCTCTTGTCATCTGCTGTCCAATTACTCCAGTCCAACTTCCAAGCGGTAAGTGGGATTGAGGTTGGGGACGGGGGTGTGTGTGCTGCTGTGCTGGTTTGGGGTTGTTGTGTTGCCGGAATCAGAATGCTGTGGTGGTGCCCAAGCCCAACTCGCCTGCGGCCGCTCTGCAACCAGCGGCTGCAGGCCCAGGCTGAGGTCGGGTGCGTGGTGTGTTTCACCAACTCGTTATTTGCCTGCGGCCGCGGCGCGGTCGCAGGCCCAGGGCCCAGGCTGACTTGTGTGCTTCACTTCACACAGGTCAGCCTGGGCCTGCAGCGGCGCCGTGGCGGCAGGCGAGTAACAAGTTGAACTCGCCTGCCATGCTGAGGTCAGGACGGGGGCGTGCTTCCCCCTCTCGCACACAAACAGATGGAGAGATGTGAGGCCTGCAGAACCCCCAAACCCCCAGCCCTATAATAGCTTTACTTAATCTCTAAACTAAACGGAATTCGACACCACGTCCCGCCATTATTGCTCTCCTTGCACCTAAAACCGTTTCCACGCCGAGGCTAATTTGTGCGTAATATGGGCTCTCGCCCACTCCTTAAATGCATCAGGGAGCTGTAATGTGGCTGGGAATTGATAGATCATGCCGGCAACGAGGTGAAACATACAGAGAATGTCTCATCTAATGACGGCACGTGGATTACAGTGCACCGTGAAGTCCTGCTGTGCTCCCAATTGACTGCCAGATGCTGCAAAGAGAAATATTAGCACGTTAATAGTATTGACTATTTAAAAATATCACTCACGATTTGCCGTCTCTCTCTTGGTAATTTAATAATAGCTGTTTTTTTACACTGAGGCTTCTTAACTTGTAACAGTGCATTATGTCCCTAAAATACCAGGGCTTCGAGTGACAGGTCAACCACAATACCAATGAAGTACTGTACATGCCAACAGAAACAAAGCATGGCACTATGATACCGTAATGTAAACCTAGCTGTCCAACTGACATGGATGAGAAATGCAAGGATCCTTTGACACGCTTTATACCCCTTCCACCACAGTGCTTCAATCACCAACTCGTCTCGCCTGCTGCCGCGGTGCCAACGGCATTCTGTTTACCTAGTACTGAGAGAGAGTGCAATTTTTACAAAGATTTGTGAACACGTTTTCAGTGAATTTTGTCCTAATCCCCATCATAATCTCACTAATGGGGGGCATTGCCTACATTTCAAGCGAATTAAAACAGGTGTAAAAATCTGATGTAAAAGGTATCGTCTCGTTTTTGCACCTCTTTTAATACGGTGGGGCATTTTTGTTTTTGGCAGGTGGAACAGGGACGCAGAATGAAACCACTGTTCCAACCTGTCCCATACGCTCTGCATGAGGAAAACTTGTCCCAGCGTCAGCATCACATTTGCATGCTGGTTCCTAAGGAATCCAGTCCACCCGTTCTTAGCACGTGCCACGAATCCATTGTAAAAGTCTCCAACAAGCATACATTTTGGGGGGCATTTACACTTCTTTGCACTTCGATGTGCAAAATACGTGTGTTAAGTTTAACCTGGATCCGTCAGTAGTTCATAGTGCAAATCACACAAAAAAAAATCTATGGGTATCAAAGTGCACACAAGTAAAACGTCAGACGTCCATTGTGAGCAATTTACACATCTTAGAAAATCACTCCATAAAGTTATGAAATTGCCCCACAGAATAGGCCCACGCTGGCACTTCTGGAGACGTTTTGGGAAAAAATAAACAAGCGAAGGACGGCTTTTATCTACGCATCATGCCTGAGCCTCGCCATGATTCGGCTCACAAGTAATTAAATAGATAATAGGTGAACAAAAGTGCCACCTTTACCTTCTTGTTAGTGGGGCATTGAGAAAGGAGTCTCACAGAAAGTCACCTTTTTCATTTTTCTGGGGTCACCCTGGCATGTCAGATCAGTGAAGCGCTTTTGGCAGCAGGTCATTAATTAGAAAATTCCTGGGGATGGGAGTAGGGGGAGTGGAATGGGCTGCGCCATCGCAGGCCCAGGGCCCAGACTCATGCTGACTTGTGTGCTTCACTTCACACAGGTCATCAGGGTTGGACTGGGCCATATAATTGTCTCGGGCACCAATGAAAAATGAAAAAGTAGCCACAGTTGCAAATGCTTATTCATTCCTTTTGTGACACTGTTTAAATAGTACCCAAGAGGGAGTTTTTGATGAAATGTGATGCAAATCCATTCTTGTATGAAATGTCACAATACAGTCATATCGTAACCATATTTTTCTTAATGTACTATGAGATAATGCCACTTCCTGTAATGCCACGCGGGGGCGTGGTCAAAGGACATCACTTCCTGTGATGTCACTCTTGGGGGTGTGGTGTTGTGATGTCACTTCCGCTACCCCTGGCATTTTGGTGAAATGACGTCCCTGTCCATAGTCATGTAGTGGATCGGTTGAACTGGCGGCTGTCACACTTGAAAACAAATCACGACAGGGTTAGAAATGACACTGGCATGATTTGTTCCTCCGCTTGCGTCTGTTTCAAAAGGCGCAGGAGGATGACGCTCATTTCTGTGCATTTAAAAGTGCATCCTGTTTGTGAATTTGGGATACGCCTTTAAAAGCCCTGAAACACGCACTTATTTGTGCAAATATGCGCAGTGGGCAAAAGCGCGTCTGAATAAGCGCATTGAGGATGCACTCATTTAGATGTCCTTTGTGAATTGGTCTTCTCCTTTCTTTGGCGCAAGATGCATCTCCTTAGTTGCACCCAAAAAGGTTTGAGAATCTGGCTGTGCGTGTGTGGGGTGTCTCAGTGCTTTAGATATACAGCCGACACCATACATCTGCAAGAGAGAGAGAGAGGCAAAGATCTCTCTGAACAGTACTACAAATATGCTTGGATGCTTTGCACCTCTCTATGGACTACGATCAACAGCAAGCAAAAGGCAGTCTTTCCAAGGCCCCAAATTCCCCACACAAAGGCTGATGCCTTTGGAAATATTGCAAAATGAATCAAGTTAAATCCAGGTAGATAACTGACTTACATCTCGGCCAAGTTTAAAGTGTGTACCAGGCTTGCACATGCCCATAGGAACTGCTCCACGGGCTCAATAGTCCATGAAGAGCCAGAAGAGATAATGCCCTGCTTCGGTAGGGTAAAAGTCATTGCACCAAGTCCTACTCCATCTTGTCCACTTCATCACTCAGCAAGAATGTCCAAATCCACACATTGGCACTTCAAACAAAAAATCAACTTACAAAAAAGGAGAAATAGCTCCCCTAGATAGCAGCAAGTCCTGGAAATTGACCAATTCCTTTTTGCGACTTCCCGACATGCCCAAGGGAAAAACCTTTCAGGTAAATGGATGCTCTCTCTGTGTGGGAGAAAGGAATGAGGTGAATGGGATGTGGTGGAGTGGGACTTGGAAAAAAACACAGAAATCCACACAAAAATCCTATTGGAGGTGCAAAAGAAAGGAACACACTATGAAGGGTCATTGCTCTTAATGGAAGCTTAAGGGAGATGGTGTCTTCCACAGAATGGGGAAACTCAATGAAATGAGGAAGAGTCTCATTGACATTACTCAACTCTGTGCATAGAAGGAGACTGAAACACTGGTGTACGAGCGCGATATAAATAAAATATCATATCATGGAGGGGTAGTTCAAAGGCACTTCTTCCCAGTTGAAGAGAAATCCAGCTGAGCAGAGGGAAGTGGTGGGATCCAGTATAACTCCATTGCTATACGCTCCAGTACTATAGGGAACCACACCAAACTGGACCATCTACAGTGTGACCAAACTCCTGAAGATGACAAATTAAAGGACAGGAGCAGCCTCTCAGATCATCTGCCCAAGGTAGGGACCTGAAAACTGGGAAGAACCACAGAAAGGTTGACATCTTGCAAGTAGCCAACAAAAACAATCACAGGGAACCGAAAAGCACATACGTGATGCATGACAGAATATTTGGGAGCAAGAAAGAAACAAATCCCAGCTTAGCCATCAATGTTCATGATCCTCGTACTGTGAATGGCTCCTAGGAGGATGCCAGACACCTTTCTCATCTACGTTGGAGCAACCCAGAGGGGAAAGGAGTTGTAGTTCCCGCTGCAGGCTTGCTTGTCCGAAGAGTGATCATCCTAGGCATGTGGAAGTACTGTAATATTAATGCGCAGAGACTGATGACAAAGAACCCAGTGCCGTAGCATGCAAGACACCAATGCCAAGATGTGGCAATCAACCAAAAAATTGACAAACACAAATTCCTGCTAAGTTTTTGGGGAAAATTAAATTTCCGAGCAAAATGGAAACGTTAAAACATGTGACGTAACAGGGGAAAAAAATGCCTGGTCAGCTAAATCTAAATTGTTTGTATTGTTTTTTATTGTTTAAAGAGCAGTCCTAGCTTGAAAGCAGTGGAGTGCTGTAGAGATTGGGCTAGACAGTGTTTGAGCTTGCATCTTTTTACAGTAGAGAAGTATTGTGAGTTGTGGTCTGTGTTGATATGTGCATCCTTTGGATTGACCTTCGTCGGTGTTGTTAAAAAAGCCCTCTTTTGAGGGATTTGTAAAATTGGAGAATTGTGGGGGCATTCAGAGCCGACACTGGGATCGAGTTCCAGAGGGTGGGCACGTGACAAGAGAAGGATTGTTAGCGGGTTCTCTCTTTGTGGACAAGTTGTGATTCAAGTCTGTGGGTCGATGTGCAGTGTCAGGATCGTGTGCCTGCAGATATGTGGAGCTTAGCCACCAGGTACGCTAGTGTGCTACTAGTGACTGCAGCCATGGACTCTCCCTATTATTAAATAAATAACTTCAGTACCTCTTGGAAGCAAACTCAGCAGGATGAAACATCATGCACCCTTAATGCATGATTGACTCTTTCCCAGCCCTGTAAGGTTTACTCATGTACTGAAGTATCGTACTGCAGGTGATTGTTGTGAGACAGGCATGGTATCAAGAGAGATGACACAGACAACAGATAAATATTCCTAAACAGAACTTTATTAATGATCACGATGGTCTGTGAACCTATGCTTGTCTTCACAACTACAACAAAATATAGTGGGTAAATATTCTCAAACAAATATAAGTGTTCTAGTTCAATACAGTTCCAATGTAACTTTGTTTAAAAAAGTTTGGATCACTTTCCGAAGTTATCTTCTGTGGATTCACAAGTATCACAGTTCACATCAAAAGAAGGTCTTGCGTTTCCCTTTCCCAAGTTGGAATGTGACCAAGTTCATACAACACTGTGACCTTGGGACTCCCTTCCCTAAGATAAACACTCTTCAGTTCTCAGGGTTCCCTTCCCCAAGACTTACACTGAATGATTGAATTGTTTCTTCTGTTTACCAGTTGACAAAAGAATATACGGTTCACTGGACCCTTCCTTTGGTTAGCTTCACCGAGGGCACACACTTATTTGCTGCTGTTCCAATATTTAGTGATTTCCGGTCCCGGCGCAGTTATCAGACCACCCGGTCCACCCACTACAGGTCACGCAACCAGCAACCACATGCCTTGTCTGTAATTTGACTCTTGATATTGGCAATGCCAGTGTTTAAGAAACTGCCTGGTCTAGGCGCAGTTGTCAGACCACATGATCCACCCATCACAGATCATGCAAGCATACGTTTCCCCAAAGGCCATTGTTCAGTAATATTCAAGACAACTCTTCAATGTCCTTATATGTCTTGCACATTATCCTTAAGGTGTTTTTCTGGCAATGGGTTACTTGATACACTTGATTGTCCCAGAATGTTCATACAGTCTTTAGAATTTCATAATCTGATCAAGTAAGAATTTTCTTTTCATTCAATTCTTTAGAATTGCATCATTCACTTGGTTTCACTCAAACCACAACATTCCTGTCGCCCAATATTCAGTAAATGTAATGTTGCGTTGCATTTGTCAGGATAACACTTTTCATTTGATGCGATTTTCAATACATATAGTTTTAAACTGTGCCGACTTGAATAGCACTTTTCATTTAGTTTGCAGTTTTAAGTTGGGCAGCAGAATTCATTTGGTTCGGTGTTCAATAAAGACAGTTTTAATTTATGCGTCTGCTAAATAACACCATTCACTTAGTTCGGATTCAATAAGTGTTAACTTGTATTCCTTCCGTGGACCGTTACCATTTCCATGGTCCGTTGGAGCGCTCAGGCTTTCCTAGTTCCTCCCGACACTTAACGGGTCTCCACAGCTCCTTTCAGTGGGTTCTCCTCAAGCGACACGGGAAAAGCAACTCGCTAGTTCGTCGGGTGCGCCACTCGGCATACGCCGGCCTTTTTGCTTGGATCCACCTCTGCTCCCTGGCAGTGCCTGCTGCACACCTTCCTTCCCAAGGGCTCCCAGTCCTGCAGAGTCACTTCCGCAAAACACTCGGGATCTCTGTTGGTGTCTCTGCAGTTCAGCTTCTTGCTTCTCAGCACAGCAACTTCCCTGTTCCTGTTGCGACTGCATCTCTCATGTGCGTCTGATTTTCACCTTTTATACGGTTCCCTACTACTAACAGACTGCAGGCGAAACGAAGTATACTCAATTGTCTGACCCTGCATAAACGTACTAGTGTGACATGACTGATCTTTACTACTACATGCCTCCAGACCACTATTCTTCATCCCAGTCCCAGAGTGCTGTTTATAACAGGAACTCTGCACTACTCCTGGTTGGTTCTTCTTATTCCCAATACTTAAAGGAAAACTACAGAGGAAGATGGGATGAGATTGGCAATAGCCCATAAAGGTTAAGGGAGGCAAAGGTAGATCAATATCAGGAAAGGAGGGATACCATTTCCTGCCTTCAGGCATCATCTCTCCAATCCCCAAGGACTCTCCACTCAGGTGATCCTCCCTGGCTTGTCCACCCCCAGGATTGGGATCCAAAAGTGATGGCCCTTCCCTGGCCACCTGAGCAGAAGATCCCTGGGGAGTAGATGGGAGAGTACCTTCAGGTTTCTCACACTGTGCTGTCCTATTTGAATAGAATTCACAGATGCATAGGATTCTTTCCCTTATTTAAGCCTTTTAAGTTATTTTGTATATGTTTATTTCCCCACGAATCAGCCCAAACATCTTCCAACCTTTCTGAAGATTTTGGGGATTTTAAAGGATATTCAGTCAGATTCTGGAAATAAAATCCACAGGAACCCGCAAACCTACATGAACATCACTAGGGGATTCGTGAAAGCCTGCAAATCACTTCTAAAATAGTTTTCCAAAGAAGATTCCCTTCAATACACTCTAAAGTTAATACTCAGCAAGTTAATACTCGGCAGGACGTCCATGTCCTCCTCTACATCACTGTCCCAGTTATACACATCTTTATCTTCACAATGTTGTAAATAACACAATTTTCCTTCTACTTTTACTCGAGGTCAGGCGGCATATATACTTATTTTCTGCTTATTCACATGACATCTACAACAGTAAATAACTAGTTCTACTGAAAGAACATAAATAACTGTCAGAAATATCACTGTTGAGGTGACAGGTTTCTCCTTTAGTGACTAATCAGATAGCATCAGAAGGAGTTTTCAAGGTGGCATACTGGTGAGAGTCCTAGAATTTTTGCCTTTCCTCATCAAACACTGTCTCTAGAATGTGCAACAGTTTCTTTACATCAGTAAGCTGGTGGGCCCGTAGTAAAACCTCCAGAAAATGTGCATATCTATGTGGCTTTGCATGGAACAGTTTACTGGCATCTCATACTCAAAACATATCGACCTAGATCTATCAGTTGGATAGAAGACATCCTTCTGGTAGTTGTTCCAAACAAAAAGTATATGTATATGGAAGGGGTCCAACTAATATAGGAATGGATTGGTGCACAACCAATTCAAGGTCAAACATTCAAAATTAGATAGAAAACTTAATAATTTCGGGTGCTGGGGAGGAATACAGGCCCTGACACGGGGCTTGTGGAAAACATGAAGGCAAAGAAAAGTGTCTAAATCTAAAGACACTCCCGTCCCCTGCACACCATTAAACTGATACAAAATCAGTCAAAGTATTCATCATTTTTACATAAAAAAAGTCAATAAATATTCATACAAATGAGAAAAAATGTCACAAAATAAATTATAGACCAGAAAACATCTGGTTAACATTGAAATATCATTCAAAATTCAAAAAGGCCAACATGAGACAAGTCAATAGTCCAATATAACGATTATAGCAATAAAAAATCAAATAAGAAGAGTTAGCAAGGAACAATATTCTTGCGATGAACTGAAGGGCTCTACGCGTTTCGGGGAACACCCCCTTCTTCAGGAGCAAAATAATCTGAAATTATATGCATTGAGAATCATCAGTTTACAAGAAACATAGCATAATATTTACAGAATACACAGGAGAAAAGAACACAGGACATGTACTAAACATTTTTATGAAGCAGCAAATGTGTACTTTCACATTCATTTATATTTATATAAATGCAATGTAAACTGTCGAAATCAAATGCCTGAATACATCATCCAACATACTATGAGTGTGACTCCAAAAAAGAACAATGACCTCAGAAAACGAGGTACCAGGGTAAATGAAGAAGAGAGGATAAAAAGGCAAAATATACCTATGTAAACAAAAGTTGATGGCAGCAATGCTTGGCTCACCACATCGATGGATCAAATTAATTTGAGAGTGGACAAACTCCACTATAAGTAGGATATTGATGCACAATGGTCATTTCAAAGTGTTGTAGATACCCTATATGGAGAGAACAAAGATATATCCATCCTTAGTTTATTGTCACTCGCCTAGTAACTACCCTGGAGTTCTCCATGCAATTAAGTATAATGCTTACCAATGGTGCAAAAAACCCTTTTTAATTTATTTAATTGATTGTATTACAATGTAATCTTTACAATATTGTTCCTTAAGTCCGTCATCATAGCGTAAGTAAACATTGTGAATGTATATATGTGCTTTCGGCTAGGGGAAAAACGTTCAGGTGCCTTTCTTTTTACCATCCTGAGTGAGCGACAGTATCTTGTTAAAAAATAGAACTGTTGCTATGACCCATTTTGTGGAATCACCGTTTATCAAGGCCGACCATCAGTTGCTATATTGTTCCACAGGTCTTGCTAGCTACAGTCGCCATATTCCTAAACTCTACCAGATTCATAACAGGAGAGACAGAGGCCTGTATAAGGCAGCATGCACATTCTTGGTCTATATGTGTGAAAACACCACATGCAAGGTTTATCTGTACAAACTTGCTCTGTCATTGTCCTATTCTTTCCACCTAGTCGTGTTATCTTTTTTACATTTATTAGTGTGTTTGGTTTACATCAAAGTTACCTTTTATAAATATATTACAAACAATTCAAAGATGGGGTTTCTTTATACGCGTGTCAACAATTGTGAACATTTAAAACTGAAATACCCAACCGGGTTAAACATGTCGTTAAAATTATGATACAATAATTTGCAACGATAATATCCCACAAAATGCAGCCAAAGGACGTAACACAAAGAATTGACATGCTGCCAGTTATTCCAACCAGTAAAAAGGCTCTCTTCAACTTATCAAAGTCAAGTGCTGTGTCATCTACACAAGCTATTATAATGCTGAATGATGTGCATTCAAGATCTCATAAAGATTCAATACGTTGCCATATATCATACACTGCAGGTGACAAGATTAGTGAATTACCAGAAAACACATAGGCCCAAAACTGATCAGATCATGTATTGGTTATATATCTAACAAATGTATAGTAACCCGCCTTACATAGGCTAATAAGGCAGGTACAATGAGTCAGTAGTGGCGAGCTGTTTCTACGTCAACACATCAGATACGACAGATTCTAGATTCAAGAAGTATTTTTTCCAGGCACCAGTAATCATCATAATCGGCAAAGTATTAGATCCTAATCACATGAGGAATCTCCACAAGGATTGATCATTAAATATTGTGACATCATTAAATGGAGTTAAATGTGGAACGCTTTGCCCTAACATATTCCTGGAGCATTTTCTTTGTATCAAGATATTTTAAATGACAGGTGTAATTCCAATCCAAGGCTTTCACTTTGGCCTCTTTCCTGGCGATTCCACAATTCTTTAACTGTTCATCTGACCAATTTCTGTATGTGTAAAAATCTTTGCATGGTTGTATAACTTCACTCTCAACGTTATATATTGCGTTATCTTTAATGATTAGATTAGCAAGGAGGCTCAATATAGAATTACAATTACCGTTTTCTGACCTAATTTGTCAGAATGAATCACTTGGTTTGATCTTCCATAGGGTGAGTAAGGATGTCAATCCAAGTTCACTTCTTATGGCCTGGATGGGCACAGAGTTAGGGAGGTCTAACGCTGGTTGCTATAGTATAGTTTCCCTTCTAACTTGTTCAGCCAGCCCACTTGATTTTCTGTGTAGCTTTCCAAACCATACATGATACGCGGTATGATACTAGTTGTATATCTAGCCATGTTATCTGATAATTGAAAGGAACAGTATACTTCTCTGTGCTCCTGCTCTGCCTGGTCTCTCTGCTTCTGGCTCATTTCTGGCAGTCGTCCTCTTACACTGTGGCTCCGCTCACCCTCTAGTTAAGGGGCTTATCCCTTATACGTTCTGCTTGGGAACAAGAGAGACATACCCATTGGCCATGGACGTTCAGCTACACTGAGGAGTCAACAACAAAGCCCAGCATTTTTAAAGGGTCCACTTCTTTAGTAATGTGATCAACTTGCATGCATGCAACAACCCTGTTGGACATGGGGTGGAAGAGAGACAGTGCAGATTGGTTCACATGGGAGTCCTTATCTCCAAAGAGGGGGTGACCCTCAGTGAGATTCTGCTTGCCCACTCCCCTAGGTGGTGTTTTGCATATCAGGGCCACCTTCCTAGCCTCAAAAGGGGCGATTCCCCATTGCAGAGAAGGGGCACATTACTTGGATGTGTCACGGGTGACAGAAACCATTTTACTAACTGGGTGTGGGACAGGTATATTCAGTAGGCCTATTGCATTACCAGTCAGGGAGGAAAAACGGATGCCAGGGAAACAGTTGGAATTGATTGCAGATCTATTAGCACCCTTGTGTATTAAACATGAGATGGGAGGGCCTCCCACTGCACATATAGGCCATCTTGGTCTACTGTAGTCAGGAGTAGCGTGACAAGATGTTGTTTCAGAACTGGTCTTCATTTGGGCGCTAGGTGATGATTTCTTTGGCTTGAATTTAGGTGCATTAGAGGTTAGAAATGGTTCTTGGTTAGGGCACAGACAAATTCTGCTGGGGATGGTTTGAACACTCGAGTTGCCCTCTTCCTTCCAATAATTACATGCATTAATCATAATTATTATAATAGTTATTTCATTACGCGCTTAGTACCAAAGAGGTTTTTAAGCGCAGACCCGGGATTTGAACCTGTGTTGCTCTGCGTCGTTTTGTTTGCAAGAGGAGCGTGTTGCCACTGAGCTATGCTACCCGTATCTTGCAGTAGGACTAAGGAACTTTACATGTTAGATCTCCTGATGGTCATGTCTACCTCTTCCTCAACCCCTCCCTCCTTGCTTCCCGTGCATGCTCCCTGCCCCTCTGAAAAGCCTCGCCTCAGAGACCTTACTTGTAAAACCAAAAGTTTGTTTTTGATGGTCTCCTTTTTCCGTTCCTGAAAAGCCTATTTTATATCGTCACTACCTCAGAGAGCGGTTTAGTTTGCCATCCAATGTAGAAAACCTTGAGCCACTGTTGGATGTTAAGTAACAATTTTGAAACAAATCCACCATCCCCATCTTCATCATCTCCGTCTGGGGGCATTGGAATGTTCCTGCGCTGGCACAGATTGTGCAGCATGGCACAAACGAGCGTAATTTTACCCGTCTTCACTGGGCTGTACAGCAGTGATCCGCCAGATCTGCTTAAACAGCGGAACCGGGCATTCAGTAATCCAATTGTCCTCTCAATCATGCCGCGTGTGCGGACATGTGCCCTGTTGTACGCATCCTCATGCCTGTTCCTTGGCCTCCGTACAGGCGTCATCAGCCATGGCGTGAGTGCATATCCGGAATCTCCTACATGGGATGTAGATGTGGGAGACATGTCAGTGTTGGTAGTATCATGTCTTCATCATATGCAGTGCAATCTTGTGTCATTGTTCATTCATGCGTATGTGTCATGCAGTGTTTTCACTGATGGGTGTTAATCTTCTATGGCCATCATAGTGGGGGTTGGCAGCTGGACATTGACCAATGCAGTGGTGTGCATGTGGCTTGTGAGTATGGCATTGTGCAGTGATGTGCACACATGGCAGGGTCACTCCACAGTGATGATATAGTAGATGCAGGATGTCTCATGTACAGCTATCATGTGCATTGTGAGTGCTGTGTTGTATATTATGGGGGGGGTTTGCTGTGGCTCCAGGTGTGTGTGCCAGTGGGAGTTCAGGCTGTGTGTGTCAGGTGGCAGGGTGTGTACGGCCACACTGTGGCTACCTGTCATGTGTTGCTTTTTGAAGTTTGGGTTCTGCTGTCTATTCAGTGGATGGGTGGGGGATGATGCATGTGCAGTCGCAGCAGCCCACTCACGTAGCTCATTGCCCTGGTCACACACACACACCCCACTTACAAAGGTCCGGAGCATTGGCAGCTGTACTCACCCAATAGCCATGTACTTTGTCCAGCATAGCGTTCCATATACCGTGGTATTGTTGAATTCTGCAGTACCATTGAGTCATGGGTTGAGCCCGGGAAACGTGCGCAGCAATGTGTAATCACTAGCGTCGCATCACATACCATCTGTACATTCAGTGAGTGGTACTGTTTCCTATTGCGGAACACCATTTCAATTGCACGTGGTACTGTCAACTCAATGTGGGTGCAGTTGAGTGCACCTATGCAATTTGGCATGCCTGCTATGGCATGGAAGGCCAACTTGGTGGCAATCACCTGGGGGAGGGTACAGGGTAGGGCAATCTGTTCAGACACATGGCGCAACAGGGCATCCAGTACCTGAACCAGGATTATTGAGAATCAGGGTTGTGATAGGCCGTGCAGCTCACCGACTGTGTGTTCATAGTTACTGGTGCCAAGAAAGTGCAGTACAGACACGACCTTCAGGAGGGGGGGTAGCAGTGGGGGTGTCTATGTGGCTGCTGATGTCGTCCTCTATCAGGCCAGTGATGTACAGGATTGTTGGACGGTCCAGCCGGTATAATGTGTGGATCTGTCCTGGGGTGAGATTCTAGGGTGAGGCCCTGATCCTTGGTATTGCAGGCTGCCTGCGGGGTGCTGCCGGCTGGACAATGGGGTTTGCCATGGGTACAGGGTTAGCTGGTTGCCGCCTGCGCCTCCAACGCCTCCGCCTCCTCCTCCTCTGCAACATTACTGCCATCATGTGCAGTGCGGCCTGTTGGTTGAGTAGGCCCAGTCCCGATGCTACTAGAGCTGCTGCCTGCATGGTTCTGTTTTGAGTTGGGCTGGGTGTGGCCCTTTTGTATGCACCCAGTGGCCTGCTGGGTCCAGCTGGGCTGATTTGGTGCACCTTTGGCCTGATTCAGGCCACCAGGCACAGTTTAACGTCATGTTCGCTGTGGCAGCGGTACCGCCACCTTGATCACGGTTTTACCGCCATTTTGTTGTCGGTGATTCCATGTCTGCGCTAGTTGTGATTCTCGTGGTGTTTCGTATTGCCGGCAACGGAGGAGTTTCCGTGCAGGCGGAGTTTACGGGAGCTTTAACTCCGCTGTGGCGGTTGGAGGTGGTGCTGTTTCCGGGTTTGCAGGTCATCATTAGGCGGACGCGGAAACGGTGCCGGTATGGTTATACCGGCTGCGTTAATTCCGGACCGGAGCACTTGTAATGAGGCCCTGAATCACAATCTCGCCTACCTACCCACACATCAGACTGGCTACAAAAATGAATTGAGCCTTTTCTGTATTTTTGATCCGCTGTCTTCTGCCATGCATTGTCACAGCTCTTTGCTTAGTTTACTTCAAGTCGCAAGAAAAGTTTTTGTGACTTTTTACTTTTTATATTTCCATTTATTGGTAGGGAAAGTGTTGGTGCATCCAATATCTTAAATCGTGCCAGGTATCCTGCCCTTCTATTGTACCTGATCTTGCAATTACATTCTCCATAAAACCAGCCCCAGTAAATCTGTCAAACTGTGAGACCCTGCTGCAAATTTGCTTGATAATTATTCTTTAATAACCATAAAATGTGCCTCCTCTACTGCATAGAAGTCAAAGCATACTTTCCTGGTTTGCAATTCCCACACAGATTCACTCCAAAAATAGCCGTAAAAGAATTCTTCTGGATTGATCAAGCTCTGGCTATGAAAGAAGACATAATCACATATACTCAGTATTCTTCTAGTGCTTGAGAGTGACAGAACATCATCTGCCGAGCTGAGGATTCAGCCTTGCGTGTTCTTTCCAGTGCTCATGATGGACACACGGCATGGTGTGCAATACAGTGTCAATAAAGGGAATAAGTTATGTCTCTTCAAATTAGCCGGGTGAAATATTATTCTAGCTCTGATCAGTGATTCCACAATTAGCTTTGTTGATACTTGCAGTTTCAGATGTTCTATCAGTTTTCTTTGTGGGATTGTGCATGCTATCCTTCTCTCATGATGCAATACTCCAGCCGGTCTCTTCAGATTGATTCGTCATTCCCGATTTGCACAGGATCACATTCTTGTCGTCTGCTCTCTTTGTGCCCCAGGGGGCTACATGACATGAAAAAGTTGCATATCTCGTGTTAAGTGTAGCTCATTTGGCACCCACCCGTTATATCATCTTTTTCAATGTAAGCAGGGAGTTGTTTTCCAAGAAGTTCCTTAGATGGTCAATTCCTACTTCTCTGATCAGACTGAATAGTGCATAGTCAACAGACACATGAAAAATGAAGATTCCCATAATGGAAGTATGGTCTTTAATTAAGAGATACCTTATAAAGACGTATATCAATCCAGTCTTCACAAACCATCTACAATGTTTTAAGTATTACCCATTTGAAAAAGTTAGAATGACCACATTTACTCTGCTATCTCTACCAAAAAACCTTGAATTTGCCCACTAATTTGACCTTTGCATCTGTGTGCTGCTGCCACCCTGCAACATGCGGTAGGCACCATGAATGTGCCCACTAATTTGACCTTTTCATATATGTTTTACTGCCGTCCTGTAACATGCGGTAGGCACCATGCATTTGCCTATTGCTGGACTTTCACATCTGTGTGCTGCTGCTGCCCTGCAAAATGGGGTAGGCAGCATGTATTTGCATATTGCTAGACTCTCGCATATGTGTGCTGCTGTCGCCTTGCACCATGGGGTAGGCACCATGCATTTGCCTATTGCTGGACTTTCACATCAGTGTGCTGCTGCCGCCCTGCAAGATGGGGTAGGCAGCATGTATTTGCATATTGCTAGACTCTCGCATATGTGTGCTGCTGCCGTCCTGTAACATGGGGTAGGCACCATGCATTTGCCTATTGCTGGGCTTTCACATCTGTGTGCTGCTGCCGCCCTGCAAGATGGGGTAGGCAGCATATATTTGCATATTGCTAGACTCTCGCATATGTGTGCTGCTGCCGTCCTGTAACATGGGGTAGGCACCATGAATTTGCCTATTGCTGGACTTTCACATCTGTTTGCGGCTGTCGCCTTGCACCATGGGGTAGGCACCATGTATTTGCCTATTACTGGACATTCGCATCTGTGTGCTGCTGCTGCCCTGTAACATGGGGTAGGCACCATGTATTTGCCTATTGCTGGACTTTCACATCTGTGTGCTGCTGCTGCCCTGTAACATGGGGTAGGCACCATGTATTTGCCTACTGATTTGACTTTCGCATCTGTGTGCTGCTGCCACCCTGCAAGGTGGAGTCAGGCTCAATGGATGTGATTACCTTGTCCCTCTCTTTTGCACTTTGCGTATGATGTATTACCTTGCACGGTCCACAATGATTTAATTCACCACTTACGCTTCCTTTTCTGTAACCCGAAGCACTGAAACTAATCTCTGAAGTTTAAGCGCCTAGATACCTCAGGGTTTTGCACGCTATATACATAAATAAACTAACAAACAAACATCACCCAGACATATATTGTCAAGATAGGGGTGTCTAACCCCTGATCAGTTATTATAGTCAATGTTCTCTAATTCTTGTAGCTTTATTGTTCAAAATACATTTGTCAACTAGTTTAAGCAATTTAACAAAAAAAGGTTTCACAGTATGCTTTGGAATTCTGTAAAAAAGAAAACTGCATTTATGCAAGATCATTATTTTGAAAAAATATATTTTGCCTGAAATTAGTCACATAATGCTACTTTTCTAGTATAAGCTATTGGAGATGTGGTATTCTGTGACGTTCATTTCATGAAAAATATATCTCATTAAAATGATGATTTTGCATGAATTCATGATATATATATTTCTATCAATAAAAAAAAATTGTTAAATGTGGTTGCAAAAAGGAATAGGCATGTTCCTTTTATGATAAACTACTTAACTGTAACACATGCCCCAGCATTCATTTTCCTTAACACACGCCTACCCATATAATGCTTTGGGGAAACTGTATCGCAATGGATATCTTCCATTTATATAAGTAGCAAGCCGTATTTCACAAATGCAAGAAATTAGTAACCGTACATAGAAGATTTCACAGGCTCAGAGAGCAAAACACTGGCCACATGTCAGCTGAGAGGGGTCAGTAATGTGAGGCGGACAACTGCCTGCAGGCTTCTCAACATTAAACATTTTATGAAAAGAAAAAGTTTCAAATGAATCCTCGCTAAACCTTCTCTATTAGGAAATTCCCTACCTGGTCTAAGAACTGAGGAAGTCACTCCTAACAGAAACAAACTGGCCCACACCCTTAACAAAACATGTAAACTCAAGTGCACAAATAATAAACAACAAGTAATTCGGATGACCTTCAGCTGTCATGGGTTAACCCCGTCCCCAGGATTATCCAAAGTCAATTTCCCTAAATGTTCAAACAAAAGAATAAAGTCGTGAACCAGTTCTTGTAAGTTCCAAATGAAATAAAAGTTCATCAAACAAAAATCCACTGGTAACAGTTCTCACACTTCCAGTCGGAAAGATCCCTTTCCAATTTCAGCCAAGGAAACAGCACCAATGGTAACCCTGGATGTCTTCCTTCCACGATTGCTGTAATACCGTTTAGAAAATAGATGTGCCACTTCTTCTTCTACAACTCTGCAAATGTTCATAACCTCTGCAGTACATCTGGTATAATTGTCAGGATGCTTCTTCTTGGACCGTTGTTCACCTTTTAATAACCACCCTTCTACTACCGTTACTGTGGAAGCAGGCTCCTTGGTTCCACTGTGTGCCACTACTTCAATCAACTTCAATGTGACCTCTGCCGACAGTATTATACACAACCACAGTTCTGGTACTTTTGCTTCAACTACATATGCTAGAATAGTTAGGCAATTTAAAGACAAGACACTTTCACCTCTACAGATAGGCAAGGCACTCTTCTTTCCTATGTTCGAAGATAAGGGCATCCTCTTTGCCTCTTCCAGTCAGCATTACTGCCACAACCTCTACGTCAACTTTGAATCTGAGAATGATTAGGCTTTTTAACGGCGAGACACTTTGACCTCGACAGGTAGCAAAGCATTCTTCTTTCTTAGGTTCTAAGAAAAGGGAAGCCTCTTTGCCCCTTCCAGTCTGCCTTACTGTTACAAGGATAACCTGCTTTTGACTTATCCACTCCAACAGTCTTAGCATCACAGGTAGATGGCCTAATTTTCTTACAAGCACCCAGCCCCCTTCCTCAGCTTTAAGTACATCTGCTTGGTTCGAGTAGCTGAAGCTGTATTGCCATACTTTCAACTTCAGATAATGTCTCACTTGTATCAGAGGACACTGGACCTTTGACAACTTTACCCGTTAGATGATTGATTCAAACAGGATTTTCTTCAGTATAGAAATGGTTTACCTCTTGGCTTGGGTAATGCTTGTTCTCCTTACAGCTACAAAAACTACTACTTCAAAAGAATATTCGTTCTTATTGTTACAAGATTCCGTCTTCAAAAGAGCAACAATTTTAGGTTTAAACAACAACTCCTTCAGGTAGATTTTCAACTTCATTTATTTGTAAGGGTAAGTATTCCTATGGATTAACACAGAGTACCTTCTACTTCGGTCAGGAAAGTATAATTGGTCAAGGCCATTCAGAAGGGGGTTTAAGAGTGGGCTAGGGCTACAATGAGACCACACAAAGTAACACCAGTAATTCTAGTTAGACAGGCAAATATATAGAAACACATTTATTTATTTGTTCTCTAGTTCACACACTAAGCAGATAAAAATACAGGCAAATATTGTCACACAAAACCCTTATAAAACAGATAAATGAATTCACCGTAGGAGAGTTCGATTAGCATTTCTTACATTGACCAGTACAATACAGGGGCGTAGCTCAGATGCATACAGATAGTAACAACTCTTAGAATGAACACAAACAGCTCCCTTAATGCTTATACAGTCCAACCCTAAGATGATGTGTGACCTTATGCCCAAAAGGTGACCAGTTCCAAAGTTTATACTTCATATACTTCTTCAGGTAAGTTACTATAGAAATAGCAATGTCAGTGGTTATGATTATAGATTCACAAACTCCTGTCAATCCCAACACACTAGGATAGGCCCTTGGAGGGATCCTTAACCCAGGTTCCACCACCAAAGGTCAGCAAAGAGTGACTGAGGGTCAGAAATTCACACCTTATTTAAACTATCGGATACAGGGAGGAGGGAATAACAGGTATGCTATCTTACCACCATGGCTCAGAGTTCTCCGGATAACATGTGTGGAGGTTCCAGACTTCGTTTTTTTTTCGTTCTGGCTTGGTTCCTTTTGCAAGTGTTGTCTAAATGTCTAGACAGAAGAGATGCTTTAATTCGCAAGATTTAGTTTCGGTCAGTCAAGGTGCTTAGGAATCTGTACCATAAAGTTTCCAGCTGAAGAACCAAATGAAGACAGGCGACCGATTCTGCAGGGCAGATGACCATGGACTCCTCAGGGGCAACAAGATCCAATCAAGGTTACCACGTCAAGCAGCGACAGGTGGTCGTCCAGTGAAGAACACAAGAGCAGGCCCAGTGCAGCTTCCCTTGCTGCTGAAAATGCAGGAGCGGGTGACTTGCAGCACAAGCTGAAGATCGACAAAGATCCAAGGCCCTGCTTGGAACGGGCACAGCTGCTGTGAGGTAGCTCAGGAGTGAGCAGGTAGGTCCCCTGGTTTTTCCAGCGACACTTCCAAAGACTCAGCAGGCCTGGATCCCTGAGCAGAGGATGAGACTTTTGTTCCTACTGGTCCTGGAGTTGAAGCACCAACAATGGCCTTCTTGAGATCAGGACAGAGGACCAGTGATTCACCAGGACAACAATGGAGTCAATGCTGGTTGGCTGCAGGGGTCATCCTTGGGTCATCAGTGAGCTACTGTTCCTCACAGAAGTCTTGGCTCCAACAGTTATCTGCTTAACAGTCACAGGAGTCCTCCCCAAGATCCAGGCAGGGAGCACGCCCAAGCCCACCACTGGTGACGCTCTGCAGCATTCAAACAGCCATGGCTATCCAATCATGGATAGCCAATGGTCACCACATCGGTCTAGCAACAGAAATTACTGCAAAATTGCTAATCTCAAGGGGAGTTAGACAAGGATGTATAACTTGCCCTCTATTGTTTTCCAATGCATATTAGCAGGCTGGGAAAACACTTACAGAAGTTGAGACCAGATGCCAGATGTGCTGATGATGGCACATGTCCTAAGTTGTTATATGCAGGTGATGATTAACTTTTGGGACGTACACCAAAGCCCCTGCCACAGTTACTATACACTAATGCTGAGTACATGGAGCTTAGAACCTTAAAAATGAATACTAGAAAATCTGCATTTATGTGGCTTGGAGCCAACATAAAAGGACTGACAAAAGACATCTAATTAAATGTAGAAAAACTGGGGGCCACCCACCGATGTGAGAATTTGTGGGGGTTTTACAGCAAGGCCCTATGGATGTCCTGTCCTATGTTAGTATGTTTATGCAGCCTGCTGCCAGGTCTAAGTGATTAGAAACGATACAGGCTTTCCTTCCCAATAGGTCTCAAAAGAAAAGATTAAGGGTAATTGGTCTTGAGGGCTTCTTCATTTTTAATTTCAAGTGTCAACTGAGTTGGTCATGAAGAGCAAAGTTTACCCACTAGAAAGGAAATAGAAAGAAGCATCTGAAGGAATGGGTGTCTAGAGCTTCAGTTTGTGACGTTGTGAACATTCCTATCCTGTGGCTTTCCTGGGCCTGCAGACTCCATGCAGATTCCTGCTGAGAAAACGAGCACATCAGATTCTTCTTAGATTGTGCCATTTATCAGCACATCTGTACAGGTTTCGGAAATTAGATCAGCCACCTGGTTTTTGAGGTGGTCATTTTGGGTCGATGTTTGTGACTTCAACATCTGGCTAGTCTCTCTTGGTAAATTGGTATTGTTTGTGCTGGAGGTTTGCTTAATTTTAAGGATATTTTGCCTTTCTCTGGTAATATTCTAGAGGAGTCAACTCAATTGGATCTCAGTGCATGGGTTATGTCCATGGACCAAATTTGAGCCAAAAAGCGTCTGTTCCTGAAAGTTTCAAATGCTGTGGTTAATACGGTTAATGTAATCAATGGTACTGTATTGGCTTCTGGGTTATGAATATCCAGATCAGCAGGTTTCTCTTCTTATTGGGAAATACCAAAGAGATGGTTTTTTACATCTTGCTGCTTCCCTGGGCGTTTTAAATTATTTTGAAATCCCATGGATATAGAGACATAGTTGTTACAATTAGTAGAACATCATTTCAGTCATATTGTGGTAATCCTTTTGTAGGGAGAACAACGGACCTTTGCTTTCAGAGTTAAAATAAGAATTCCTAGTAGCTTGCCCCGTGGCCCTGTGGAACATGTGGTTACTCTGTTATGGTTAATGGAGAAGCCTGGACAAACTTTCTCAACGGCTTATTGTGGGAATGGATTTGTGGAAGATTTAAATCGTTTATGTTTTAGTCACTTATTTGCCAAGTCTGATCTTGAGAAAGGTTCAGTGGAATATTTTGAATTCTTATTTCATCTATTTAATGTTCTAGCTGCGGATCCCCAAAGAGCTGCAGCTATCGCTGGGAAACTGTATCATAAAGTCTCTTTAACCAAAGCTTTTGTACTGAATTTGTAGTTTTGTTTTACTGGTATGCACTTTCATACTGACAATGCCGACTGGGCGCAGCAAGCCGGCATACCCAGTCAACTAATGGTAACTTGCAGACCCCTAATAGAAATGCATATATTTCACTAGCAGTAACATATGGAAAAGTCAGACGATAAATCGGCACTGTCACTGATGGTGGACCAAACTCCTAGACTCTGAAGGATGGTTCAAGGGTCTATATTTCACAAATTAGAACATTTATGTTTTTTATTCTGGTTAGTTTATGGGGAGGGCACTGATGGGCTTCCCTGGTCTCCCTTCACCCTAATTCAGGTGCCCCTAAAACCCAGGTTTTTCAACTAGCGATTGGTAACACCTACTATCTAAAGCTAGCTATAGGTAAGAGCCTAAAGCCCAAAGCCTTATCTATCTCTCTTCCTCTGGGGTTCTTCTATCTCCTAACGGTGCCTAACCTATCAGACCCCGTATTTCCTAAATTGTGCCAATACCAGACACACTGCTTCGTTCTCTCGCTCAGTTGCTCCCTTTTCTCCTCTCCCTGATCTGACTACTCCCTCTAGTTTACTCTCAGGCTCCCCTCCTACTTTCTTTCTCTCTCCCTCTGTTTGTGTTTCTCCTCTCTCGCCATGTGTCTCTCTGATGTGCCCACTCTCTCTTCAATTTTCTCTCCTCGTCCTTATCCTCTCCTCGCTCCTCATGCCTTTCCTCTCTCCTCATCACTCTCCTTTCGCTTCATCCCTCTCCTCTTTCCTCTTCTCTCCTCTTTCCTTCCAACACCTACTCCTTTCATCCTTCTTACAATAATCACCCCCATACACTCTCACAATCGCAGCTTCAAACTTACAAATGGGACTACACTCACTCTCAACCAATACTGCACCTTCATTCTGTGCCAACTCTGCCACCAACTTCTCAGCACTCTTCTACACCATCCTTCCTCCACCTAGTATCTCGGTCTGCCTCTACGTCATCCAACCTCACCCGTACAATGCACACATTGTCTCACATTCACTCTCCTTTCATACTTTTCTCTTCCTAGTTCTATCTCACCTCTACTTCCTCTGGTTCCAATGCTCACCTAACTCTGTGGGCCAATCTCTGTCTATTGTTTCTCCAAGGGCCTGGTTACACTGGTGCAAGGCTTCAAAAGAACCCATTAGCCCTGCCACCTTTCCCCACATGGACCTGTCTGCTGTTTCTGTGCCATGCTAGGGGTCGAGCCTTTTGCGTTTCCTTCTCTGCAGAGAGTTGTTTGCTTTTACACTGAATTAGGAGATGGGTTCTTGTAGCGTTAGGCAAGTCTTGTTGTGCATGGCATCTCATCAGTGAGGAGTAGCTTGATTCATTCTAAACCTTCCAGCCATCACCTCTTTGTTTTTGCTATGTAACCCCGAGTGGGACGGGTATGCCCAGATGTGGGTCCCGTGCCTGCTGGGCCTAGAGACCCAAGCTACTCCTCACTGAGGAGGCCCAACAAGGCCGAAACATGTTTGGGGATGCTTGTGGTCTCATGCAGAAGGGATGTGACCTAGCAGTTCGGGCTGGACTGCCCCTTCTGGGGTGGCACTAAGCCTGATTTGCATATGGGCTTTCCCCTTCTGTAATGGATTAGCAGGCAAAGAACAATAGTCTAGAGGGTTGGCCAGAGCAATGCCAGTGGTTAAGATTAATTCTAAACCTTCCAGCCATCACCTCTTTGTTTTTGCTCCATTGCACATACACGTTCCTCTGACTTGTGGATATCAGTATTTACAAAACACCACTACCTTTTGCTTTCTCCTAATTATTGGCCACAGGTGGGCTACGGGTGTGCTTGGCCCCACTGTGGTTACAGTTTCTCCTACCCCCTCCTGGGCCCTTCTGACTATCAGCCCCATTTGGGCTATGTGCCTGCTTGCCCCTAGTTGCGGTTTCTCTGGCAGTTTCTCTTACCATCTTCTGGGGGCTTCTGATTATCACTCCTGTGTGGCCTACACGGTTGTCTCAGCGCTCTACATTTGTCATTCATGTGATGCTGTGCACCTTTGCTCCTGCTTCGGTAGTAGAGGTGGTCTCCATGGCAAGCGTGGACTTGTGTTCTCGTCCTGGATTCGGACTGTGCGCTCTCCTGCTTCACCTCGGCTCTTTCCTCCTGCTCCTGCGCTGAAGTTCTCCTCCGCTTTGGTGAAGAGACAGCACTCTGTGGCTACTTCGGGTCCCTGCATGACTCTTCTGCTTCCTCAGGGGGCTGGACTTCCCATTTTGCGAGGTAGCGCAAGCCGGCACCTCTCACAACTTGGCTGGTCTCTCCTTTTATTGATTTGCATGTGTATTTTAGTGGCGTGGAGGCAGCGATTCATTGCTTCTGGGTTTCACAATGAGGCTGCAACAAATATGTATCCGAGACCATGCCACCCACCTTAAAGGGGCCATGCACATGGCTACCCTGCTCAGTTTCATTGTAGCCAACAAACGCTTGGGACTTTGCAATGAGGGAAGGTGAAAGGGAATTCCTACATTCCTAGTCCCCAGAGTGGGCGGTTCCCTCACTAGGATTTCGTTTTCCCTGTCCTCTAGAGAGGGTATTGTATAGCACACTCACCTCCCTAGTCCCTAAGGGGAGAAGGAAACAATTCTCGGGATTCGTCATACAACCCAGAAGATCCTGTGTGATAAAGTCACATACTTCAATTAACTTTTTGACACAGGTGTGCAGCTTGTTTTATACATACATACATATTTATTATATTATTACTAGGGTAATTGATGAGCGCTGACAGAGCTTTGGAAGCAATGGAGCATTTCACAATCATAGGGGGAAGAGCACAGTGAATTAAGCAGAGAAACAGGGAGTGGGAGCTAACAACATGGGTGGGGGCAATTTGGCTGCAAGGGATCCCACCTTAGGACAGTCCTAGCAGTCCAGCCCTTAACCAGCCCACTAGGCCTTCAGGGCAGACCAGCCCTAGAAACTGTAGGGTCGGCTCACTCGCCGATCCCGCCGTCTCGGTCCCGCTGCCTCTCGTGCGTGGAACCCTGCCCCTGCAGGGTTCACGAGAATGGAATAACGAGAGAGGACGGTTGGGCAAGAAGGACAGGTCTGTGCTAGCAGGGGTCCTTCCAATAACCCATTTTCTTTATTTATCCAAAAAATATTTAAATACCTTTCACCATTTTGCTGCCCATCATTACAGACTGGCGACGAGGATGGGATACCTTCTCCAGGGAGCCCCGGGTCTGCTCCTAAAATGAAGCCACATAACGGCCTGTCAATTGTTGGACGTCGGACTTCAGTGAGTGTGCCGTTGCTTTGCCTCTCCTTGTGTGGAGACTGCTGCCTACCGCTCATTTAATTTCTGTGCCAGCACTGCCAATTATCAAATTCATTAGTGCTTCAATTCTGATGAATGCTGCAAACGTACGTCGCACGCAAGAGAAAAATGGGAGTGCCTTAAGTAGAAGCCTGCCTTTGATGATTAGACGAAAGAACATATACGATTGCAGGACATCTCACTGATCTTTCTCTTTCCGGTACCTGGAAGTGTTTTTTCTTCTTCTGTGAACACTGCATTATGCTCTGCGAGTGTGTTCCAGCAGATTAACCTATTCCCTGCATTCAGTGCCACTTCCAGAGAATCTTTGCCTGCTTGTACTGCCAACTCGGGAACCACAATGTCTTGGAGGGGTGCATGAGACATGGCTCTCCACAGTGTTCCGCCACCTCCTTTCTTCTTGCCAGAAGTTGTAGAACCCACCATACCTTGGAAAAGGTGGATACAATCTTTCACACATTATGCTAATATAGTATGTGGCACAAATTACAGTGTGCATAGGAGGAAATCACTACTTTTGCATTGCCTAGGCTCAGCAGGCCAGGAGAAATTTGAGGATTTGCCAGACCACCCAGAAGAAAACAAGTGCAGACCTAACTGAATACAAGAGATTGGTCAAGACAATGGTAAGCCATTCTGAAAAGAAGTTAAGGATGGTCCTGGAATGCTATACATTTGGGAAACGCACCCAGGAAGAGGGAGAGAGTGTAGAGCAGTATATCACAACGTTAAGGAAAATGGGGAGGACATGCAAGTTTAGCTAATAACTCGATGAGAGATTAAGAGACAGTTCATGTTGCAGTGCAGTAGTAGCAAAGTTAGGGAGAAACTTTGGTTTGAGGATGATCCACCCCTCGACACCGTCTTACGCATTGCAAAAGAAGTTGAACCTACAGAACAGCGTCTTAAGATGTTTGAAACCAGGTTGAAGGATTCAAGCATGAAACCTGATGCACCCAAGTTTGTGACCCCCAACTGAGTCGATTGCCGCTGTGTGAGGTGTGAATCCCATTGAAAGGAAGAGGCTGTCCAATGAGAGACCGTATAGAGACAGAAGGAACTTTGAAAACGGGATGATTCAACTCTAGCAGAAGGAGTCACAGTGACAGTAGGAGGTTTTTAAGATGTGGTAGTGTATATAACCGAGCAAATGACCCTGATGGTCCTGCTCTAAAGATCATCTGTAGACTGTGCAAAGGGAAAGGACACTTGGCGAGATGTTGCGAAGTCAGGAAAACCATCAATTGGATCGGAAGTCATCACAGCGAAGGGGAGCAGGAGGAGAGAATTCATTTAATAGTGGATGAAGATGAGGAAGTCGACAGCCGAAAGCACCCGTCAGGGTTTTTGGGGTTTCCACAATGATGATGACTGACCGAGGTGCCAAATGTACATTGATGCCAGAGAATATCTGGTTGGGAAGGGGACCAGAGTATCTAAATAAGGTCGACATATGTCCAAGGGCATATGGGGGAGGGACCATTGGCTTTGTTGGGTGGGTTAATGCGACCCTAAGCTTCAAAGGAAGGAAGTGTATGTCCCAAAGAAGGGAGCTACGCCACTGCTTAGTTGGACGCACCAGAAGAAATTATCTGTCAAACTTGATCCCAATGCGGAATATTCAATGCTTACAGTGCAAGCACCATTAGAAAGGATCAGTGCAGTACAAGAGATATTCCAAGAAAAAGTTGGTTGCCTACGTGGATTTGTTCACCAGAACAGACTAAAAGACAATTGTGTGTCAGTGGCACAAAGAATGTGGAAGATTCCCCTTTCATTGAGAGATGAGGTTAAACTAGAACTGAAGAAGTTAGTTGAACAGGACATAATTGAGAGCATTGATGCTTCAGAGTGAGTCTACCCTTTGGTTGTGGTGAGGAAGAGTTCAGGCAAGATACAAATCCGTGTAGACATGAGAGAACTTAATAGAAGCATTGTACCGGACAGACATCCACTGACAAATATTCAAATTCAAGAGATCATCTCCACCATGTGTCCAGCAAGTTTCTTTTCAACGTTGGATCTCATTTTGGCTTACAATCAGGTGAAATTGCACAAGAAGTCCAGGCATTTAACTGCATTTGTGACACCTGAGGGATTGTTTCAGTACAAGTGAATGCCTTTTGAGCTGATCTCCGCAGCATCGGTTTTCCTGGAGATCATGTTTCGAATATTCAATGGAGATCCAGGAGATTTCTTCTTCCAGGATGACATTTTGGTTTATGCGGACACTCTAGAAACTCATAACAAGAGGTTTGGAGGGGTGTTTGAAAAACTATGCAGAGCTGGGATAACACCCAATAAGGAGAAATGCAAAATGAACAGGAGTGAGATTGAATACCTGGGCCACGTTATTTCATAGGAAGGGATTCGCCCCAAGAGGAATTTGGTGAATGCTATTGAGGAAATGCCAGCTCGGACAAGCAGAGATCAGTTGCAAACATTCTTGGGAATGCCTGGGTATTATTTGGGATTTGTGAACAGTTCTGCCTCTCACATAGTTAATGTGAGGGAAATTCTCAAAAGCAAGGGAGGATCTGTGTGGGATGATGCCTGCAAGACAGAGTTTGTGCTCATTAAAGATGCCTTGGCTAAAGCTCTCGCACTACACAATTACAAGAGTGGAAGAACCACGATCATTATAAAAGATACTAGCAATATGGGTTTGGGCGCTGTGGGTCATCACAGGAAGGAAGTAAAGAGTACCTTATAGCTTTTGCTTCAAGGCTTTTAAAGGGAGCAGAGAAAAATGATGACACATTGAAATGGAGGCTCTGGCAGTAAAGTGGGTTGCAGAGAAGTTCCGTAATTTTGTGTGGGGGACATGTTTCGAGTTTCATATGGATCATAAGCCCTTAGTTGAGATCATCACCTCAAAGGTTTTGGATAAGGTGTCAGGAAGAATCAGAAGGTGGGTCTCCCCTTTTCAGGAATATGATTGCATCGTTAAATACATTGCTGGAGTGGAGAATCATGCTGCCGGCTGCCTCTGAAGATTGTCTGCCAATGTTGAAAATGATGGTGGAGACGAAGAGGATGAGGTCATTCTCGAGATCGATAACAGTTCGGTCTCTAGAGAAGACTGGGATAGAGAGATGAAGAATGATGTCAACCTGGGTCAGTTCCTGAGTTCAGTGCAAAATGGAGGGCTCAACAAGAATCAGGTGGCATCCTGGGGTCTCAGGAGCCTTTGGGAGACGAAAGATGAGTTATTGATTCAGAATGGACTCTTGTGGAGACGTGATACGATTATTCCTCTGGAAGGGGGTCAGAAAGTGCCTGGTTGAATTGAGTCATGAAGGGGATCAGGGCATAGCAGAAACAAAACAAAACAAAGAATGTGCAATGACTACTGGTGGCCGACCTGCGACATGCAAGTTGAAAGGGCGGTTAGGGATTGTATCCTTTGCAAGAGAAATGACAGTGTAAGTGGAAAGTGTCCGATGGCTGTGACTGAAAAACCCACACAGTTGCAGGAGAAACTTGGTATGGATGTTTTGGGTCCTTTTTGTGTGACGGAGTTGAGTCATATTGTGTGGTTGTGTTGGATCTGATCACCAGATGCGCGGAGGATCTAGTGACGAACAGCGTGACTGCGGGTAGAATGGTGGACTTTCTTGAAGAATTGTGTTTGAGAGAGGGATATCCATGTGTTATTGTAACTGATAATGGCACACAATATAGATCAAAGGAATGGAGTGACTGCTGCCGTTTGCATGCCATCACACACAAAACCAGTGCTATCTATCACCTGTAGACCACAGGGGTGGTGGAGCCTTTTAATGACGTTGTGGATCTTGCGTTCCTCCCTCAAGGGACACTACTCATGCAGAGCTGGCTAGTTCCAGGAGTGGAATAAACTGCCGAAGACCTGCCTATCTTAGAGACTATGTTTCGTGAGGTCAGGCTTCAGATTCCTCCTCTGTGTTCCCATTGGTCAATCTCTGGGAAGAAGAGGGCATGTGTAGGATCAGATCACTCGTCGATTTCGTTGTCTAGGTCCCGCTGCCTCTCGTGCATGGAACCCTGCAGGTTTCACAAGGATGGAACAACGAGACAGGATGGTTGGGCAAGAAGGATGGGTCTGCGCCAGCGGGGCTCCTTCCTCCAATCGCCCCTTATACTTATTTATCCATTCAATATTTAAATACCTTTCACCAGCCTGCTGCCCATCATTACAGAGACGTACACCATGACCTAATCCCTTGGAACAATTGGCCACCACAGCACAGTGCAGGCATTCTCAGGGAGGGTGAGGGGAAGAAATCTCAGATCCAGGATGGGGGACATGCCAGATATAGGTTTGCTTCAAATTCCTGACCTTAAAACAGCCCCAGATACACTCTGGGAAGACAGCCAATCCCAGCACTCACTCAATTAACACTCAGAGGTAGAGACCCACACTGAAAGGCTGACCTAGGAGGATGAGGGAACACAATATATATTCAGCCAGCCCCATTATCTGAGTGTGTGTTTCTGGAGCAGGTTCTTCCTGGAGGTTGCAGGAGTTTGGAGCATGATTTAAGGACTGTCCGGAAGCAGAGACGTTACTTGAGGGTTGACATGGGTCGCAACTGTGACCCCTGTGGGCTGCATTTGTAACCCCTGGGGACTACCTTTTGACCCCACATTCTTAAAACAAAAGGCTGAAGACTGGGCCGGGGAGGTGCTCAGTAGGGGTTTGCATTGAAGCTGACCGTGAGATGTGGCACATGTCACTTGCCATGTTCATCTCCAACCACGTCTCCCTCGGCTTCCCTGCAGCACACATACAGGTCCCAGGAAGCTCTTCCTGGGTCCTGTTTGTGAGCAGCACAGAGGAGCCGACGGTGCTCTGGAAGGACCGACCCAAGCTGCAAGAAAAAGGTAAGAAGGCTTTTAAAAGAAAAAGTGATGTGTATTTTGCATGTGTGAAGTGTGTGTCAGATGTATTTATGATGTGAATGGTGGGTGAATGAGAAGTAATGTGATGTGATGTGTGTTTTTCAATGTTCTCGGTGGGTGTGTGCTTGTGTGTCTGTGTAGAGAATGCAGTGAGTGGATGTAAGAGGAGGTTTGAGTGAGCGGCTGGTGGGTGAATGAGTATGAATGTTATGTGTGTTTTTGAATGTTCTGAGTGAGTTGTGACTGTGTAGAGAATTCTATGAGTGGATGTAAGAGAAGGTGTGAGTGAGTGACTGGTGTGTGAATGAGCATGACTGTGATGGTGTGTTTTTTAATGTTCTCGGTGAGTGGGTATGGGCCTGTGTAGAGAATGCAATGAGCGGAGGTAAAATAAGGTGTATGAGTGAGTGACTGGTGGGTGAATGAGTATGAATGTGAGGGTGTGTTTTTGAATGTTCTGAGTGAGTTGTGACTGTGTAGAAAATTCTATGAGTGGATGTAAGAGAAGGTGTGAGTGAGTGACTGGTGGGTGAATGAGTATGACTGTGATGGTGTGTTTTTTAATGTTCTGGGTGAGTCGATGTGGGCCTGTGTAGAGAATGCTATGAGCGGAGGTAAAATAAGGTGTATGAGTGAGCGACTGGTGGGTGAATGAGTATGAATGTGATGGTGTGTTTATGAATGTTCTGGGTGAGTGAGTGTGTGCCTGTGTAGAGAATGCAATGAAGGGATGTAGGAGAAGGTGTGAGTGACTGGTGTGTGAATGATTATGAATGTGGTAGTGTGTTTTTGAATGCTGTGGAGGGGCTTGGGTGTGTGTCTGTGTGTGAGAGGGGATGTATGGGTGAGCAACCGGTGGGTGAAAGGGGATGCATGTGTAAGACCCTGGGAGACAGGGGATCACTCAAGCATTTTTGCAACATCCTTTATTGACTTTGTATGTTTTACTGGTATTTTCGACAAAGACAAGTTCATGTTTGTCATTACCTGGAAACACTAGCATTTTGGTGCAGTCAGTCTAGCCATTTCTTACTGTGGCATGACATTTATTACTCAACAACTTTAAAAAAGCAAACATGATATGTAGTGCTACCTCACTATAATGATGTTTTGTTGTAGCGGCATGTATATTTTTTTACTGTATCATGTTTTTTTATTAACTTATTAGCATCTGTAATGAATCAAGCACGATAAGTGTTCTTATGAGTCTAGACTGGCTTTCATTGGAACCAGTTTGGACAGGTTTTCATATTGCGACATGTCACTTTTAATGGCCAAACCAACAGGAGTATGTTCTTACATAGGAGTACTGGCATATATTTATTTGGTTATTTTTTTATTTGTATATAGTTCGAAAACATTTACAAATTAGAAACATCAAAATTAAAATGTAAAAAACAGAAGATCAAAAGTGTGAATTGTTAAAAGTGCAAGTTATGAACAAAACATTTTGCACATTACACACAGGACAATGTGCAGACCTTCCAAATAAAACAATCCACCGATTCACACTTGTTGACATAAAGCCAACCGGTTCCCACCAGATTGTATAAAAGCGATTAGAAGTACAGATATACCAGTCTTCCTAGGCAAGGGTATCACAAAGAATACTGAACAAGATTCCCAGTACAGTTTGAAACATCATTAAAATTATTAGGAATATAAATACTAAAATGTACTAGTCAACAAATGACAGTGCAATTAAAATTGAATAAAAACTACTACTATATACGGAATCTTCGTCATCAATTTCATATCTTATAAAGATGTACCAGGACTATTCCCATGATAATCCTTTGGTAACAATTTCTTAATATAGCACCACAGTCTATACAAGGCCAGCTGTACCATTTCACTTTCTTTGTTGAGGCAAAATGACCAAAATGCCTCCAGCTTTATAGACTCATAGTTGTGCGCGAAACCACCCATAGTGGTCATAATAGCTGGATCCAAGGATGAGCACTCTGTGAATAGGTGTTCAGCCGTTTCAAGCAAATCTCAGCTATTACAAATGCGTCAGGTTCTGTACTGCAGCGGGATGTTTCGGTGAGCCCCACAGGATACCAACATTGGTAGTTGGTTTATCCTTAGTTTTAGTATAAACCACCGAACAGCAAGACTAGGGCACTGTCTCAGATATCTTTGAGCCGTTCGATACAAATGTGTGACATTTGAGACAAATTAAATAATTTTAATTAATTCCACATTTATATAGCGCTACGAACCCTCTGGTATCTGAGCACTGCTTATCATATGAGGTGCTCATTTATCGACCTCAGAAAGATGAAAGGCTGAGTTTGGCCCTGCCGGGATTCGAACATGTGTTAGCAAGCTCTGCACGCATGTCAAAGCGACCGCTCTACTCGCTGTGCCACTTGACTTGATCAAATGCATATGAACTCAATGTGGAGAGGTGTGTATAGTTGTTAGCCAGTGCCATTGCTTCAGTTTGCTTTTGAAAAGGTGTTGTAAAGTAGCGAGACTGGTGCCATGTGTAAAGTCAGGCGACCAACCGATATTCTCATAGAGTTTGGCAATTAGGTTGTTAAGTTATTTTCTTTGGACAGCATACCCAAACCCGTAGGTGTCTCCATCAGGATAAGCAGTTGGCGTTTAGGTCTGGTATTAATTTATAAGTGCAACATCCCCTGCTTAATCATTTAATTTATTTATTATTTATAAAGTGCTTACATACAGGTGATGTGCTTCGAAGCGCTTCAAGGTGGAGAAGGTAACAAGGGAATACAGTAGTCATTCTTAGGCCTTGAATATTCTGAATGATCTAAACAGAAAAACTAGCATCCCAGGCCTGATGACATTTCTCCTAGTGCAAGTGCATGAAGTGGCACAGTTGAGACCAAGCTCGTGAGGGGGTGGAGTCAGCAAAACTGAACAGGGTTAGGCAGGAGAAGGAAGGTGGAGAGAAAGAAAGGACGTTAGCAGGGGAGAGGGAGAGAGAAGGATGAAGAGAAAAGGAAGGTCTTGAGGAGTTTATGGAACTTAAGGTCATCTGGCTAATGACAGAGAGGGGCAGGGAGGGTATTCCCGAGGGAAGTACCAGCAGAGGATAAAGATCTACCCCCAAATCTCTGTTTGTGCAAGCGACTCACCCGGAGAGAGTTGGAGGAGGACGAGCGGAGGACTCTAGAGGGAGAGTATTTAGGAAGAGAGCGTTGTAGGTAGTGTGGCCCCCGGCCCCAGAAACTCTTCTGGATAATGCAGAGGGTCCTAAACTTAATCCCTGCAGCCACGGGGAGCCAGTGGAGGGAGTTCAGCGCTGGTGAGATGCGGTCCCAGGGCTGGAGGCCAAGGATAAGTCTTGTGGATCTGTTCTGGGTGAGTGGTAAAGGACGGAGTTGTATTACCCCTTTCCAATCTCTCCAGAAAGAATTTCATAAATGTAACTACTTGAGTTGAATTCTTAAAAGTGATAGACCATGTATGATCAATACCGTAGAGAGCAGGAGGAAGCACCTTACCCCCTCAATACTGGGTAATGCTGAGATACTCGCTGAGTTAAATGACTGTAATGCTGATCTTTACTAATTTGTTTTCAAAAGCATCAGTGGTCCATCATAGGAGCCTCCAAGCAAGGATCGTGCAGAAAATGTCCCTCCAGCAGACGCTCTAGAAATCACCATCAATCATTTCCTTAGATTGAGCAGCCTCCAAAACTTCCAATATGGGAGGTAAATTATTCCTGCACAAGCTGCAAGGCACGTCTTCAACATCAAGACGACATTGGAGCCCCAACTCCCTTTTTTGGTCCTCTTTCCAATTGATGTTTTGTGCTACCTGGCACACAACCTTTTTGGAGAGTAAATAATTATCTAAAATCTATTGGATCTATTAGCATTGAATTGTTGTTTAGCTTTGCCATTTGACAGCGTGTAGCCAACTCTTTTGCTATACAAATTCTTGGATTCTTGCCAGATTTTCTACAAAATTGATGAGTATGTATGATATCTTTTACTGTAAGAGCTGGTTATCCATTAATGAATGTGTTACTGTGAGCTATGATAGATATTGCCCAGCCTCTAACTGTAGATTTGCTTGCCTGGTGAAGTGTCGAGAGGATTATTGGTTGTGAAAATACATATGATTGACTTTATGCAGTGTATGCCTATTAACGGTTAACAAACAGGTGCTAGTATTCATTCTGCATCCAGTTTTTTAGTTTCGAGGTAGGGGTTCACTTAAAAATAAATTAATTTGGGATGGGCTCCGTTTTTGTGTCATTAATGGAACTGCGTGGGATCTCAGAAAGTGATCACTAATCAGTTCTAGAAAAGTATTGATGGGAAGTGGAGAGAAAAAAAAATGTCTAGTCTGAGGGGTTTCCGAAACTCAAGGACTTAACAAAATGCGCTAGTCTTAAAGAATGCTTGAATTGCTTTTTGGGTAATAGAGGCCTCAACCATGCCCTGGATTGTCTATCAAGAAAGTGGCCAACGATCCTATGAAAATGTCCTTAAAAAATGGTTGTGTGGTTATCGAGTAGCATTATTTCTGTGGAAAAAGGTTTCCAAAAGACGGATTCATCGAGTGTAAGGCCATAAACATTAATTTCATATAAAGATCAATTGTACATTCTTACATGGCCTCTCACCTCTCCATCCCTTCTCAAACGTAAACGTGCCCTTATTTAATATGACTATCTGTATTTGTTGTTCTTTTAATATGGTGTCTTAAAATCTGAACATTGAAAGAAACCATTAAAGTTGTCCGTGAAACTTGAAAAATAACCAACGCTGTGAAGTAGGATACATAGTTCACCTTTGTTGCAAAACCAAGTGTGCACAAATTATTTTAAGTTATTGATGAGCGCATGTATCTGCAAAGAAATACACATAACAAATAGGAGCTCTCGGCTGAGCCCGCTGTGACAGAGTAGCCAGGTGGGAGACACAAAGAGGCTGGTACATGGGTAGGTAAGTTTCAGTAATAGGAAAGGGTCTATTCTAATCATCACAAAAAAAAGGGATAGCTAGGTAATGTGTTCGTCATAAAGCATTAATGCATTCTCTTTAAATGGATCCAAAAAAGGGGTTTGCCTATACCTGCTCAATTGTCTGCTTAAGAACTCTGGTCTTTGTCTTTAGGCTGCTGGTGTGAGGGCTTCCCGAATCCTTGCCAATTGAGTACATACTGGTATTGACCTTCCGGTTCTGGTGCACTCTGGGCTTGGACCAGTCGGCAGGCATTCTCCAGCAGGCGACGGCACAGAGTGGGTCTTTCCAGCACAGACCCACTCTCCCAGGCTCTTGGGGTGGGGTCTGAGATGCACTTTGTTGGTTGTAAAGTGGGCTCCATGGCCCCAGGTGAGATGGCACTGTATCTTACCTCATCCCAGACCCTCTAGTTTCTGCCCTTGACTGACCCGGCCAACTGGTAATTAACTGCTCTCTCTTTCCTCCCAACTCCTCAGATATAGTACTGGCATCTTTCCCTCTAGCTCTTTTCTCTCCACCACCAATGTTAAGGGCTTCAATTGCCTTCTCCCGCCTTGGTCATTTAGTGTTGCTTTTCCTCAAACTCCCTATGCCCTCTCTCTCTCTAGATTGTATCATTTCTCCTCCATCCTCCTCAGAACTCTTCTCCTGCTGACAAATCCCCTTTCTCCTTGATGTAAGCTTCTCTCTCCAACCTCCTTGATTTACTTTACTCCAACCTTCAATGCTCTCCCCCAAATGACACCCTCTCCTGCTGGAACCTCCTTACAACTCTTTCTTTCTCTGATGGTACACGTCCTCTACTCCCCAACAAATGTCCTCCCTCTGATGATAACTCTCTCTTCCACTGGCCTCCTCCACTCTCTCCCTCCAACCTCCAATTCTATCCTCCTGCTTATCCTTTAGTACATCTGTCTCTTTCCACTATTTATCAAACTCATTCCTCCAACTGTTCCTTGAACACCCCACACTGCAGTAATAAACCTGCTGCTTTTCATAGTTGTGTCTCTCCTTCCCCTGAGTGGTGCTTATTGACATTGAGGACACCTGTGTACTGAGGGCTGTGCTGTTTTGTGATTGGACCATGGGTCGGAGGATCATGTGGCTTGGAAGGGAGCTGAGCTTTACACATGTATAGAGGGCACCAGGTACAATGTGCAACATTCTGGCTCCATTCATGTTGATTACAACAAAGTTTGCACAGTTTAATCACAGCAAACGTATCCTTTTTTATGATAAATTGGAAGGGGCTGGCCTGAGGTTACATAAAGGCCTACCACCATTTTGGATTCCAGAAGGGCCATGGAAAGGTGTGGAGTCTCCCTCCCTCAGCTTGAAAGCCCTGCTGCCATAATCTGCTCTCGTAGCTTGTGAATCTGGAGTCCGGAAATGTTACGGTAATCCCGGGAGGATTTCTGCTCCATTTAAATGTCCTTTGTTATTGGGAATGTGCAAGTATGTAACCCTTGAAAAGCTGGAAGAGTGGGGTCTGTTTCTTTCTTTGTGTGTGTGTTCTGCGAAAAGTGCGTGCTTGATGTTTGAGCGCAACTATGCAATCACTGGGCTATTGCAGGCTGCCTGAGTGTGAGTCATAATGTGAAATGTTTCCTTCAACATATATGCAGAAGAAAATAATGTATTTCTTAATTGTATGTGAAAAGTTAAAACATTGTTTTCTTAAAGGGGGAGGCTTCCTTTACTATGCTAGATGTTTGGAACTGGCTGGATTGCTCAAATGTTTCTTTAGGTATGTTCATCTTATGGGAAGTAGTTTCTCTAAGGGTTAAGGACACCCTTCTCCCCATGTGCTGATCACTGGCAGGTCTAGGGGCTGTAGGGTGTGACTATCCCCCCATGTTGTGACATATCTGAAGGGGTAGGAGGGTAAAAACGGAATTAATATCTGGTTGGTTGAAAATTGAGATGTATAGCTCAGGTGTACTTTGACTTGTAATTTTGACGAAAAGATACATATTACAACAACACATAAAAAACAATTTTGTGATTAAAACCATTTTACAGAAACATCACTGATACTATACTGATTGTTCACAGGTAGGGTCAAATTACTCTAAAATATTTTGATCATAGATAAGATTAAAGTTATGTTTTTCAAATATTAAAACTCAATTAGATAATATTTTTAAAACATCAGCACATTTCCAGTAGAATTTTACCATATGGTCAAACAAATTATGGTCACAACAGCTCATAAACAACACCCACAATGCAGTAAGGTTGTCACAATTAAAATAATGATTATATGATTTGATAAAACTATTTCGTGAGCGTTGTAACCTTTCACACTCTATTAATAAATGTTCAATGCTTTCGAATGCTAAGGAGTCACATAATCGACAGAAACTTGCTTCTCGTGCAAGGCCTATATGGGCACCTTGAGTAATCAATGCCGCACTGATGTTACATTTCAAAAGCATGTACTGTCTGGCTACTGCACTGTTAGGATAGGCTGTAAGATAGGTTGGTTTAATCAGGCGGACACCAATATATTCACAAAATGACACGCTGTTGTGTTTCGTTTGCAAATAGTTAAGATTTCAATTTTCACTCATCATCAGACTTCTTTTCAGGCGATATTTAACCACATGTGTCACACTGCTAATGTGTACATGCCTTTGTTCTAAGCATTAACATAATACACTCTATTCTTGTCCACGCAGGTCTCTTCCTAGGGTTTGGCCTAAAATGGTTGACTCGCTGCTACCGACATGTGAGCCAAGCTAAGCCTATCACGCCTGTCCTTTCTAAACCATTGCCTCACTTGCACACTACTAGAACTCCACAGTGGGGGGGTTCTTAAAAATTGAGACTATTAACCTGCCTATATGTGTGTGACTGGCGGTAAAGGCAAGTTCTACTGAGTTCCTATGAAGTTCTTCGGGGAAAACGGGTGCCTGTGGAGTGGTGGGCATGCGCCCAATGGTTTGGAGAAGTGTCCTTCACCTTGAAGTGCTGGGGGGCTCCAATCAGCCCTCATTGTGCCAACATCTAAGATCGTCAACCCCAATATCTCTTTCTGTTACTGCTGATCCGCTATCAACACAATTAACACCAGTCTTTCTTTCCTTTCAGGGATTCTGGAGTCTCAATCAATTGAAGGTAAACCAGCATCTTTACTTCAGCGTGAAACAGAAACAGGAATAGTGTGGACGCCTACCCTTAGAAATCTGAAAACTTGGCTAGTCTTTAGTTTGGTTAGAAGGGACGGTTGGAAAATGTTATATAGCTTTTCTGTTGTGTAGGTTTAGTGCAGATAAGAAGAACCCAGGTATTGCAGGGGTGGTGCCTGCCTATGAGATTTCTGTCGAGGGCTCTTGACCTCTCTATATCCCAAAGAGAGCATGCCAATTAGGGCCCAGCTAGTTAGGGTTATGCTTCTTAACCCCTAAGCAAATATAGAGGAAAGAATGGCACGGACACCACCGGGGTAGAAAGAAAAGTATTTTATTTAGTATGTGTATTTGTTTCTTTTATATAAATAAAGGCATACCTTTTATTCTTCATCCATGAACGTAACTGCTCCACCCAACACTTTCTTGCGGCCACATAAAAATGGTGGAGCAGATTAACAGTGGGCAGGCCTCGTCTATCCAGGCAATGGACTGATTTCGGGAGAAGGTTCAAGGGGAAAGAATTGAATGTGGAAGAAAACGTTGGGCTCAATGGCTGATGAAGAAATACGAGAGGGAAGTTGGAGATGTAGCTGAAGGCCCCATGGTGGGCTGTGGCCTAGCAAAGCCGCTGGGGATGAGGATGCTTGCTAGCGGGGTTGCGTAGGCCAGGAGCAGCCCAGCGTGAACTGTGAGCATGGGGCTGCATGCCTGGTGCAGCCAGGGCACCCACAGGGCTAGAGGGAAACTCTGCCCACCCAAGACCTAGGTCGGGAGGGCCCAGAAGTAATAAGCCCTGGGACATGTGTGGGGTGTGGCCTGGGTGAAATCAGGGAAACCCACCCAGAATGGCGAGAGTGGGGCAGCCCGGGACCAGGCAGCACTGATTTAGGAGTAGACAGCTCACACCGTGGCCAGTCCGCATGGGACCAGAAGATGCGTTCTCTCAAGCTGCATGAGAGCGATGCCTGGAAGCAAGTTCAGAGCCGCTTGTGCGACTGGCTTGCCCTGAGGCAAGAGGGGCGGGCAAGTGAGATAAGAAGTCCTACGGCCGCATCCTCGCGGTGGTCTGGGTGAAGGATCCTCAGTGAATAAAGAAGTCCTTGGCTGCGTCCCCACTTTGGCCTGGGTGAAGATTCTGCAGAAATGTCAACCTGTGCCACGGTACAGAGAAGAACGGGGAAAGGACTGGGGTTGGGGCCCCACCCAGCAACACTGCACAGGTGAGTGCTGATGAGTGCTCTTGACAAGTGATTTTGAAAAGCTCAAAGGGCAGTCGAAGAGATGGGCTCAAAGAACCACTGCAACATGTGCGTCCAAAGGCATGCTTTTTTGATTTGGAGAGGGGAAGCCCTGGGGAGCCTGCCTTATGGGGCAGGGCAACAGACACTGCAGCTCACGACCCAGGAGAGGCCTACTGAGGTTATCCTCTTCACCAACCTCAAATATATCAAACAGGATGATGACGCAGAGCATACAATTGACAGCCTACTAGAACTCCACAGATAGCTCCTGGTCCGGACCAGTGCCTCTTCAATTCTACTGCATTAGTACCACACCTCTGCAGACATGCTCTATCTACCAATGGGTACAGAGAAGTGGCAAAGAGGAACCCCATGCCTAGAAGTGTTTGACAGATAGTTATGCGAGGCCCCCCAAAGTAGAGGTGGACAGCACAGCACGCCCACATGTGTAGCTATAGCATGGAAGTACATGGTACACGCCTTCTTGTTATCCACTGCAGTCATACGGTCATAACAACAGCGGGTTCAAACTCCAAGTGGCAGTGTAAAAGTCAAGGTATGCCAAGGCACAGTTAGTTATATATGCGTGATACAGCGATAATTTAATTCGGTCAATATAATGATGCACATATTCTACATACAGTCATAACTCAAGTAAAAGTGACTGTTGTCTCTTAGTAATCACTAATCAAAATTTCATACATAAAGGTGAATTACAATCTGGGCAACTAATATTCAATTCTACATGCAAGTTTGCTCAAAAATGTTATTGTCCCGATCGTTCAGGCATGTTTTTTTAAGAATACTGTAATCCAGTGGTCACCAAACAGTCGATCGCGATCGACGTGTCGATCTGCAAGGCATTTCGAGTAGATCGCAAGGCGTTTTGTAAAATAATATTTTTCACCCAAATTATTTCGTTATAATCACTATTACTTCTGTGAATGGCTGTGTGTGGACTGGTCTGTGAAGGAAATACAATCAAGCCAATCAGAAGGTTATTTCGAGCAACGTGCCTATATTGGAAATATACTCAAGCCAATCAGAAGGTAGTTTCTAGCAACGTGCCTAATAGCACTTGTATTACCGAGCACAATCACAGATGTTCATTAACTAGCTTGCTAGCTGCTTGACAGGCAACATGGCTGAGAAACCTCTGAAAAAGCGGGCAAAAACAGATAATTTCCATGTGGAATGGGAACATGAATTTCTGTTCACCACAGTGAAGAGAAAGAGAATATGCCTGATATGTCAGCAGGCTATATTGTTGGAATCAAAATAATATTATGCCTCCTATCGCAGTAATTGAATGTGTATTGGCCTACGCCAAGTTGTCTAAAATATCATGTAAATAGACTCCGCGGCAAGGTCTTGACCTTAACGAAAAGTAATGTAAGTCGCCATCTTGGATTTAGCCGCCATTTTAGGTTCTCTTGTAATGTGGAAGTCACCCTGAACATCAAAATGGAGGCTGAATGACATTCTGAGTGAGATTCTGGCCGTTGTGACCTCCGCACACACGAATAATTAATATGCCTGCAGGCCACTTGTCGGGGTCACGAACTGAGACCTTGTCCTATTGCTGACCTATGTGTAAATGAATAACTATCAGCAGAACTGATCAAAATGCATACATTACAGGATTGACCTGGCAAGGAACCCTAGGCCTGATCCCAAGAATGGTTAACCCACGAGAGGGTTGGCCAAAGGCTGGACAAAACGTATAAAAGACCCAAATATTCCAATGTACGGTCTCTCTACTAATGCATCGAACCTTCGTTGAAGTTCGTTACGTTACTCTGAGAGCCGAATAGCTATCCGTTTGTCAATTGACTTTGGTAACTGTTGTAGCTTTTAAATAAAGCACTTGTATGTTCTTTGTAACCTGTGTTGGTGTGTTTCCTTTGGGCTTCCCAGCCTCATAGCAATTTTTATGTTTTCACAATATCCTTATCTAAAAGAGGCAATTTGGAGCACCATCATAGCAGTGCTCATCCGAAATTCAAGGACACCTACCCACTCGAAAGCGACCTACGAAGAAAGCGGGCGGAGGAACTGAAAGGCCTGTTAAAAGCACAGCAGACACTTTTTACGAAGCCTAGAGCTAAAATCAAGGCTGCAACAGAGACATCAGTCTGTGTTTTCCACATCATTGCTAAGCACAAAAAACAATTTACTGACTGTGAGTTGTTCAAAGAAGCTATGACTGTCACAGCCGAAACTTTATTCAAGGACTTCAAAAACAAAGAAGACACTAAAGCAGCAATAAAAGATTTGCCTCTCGGAGCATCTACTAAAGCCAGAAGAGTTGTGATGCTGTCTGAGGATATTTCCCATCAAGTGCATGAAGACTTGTCGCTATGTGAATGCTTTTCTCTTCTATTTGACGAGTCCACAGATATCACAGACACAGCCCAGCTGATTGTATGTCTTCGGATGGCTTTCCAGGATTCCATAACGAAGGAGGACTTTCTCACACTGATTCCAATGAAAGAGAGAACAAGGGGCCAGGATGTGTACAATGAATTCAAGAAATACGTGAGTGAGAAAAACATTCCAATTCAGAAAATAGTGTCAATAACAACTGACGGGGCACCGGCAATGCGTGGTGTACGTTCAGGATTTTGCGCATTGTGTAAAGAAGATCCTGATTCCCCGCCGTTTGTGAGTTACCAATGTATTATCCATCAACAAGCATTAGCTGGTAATGTAATTGACTTATCAAATGTGATGACCGTGGTCGTCAAAATTGTTAACTCATTACGCGCAAAAGCACTTCAACACCGGTTATTCAACTCATTGTTAGATGGACTTGATTCTGCATATGGAGATCTGATTCTCCACACAGATGTGTGGTGGTTGAGTCGCGAAAAGGTGATTCTGCATTTTATTGATTTGCTGCCGGAGATAACATCATTTCTAGAATCGCAAAATGAAGATTATGAGCTGTTGTCAGATGGTGCATGGTTTTTGGATTTAGGGTTTCTCACGGATCTAACCACAAAACTGATCGAGCTCAACTGTGAGCCCCAAGGTAAAGACCGAGACTTTGCCCACATGACAAGCTCTGTGAATGCATTCAAGGCAAAGCTGGGTTTGTTGAATACCCAGATGAGAAACGCGAGGCTGACATTTTTCCCAAACTTGAAAAGATGTTGCAAAACGTCAAAGGCAAAAACGCTTTTGTCTCTGAAAAATTCCGTACCCATATTAACAAGCTAATTAATGAATTTAACCAGAGATTTGGAGATGTAAGCCAGATGGAGCCAGTTGTGTCTTTTCTTTCAAATCCGTTCCTTTCGATTGAGGTTGAAGAGCTGTCCGCTAAAATGAAGGAAGTGGTGTTTGATTTACCAACGGTTGTCGACATGGAGATAATTGATTTACAAAGTGACATTGAATTGAAAACTAGATCGAGAGACAGGGACTTTTGGGGACTAGTGAGCAGAGAGATGTATGCACTCCTTCCAACCTGCGCGATTAAGGAGAAGGCCTTCTTTGGATCTACATACCTCTGTGAGATGGCTTCTTCCCAGATGAAAATAATAAAGTCCAAATACTGTTCTCGCCTTACTGATGCACATCTGACAGACTGCATTAGACTGGCCATGTCCAACTACAACAAACTTGCAGGTAGTGTGCAGTCACATAAATCACATTGAGTAACAGAGGAAGAGACACTGCTCCCATTGCACATATTTTAATTGAGCCTGTACAACATTTTTTTTTAACAGCAAAATGATTACAATTCACAACTATAGTGTACTACTTGTATGTGTGAATCCTGTAATTGGGCAGAGTGTTTGTAACAAACACAAATACATTATTTTTACTTTTCAAAAAGCATTGTGGCTATGTGCATCCTAATTTAATAAATTTATCAGGAACTAGGACTATTGTGTGTTTGTGTGGGTTGAGCTGAACATAGTGTTTTATTGCTCTTGCTTTGTAAGAATGCAATACTTTTGCTGTGTGTATGTGTGTGTGTGTGTGCGAGTGTGTGTGTTCATGCGTACAGACAGAAAATATGGTGATTGTTTTTAACATGAAAATGAATGTAAAGATTACATTTTATATTTCTAGTGCATTTTGCAATGGTCGATCTCAGCTCATATATTGAATTAAAAGGTCATTTTGGACCTCAAAGTTTTGGTGACCACCACTGTAATCAATCTTAAAATTGTTTCCTATGCATCCTACCTTAGTTGTCCTCACTTTTACACATGTGAAAACAACGGGTTGGGCGCCGCCATCTTGTGCTAATCTTATCCGTTGATGCATCGCCCCAAGTTCAAGTGCCCTCGCAGCAAGAATACAGATTGCCCGCCCCTCAAACTGACATCACTAGACGTGTCAACGTTCTCTGTGCACAAGCTACTGACGTGTCTCCATGGTAATGCCAGGATGCCTCTCTTTCCTCAACAAGTATAAACATACCCTTTCTGAGAAGACAACATTGCAATTGCTTTTTGTTGTATAGTGCTTGTTAGTGAATGCATGAGATGAGGGAATGTTTCTGTGTTGATGTGGAATGTTGGTCTGTGAAATCTTGGTCATTGAAATATGTGAATGTGTGTGGCATAATTGATATGTGCGGTATAGAAGTCCTGTGAGGCTGAGTGAGAGAAAGTTAGCTTTAACCTATTTGAGGATTTCCAGCCAAATTATGGACTTCTATGGACAACTTAAATTGAAGATGATTTGAGAGAGTTTGAGTATGTATGTCCATGTGAGAGTGAGCTAGTATTAATGACTTTGAGGAATTGCAGGGTTATGTTGTAGTAACAACAAAGACTTTTAGCAAGTTGCGTCGGTCCTAGCAAAACCAAATGTAACCTGACATTAATGACTACACCATGCAGAATTAATAAGTGCAAATCATATGTTATCTTGGGTATGATATGATATGGCATTTGTAACGCACCTATTCACAAGTGTTTCAAGGCGCGACGAGGCAAGGGAGGGGGAACAGAGGGAAGACAAACAACGATCCTACTAGGCCAAGTGTCATTCAGATCGCGCAAGTGCAGGGAAATGTATGGATGTTGGAAGCGCACCATGTGAACAGCAGAAGAAGAATGTGCTCAAGGTGATGGAAGAACAGCGAGTGTGTAGTCAGCTAATGTGAAAAGTCGTGTACCCAATGGTCTTATGGGGGTCGCGCCTGTGTGTATAATGTGATGTAAGGTGAGCGTGGTATGGTACAATACGAGAGTGTGTGGCTGTACGTATTACAAAGAGCATATCTGGATGTTAAGCGCCACCAGTATTAACATTGTGAATGCTTGTATGTGTGAGTAGGAGATAGCGCCTCCATTGTTATCTTAGAGTAAGATGGATTGTGAGAGCGGTTAGGTGTGCCGCTATGCTCTGGGTGGTAGTGCCCCCAGTATCAGCTGTGTATACGCTGATCTGTAAGTGAGGTAGAGTAGTTCACAAAGCCTTAGGGTGGTAGCGCCCCTATTAGCATATGGAATTCTAGGGTTGTGAACACAGGTGAGAATGTCACAAGGTATATGAGAGGTAGCGCCTTCAGCCATGGCAAATATTAATGCTATAGTGTGACAACACAAACGGGTGTGTTTGTGTGATAAGTTATGGTTAGATGTTCTTGCCTTATATAAGGAGGGACAGTGAGGTTGTCAAGTAACCATACAGTGGTGAAGGGAATAGTACTTTCCTGTGGGTTTCACAGAGTAGCACACCCTCTCTAAAAGGTGCATCATTGTCATGAGTATGTGAGTTTGTCAGTCTATGTGGGGGAGATGTGTTGTAATGTCATGTTGCATATAGGTGTGTGTCCAGAGTAAGAGAAGGAGATATGTTGTGTAGTGCTTCTTAGTGAATGCATGAGATGAGGGAATGTTTCTGTGTTGCTGTGGAATGTTGGTCTGTGAATGCATGTCAAGGTTCTGCAGAGTGTCAGTTGATGCTGGGTCTACCTGGGTGATGGGACCCAGTAGTGTCCTCTATTGTAAGCTCTTAATGTAACCTGTAATGAAGCCTAAGTGAACCCACCAAAAGACTACAAAGGTTTCTTTACCTCACGTTTTAATAGTCTCACTGTAGTTAGTTTCGATCGCCCGTGACTCGTTTCTGCTCTGTTCAGCTACCTTACTAGTACGACACCCCTCGAACAGGTACTTACACTAGCAGAACTGATTTAGCCCGTTACTTGTGTTGTAAAAAATATATTTGTCATATAATGTATTAGTGTCTTCACCAAACCTTATTAATTTAAAAATGTCATAGTTTGTGCCGATTGTGCATTTATTTGCTCTATGGGCATTTTTAACATTGCAATGTATTTTCTTCTCCTTCTTTACCAGTAGTTGCTACATACAAACAAAAACGTTTTTATTTTTCTGACTGTGGATTTTGTACTTATTCAATTTTCAGGAACTATGACAACAATACAGCCCTACCAGAAGGAGCCAGAATATTCCGAAGAGGAACTATTTGAAAGAGAAAGAGAAAGATGTGGAAACGATGGGGAATCGGACGATAGTTGGGAAAATGAATCACCAGAGCCTGAGCCTAGTCGCATGGAAGACGTTTCCACCTGGTGTACCTGCAATCGTTTTCGAGGCCATGACAACCTAGGTGCAGAAATGCTGCTGCCAAGAAAACTCTGACTGCTTGGCCTACATAGCCGAAGAAGGCACACCACCGCTATGCATTACCGAGCTGCATGACTTCAGGGTAGCCTGCCTCACAAGGTCTGTGTTGGGGATTATGATGGTGCTTATGCATGAACTTCGCAACAGTTCGCCCTCTCAATCCAAGTAAGTATACCCTAGATGTGATGTAATTTTGACCACTAACATTTGAAGTAATTCTCCTACATTGTCGCAACATTGATCGATCACAGACAAATGATTTTAGTCTGTAAATTGAATACATTTCTCACACTTATTGCAAATCAGAGTGTTCATCGCTTACGTGTCTTTCACTTTTGTCTAAAAAATAATATTTCTCTAGGGGCCAAACCGCTCTGGCTCGAATGTGTGTGCGCATTTGTAATGTGTCGATACTTGAAAGCCTAAGTACATTTTCCCAGAAAGTTACTTTTCTAAGGGCAAATATGCCATTGAATTTAGAATGCATTTTCAACCAAGGTGGTACACTTATCTGGTTCATTCAATTAAAATTATTATGGTTCTCTTTCACAGCTGGTACAGGCTGGTGGCTTACCGTTCGTTTACATGGAGGCTTCATGGGAGGCTTGGATTCCGCGTTCGACGAGTAATACCCGCCAGTGTTGTTCAAGCCATTCGTGCCAAATTCCCCAGTCACAGCGGACAGTAGAGGGGCTTTTCAAGCACTATGTCGCACCTCCAGTACACAATTTGTAGTAAGTTTGTGCCATCTAAGGGGGCGTGGCCTGAGCCCATGGAGTGAGGTCGTCTTGAGACGGAGCTCCCGCTACGATCCGCGCACATATCCGACTTAGAGACATCCTGGGGCACGCTGCAGCGGCCCGAGCGCAGGGAAAGGAGGAAGAAGTATTCCTGCAACATCCGAGCGAAATCCCGAGAAAAAACGGAGCGTTTACATAGTAAAACGCCCGACGGTAAGAAAGCCCGGTGAAAATCCAAGATGGCGGACGGAGCTGCGGCCTCGAAGTGAAGGGTAAATCCGACTGGGCCAAGGAGCAGACCAGCCAGCGATCATGCGGCAGCCGACCCCCCCATCGTGGGGAGAAAAACAAGAAACAGGCTTGGCGAGGAAAGGACGTGGGCACCGCACCGGGGTAAGAAGCGGCCCGGAGGAGACAGACTCCGTGGGGAGGCCGACGGGCACGGACAGCGGAAGAGAGGTCGCCGCGCAGCGGACTTCTGAAGGTGAACGAGCCAGGGCCCGTGGGGGAGACGCCGGGCAGCGCACGTGGATGAAGCGGTAGGACCCCCGGCTCCAGGTCACTGACTGAGCGGCATAGGGGACAGGCCTCCCGGCGCCAGAGCGAGGGGGAGGCGGCCCGCTTCCCTGGACACCAACACACACCGGGCAGGACTGCCTATCCGCCGCCATTACACCACCAAGACAAGGCAAAGTCTGGGCCCCCAATGGACCAACATGGCACCCATACAATAAGGTGAAGGGCTACGGTGCAAGACCCGTAGAAGATAGAGGAGGAGCCGGGTCGGGAAAATTGAGACGGAATTGTTAGGACTCGGTACTAGTAACCCGCCTTGGAAACACCGTTCCCTACCCTCGGCCCAGCTATCCACGGGACCGAGGGCGGACGGACACGCAGGGGCACAATGCCAAATAAGAAAAAATGAAGGGAAGGTCAAGCAGAGCACCATGGACACCTACACCAAGACACCAGGGCAAAAACAGATAACACCAACAGACATGGAAATGGCTGCACCTCAACGACAGAAGATACAAACGACGGCACAATCATAGGAGCAATAGCCGCCATGAAGGCATCTCTCGAAAACAAAATGGATGCAACAATAGGGGCCCTAAAGGTGTCGCTAGAAAATAAACTGGATGCGGTGATGATGGATGTGGGCCTCCTTCGTCAAGATACGAGGAACCTGGCGGAGAGGGTAGGGGCGACAGAGCAACAGGTGCAGCAAAACACGGCAGGAGTCGCCACAACACGGACGCAGTTAGCAGAAGTGTTGCAAAGAGTCAAGGCCCTGGAACAGAGAGCAGAGGACGCGGAGGGCAGAGCTAGGAGGAACAACATTTGTGTAATCGGACTTCCGGAAGGCGAAGAAGGCAACGACCCTACGGAGTACATAGAAAACATGCTTCTCCAGGAGGTAGGGGCCGGGAAGTTCTCTCAGGGCTTTGTGGTGGAGAGAGCACACAGAGCACTGACAAAAAGACCCCAACCGGGCGCCCCTCCGAGACCGATAATTGCCAGGATCATGAACTACAAAGACAGAGGCAAAATACTGGCGTTCTCAAGAGGGGGGGGAAGATTGTTAGACACTCCTCTAAGATTACGATTTACCCGGACTATACAGCCTTGGTCCAAAAGCAGAGAGCACAGTTTGGCCCAACGAAAGAACGACTTAGGTGTGCAGGGGTGAGATACATGCTGTTGTTCCCCGCCAAACTCAAGGTGATATACCATGACAAATCATGCTTCTTTGATTCGGCGGAGGAGGCCCAGGTGGATGGACACGCAGGGCATCCCCCAGCTAAGGCAGAGAAGCGCCAACAACAACGCAAACAGACCCTGATAATACGAAACAAGGGAGAGAAAACGCAGTAACGCGCAAGGTTACCAAACAATTGATAAGCAACTAAGCCGGAAGACAAGTATGAAGGAGCGACCAACCTCACTCTAGTCAAGGTCGGCTGAGAAAAGCGACGCCCCCGCACAGTGAGAGTGATCACCAAGTTTAGATGCCAGTTTTAAGGAATCACGCCGCTGCTAATCGGCCCCTTCCGAGGGAGTACGAGGAGGGAAGAGGTGGAGCCCGAGCAGGAGAAAGGTGGCTGGGCGTTTGTTTATTAGTTTTTGTTCGGGTTAAAGATGTTGAGTGTGGTGAATGGACAGCATATGGCACAGGCAACAGGAAAACGACTGCAAAGGATGAAGGGAAGATACAAGCAGAAGGTGACCAGAGGTATATACGGCAAGTGGTAATAGATGACAGTCATGGCCGCACCAGAAGCGGGGTCCCCGCAACAGGAACCGCAGGAGGCTCCCACACAGGGAGAGTCGAGAGAACGACATGGAGACCCGGCTGTGGGATGAGGAAGCCGGACCGCAAAAAAGGACAATGGGGCAAGACAGCGCGTCAATAGTCACCTGGAACGTGAGAGGCCTCAATGCGTATATCAAGAGACTTGGGGTCTATGCATGGCTATACCGAATGAAGGTCAAAATAGCGATGCTCTAGGAAACACACCTAACCTCACAAAAGCAGGCCAAGGTGACCAAGAAATGGGGAGGACAAACATACAGCGCCACGTACTCGAACTATGCACGGGGAGTATTGATATGGATCGCCACGGGGGTACCGTCTCAAATGCTCCGGCAGGAGTCAGACTCGGAGGGAAGGATGGTGTTGGTGCACGGAATGCTGGAACATAAGGAAGTGTGCCTGATCAACACCTATGCCCCGAATTGTGACGCAGCAGTCTTCTTTAAAAAGTTGGTGCCCAGGCTGGCCCAGTACAGGGAAGCGACGTTCATCTGGGCCGGCGACTTCAACTGCACCTTAAACCCGCTGCTGGACAGGTTGGACGACAGGCACAGGAAGCCAGCACCCCCGGCGAAGGAACTGCATAGGACCTTAGAGGGATTACAACTGGTCGACATCTGGAGACAGGTACTTGGAGAGGGGAGGGGGTACACACATTACAGCGCACCACATGGGACATTTACACGGTTAGACTACATATTCACGGGCAGGGAATCATTACATGACTTCACAGAAATCACTATCAAAGCACGCACACTCTCTGATCACGCCCCAGTATTAGCAACATGGGCACACACCCATAGAAAAGCCCCAATACCTACCTGGCGGCTCCGGGCAGAGGCCCTAAAAGAGGGAGAGCTGGAGGAACACCTCCAAGAGTCCATAGAGGATTACTTCGAGCAGAATGAGGGTAGCGTGGAAAGTAGTTCCACATTATGGGACGCGTTCAAAGTGGTGATAAGGGGGGCGGCAATAGGCAGGACAGGGGGGTTAACGGGAGCAGCTATGAAAGAGCTCGGCGAACTTGAGAAGGTGATAGAAAAGGAAGAGCGACGAGCAGGAACGGGAGGGAGTGAGTCCCAAGAGCTAGTGGAATTGAGGTCAGACTGTATGGTACTTTGGGAAAAACTGGGAAGGTTGAACTACGGGAGATATCTACAACGCCTACATGTGGAAGGGGATAAACCCAGTAGACTTCTAGCATGGCTTTCTAGACAGGAAAACAAAAGGGACCCCATAACAGTGTTAGAAGATCACACAGGGAAAGAGATCAGAAATCAGGAACATATTAACGACCTATTTGCCCAGTTTTATGAGCGACTATATGCCCCGAACCCAGAGATAGATCCAGAGGACATAGTGGACGCACTAGCAGAAATTAGATTACCAAAATTGGCGGAAGAACAGGCCCAGTCATTGGATGCACCTATCACAGCAGAAGAAATAGAGGGCGTGATTATGGAGCTCCCCACGGGGAAACCCCGGGCCCGGACGGAATCCCGGGGGAGTTTTATAAAACATTCAAGAGTACCATCTCCCAGAAGCTACTTGATGCGTATCATGGCGCATACGAGAGCAATCGGCTGCAACCCAGCATGTCCGAATCGACGATAGTCCCGATCCTAAAACCGGGGAAGCCTCCCAGGCAATGTGCCTCCTACAGGCCAATCTCCCTGATCAATCAGGATGCTAAAATTCTGACGGCGGTGTTAGCCAACCGCCTGAAACGAGTTGTGCCCACCTTGATCCACTCGGACCAAACGGGTTACGTCCCACGGAGGAACACGTCGTGGAATCTTCGCAGATTACACCATGTACTAGAAGAGACAAATCAAAGACTAGGCGAGAGCGCAATAGTGTCCTTGGACGCTGTCAAAGCGTTTGATTCGGTGCGTTGGGAGTGGCTGGTGAGCGTGCTCGCCCACTTCGGCATTGGTGAGGGATTCCTCCGATGGATCAAATTGCTATACAACGAACCTAGAGCGAGGGTGAAGACGGGGTGATTCATCTCAAGGGAGTGGAGAATACACAGGGGCACCAAGCAGGGATGCCCACTGTCGCGATTATTATATATTCTGGCCCTAGAGCCGCTCGCGGCCTTCCTTAGAGCGGAATACGGGGATACTGGGATAAACATAAACGGGGTGCTCCACCAAATCTCGCTGTACACGGATGATATGCTGTTATATGTAGAAAACCCGACCACCAATCTACCATGCCTCCTAGAGGCGATCGGAGCATACGCCAGACTATCGGGAATAACAATTAACAGAGATAAATCCCTGGTGTTCCCTCTGGCGGGGCTAAGGCAAGTTCCCCCGGGCAGCCTCCCGGACCTGGGCCTGACATGGGCACGAAACTCCTTCAAATATCTTGGAATAGAAATACACCACGACACTGCTGACACCCATAGGATAAACACACTGGTGGCATTGGAAAAAACACAAAAATGAATGGTCTTCTGGGGAACACTCCCACTGGGGATGATGGGGAGGGCGGCCCTTCTGAAAATGGTGGTGCTACCGCGCCTGCTATATTACTTCACAAACATCCCACACGCCATTCCCAGAGCCTTCTTCAACACATTAAATACGATAACACGGAATTTCCTATGGGGAGGAGGGAGGAACAGAATTGCAATGGAGACTCTCCAGAAAGGCTACGAGGACAGTGGCATTAGGCTACCGGATTTCGAAAAATACTATTTAGCAGGACAACTGCAGTTCGCAGTCAAGTGGCTAGGAGAGGATGAAACGATAGACACAATTGTCTTTCAGCCAGCACTGAAACAATACTATCTGAGGGAGATCTTGTGGCTTGACACACCCCAGCTCAGGACCCTGCCGAACATGCTTAAGATCGCAGTGGGGCTATTGAAAAGGGCATGGAAACTCCACGGTATGAAGGACCCGTGCTCGACACAGATCCCTTTGGCGGGCCTCCTAGGGGGGAACACGAACATGCTGGCGATGTACCGAGTGCACTGGGAGGCCAAAGGTGTAGCACAAATTGGAGACCTGAGGAGAGGAGAGAGGTGGGCAGACTTTCGAGAAATAGTAGACGACCACGAGATACACGAAGGCCAATTCATCCTTTATAACTGCATAATACGAAACATCAAAAAAAAGATGGCCGGAATGGATAGACCCGGGGGAGGAGGAGATGACAGAGCTAGACGTATGGTACGACATCTCAGAGGGAACCCACACAACCTCCAGATTATATGAACAATTGTTAAAAACAGCAGACCCGCATGGATCAAATACAAGGCGACGTTGGGAGGAGGAACTCCAGAGGCCACTTAGCGATCAAGAATGGGCTAGGGTGCTAAGATACCCAAAAAAGGTCTTAAGGAATGCACGGTTCAGGCAGGCACAGCTATATACCACACACCGAGCATACCTCACCCCCAAGAGGATGCACAAGATGCGGACGGAGAACCAAAACAGATGCCCACGCTGCCTGGCCGAGGACGCCGACGTGCTCCATATGTTCTGGACATGCCCAGTAATACAGACTTTCTGGGACAGAATCAGAATCAAGATAGCACCAGGCGGACTTCAAATACAAGCAGAGCATCCAGAGAGATACCTACTAGGCCTCTTCCCGAGAGGAAGCAGACACAAATCGCACCAAGCAAAAATGAAGGACCTAATATGCATCTTGGCTAAAAGGAGAATAGCAATGTCATGGAAGTCGACGGAGGGCCCGAACATAGATGCATGGTGGTCAGATCTCCGAAAGTGGGCGCAGACTGAGACTGTGGTGTGGGTAAGGGCGGTGAAAAGAGGGGGAAGGGGAAACAGTACACAAGTTGGCCGCATGGAACTCCTTGATGCAGGACTTATTCGACATGAGAGAAGAGGGAGATAATGAGGACCCCGTGGGGACGGCAGAATAACGAGCAAGAATGAGGTTACCCGGCACGAACGCCGTGGCGAGACTCCTGTGTATAGAACTCAGCGGTAGACCCAACAAAGGGGATGGACATGAAGGGTACGGTCGCCTGAGATCCTCGAGGCTGCAGAAGTATGGCAGGATCCTAGGAACATCCTAACGCGCCAGTGATGCTGTGTCATGCCAGATTGTATGTTTTGTGTTTTGTTTTTTGTTGTTTTGTTGTTGTTTAAAACCAATAAAGAAATTAAAAAAAAAAAAGTTTGTGCCATCTTCATCACCAAACTAAATAAAATACAACTGAGCATATACGAATAGTTGTTCGAATTTTTCAGTGAGTCAGAACACGCCCAATCATCTATGAGGGTCACAAAATAATGGTTGGTGTACTTGTGTGCTCCGCACCTCCCCATCCATTCTCACCCCATTATCCCCCCTCCAGTAGTGGGTGGGTGGGAACGCTCAAGGTGACAAAAAGCGTGTACACTTCAACGGAATCTTCCACACGGTGACCATTGTTCACATGGCCTCCCAATAAATAATTTCTCCAGACTGCGCTCTTCAAGACCCCGCCCCAGCAATCACATAGGTTTGTGTCCCTTCAGTAGTGCCCGGGCCTTTTGCGCTCACCTCATGCCCATCCGTACCCCCTCCAGTATCAATGGCAGTTCGCATCTGTAGCCATGCGCTCGCAAAGGGGATGGTTGGGTGGGAATGCTCAAGGTGCCAAACAGCATGTACACTTCAAACGGATCTTCTGCACAGTGACCATTGTTCACATGGCCACCTCAGACCTGGTGTTTCCAGACTCCCCTCTTCAAGACCCCGCCTCTGCAATCAACATAGGCTTGTCCCTTCGGCAGTGTTCCGCGCCTTTTGTGCTCACCTCATGCCCATTCACCCCCCATGCAGTATTAATGGCAGTTTGCACCTGTGCGCTCACAAGGGGGCTAGTTGGGTAGGAATGCACTAGGTGCCAAGCAGCATGTACACTTCAAAGGGATCTTCCGCACGGTGACCATTGTTCACAAGGCCTCCTCAGACCCAATGTCTTCAGACTCCCATCTTCAACACCCCGCCCCAGCATTCAAAATAAGTTTGTGTTCCTTCAGCAGGGTTTCCGGACCTTTAGCGCTCGCCTCGTCCACATCCATCCCCCTTCTCACCAGTATCAATGGCAGTTTGCACCTGTGGATGTGCCCTCACAAGGGGGCTAGTTGGGTGGGAACACCCAAGTTGCCAAACACCATGTGCACCACAAAGGGTTATTTTGCACAGGGACCATTGTTCACATGGCCTCCCCAGACCCAGAGTCTGCAGACTCCCCTCTTCAAAACCCTGCCTCTGCAATCAACATAAGTTTGTGTCCCTTCAGCAATGTTCCGGGCCTTTTGTGCTCACCTCATGCCCATCCATCGCCCCTCCTGTATCAATGGAATTTCACACCTTTGACCGTTTGCTCCCAAGGAGGCTGGGTGAACGGGAACGCTCAAGGCACCAAACAGCATGTACACCTCAGAGGGATCTTCCACACAGTGACCATTGTTGACATGGTCTCCCCAGACCTAGTGCTTCCAGACTCCCCTTTCAAGTCCATCCATCACTCTCCCTCCGTCCCTCCCCAGTATCGATAGCGGTTTGCACCTAACACCATGCACTCGCAAGGCAGCTGGGTGGGTGTGGATGCTCAGTGTGCCACAACAGGAACTGGCCCACCTTAGCTCACCAAGTACTCCCATTGTGGGCTCTCAGGTCCGTGTGATGAGGACCTGCATCTTGTCTGGTGAGAACTCTTGCTCTGGCTGGCAGCTTCCTTCCAGGCCCATGCCACTACACCTGAGTGGGTCCAGGTCCACTTGGGTTCACCCAAAAGACCCTTGCTTCCCTACAGCTCTATTTGCATCCCCTTGTTGTTATTATGTTTAAAATCCCTCTATGGAATAATTCTCTCCCATTTACTGATAGGTGTGTTCCATTTTTGTGGAAATGCTCTGGGTCAAAATAGACTATGCTCCCACCTAGATGTGATTGTGTTTTTAAATGGTAGTATGCTTCTTGTTTCTTTGGTCCACTTTCCTGTCCCACCCACAAAGGAATGTCCCACGGTACATGCTGATTTGTAGCATTTCTCTCATCTGTTAAAGCAGTGTTACGGCCCTTTTGCGCTTACCTCGTTCCCATCCATCTTCCTCCGTAGTATCAATGGCAGTTGACACCTATGAACAGGGTCGTACAGGGCCATAGGATTGTCTCGGGCACCAATGAAAACGTGGCCCACAGTTCGAAGTCGCTACTAATTCCTTTTCGGACACTGTTTAAATATTACCCAAAGGTGAGTATTTTGATGAAAAGATGATGTGAAATTTAGCATTTAAAAAAAATATGTTCACCAGCACTGTTCATTGCTACTAGCTGCATTTTGAAGAAACTCATCAAACCGGCCCACATTGCCCCAAATATTTGCCCACTTTGATAATAAAAAATATGGCCCACACAAGAATTTTGCGCTTGTGGTTCGACCCTGGCCCCATTGTTCTATAAGCAGTGCGAGCAGGCCTATGCCTGTGCGCTCACAAGGTGGCTGGGTGGGTGGGTATGGCAGATGTGAAACATTGGCATTGAGGCTGAGTGGGTGTCAATGAACATGTCACACATTCACATACACACACACTTTTCTAAGCTTTTATAAACACCTTGACATTTACCAGGAGAACATCTCTGAGATCTACAAGGTATATCATCATCGAGCTACCTGTTCCCCGGATACCTGTTCCACGGCTACTTGTTCCCTGGCTTGCTGAATCAGCTCATTTCTTCCTCCGAGTAAGGGTAGGTCACCTATGTATGTTCATGGATCGCTGCTCTGAAAGTTTCTATCGATTTCCACCTAATGTACACAGTATCCCAATTTTCATTTATCTCAAAGACTTCACCATTATCTAATGTTTGATTTATTTTGATCTTGGTAAGTAGCACATTGCATCACTCTGCATTGTAACAGAATGGAATGTTTCATGGCCCATGTTTGAAAACATGCTTTCTTTTGGTGCTTGAAAGTTCATTCAATGGACGAGTAATACATTACAATTTGCGGTATAACAATCAATTCTGAAAGAAAGTGATTGCTGTGTTAATTCGACTAGGTTAAACAGGTTTTCTTTCTTTCTTTAAAACAAACTTTATAAACAAAGCTGTGTAATACATGGTTGCCCTTCTGTGAGCCATGTCAAAACTCTGGGCACAGTCATGCATATATCCCCCAATGATATTGATGTCATAAATTACAAGTTGCGGTTTTCCAGTGGACTAAATTGGAAGTAGAGCCTAGGCTGTCTTGGGAGACCTGAGGGCCAATTGATTCCGCGTCTGCAGCCTGCACTTTACTGACAATATGTAGGAACAATCAAAGTACAAAAAAAGCATCGACCCGGAATTCTTCTTAAATTGTCTTCTCAATGATCTCTCAATTAATTTAAAATGGTGTATTGAAAAGGTAACTTTTTTAATGGTTCTGAGTTTTTTCAGTGTTTATTTGCATCAATGTTCTATTACTCAAGTTTGCCTAGTTACCAGAATCACCCACATTTTAAAATGTTTCACTTAAACTACTTTCTCTGTGCTCACTTTCGGGACACTCTAATAAATCAGTGAAAGACTTCCATTTTGCCCTTTAAAAGTCGCCTAATGTTTTCAAAATGTGTTGCTTGACATGTCCTTCTGTATGTAGAGCTCACTGATGGAAGCACGGACCCTCACCAGTCAAGAAACCAAAGACACATCTAGTAGTACAATGGTGAGCCCAACCGACATGCACAAAGTGATATTTTAGAGCTTTGGATGTGGCCACATTTTTAATACTAATGTACCTTTTCCATTGTACTCTTTTCTGACAATGCACTGAAAATGAAGGAGCACAATTCTTCATCAATTACTTTTCCGGAGTCAACATCAACCTCACTCACCTATCAAGTAATTATATTGAACTAGTCCTTTACATGTGAATGAACAATACACTTATTTTTATTCATTTATTTTTATTTTTGTAACGCTCCACATGTCAAACTACAAAAGCAGAAAACAATCATACAAGGTCAATAGAAGAGAAGGGATGGCGCGTTAGTCAGGACTGAGATTAAAGAGGTGAGTTTTAATGGCTTTTTTAAATGAAGAGTCCTCGTTGATAAGACGTATGGATACAGGAAGAGAATTCCAGAGAAATGGTGCTTGGACATCACAACTAGTGCCACCAAAACACACCAATTTAAATCTCGGTTGGACAAGTGTGGCTGCTATGGATGACCTAAGATTCATGGTGGATATCTTACTCTTGGTACAATCAGATAAATATGCAGGGCATGAATGGGACAAGCATTTGTAGGCTAATGTTGACATTTTATGTGAAATCCTTTGTTTCACAGGAAGCCAATGTAGGGCTTTTTAAAACTTGGAAATCTGTGTGCGGCGAAAAAGATCAAAAGTTGCTTGTAACCTGTTATTCTGTGTGACTTGTAAGGCTTGAATGTTAAGAGCGGTGGTACCAGCCAACAGGCTGTTGCAATAATCGAGCCTGGAATTGATTAAAGCAGTAGAAAGCAGGGCACAATTTTCTATGGTAATAAAAGAACGAATATAGTGTATGCGTTTAGTGATAACACCGCATGTGGACCGAATGTATGATACATGAGGCTTCATAGATCATTCTTCATCCAGGACTACTCCTAAAGTTTTGACCTTCTTAGAGACAGGAATAGTGTGACCCGCAATTGAAAAGCTTGAGTAGTCAGATGTAAGCTTGCACTGACCTGCGTTGGTGGCAACAATCATGAGTTCTGTCTTTTTACAATTGAGGGCCAGAGAGTTACAGGCCATCCAATTTTGAATGGTATTGTAGATGGTGTTGACGGCACAGAGGTCCTGCTTGTAGTGCCCGCTGAGCTGAAGAACAACCTGAGTATCATCAGCGTAGTTGGTGTAGTGGACTTCCAGGCTGTCCCAGGCATGCATGTGTTATGCTTGGAATTTAAACATATTGAAAATTATTATGTATGGTATTGGTTATTTATACAAAGTGGCATGTATGGGTATTTCTCAGTATGTACCATCATCGGGATCTCATGTTTTCAATTTAATTTTGCTTTTTACTCCGTATTAAAACAAGTACTATGTTATAGTGGAATGCTGGAACTTCGACTACAATCACTTCCTTCTTTGCAACAGGTTCAGAGTATGAGGTATTCGTACTTGCAGTTTCCTTGCAAGAATGAAAATAAATCCTACAAAGGATATACTTTGAGACTGAAATGTATGCAACCTTGCACTGTTTCGAACTTTTCTGATTTTGGTTCTAACATTGCACTTCCTCCATAATGCAGAATAGATCTGAAAGGAAACATTACAAAGCAAACTACGAGAGGTATACATAGCCTAATATGAAATGCAATTGGGCCTCACCGTGGATTGGGATTACATTTTTATAATGTTGTAATGTTTTGAAGTCTGTCCAGTTGGTTCTGTTTCTATGTACATTTGTTTGTTTGAGTCGAAAAGAAATTTGCTTGATTTAAACCATATAAAAACACTATTTTTTCCGCTTGCTGTTGCGCTCAGCAAAGTGAAGGCCACCGTTTCGAAGCGAATAAAGAAAACAAGTGTAAAGAACAAACCAGTTTGTTTTGGAGAAGTTTTTAAGCGGATGTTTTAGTCATATTATGTTTATCTTCTGTATATGTGCTATACATTGAGTATGTTTTTCTATAAATCTGTTAGACGCCCATATGGAAGAGTATTATAAAGACTCAGACAACAACTGCAACCAAAAGTGTTGCTTGCCAAATGGATTTCACAATGGAGCAACTACTATTTGAGGCAAAGCATGGTTCAACCAATATCCAGACTTGTGATACATATGTCCAGTGGCCAGAAAATGAATGGAATCTTACCTGTGAACCATACAAAGTTGCCACGGACCATTGCTACTTTGTTGAAAATTGCTCAGATGAAAAAGAAGACCTTGAAGATGCATTGCAATTGCTTGCAGACCCTTTGACACAATCTACACCCTCTAAAAATGTTCCACCGACCAAACATTCAATGTAACCTGTTTCTCCAATTCCTGCGGAAATACCACAGCCTGAACTAACCAAGGCTGAAGCTTCAACGCAATTGAGTGAAGAATTTGCACAAGAAATCATCTTCAGTATGCCTAGTTTGGGGGAATTGTCCACCACCATCGAGACGCAAAACGCAGTACTGCAGGACGATTGGCTATTAAAGGAGCATAAATACACTGTATTTGACTGAAGCCTGCTAGAGATTGTACAAATGATTAAATGTGATCATAAATTAAGAGTGAGCATATGCAAAGAGCCATTGGTGAATTTCTCTCAAGTATTACAAGGCACCAATCTGAAAATCCAGGCCAGCTATGTCCACTTCCATAACACATTTTCATGGTCTGCTCAACCGATGCTCGGTGAAGTGCCTTCTGGAAATGTACTTTGTTCAGCAGCTTTACTGTTCAGGGCATCGACTTTCATTAAAATGTCCAGTTTCTGTCAATTTGTGGGACTTCAGTTCCTTGCTAAAACCCAGTACTACAAATATCAGAGGGAATTCTTATTCCCTACTATTAGTCATGCCTGGTAACTCAAACAGATGTCAATAGAAAGTGCATTCTCTGGCAAAAGTGTCAGGCTACCTGTGACAGTACAGGATTTTCCACTAAGTACTGTACTTATCACTTTCAAGACATGAGAAGTAAAGAAATGGTGAGTTTGGTCATTGTGCAGGTGTCTGAATGTACATTATCTGTGGCCATGGAGAGACATGGTTTCATAAAATCCATCGAACATCTGGAAACCAGGGGAATGCAAGTAGACCTGATAACCATGCAAGATCAGTTTCACACATTTGGCATCAATTTTAAGTATGGCATGTTGCCAAATACATCAATAAAAAAAATACATCTGCTGGTAAAAAGAAGGGTTCGGAAAACCTTTTAAAGTGGTCTCAGTCTATCAGCAACCATCTTTGATGGAGCTCCAAAACCTGCGATGGAACTGCAGAAATTCTACTTGAAAAATGGTGTTCATTGATGCACCATTGTTCCAACATACACTGATGGAGAGAAAACCAACCTTTCCAAGAATGTGCACATGGACCTTGACTGAAGGAGCAGGAACGCAAGAAGGGGTTGGTGCCATGTTCCCCTCCACAAAAAGCACTTGAAATGATTGTGTACGATAAACCGCTTTCAAGAGACCCGAATAGACTCACTGAATTTTGTTGTACTGGAGATTTGGAGGTGTTCCATAATATGTGCCTAAAGTACAGGCCCAAATGGTTACATTTTGGCATAGATAGTATGGAGGTGAGAACAAGACTAGCTGTACTTGTGCACAATGAGAACGTTGGGAGGGAACTAGTGAAAACTCCAAGAACTTTTGGGATGCTTCGTTCTACCATGGCCTTCACAAAACAGAGCAAACAATGGGTGGCCAAGCCAATCTTCCAGGAAATGGAGTTTGAATTTGTGAAAGATCTGACATTGACTGTGTTGGCCATGTATACTCATGGAATTGCTCCTGATTTTGTTCCCAGGACACATACAGTGCCACATAACATTGCAAGAGAGCCTTATCCTCCAAAATCGAAAATTGTTGAAAGGTTGACTTCCAGCTATAAATGATTTGTAGCTGTCTTCAAAATCTGCTCACAATCAAATTTTCCAGATTTCCCCCAGTTTTTGAAAATTTTACAGAAAGAATTTAATGGTATTACACTTGCAATTTCAATGCTAGATAATGTATTAAAAGGTGTGTATTTACGCTTATATAATCAGATTTATAATGCATTAATGTATATCTTTTAACTTTCCTTCATGTATATTGCTTATCCGCTATCTAGAAGACACGTATGTGGGGTTGCTATTGGTACCCTTGTTCAGAAGAGAATTGCCCGAGAATTTCGGTGCTGGACTGCCCATTTGGGTGGGAGAAAGACTGATATGCAAATAGTTATTTCCCATCTGTGAAGGGTACACTGAGGCTTGGTGTCTGTCAAACCCTCTGCTAGACCTAAACCCCATGCACACATGCAATCCATGCCACTTGCACTGATGGCCTCCCCTTAGCAGATGCAATAAGTCATTCCAATAAGGGATATGTTTTTTATATGGACGAAGTGGAGGTATGTCCTGTCGGCACTATACGTTTGCTGAAAGGGCAATAGAAAGGGCTAAAAAGCATGTCATCGTAGACATAAAATCTATCCTATGGCTCCTGTTCACTACATGGATCAACATCAAGACCCTCAGCAACAATCAAAAACCGTTCTTGGCCCTAAGACCATGCAATCTCCTACTTTCCTTCCCTAAATAGTACCCTTGTGCAGCCATATGCTCCTCTAATTCCCAGTCCATGACAGTCAAACACTTCTCCAATCTGAGAGTGGGTGGCAGGTCTCTCCTCCGGAGGTACCTGTGTTCCCAAATCGATCCATGCCCCTGTCAGACTTCTGGAGCACCCTCTACAGTTCCGCAAACTGGTAAAAACTGTACCCTTCTACACCACTTTCCCTTCACCGGAAATGACCGAACTGCAGCATTTACCGCTCGTTAGATTCTCATGGTTCCCACAGGTTCCTTGACCCATCCTCTGAGACAATACTATTCAAACCTACTTGTGACCTCGACTAAACTGGCAAAGTTTGGTCCGGATTGTGCTGAGGATCAGTGACTACTTGCATCACTTGCTGGTTTCCCCCTGGCACAACCAATCCCTTTTACGCCCGAACATCCCATAAAGGTGTCCGATCTTGGCTTGGTTAGCCTGTGCTTCCTAGCTATTCTCACCATTTGAAAACTGTTCTGCCACGAAGGGCACATCCTACTCAAATAGTGGGAACCAATTATTCATTGCCTCAAGCCGCTTCTTGACTTGCTACAGCCGCCTTCCCAAGAAGACATGCTTTTTGCTTTACCTGCACAATTGTGTGCTTTTACGCACAACTGTACTGTTGAGCACAAGACTCCCCACTAAGGGCTGGACTAGAAAGTTAGGGAATAACTCCAAAGAATTCTCAAATGCTCCTAGTGTGTTAACCAACCCTTCTCTTTACAGGTTGTGACTGTGTTTCCTCATTTGTCGGATTGGAAAACGTATTGCCTATATGCTGTATAGTAGAGTATTGTGTGTGGTCACTGTTTTCACATGTCTATTGGTCTGGTTGACAATAAATGTATACATATCTTTCACATACACTTGTCTAAGAGTAATTTGTGGTTCGTTGCTGTGTGTGCTCATTGTGGGTTTCCTTTCATTCTCACCTCTCCTGAGACTTAGTCGTGACCGTCTGCCAAGCTACGTAGATTGGTCCGGCTTGTCCAGAAAGTTCCCCTGTTTCACTAAATGGAGGGTGGCCTCCTAAACATCTGCCCATCAGGTCAGAGTTTAGAAATCCATCTTAACACCCTCCTCCAGCACTTGTAGACCTATAGGCTCCTCCTTCCATCCCTTATGCAATAGCGCGGCTGATTGGCACAAAGGCTAGTCAGTGCATGAATGTAACTTACCATTCTGGAATTATTTTTCAGCAACCTGCGATCCCATTTGAGCTTGTGGTGCTTTGAAATAGAATTTTATTGTAGAATGCGTGGTACAAATGTTCACCCTGTCTCGCATGATGGTAGAGAGGGCTACTTCAGGTGTGCAAGCAAGCATGAATGGAAATGCATGAATTATAGTAAGACCTGTGCAAGTGTAAGTAGCAAACAAATGATTCAAGAGCTGAACAGGGACATAGTAATGATGGGCGGTTGGTATATAGCACACTAGGAGTAGGGGTATGCTTTGTGCCATGAAACAGTGCTGGATGAGGGAGAGGTGGGGTTTTGATTTCATATTCTTAGAGATGATATATCACTGGAGGTAACAGCAACGCAAAATGTTCTGGAATGTTGTTACGTTCCTGTTGCGAAAAATATTTTAAATAGGTGTTTGTAACTGTCCTTGGTTTTCTGAACCACTTGCTCGAAGCAGCGTCTTGTCCAGTTTTTTTCTTATGGCATTCTTTCACAAAATAAAAACCTACCCATCTGTGGCTGCAATCACCGAAAACAGGCCGCTATTGTTATTTGGCCGTGAGTGAAAGTCAGCAACTGTTCGAAGGACACAATGGGCCTCATTACTAGTCTGGCGGCAACCGTGCCGGAAATTCCGGCAGGTTACCGCCGGACTCGTATTACCATTCCGTCTCTATGATTACCGGATTCACCGGGGCATTACAACCCGGTGACCCGGTAATTCCGGAGGCAAAATTCTGTTAATCCCCATTCCCATGGAGTCCAATGGGGACGTGGAAACACTGGCACCATGCTGTAATGGTGCCGGTGTTTCCATGTCCGCCAGCAGGCGGGTGGTATTAAACCCGCCAGGTCAGAACTGGCGGGCGTGACACCTCCCGCCTGCAGGACTCTTAATCAGCCGGTCCGGAAAGAACGGTGGTGGAGGATTTACCACCACCGTTCTTTCCAGACCGGCTGACTTGTAATGAGGTCCATGTGTTGGAAACCCACAAAAAATGAAAACATTTACTATATTAAAAGTCCCCTATTGTAAAGGAGTTTACTGTCACGAAGACTATTGTGTCGTTTTATAATAGTTTTTTATTATTGTATGCACTTTATTTTTCTATGGAATACCATTTGTGTGTTTTTATTACATTTTGAATAAATGTACATGCTCTTAAAATATTCGTTCTCCTTGGTATAACTGCTGATATTATCCAACTACCTCCTCTCTTTATATAGTAATAAACCTCCCCACAAAAAGTTAGGGAAGTCACTAGATTGTGACATTTTGGGATTCCCTAATTAAAAGTGAACATATGAAAATTTGGTTTCCATTTCAGTGATCTGTTGTTCGGAGCGGTTACTCAGCCTGACAGTGAGAGAATGGAACTTCCTGAAATTATGTTAGCTGAACTGTACATAATATTTGTGCGATTAAAAACGGCATGTGTGTGCGAATGTGCGATTTTACCAAAAGAATTGACAAGGTACGTTAAGTTAGGTTGAATGATATTTATACCGTGCACTATAAAAAAACGAGTGCGTAACTCCCTGTTTGTTTATCTAGTAATAATTGTTATTTGTGTATAGTTTAAATAGGAGTGAATAGCGGTATGATTTTTTTGGGATGTATTGCTTACTGGCCTTGCACACCAATATATTCTGCGCCGAGTTATGGGTTATTAAAGGGACCCTATTGTGATGATTATTCCTCGAAGACCCGCAACCACAATCTGTATGCAGGCTAATGATATCTACACCGCTTTGTCCCGTGGGATATCCTGGTGTGCTGTCATCGTTGCATCCTTATGCACAATAAAGTGGGGATTTGGTGGAGGGGCGGCGGATGAAGCTTTTCTGTGGGCACTTGGTTCCCTTTTCGAACACTAATCTTACCACTTGAATTACAATGCCATCTGTCTGTGGTTCAACATAAAACGTTACTATCTCTGTCCTTATTTTCTGGTATGGCCCGCTAGTGCATCTGGTTCTCCATCCCATTGGGAGCTATAACTACTTCACACCGCTAACCTTTCATGCACATCGTGGTCTCAACTACTTCCCCATATTGTCATGTCTGTTTTATTCTGTGCGATTTGTGTTTATGATTAGGTTTCATCCGATTCTGAATTATATGGTAACTTGTTATATTGGATTACGGAACGGCTACTAAAATATATTCTTTTATTCTGTTATCAACACAGATATATTGTACCGTTCTACGCATGCCACAATTTCCAGCTACCGTCAGATGGATTCTTCAATCAACATTGGCGGATAATCATAAACTGTGCTAATTTTATAACTGTTATGTGGGACGACCGACAGGAACCAATCTGGCCTTTGGCGGTACCAGCAATAAGGAGCAACCTGTCTGCATTTATGATGTAAAAATGTGCTGAAGCGAAAGCGTTGTGCTTGAAAGTGCAAGGAATCCATATCTTCTCACAAACTGAACACCATCATTCTAAAGTTTTGCTGATGTAACATAAGAACACAAAAGAATTGGAGTACAGGGATTGATTGATCGCTGATCTCAATTGCCGTATTATGAGGAAGTTATAAAGAACATTCAAAGCATGCGATGTTCACTACCTATAACTTGTATTGCAAAACGATATTGTTCATTTCGTGGACTTAATCTTCTCTTGTGAGCGTTCTTTGCAAAATAAAAGCACTTGTTACATTGCAGACTATTGATGTTTTCTTAAAAAGAAATGTTTTGCTCTCCTATTTGGGACAAGAAAGAAAAGTTACGCACTGTGAGAAGATGTGTGTGTTTATCTGCCTGGTTCTCCATAAAGTAACATTATGCGTGGGTGATGATGGGACACGTTTGGCTACGCTGGCCACGAACATCATGAAAATAGGTGGAGCATATTGTTTGTACTACTGATGTCAGTTTGAGGGGCGGGCGATCTGTATTCTTGCCGCGAGGGCCCTTGAACTAGGGGCGATGCATCAACGGATAAGATGGCACAAGATGGTGGCGCCCAACCTGTTGTTTTTGCTTGTGTAAAAGTGAGGAAAACTAAGGTAAGATGCATTGGAACATTTTTTTAGATCAATTACAGTATGCTTAAAAATACATGCCCAAACCATTGGGACAATAAAATATTTCATCAGTCTTCCCCTTTAATAGCTCTGTTGTGAGAGGGGGAAGGAAAGAGGGGGCAGGGAGAGATAAAGTAGACTGGAGTTAGTTTAGGGTTAGGTTTATCATGTGCTTAAGTGCTATCAGAATCTGTGTCAAGTCCTGGTTGGATCTTACCTATAGAGATCAGAACTGAAGTATTCTTCCTTCTGTGATCAAGACCTTGAAATATTTTCAGTTTTATGACGCTGGTAAGTGATCATTCTACAGTGATCCAACACTTTCAGTGCATTTTAGTGCACAGTTTCTAAAACAAATTGCAAAGTCACATTAGTATCCTATTCAATTTTTCAAGGACGTGCCGTCTACATTTGTGCATATTTCAGTTAAGTTCACCTCATCTTGTTCAAAATCGGGGTTCTGGTTACTGAGTCCAATCGTGTCTTCATGTGGTCTGTCTGTAAAAGTCAGACTGGGTATTCATCTCCATAAAGTATTCCCAAAGTGCGCCTCAACAGGATAGTCTGAAAAAGATCAATCCAACTGGAGTAAATTGGCACCTTTCCAACAATTCTCAAAAGTAATTTTTACAACCAATAAACTACGCACTTCTAACTTTTACTTCTAGATATTCTGCTCTTTTTCTAGGTTAGGTGAAAGTAACCTAACTTACGCACGCTATTAGTTATAAAACAGGACATATGCTTACGAAAATTATAACAATAACAGTTCGGTTCCACAGGTATAAAATTACAAAAGTGCAAAAAACTGTAAAAAAAGTGCTGTTAACCTGAAAGCGGAAAGAAATTGCAGACGATGTGTATAAAAGACAGGACAAGTTCCTTTTTTCGTGTCCTCGTTTTCCACACCTTCAGCATGACATTGCATGTATCAAGCATGGTATATGGTCATTCCATCGACAGCCATACCATTGAAAAAAATGCATCGAAAAAAAAATGGAATGCATTATTTTCAATGGTAAAGGGTTTATTTTTTTATAAAAATGGGTTTAAAGGTTAAAAAGGGGGGGGGGGTTGGAAAGAACCCCCCCATTATAAAAATAAATTTTAAATGCATTCAATGGATTTTTTTTCAATGCATTTTTGTCAATGGTATGGCTGTCGATGGTTTGGCGGTCGATGGAATGACTATAAACCATCAAGCCCGACTGGTTTCTTTACCTGCCACTTCCAGTTCCAGGCAAGCCACCGCGGCACCCACTTAATCAAGCCATGTATGGGGGTGATTAAAGTGTGAGAAAATACAAAAAATGCTTCACCGCTTCGATTCAATGGTCGTCTGGTCAAATCATGCCAATCCAGTGGCTGGCATCGCCCCAATATATTACTGGATGCAGGGTGCACCCCTAGGTTAGTTACAGAATTAATTGGTTAGACATAATTTAGAGGGGTTCATGTTATGTTTGGCATCATTCTAAATATAAGCGATTCTAAACAAGGTCTCATCCTCTTGATGAATGTGTAGTCCAGGTGAATGGACCTTTCCTATGTGTTCATGGACTTTCTAATTTCCGTAGCAACTGCAAAAGTCTGGAAACGCGATTGCTGCAGGATCTCCTTGGCTCCTGAGGTTCACCAGTTAAAATCCTATAGCATTAAGGCAGAGCTTCAGACCCCAGCCCGTAGACTGCTGCTACAAAGGGGGAACGCACCCCATGTCCATGTAAACTGTCAATTCCACCAGACCGAACACATACATTGGTAGAGGAGCTGGGCCCCGGACCAATCGCGTACCAGAGACATGTGAGGGGGAAAGCAACACACAGCAAGTGATGAACAGAGACATGCCAGCAACACATACACCACTCTCACATTCACCATAGGTTTGGGGAAAATCAACGGAGCAGTGCAAGGGAGGCTAACGCAGAGCACCAGAGGGGAACAGTGGGGCTCATTACGAGTATGGCAGTGCAGGAAAGAATTGCCAGCAATGGAATTACCGCCACTTTTCCCTCCTCCGTTATACTACAAGTATGGCCCTGGAGTGCCGGAGTTAACTCCAGAATCATCCTGGAGGTAAACACTCCCACTTTCCATTAGTGGTAATTCCACCAAAAATGCCCCATAGAGTCCAATGGACTCTCAGAAAAGGGGGATCAACTCCGCCAACGCCACTTGTAATCTGGCGGTAATTCCGTCAGACCAAGTGGTGGTTACAGTAATTCTGTTGGCCGGTATTTTGGTGGATTTACCGCCGGAATACTGCCAAACTTGTAATGACCACCAGTGACCGGTTCAACTGGATGATTGCCAAATGAGCACTAGGACCTGGTCAGTGAAAGTAACACTAGTGGGGGCTCATTTTGGTGAGGGGAGTAACATAAGAAACGTGTTAAAATCCTTGCGTACTGCTTTTACACATACTTCTTACGTCACGCTTCAGTTTCTTGCATTTTTATGGGGGAGAGGAGGAGCGGACCACAACTTGCATTTCCATCACTGCTTTCCTCTCCACCATACAAATACTCCCTGCATTTGCACCGGTGTGGATTTTCATGCTGGCTCAAATGATGTCAATGCCTATGGGGTACACCGGCTTTATGTGCCTGCAAATATCAGATGTGCCCCATGGGTATCAATTGCAAATGCTCCCTGTCAGGGCCGGTCTTTGTGTTAGGCAGCTCAGGCGGCTGCCTGACATCAGTCAGCCTCTAGGGGGCGCTCGCCTGAGCCTCAAGCCAGTGCAAAGCCACTGGGCCAGGTCTCACGCACCAGCCAAAGCCAGCCAGCCTAGGAATACGAACGTAAGTTAACAACACATTAAAATGATGCATCATTAGGCAGCCTAAAACTGCCTAATGATGCATCATTTTAATGTGTTGTTAACTTAAATTCGTATTCCACACAGCAGCGGGCGGCAGGCAGCCTCGTCCCTCAGGCAGGGCAGCAATTGGCAGGCCAATTTGCAACATTTGTTGCTTTATTGACTACCCGGGTGACGCCTGCACCGTTGCCACCAGCCAAGCGCATGGGCGCACGTGCCCTCCTCCAGGCCATGCACACAGAATTGCACTGCTACTCTGACACCGATTGGGATTAGGGGCTGCTGGTATTGGCGACTGCGTTGCGGTTGAATAACCCTCTTTTTGCAAAAGAGGAGTGGGTCATGCAACATGCGGTGCAACCGTGCGCGCAGGCAAGTGTTTGGGGTGGGGGGGCAGGGAGGCGAGCGGGCAAGCTGACCTACTTTCCCGGCGCCCGGGGGTCATTAAGTTGAACAGTGGCAGGAGGGAAAGGTAGAAAGCATTGATCGGAGGGTGGTGGACAGTGATTGATGGTCACGGATTGCAGACACCTGCATTTTCTTTCCGGACTGCGATTTCCTCTCCGGACCACTTTTTCTTTCCATCTCCGTGACTCCTATTTATTTTTCTTTAAATTCCCTTATTTTATCCACTTCACTATCTCCTCCTCCGCTCTCTCGCCCGTGGGCTTTCTGCAGTAGTGCATTGTGTAAAATCACATACATTTCATTGCTGATGGTGGAGAGGCGTTATGCAGTCCTGAAGCATAAGCTATTTTGCATATGTCATATTTAGGTTATTTATTACGTGCTTAAATACCCAGAGGTTTCTAAGCACCGACGCAGCGATCGAACCTGTGATTGCTCGGTGTCGTTTTGCTTCCAAGGCGAGCACTTTGCCCCTCCTCCAGAAACATAGGCTCTTATTGCATGCATTCTGTGATCAATTGGGGGTCTCCGCGTGCCATCAGAATGGAGTGTCATGGAAAAAAAATTCTTGCGCTTTTTGGGCAATATTTTGCTGTTTGTAGTAAATGATATACATCCAAAGTATGGAGAGCTGACCCCCACTTTGAAAACATAATAAGTGATTCGATTTTTGGAAAACCAGACGTGGACACACTTAATACACAATAAAACGATATACAGAAATGCCAGTGGGACTGCAGACCACCAGCCCCTAAGTACATTCAGAAAAAGTGTGTAAGAGCTCCAGAAACAGGTTCAGCAATACTACACACCATTCTGGGGTCCTCTGACCCTAAACCCTTGTATGCTTAGCCCCAGCCCCATCACGTTGCCCCTCAGATCATGAAGGTTAGTGTCGAAGAGTGACTGGCCGACCGGCTTATTGGCACCTCAAAACCGTACCAAGTACTCCACCTGTGGCAAAATCTCCTGAAATTGTCACCGCTTAATTGGCTGCAATGATGACGAGTACAACAACGAAAACTCTGTCGATAACATGCACAACTCAATGTCATAAATTGTGAAAACAGCAGTGACCCGGCGCTAATATCTCTCAAGTGGTTCCCTGTAAGCCAGTCTAGCTCCTCAACATTATCACTCTGCGGGGACCCTGTGCCTCTCACCGCTATCACCTACCTCACACTACTCTACCCGTGCAGTATACCAAACATCGACTCACACTCAACAAACTCAGCCTCCTCTTGATCTTCACACCTCACACTGGGCCAACATGCCAGTCAACTCCGCTTGATTGTGCTCAAGCATGAGGGAGCCTTGGGCAGGGGTCTTTGGTATGGCAGTTTGTGAGGTAACAGTTACTGTAAGGCACTTGGGGGGACATCGGTCCAAGATGCAGCAAAACAGGTGTGAAAGGGCAGGCAGATTTTTCGCAGGCGCAGATAATTGTATAACATTTTTTCTACTCTGATTTCTCCAGTTGTTTCTGTACTGCACTGCACGCTGTTGCATTGTGTTGCTGCTACTCCAGAATATCGTTGGGTCTTTCTTATTCCACGCTCCTGGGCTGTTCTTTCTTTCTTTCTTTCTTTCTTTCTTTCTTTCTTTCTTTCTTTCTTTCTTTCTTTCTTTCTTTCTTTCTTTCTTTCTTTCTTTCTTTCTTTCTTTCTTTCTTTCTTTCTTTCTTTCTTCCTTTCTTTCTTTCTTTCTTCCTTCCTTTCTTTCTTTCTTTCTTTCTTTCTTTCTTTCTTTCTTTCTTTCTTTCTCTCTCTCTCTCTCTCTCTCTCTCTCTCTCTCTCTCTCTCTCTCTCTCTCTCTCTCTCTCTCTCTTTCTTTCTTTCTTTCTTTCTTTCTTTCTTTCTCTCTTTCTTTCCCCCTCAACCCCTGTCCTCTTCGTGTTGCTGCTTTACATAGCTGGGTTTTCATCACGGGGGTCGGTGGTCATAGTGGGGGTTCCTCTAAGTCACCAACTGTACCCACTCTACAATGAGCCGAGGAAAATAAGACCGCGCAGGCCGGGTTGGGTTGGGCCGGGATTTAAATATGTCCGGGCGCCGATGAAAAGTGAGCCACAATCGCTAGTTTCTTTTATATACTTTTGGGGACAGACTTTTGGAGTGCTATTTACCTAGGGAGCGTTGTAACATATTGTGCATTTTAAAGTATATTTAAAAAGACCCGTTTTGGCCCCCCAAAAAAACTGCCCAACAGAAAGATGCTAAGCCAGCACTTTTGGACATTTATTGACCAATAGGCCAATTTGAGCCCCTGAAGACAGGTTTGGTGCCAAAAGTGCTGTACCCACAGTAGTGTTGCCTGCATTGGCCCGTTGATACTGGTCTAGCCAGTGGGCACCAAGCTCGCAAAGGCAGCCCTTGCCCCCAAGATTTACCCCAGATAATAGTGGTGCCCACAAATAGATAGTAGTGGCCCTCAGACCCTGCGGCGTGCCAGTAAGGACAGTTTGAAACTACAGAAAAAACATTTTACTGGGGCAGCAACAGCAGTGTTTTCACATTAGAATTCTTCTGTAAAGTACTTGAATTACAATGTAATGAAACTAGCTTCATTTATATAGCAATTATTTATTCATATTGAGGAGGTTTTTTTCGCACAACAGAGGTGTAGTTTGGGAGTGACGTGAGCCAGTTGGGGAGGATGGGCGCATTCTGATGAATGGGGGTTGGGGGCGCTAACGATGGTACCCGCCTGGGGTGCAATCTGGTGTAAGACCGGCCCTGCTCCCTGTCATGGGTAAGTGAAGACCAAAAGTAAGCATACATGCATGTACGTTGCCCTATGTCCCGCAGTTTCACACTCCACCGTGCAAATGACCAATATTCGACCGCAGGGACCCGCATTTGTATGTGTCAATACGTAACAGGTTGCTGCCACCGAATTACGCGGAGCAACAAAATGTGCTCTGTAGTGTTTATTCTTGGCAATGGAAGATATGATAGGTTATATATAACACGCTTAATACCCAGAGGTTTCTAAGCGCGGAACCTGTGTTGCCCCGTGTCGTATTGCTTCCAAGGCGAGCATGTTGCCGCTGAGCTATCCTCCTGGGAAGATGAGGTGAAAAGTGAAGTGGAGGGCTTTATGAATAGTACTGCTACAGTACCAGTATGTCTACTGCAACCAGTCACCCTGCACTACAACTAGCTCCAATATCACTACCATTACCACTCCTGTCAGCACTACTATTAATAGTTGCAGTACTAGCACAGTAGTAGCAGTAGTAGTTTTACTGACAGTAGTTGTAGAGCTACTACTACTGGTGGTAATATAACGAATACTTGTATAAGTATCACCAGTAGTTTTGTTAGCATTACTACAAATAGTAGTAGTAGTCTTGTTAATGGTGCTATTGTTAATATGGACTGGAGGTAGTAGTACTATTACTCCTACTGCTGTTAGTAATAGTGCTACTACTATAGTTGCTTGCAGTGGTGCTACTGCTAGTACTACTGCGTATAGTAGCAGTGCTCCTAGCGGCAATGCTGTCACCATTAGTACTATTGCTGCTGTTAGGGCAGGACACGAAGAATGTAAATGTCCCCATTGCGGCTATGGTGGATATGCAGAGTGCCCGCCATCTTCTCATCTCATATCACGTCATGTTTAAGGGATGGAAAGGAACTCATAAGATGGAGGATAACCCAGGTGAGAGGAATGCGCGCACCTGTGAAAAACAAGGTGGATTGGAAGAGTTATTTGCTGGGAATTTAACCGAACATACAGACTCTCAGCGTGCAAAGGTAAGGTGTAAAAGCAAGGAGTTAGCCGTTTACACCCGACTTTTACACTTCAGGGGAGTTTTCAGCCATTTTGATTTGGAGGAGGGACACAGAACAGAAGGAACATTTCCGCCATGCAATCCTTCTCTGATTCTAAAGAGCACATGGTTTATAGCCAGCGGACTCCTGAGTCCAGCATTTACTAGGTCGGGGTGGCACCCAGCCCCCCTGACATCCGACTCTGTAATTCCACGATTAGGCAGGAAACGTTGTCACTATGGACTGCAGCCTCTGATTTGAGCCCCGCACATTACTGAAAAAACTAAAGATTTAGTTGATTTGAAAAAGTGGGCAATTATGTGGTTTTTGTTCTTGACTGCATCTGTTATTGCCTTTCGAGGTGGAATGTTTGCAGACCTGGCGAGGTGTTTGGTTGGGCTTGAACTGTCATTTTCACGAGATTTGTGTTTACTGTTTTGCAGCATGTGGAAAGCCGGCCATCGCTGGCCGAATTGTGGGTGGGCAGGGGGCCCAGAAAGGAGAGTGGCCCTGGCAGGTCAGTCTGCGCTACAACAGCATGCACCTTTGTGGAGGGTCTCTGATCGCCAACCAGTGGGTGCTGTCCGCTGCACATTGCTTCCCCAGGTAAGCACGAAACAGGAAAGACTAAGGAGGCTTACATGGCCCCATTCAAAAAGATAACAAGAAGAACACATTTATCTTTTTCTCCACCACATTCTGTCTGTAACAAATGTATCATATGTAACTGTAAGTAATGAGTTTTGTATCATATGTGCCTGTAAGAAATGTGCCCAGATGCCCCAGGGCTCGGTGTGCTATATATTTATATAAATAAATAAATAAATACATACATAAATAAATAACATGGGCTTGTCTGTGGGTAAGTGTGAAATTGATCATGTAGCCGGTTCACAAAAATAATTTGTGACCTTGCCACTTTAGATTTGCACGTGCAAGTGGGTGGTTCCCATGCTTGCCAAGTGCACTACAAAATGGCGCTTTAGGGGCAGGGCCGAGGGCAATGACTGGTGATCTCTGATTCATAAATAATTGCATAGACTTTCTGTCTGCCCTTAGACAGAGTGCAATGGCACCGACTACTGGGGGGATGGAGATGTTCTGCCCCACCTGGGAAATCCATTGCCGGGGTAGGGGCACCCAGAGATGGCAAAGACCAGGGATTGTAGGGGCTGACAAGCAGATGGGACGGAAGACTGGAATTAATCATCATTGCTCTGGGCAACCTTCCATGCCATCTTTTTTATCATCCCGCCTACTCCATTGCACAGGGGAGCCAGCGAGCAGCACATCGGCTTTGATCCTGCCATGTGTGTAATGCAAAGTTGCACAAAGCAATGCTACTGGGTATGGGTCCTTGAGAACCTTCAATCTATCACTTCATAGTTTTGGTGGAAAGCAGAACGTGATTAGAGAAGAAAGCCTAGCCAGGGCATCTCCCAAAGGCACAGATTTGTGATGTCACTTTCTATGACATCACCTGCATTGAAGGTTGGCGCATAAGGTTTTCCCCCGTCTTGGTAAATTTAAACGATGTTATCCCGGCCACAATCTACTTGTTATAGCTCAATGTGGCGGGACAGTACAGGAGGACACTCTGGTCAACCTCTCTTGTTACCTGCTGGAAGGCAGGGCACTATCACATTGTATTCCCAAACTGTACCCCTGCCCCTGTTTGAAACACAGTAGGCACAACCGGAGTCCCCAAGCAAAAATGTAAACACCTGACATCAGGTATGAATTCAATCATAAAAGGAAACTCATTGTCACTGTTGCCAAAAGTCTAATGGGGGAAGCATTGATGTCTCCACAAGGTGGGGAAAAAGCCCTGTAAATCCAGTGTTCCACTACAGGTTTGTAAACCACCAGCATGCCTCACCCGCATGATCCGTGAATCCCTCGCCTCAACGCAAGAGACACAGGGCGTGCTTGTGAGCCGGCGCCAAGGTTCCCACATGAGATCTATGGACCCATTGCATGCACTTCTCAAAGATGGTCTTACCAGCAGGGGATTTTACTGCAAGGGATCCGGACCGGTAGCTTTGCCATGGACACACGTTCTGTGTCCGATTCAAACCAGCCCGCTCTTTGCAAAGTATTATACTGACACTAAGCTCACAAACTGAGGGAAGCAGAGGGCTTACTCCTTCTTACACCCCCTTCAGAAGCAGCCAAATGGAGAAATAAAAATAAAAACCAAGATGGCGTCCGGGCCTGATAACGACTTGCTCCAATCCCTTCTTACCCAATTAAGCTCAGCTGAAGGTGAACCATATGGCCAACCACAAAATACAATTAATTTGAATGCACAGGTGTAGACCTTCGCCCAGTGTCCCACACAAGGGGAGGGGTCACTACATTATATATGCTCAGGCTCCCAGTCAATTGGTGTGGGAGTTTGGAGAAAAGAGGTTAGCGATTGGAACAGGATAAGGAATGTAAACTGAGATGGGCAAGCACAAGAGTGATGTAGGAGGTGGTGGAAAAGTTAGAGGCCAAAAGGGGAGAAAGAGGAGGTGGGTGGGCTAGAACATCAGAAGGAGGTGGTTTGACAGAGAGGAGATTGGTGGAGAAGAATATCAGAAGGAGGAGGAAGACAGAGAAGGCAGAGTGTCAGACAGAGGAGGTCGGAAAGAGCAAGGAGGTTGGTGTAGAAGAAGATCAATAGGAGGATTGTTAGACAGAAGCAGGAGATTGGTCAAGTTGGACATCAGCAGGAGGAAGTCTGTGAATTTCAAGAGGAGCCTGAAGAGGTGAGATCAGAAGGAGGGAATAGGAGAAAATAAGCAAGAGGAGGTTTAGGAAGAAAAGGGGAAGGTGGCAGACCAGCGTCAGGTGAAGCCCAGAGATCCTTGGGAGGACGAAGTATACAGTCCAACAAGGATGTTTTCATCAAGGCTAGTTGGCCCATGGCAGGTGCTAGAGACTTGTAGAGGAACACGTCATTGACAGACAACCTTTGACAGGATTAGAGGGGAGAAGCAGAAGAGGAAGAAATTCCACTCGATGTCTGGTGAGGAGAGGTAACTGCCTCCATTGTTCTGGTTGTTGCCCGATGCTCACTATACTGTGAGACATGGCGATCTACTAAGGAAGACAGAAAGTGAGAGAAAGAAAGAAAAGTAGAACATCCAGAACAGACAGCCAAGAAGAACAATTCAGGCACTCCCAAAAACACTCAACGGATGTTGGGAAGAGAAGAGTGTGGGAAAACCGTAACGGATGTTGGGAAGAGAAGAGTGTGGGAAAACCGTAAGCCCCCAATAAACAGTGTGAGAACCTCTGGTGAGAAAGAAAGGCCAGAATCCCTTAGGGGTCCTTTGGGAGATGCAGAAGGATTTTGGACTCCAGACCTCACAAACCGGCAGCAAGGGAAGACTATGGATGCCTATCAAGAGAAGGAGGGGTGACCAGATTACCAGGGTCCAACCCTAGAAGGGTAACCTGGGGAGCAGAGACACTGTTGCTTGTGTTCGTTTTCTATTCCCAACTTGTATTATTTGTTCTCATCTTGTACCAAGTATACATGCATATTTAACCATAATGCTGTGGTCTTGGTGCTTTTTGAACCATTGACACTATAGGACATCTGACAATGTGCATTTAAGGCCTGACCTCAAGATTGTGAAGTCTGAACCCCGTGGACCCATGTCCTGGAGAAAGCAACCAATATGTAAGCGGTAACAGATATATAAATGCACAAACAAACGAACATGCACCCAACACTGACATATCATTTAAGGGGCATCCACCTGGAGTTGTTCTGGCCAGGTACCCCATTATCCCACCAAAATGAGTTCACCTTAACGAAGCTGTGCAAACATTTAGCACATATCTGCATATATCTGTGTTGTACAGATTTGCATGAATCCTTTGAATGTGGCTTCTATAGTGAGAGGGAGCAGGACCTTTTGGGGTGTTGGGAGGTTACCTAGCACATCAACACGACTAGTACTGTTAGAGCACAGTAAGTCATCGGACACGTGTTTTCTGTAAATATTCTGAAGGCCTAGTCTCTCCCCACCCCATATCAGTGTCAACAATCCAGGTGTGGATGGCCACAAACCACCTATGCATCAATGATGACAAGCGGGAGATTCTACTGGTCGGATCACCAGCAACAGCCCTTCGCTCATTCGTCTCCAACTCCCTCATGGTCAGCCGCTTCTCGAAGCAACGAGCTGGGGGTAGATCTCTCTCCGCAGCAGGGTCCTCCCTCTGGAACAGCCTTCCTGCCTCCCTGAAACTCGAGGAGAACCATCTCCGGTTCCGGAAGCACCTCAAAACCTTCCTCTTCGCTTCTGCCTTCTCTCTCCCTCTCCCCTGCTAAACCTGCTTAACTCCCCACTGAATTCTGCACTAAACCTGCATCTGGGCCACTCTCAGTGACCTCGGTCCAGGGCCCAGCCACTCTCCACTTGCACTGCCTCCCTGGCTCCCCCTGCACTGTGGGACTGTCACTGTATCCCTACAGCCCCCTTCCCAGCACTTGCTCTGCACTTACCTCGCACTTGCCACCAGCTGGCCCTTTTATTTATTATTTATTATTTTATTACGCTACTTACCTTGTACTGCACTTTCCCCCCCACCTCCTCCCCCTGCACTTTCTCCTTTTCCCCTTACCTCTGCACTTGCGCGATCTGAATGACACCTGGCCTAGTAGGATCGTTTGTCTGTCTTCCCCTTGTTTCCCTCCCTCCCTGCCTCGTCGCGCCTTGAAACACTTGTGTATAGGCGCGTTACAAATACCATATCATATCATATCATAACACTGAAGAAACTCAACACCATATTTGCATCCTTCACCATAGATGGAAATGCGATCCCTGTCTCTACCCTGGTAAAAACGTTTAGGTTCCACCTGGATGCCACTCTTTCCCCTCACACGTGAAGTGAATTCAGTCGTCTCCTCATCGGCCTACACAACCAGGATGATCAACACTGCCAGACATTTCTTGACACACTCCAGCTGCCTAACCATTGCCAGGGCTGTAATTGGGGCCAGACTAGACTATTTTAATGCCCTCTATGCAGGTACCTCCCAACAAAGCATTAAAAAATGCAGATATTCCAAAACAATGCCCTGCGTTACACACTCAACATCTCCAAAAGAGAACATATCACAGATGCCAGAAGGGAAGCCCACTGGATCCCTATTCGTGAAAGGATTCTATTCAAAACTCTCTCAATCACACACAAATGCCTTTTGGATAATCGCGGCAGTATACCGGCAGTATACCTTGCGCAAAAAATTGTTAGAGCCAACTCAGACAGACCAACCAGGATATCTTACGCACACCACCTCGCAATTGCGAAATTCAATCGAGTAAAGGGAGGTGGTTGCAGTTTCCTTACTCTTGCCGCTAAGAATTGGAACCAGTGGTCAGTCAAAAGACCGAAAAAAAAATCTCGAATTACAATAATCTCGAAAATAAAATATGGAAAAAAAAAAAGTCGAATTTTTTATTTATTTAATTATATGCTTTTTTGGGGTCAGGTAAGTAAAAAAAAGGGGTAAAATAAAAAAAATGAAAAAAAGGGGGTTGGGGGGAACCCCCCCATTTCGAACAAAAAACGTCATAAAAAAAAATTCGACTTTTTTTTTTCGACCTTTTCATTTCGAGATTTTTTTTTTCGGGATTTGTTTTTTCGGTTTTATGACCATAAACCATTGGAACCCCCTCCCACATGCCTAAGAGCAGAGAAATCATACTGGGCCTTTCAAAAAGCCTTAAAAACTCTGCTCTCCACACTACAATGCAGAACCCCTGTGTGCCTCAGCAGGTAACACTGTGAACCACCCCTACATGTCTGTAGCAAGTAACGCTATGGACTACCCCTACATGTCTGAAATCCCCGCCTCTTTTCTTTTTTTCTCATGTGAAGCCAACCCGTAAGTAACTGGTTCTGAAACAGCGCCATGATGCCTGCGGGATTTGGCGCTTTACAAATGCAACAAATATATAAATAAATAAAATAAATAAGAGTTGTCTTTCCAATGGCCATGCTACTGCCTGCAATATCACACATGTTGAGATGATGTGGCAGCAGGTGCGTTGATCTACTGCAATGTGCGCACTGATTTGTAGAGGCACCTGAATTGTGATTTTAGGATGCAGAGTACGTACTCCACAAAGGAACATGTCATGCAATGTGCACTGTGCTGTCAGGATGTTGTCTTTCCGATGTTGGGTTCAGGTAGGGGCTCGGTATCCACTGACAGATGACAGTTGCAATCTCTACCCTGTTTGGGGTGACATGGGAGATCAGGGAAGCGTGGCATAATGCGACTGATATGTGTAGTGTTTTTGGTGTGCCTTTAACCAGGAGCCAGCCATCATCCAACTCACCATCTGAAAGGTGCCTGTGTATTTCAGTGTCTAAGCATCTACTACAGTATTTGTGATGACGTTATTTCAATCTCAGGGGCGTTGCTAGGGGAGGCCTAAGGGGGCTATAGCCCCTGATCTTTTGGTTGTAGCCTCGGATAGAATCTCAGGAGCTACAGCCAAAAGACTAGCTAGCCCCCAGTCCCAACAGTTCCGACATCAGCTTAGCCCCGGGTCTTTTCCAGACCTAGCAACTCCCCTGGTCAATCTGCTTTTATACTGTACCAAATCACCACCGTTTTAGTATCAGAGGTCCGATCCATGTCCATAAAGCTGCGCGTTGTGCCCCCGCCAGGAGTCCGGACCCACTGGAGGAGAGCAAATAAGTGAGGGGACGATAAGAGGATGGAAAGGTGGGGACGAGACGCTACAGACACAGGGAGGGAGGGATGGAGCGGGGGAAGAGTCTCTTGTGATAGCATGGGTGCAGGTTGCTCTTTTGGGTGGATCACAGTTCTGCAAAAGGGAAGAGGAGGGTTTCTGCTAAAGTGCTGCGGTAACTGGATTGGGTTTCCGTCGCAGACTTGGAGAGTGTGCCCAGATAATCCTTTAAGATTGGTGGCTTACTTACTTGCCCAACATCTCCATGTTTTGGACCGACGGTCAAACCCCAGAATATTATTTCTGTGACTGCCAAGCCTGAGTCTAGAGAGGCGAAGTCAAGATGGACAGTGTGAAATGGTGAATGTTGTTGGTAATAGAAGGAAAAGAGTTGTCAAACATGAGAGACGGCTTTACGAAGGCTTAGGCTGCCAGAGTAGAGTAGCACATATCCATCTATAGTGTGAAAGCAAAGCCTTAGCAACCTGATATGATGACATGATATGATGTGATATGGCATTTATAACGCGCCTATAAACAAGTGTTTCAAGGCACAGCGAGGCAAGGGTGGGGGAAAGAGGGAAGACAGAGACAAATGATCCTACTAGGCCAGGTGACATTGAGATCGCGCAAGTGCAGGGGAGGAGGGAGAGGGGAAAGTGCGAGGGGGAAATGGGAGGGGGCAGTGCAGTACATAGGATAACAATAAATAAAAAAACAATGAATACAATAAATAAGTGCAGCCAAGTGGTGGCAAGTGCATGGGTAAGTGCAGACATCACGTGTCAGGTGCTGGTAGGGGGATGTAGGGATACAGAAACAGCCCTGTGTGTCAGGGGGCAATGCAGGTGTGCAATTGGCAGGGTGGGGATCTGGGTCCGAGAACAGAGGGTAGCCAAGTGACCAGTGCACTTTCAGATTCACCCAGGAGTTCAGCAGGGGAGAGGAGAAGAGAAAGCAGAAGCAAAGAAGAAGGTCTTGAGGTGCTTCCGGAACTGGAGATGGTTCTCCTCAACTTTCGGAGAGGCAGGGAGTCTGTTCCAGAGGGAGGCCCCAGCCGAAGAAAGAGATCTACCACCGACTTGTTGCTTGGAGAAGGGACTGACCCTGAGGGAGATTGAGGCGGATGAGCGAAGGGCTTGAGAAGGAAGATATTTAGGAAGAGATGGAAGAGCCTCCCCTAACACCCCAGTTTTTGCACACCAGCCTCTGACCAGCATTTCCTATCCCTACACACCTGCTCAGGGTGAGTTCATTAGACTGTGGGCCTCATTCCGAGTTTGGAGATAAGTAACAGTCCTTACCGGCATGGTGTAAATAGTGTGTCCGGCAGTCATCTGTCCGCTAATAGAGGACTATTGCGACTTCGCGGGCATGAGCTATACGCCATGCCGGTAAGGTCATTACTGCCATGCCGTTAAAGGCACCTTAGATGCCCATAGCGGCATCAATCACAGAGCAGATAGCACTACCAACAAGGTTCGATGCGGCATTAGCGGTGACCGTAATTAGCGATGACCGTTAATAACGGTCACCGCTAATAACGGTCACCGCTATTAAGCGGAACCGGAAGTAGCGTCATCGCACAGGAACGGGAAGGAGCACGGCGGCCATCTTCAAAAACACAATCCATTGCCATCCTCACCACACAAGACCCGTTGGACTCTTCTGTTGTCGTGAAAACATCCACCTATTATACCACAATGCCCAAGGCCCTAAAGAAGGGAGCTGCCCGCCAGCGGAAAGAAAGATTTAATGAGGATGAGCTGCAGATGCTGGTTGACACACTGCAGGAGCATGCTGGCATAGTATTCTCCAATAACATGAAGAGGGAGGCAGTACTGAAGAAAAAGGAGATCCGGGCACTTGTTGCTCAGAAGGTCAGTGCTGTTGGGAACACCCCACACACAATCAAAGACTGCTGCAAGTGCTGGGACGACCTGCGACTGAGAGTTCGAAATATTCTGTCAGTGAACCGGAGCCAGGCAATGGGAAAAGTAGAAGGTCCCATGTCACCAATCAGGGTCACCCCATGGGAGGACATCTGCGCCAGCATGATAGGAATGGAGGGGATAGAAGGTGTTGGCGAGATGGAGTGTGGCGCCACAACATCGGGCGATGGAGGTGAGTGCCCTAAGAAAACATTGTAATGCCAAGTCTGATGAAAGTCAACCAATATGTCAGTCCAAATAGTCAAGCCATGGTCCAACACACACACACTCCCAGCAAGGTTGGCAGACACATCACAGACACATGCAGATGCCTGCTGCAAGGCAATGCCGTACCTGACACATACCACACAAAGATGTCAATGCCATGAGTCACACAGCGTGCAGGCCCAAAATACTATGCATGTCAGATAGCATTGCTCTTGTGCCAACATGAGTGATGCCGACGTATGCCTGCATAACCCACCCATGTATCAAACAATGTGCTCATCCAAACACAAATGCCCATTACCCCCAAATGTGTGGATGATCAATTGTCCAAATGTATGTCTGATGCCTATCAAGACATCACTCATGCCGTCCCTCTCTTCGACCGCCACAGGCTCTGACCATGACAGCGATGGGCAGGACGCAACCCCTGCACAGACCACACCCTAGAAGAGGTCCCGGGATGACACCAACCGCCCTTCGACCTCGAGGGGACAACCCAGGGGCCGCCGTGCACCAACAGGCAAGTAGCCATTATACCGGTGCCGCCAAGGCCTGTAGAGGGCGAAGCACCACCACCACCACCCATTCACCTTCCTGAGGAATCAGGCGAGGCACCACATTCAGAGGAATCCAGTTTGGCTTGGGAGGTGGCAGCCACAGCACCCCTCGCTGTGGAGGACCCACAGGAAGACATTTGGGTGCCCGTTGAGGACGATGTATCGGAAGTGGTCTGTACACCAAGTCCACTGGCATCCCCACAAATATTGTCCCTCGATACAGAGAACACCACCACCCCGGAGCACTCTGGTCAGGAGCAGATGGAAGGGCACTTCAGTCCCATTTTGACAACTATGGAGGCTGAGCAGGACAGCCAGGGACCAATAACATCCACAGATTCACCCACAGGGCCACAGCGGTCGGAACAGCTTATGGCCCTTGTGCGGCAGTTTGTCGAGGACAACAGACTGGCCGGACAGGAGTGGCGTGAGAACTTCACCTCTCTAGGCAGGTCCATCACAGACAACACTGCCTCCATAACCAAATTGTTTGCAGACAACACCAGCCGCCTTTGCGAGGAGGTCTCGGCCTTCCGCCAGGTCTTAGGCCACATAGCAGATGCCATGGAGGAAGGGCATCCCGCTACCCAATCCCAGTAGGTGGCCACACCGTCATCCTCCAGTTAGATACAGATGAGCCCGCTCCGCAGGTCGGCACGTACCCTGCGCCACCAAGACATGCCGCTACCTGGACCAGGGAGTGCCAATTGATAGACAGGGCAGCCTCATGTAGGCATTGGACACCCGATGTGACATGTGTGGGGGAGTTGTGGGAGGAGGGGGAGGAGGGTGAGGGTTTGTGGGCGAGTTGTGGGTGGAGTGGTAGGGGGTGAGGGTATGTGGGAGACTTGTGGTTGGACGCAGAGGGGGGTGAGGGTGTGTGGGGGAGTTGTGGGGGGACAGGAGGGGGAGGCTGGTGGAGGGTTTTTGCACTTTCGTTAACATTGTCATATTTAATACACCCGTTGTGTGAAAAGCAAGACCTGAGTGGACATTCATCACTGCGCATGTGTCATTTATTCATATACAGAGCATAGTGTACATGTACCCCCACACCCAGTGCCCTCTGCTGCCATGTGTGTCAGAAATATTGTGCAATCACTGACTGGTGCACAGCACGTCCCTCCTGTGCATCGGCACCGCGATTATGTCTGTCCACATTTTCTTTATCCCCTTCATCATCACCAGGTGGTAGCAGTTCAATGTCAGGGGGCAGGGGCACGTTCCGGCAGATACACATTGTGCAGCATGAAACCTGCCATGATGATCTTGGCCACCTTCTCATGCCTGCAAAATCGTGCCTTCAACAGGCTAAAGGTCTGCTCGATGACCACACGGGTACAGGTATGGGAACGATTGTACTCCTCCTCGTGCCTGTTCTGCGGATTTCGGACAGGGGTGAGGTGCCACGGCTTCAAGGGATAGCTACTGTCACCTGCATGAGAGGCAATAAAAGTTAAATGTTAGTCGATTCATGATGACAGCTGTACTAGTCACACATGCCTGCAGATAATCGTTGCCCGCATGAACATGTCCCTGGATGTATTTACGCCATTTTCAGTCCCTCAATGAGTCCTGTGCCATGGATTTATGGTGTGCATTGCATCTTCAAGATGATACATGGTGAGCACTGACGTCTTGTTGCACATGGGAGCGTTGGCAGTAGTCTGTGCAATATTGGGCAATCAGCCTTGATCATTCCCATGGTGACATGCAGCACTCCTGTGGGTGTGGCGGCCCTGTGACAGACAGTGGATTTCCTAGTTGGTTCTGTTTGATGCACTCAAGAACCAAAGAAGACTAGATAAAAAGATCTAGTCAAACAGCCGCTCTCCGTACAAACCCCAAACGGGTGATATAGTTTAAACATGGATTCCAACGATAGAAATGTAAGTTCTTTTCTTCTTATGTATGAGTTCAATAGAGAAACACTGAATTCAAAGTAGTAGTGGGGGTAATATGTTTATCAAAAACATGGATTCAAGAAAATGAAACAAAGTGAAAAAAAGGAGGAAAATCACTAATTATTTCTTAGTGAGGATTCAGCTGTCACATCTCATATTTTAAATAGACTTCTTTTACCAATGCATTTCGGAGCATATAGCTCCTTCATCAGGGTGAGTCTAATCTAATCACATAGAATAGAAATATATAACGCAACACGTGAGAAATAACACAATATATAATCATGAATCACAAAAGAAAAGGTAAAAATTGAAAATCACATACCAAAGAAACGATGTGGGTTCAGGATGGAATATGCAATGAAAAAAATGAAAAAAATGAAGAATCAATAAGTGAACGTAACGTGGGAAATATGACCATGTGAATGAAGGGAAAATAATGTAAAAGGACTCACGAGACGTGTTTGGCCTCGTAGAGACGAGAATCCACAATCAAAAAGCAGATGTGTGGTCTGCTGTCGGTAACAGCAGCGTACAGAGTGCAGACAGATCGATAAAGCTGTCGGAAACAAAAGTGTGTATTAAGAGGAGTTTCGGGAGCGCAGTGGCGCTATGATTACAAAGGACCGTCTTCAATGGTTACCTGGAAGACAATCAGGGGTCTGTGTCGGCTAGGAAAACGCCGTTCTGCATCGCTGTAAGCAAGCGTTGCTAATGGTAACGCTGCTATAAATACCCACGTGATCGCATCGCATCGGGCGAGCAGCGCGATGCAGCACGTACATTTAAGAGACTGCATTAGAGATATATGGGCATGTGTGGAGCTACAAATACAATTGTCAACACTCAGGTGAATGAAAGAGGAAAAGTGGATAAAAGAAAAATGAATGTGCAACAATATGATAGACATAGAAAAAATACTATAAAAAATGGACAACAGGGATAGTAATGGAAAGAAAACATACAACAACACAGGCTCCAAAAGTGGCAGCCCATGGAAAAATAAGAGATAGTAAACATGCATCCCAGCCGTGGTGGGTGGCACCGGAGGTGTCACCTTGGGTCCCAGACGAGTGTCCGGGAAAGGCTGCCATGATGCTTGGGCATAATTCGTGCAATTTAGAAAATTAGCAAATGCTAAACTAACGACTTAGATGATCCAGAACACTATATGGATGTTATCAATACCTAAGGATACTGGCGTTGGCAAAGTTGGTCCTGACAAAATGTCAAGGACTACATTAGTTGTCCATTAACAGTCTAGCCATTACGTGTAACATGCAAAATCATCAATGACACATGCAAAAAACATTATATAATGTCACATGAAATCAACATAGGTGCATCCAATTCAAAGATAACAATGATAATTGATTTCTTCATTTAGGCCATTGGGATACAAGCTCCCCAATCTATCAATCCAATATGTCTCTCTTTGGTTAAGCCGAAGGCCCAGATCCTCATGTGGATTGACTTTGCTCAACACTTCAAGAATCAGAAATCTGATTTGGGTCAAATTGTGGCGTTTCTCGTTCCAATGGCAAGCCACTGCTGAGTTGGGATTAGAGTTACGTATGCAAGAGCGATGTTCGTTCCAACGTATTTTAGCTGCTCTCGTGGATTGGCCAACATAATATTTCCCACAGGGACACTTTATTCCATAAATGATATTCTCGCTATCACAAGTACCAAATGTCTTCAGCAGAATCTTATTGCCTGTGCTAGGATGGTATATGGTGTTGCCTTTGATGACCAGGTTACAATTAGTACAATGGAGACAAGGGTATGTCCCCGTGCGTTGAGTACTAGGTTCTTTCAAGGGAGGTCTTGTGCGTACTAGTTCATCACGTAAATTTTTGCTTCTTTGATAAGCAAATACCGGTAATTGATCAAACAATTTCTGTACTCTAACATCATTCTTAAAGATGTTCCAATGTTTCTTAATGGAATTCTTTATCTTGTTGCTCTGAATGGAGAATCTTGAAACATATACAGGTGTTTGTAATTCCCTTTTGGGTTTGGTAGTACCGGTAAGTAGTGTGTCGCGATCAAAGGTTTGTACCCTTTGGGACGCTGAGTTGAGTTCTTCCTCTGTATAGCCACGTGCTAGGAATTTGTCTTTCATAGCTAGCTGTTGAGCTAAGCATTCTGCAGGGTCACTCACTATTTTTTTCACTCGTAAGAGTTGACTGTATGGTAAATTCTTCAGAAGGCTAGGTTGATGAAAACTGAGACGGTGTAAAAGATTGTTGCGATCGGTGGTCTTGCGAAACAAAGTGGTGTTGTAGCCAGTTTCTTTTTTGACAATACTAACATCAAGGAATGTGATATGTTCTCTAGATATCTCACTTGTGAATTGAATACGTGGATCGATGTTGTTTAGATATTCAAAAAAGACCATGAACCTATCGTGAGTATCTGTCCAGATTCCAAATATATCGTCGATATAGCGTGACCATAGGTAGATATTCTGATTCCACTCTTGCTTTTTTAGTACATGATCGGATTCAAATTTGTGCATAAAGCAATTAGCATATGATGGTGCCATGGTGGCACCCATCGATGTTCCTGAAGTCTGTAAAAAGAACTTATTGCGATATTGAAAGTATGAGTTCTCTGCAATAAATTGAAGAAGAGTCAGAATGAATTCTTTCTGTGCACGGATTGGAGGTGATTCGAGTAAGAGCCATTCAACAGATTTAATGCCTAAATCATGGGGAATGGATGTGTACAAGCTCTTAACATCGATTGTGAACAAAAAATGCTCTTGATTGAATATTGTGTCATTGAGCTTCTGTAAAAAGTGCGACGTGTCTCTGATGTAAGTGGAGGTTTTTTGTATCAGCGGTTGGAGGAAAAAGTCAATATAAACTCCAAGCGGTTGATTAATGCTGTCCATACCAGCGACAATAGGTCTTCCTGGTGGTTTGACTTGATCTTTATGGATTTTGGGTAATGTGTAAAAGTTCGGAATCCTTGGGTGGGTGTTATTGAGAAATTTGCGAGTATGTTCATTTATCCAATCTAGTTCAAGCGCTTTATCAAGCAGGGTTTCTAAGTTTTGTTTAATGGACACTGTGGGATCGTGGTCCAACGGTGCGTAGACAGTTCGATCTTGTAATTGTCTCATGCATTCAGCATCATAATCTGTGGTATTCATGATCACCAATGCTCCTCCTTTATCTGCTGGACGGATAGTTATCTCTTTGTCACAGTATAGGTCCCGAATTGATTTCATTTTGTGTGGTTTCATGTTCTTGTGTGGTGGAATTTTGTAACTGATCCGTTCAAGATCCTTAGTAACCATTTTCTGAAAGATGTCTATCGATGGAACCGAGATTGGTGGTATAAAATTACTTTTAGCTCGAAACTCTTGAAAATCAGGAATATCGGTGGTACTCTCATGTGGTTCAAGTTCCTCAAAGAATACCTTGAGTTTCAATTTTCTGATGAACTTGTAGAGTTCGATCTTGGTATTAAACAAGGTTGTACTGTATGTTGGCACAAAGCTTAACCCTTTTTGAAGTGTGTTCACTTCAGTCCTGCTCAATACTTTGTGAGATATGTTGATAACTAGGTTTTTCTCAGTTGTAGTCGTGTTTGTGGCTTGTTTCTGAGGTTTCCTCCTCCCCCTGCGGGTTCTTTTGGTCGGGCTCCTAAAAAAGCCGAGCTTGTGGGTATTTGGGTTGAAGGACTGGCTGGGCGATTGTCGTCACCCAATGGTTGTTCTGTGTGTGCATCAGAGTCCCTTTGTGCTTCTGAATCTGAGCTAGATGTGGTGTCTGTTGGATATTTATATAGTTTCTTTGGGGCTATTGGTCCGTATTTTTCCATCCATGTATATACTTCTTCGTTGATATAGTCATAGGTATCACGTTTTAATTTTTTCACCTTTTTCTGTTCTAACTCAGTTTTATAATCTTCAAGTTTTGTATTAATTTCCGTTAAGATAATATCAAATTCTTCTTTCCCTAGTAACGTCACAAGCTCTTTTTCAATTTCTTGGATTTCGGAGTTCAGAGAAACTAGATTTTTAGATAGTTCCTGGATGGTTAGAAGAATCAAGTCTAGAGAACACTTGTTCAGAATAGCCTCCCATTTACGTACACATTCTTTGCTTTCTTTGCAAAGGGTAGGACGGAGTTGAATACGTAAGCCTCTTGGGATACGTTGATTCTTAAAGTAGCGACCCAGTGTGATCGCATGGAGTTTTCGGTTGATTTCCTTGCGGATTAGATATTCTAGCTGTTTGATGCGTTTCGCCGGATCCTTGGTGGTAGTGGAATGTGTGCCTATAGTCGTTTCACTAATTAGTTTGAGAATGGCAGCTGCTTCCTCGGTCGAAAACCCTAAGGTTTCTGCACATTTCGATGATAGCCCTTCGATGTCTTCAAAGGACATGTCGTTTATGAAAAATATAAAAATCTAAAAATTGAAATTGCCGAGATGAATGTAATCAATGTGTGCCTCCACTTGCGTGTGTCTCAAAAAAGGAGGAATATAGAGCAAATGGCAAAAATAAGTGGGCACCACTGTACTATTAGAAGGTCAATGTATGAGTATTAGGCACTCAAAAGAAATTGAGTCAAAAAATAATAAATTGAAGCTCAAATAGATGCTTACAGGAGCTGGCTGCAATAAGTCTGGAGACACCCTGACTCATGAACTCAAGAACCAAAGAAGACTAGATAAAAAGATCTAGTCAAACAGCCGCTCTCCGTACAAACCCCAAACGGGTGATATAGTTTAAACATGGATTCCAACGATAGAAATGTAAGTTCTTTTCTTCTTATGTATGAGTTCAATAGAGAAACACTGAATTCAAAGTAGTAGTGGGGGTAATATGTTTATCAAAAACATGGATTCAAAAAAATGAAACAAAGTGAAAAAAAGGAGGAAAATCACTAATTATGTCTTAGTGAGGATTCAGCTGTCACATCTCATATTTTAAATAGACTTCTTTTACCAATGCATTTCGGAGCATATAGCTCCTTCATCAGGGTGAGTCTAATCTAATCACATAGAATAGAAATATATAACGCAACACGTGAGAAATAACACAATATATAATCATGAATCACAAAAGAAAAGGTAAAAATTGAAAATCACATACCAAAGAAACGATGTGGGTTCAGGATGGAATATATAATGAAAAAAATGAAAAAAATGAAGAATCAATAAGTGAAAGTAACGTGGGAAATATGACCATGTGAATGAAGGGAAAATAATGTAAAAGGACTCACGAGACGTGTTTGGCCTCGTAGAGACGAGAATCCACAATCAAAAAGCAGATGTGTGGTCTGCTGTCGGTAACAGCAGCGTACAGAGTGCAGACAGATCGATAAAGCTGTCGGAAACAAAAGTGTGTATTAAGAGGAGTTTCGGGAGCGCAGTGGCGCTATGATTACAAAGGACCGTCTTCAATGGTTACCTGGAAGACAATCAGGGTCTGTGTCGGCTAGGAAAACGCCGTTCTGCATCGCTGTAAGCAAGCGTTGCTAATGGTAACGCTGCTATAAATACCCACGTGATCGCATCGCATCGGGCGAGCAGCGCGATGCGGCACGTACATTTAAGAGACTGCATTAGAGATATATGGGCATGTGTGGAGCTACAAATACAATTGTCAACACTCAGGTGAATGAAAGAGGAAAAGTGGATAAAAGAAAAATGAATGTGCAACAATATGATTGACATAGAAAAAATACTATAAAAAATGGACAACAGGGATAGTAATGGAAAGAAAACATTCACCCACAGGGCCACAGCGGTCGGAACAGCTTACGGCCCTTGTGCGGCAGTTTGTCGAGGACAACAGACTGGCCGGACAGGAGTGGCGTGAGAACTTCACCTCTCTAGGCAGGTCCATCACAGACAATACTGCCTCCATAACCAAATTGTTTGCAGACAACACCAGCCGCCTTTGCGAGGAGGTCTCGGCCTTCCGCCAGGTTTTAGGCCACATAGCAGATGCCATGGAGGAAGGGCATCCCGCTACCCAATCCCAGTAGGCGGCCACACCGTCATCCTCCAGTTCGATACAGATGAGCCCGCTCCGCAGGTCGGCACGTACCCTGCGCCACCAAGACATGCCGCTACCTGGACCAGGGAGTGCCAATTGATAGACAGGGCAGCCTCATGTAGGCATTGGACACCCGATGTGACATGTGTGGGGGAGTTGTGGGAGGAGGGGGAGGAGGGTGAGGGTTTGTGGGCGAGTTGTGGGGGGAGTGGTAGGGGGTGAGGGTATGTGGGAGACTTGTGGTTGGACGCAGAGGGGGGTGAGGGTGTGTGGGGGAGTTGTGGGGGGACAGGAGGGGGAGGCTGGTGGAGGGTTTTTTCACTTTCGTTAACATTGTCATATTTAATACACCAGTTGTGTGAAAAGCAAGACCTGAGTGGACATTCATCACTGCGCATGTGTCATTTATTCATATACAGAGCATAGTGTACATGTACCCCCACACCCAGTGCCCTCTGTCCAACTATCATGTCACCCTCTGCTGCCATGTGTGTCAGAAATATTGTGCAATCACTGACTGGTGCACAGCACGTCCCTCCTGTGCATCGGCACCGCGATTATGTCTGTCCACATTTTCTTTATCCCCTTCATCATCACCAGGTGGTAGCAGTTCAATGTCAGGGGGCAGGGGCACGTTCCGGCAGATACACATTGTGCAGCATGAAACCTGCCATGATGATCTTGGCCACCTTCTCATGCCTGCAAAATCGTGCCTTCAACAGGCTAAAGGTCTGCTCGATGACCACACGGGTACAGGTATGGGAACGATTGTACTCCTCCTCGTGCCTGTTCTGCGGATTTCGGACAGGGGTGAGGTGCCACGGCTTCAAGGGATAGCCACTGTCACCTGCATGAGAGGCAATAAAAGTTAAATGTTAGTCGATTCATGATGACAGCTGTACTAGTCACACATGCCTGCAGATAATCGTTGCCCGCATGAACATGTCCCTGGATGTATTTACGCCATTTTCAGTCCCTCAATGAGTCCTGTGCCATGGATTTATGGTGTGCATTGCATCTTCAAGATGATACATGGTGAGCACTGACGTCTTGTTGCACATGGGAGCGTTGGCAGTAGTCTGTGCAATATTGGGCAATCAGCCTTGATCATTCCCATGGTGACATGCAGCACTCCTGTGGGTGTGGCGGCCCTGTGACAGACAGTGGATTTCCTAGTTGGTTCAGTTTGATGCACTCCCAGGGATGCTTGTCCTGTGTGGTGATATGCTGGAGACAGCAACATAGTGCATATGCACTGCAAGGTGCTGGATGGCGTTACGGAAGGTGACGGCCGCTGATGAGTGGTGCACGTGTTGTGGGATGTGGGGTGGTTTCCTGTTAGTCATGTAGTGATAGGTGTCGACCTTATTTCATTCATATGGGATTTGGGTGTCATGTACCGTTTGTGTTGCTTTGGGGCACAGTGTTCGGTGATGTGCACATCGTGCAGTCACATCAACATTGACAGCATGGTGCTGTGTGCATCTCCCCCCCATTTCAATGCCATGTGCCAGTCCTGCAACTTACCAAGCAGCCAGGAACGTCGTCCAGCATGTCGCTCCATGAAGCGTGGTAGCGTGGGGTTCCGCAGGACCATAGAGTCATGAGTTGATCCGGGATATCGGGCACAACAATGTGTGATGATCTTGCTGGCGTCGCATACCATCTGCACATTGATGGAGTGGTATTGCTTGCGGTTGCGGTACACCACCTCCATGGCATGCGGGACCAACAACTACACGTGGGTGCAGTCGAGGGCACCTACAACCTACACAATTTTGCATGACTGCCAGTACATGGAAGCCAACTTTTGTATCAAATATCCCCTGGGGAGTCTGTGGTAGGGATATTTAGTCCCTTGTGTGCTTGAGGAGGGCATCCAGCACTTGGTCCAGAATCCGAGAAAATAAGGGTTGTGATATGCCATACATGTGCCCCACTGTGTGCTGGTAGGTGTCTGTGGCAAGGAAGTGGAGCACAGACACTACCTTCAGTAGAGGGGGGATGGCGGTGCAAATTTCAATGAGGCTCACTATGTCGTTGTGTATCAGGTCCACAATGGTGGTGATGGTGTCCCGGTCCAGACGGTACAGGGTGTGGATCTGCTCAGGGCTTAGGTTGAAAGGACTGGCTCTGATGCGAGGGATTGGGGGCTGAATCGTGGTAATGGTGGCTGCACTGGTGGGGCATGCTGGGCCTGTCCCAACCTCCTTCTCCTCCTGCGTCTCCTCTGTGGTGGCGGCTGTTGTTGTTGTTGTTGATGTTGTGGCAATGCAAGCATGTCCTCCAGCTCCAGTAATGCTACTACTATTGGAATCATCTTGGTGTGGGAGGGGGTGTGGTGTGTGGCTGTGCTCCTTTTGTACTGGGCCAGACTCCATTGCCTCCACCTGTGCTGATTTTGTGCACCTGTGGCAGTTGGGAACACTGCTCAAGGCATTTTACGGTTGGTCTGCGATGCCGGTATTTACGGCATGCCAGTAACCAATTTTTCCACCTTCATGATGCCATTATTTGCATGTCCGCTTCACTTGAGATCTACTCCAGTTTACGGCATGCCGCTATTGCCGGCATGATGGGTCGCGTGCCCGCGCCCAGACGGCTTTTGATGGCACCGTACTTTATGATGCCGCTAATATCGGTCAGGCTGGTCAGAATAGCCCGTAGCAGTAATCGATGCTGGTATTATTTTACCGGCGTCGTGGTTCCCTTTACACCAGCCTCGGAATGACCCCCTGTGAAAGGCATAGGTGGATCTGCAATAAACAGGTTAGACAGGGTGACAAGGGCCAGGTGTCTGTCTTTCCGTTTGCTGTAACAGTCTGGCACCCTTCTTTTATATTATGTTACTCTTCTCTGACTGTGATTTGCATTATGCATGATCTGCATTTTTAAGGGGAGTTGCCCCTTTCGCTTCCCACAGATGTGTTGAGTCACCAAAGGTGAACACAGCATGATCAGGGTTCCATGTTATTTCTATGAAGTCAATTACTTTGTAGTTACTTACTTTGTGGAAATTACTTCGACAGTTTTCATCAAATTCTTTTTCATTGAGTCCCCCCTCCCAATCCTTTTCCACCTTTACTGTAGCCCTTACCCTAAACCCCTGCCCACCTCCCTTTCAACCCTTAACCTAAACAAAAATATATTTAGATGAAAACTGTCTATGAATTGTGCACAAAGTAAATGACCAGGCAGTAATTTCCTTCATGGAAACACAGTGATACCATGATGAGTATTCCATCCACAGACCTTACGGCTTTTCGAAAATTGGCAGTGGTATAGAATTCTTCCTTTACACGTTGCAAGTCAAATGCCAGCTGTGTATTGATGGGTGCTGGCATGGCCCTGTAATGTAGTGGGAGGAGCGTGAGTGCACACTCCCTGACACAGTGCCTGCCATTGCTAGACTTGATTGATCGCTTCCCAAAGAGTGTAACACCTGTACAGGTGTGGTTATAACCTAGCTTTGCGTTGTATAATGTACCATGCTTGGCTACAGTTCTACAGTTCCCAGATGATAGCCTGCTTGAAACACAAAAGTAAAACACACATCAAAATGAAAAGTTCAAAGTCCCAAAATATAGCAAAAGAGCTGGAGGGCTCTAAGTTAGAGGGAATTTAGCACTTGGGTGACAATTCTCCCTAAGAGTCCTCATCCTAATAAGACAGTATCACCCTTTGGGCCTAATTCACAGAACGGTTAGCGTGGTGCAACGTGACTTTGCACTGCACTGAGTTTTTGTCCATTCATTGTACTTTGTTATGTAAACGACCTTAAGTGCCTGTCCCCATGTACTGGCGTTAGGCCTTTACATGGATTCCTATGGAACCCCAGAACCCAGTGAAATGTCTCCAGCATGAAAATCAGATGCTGCTGGATATGCATTTGTTTTTGACATGAGGAGTGGATCGGGGTAGCGAGAACATACATTTCATTCTACGTCCTCGCGCCACATTTTCAAAAACGTGAAGATTCGGTATGCAGTCTTTATAACCAACATTTTATGAATAATGCATATATATTGAAACTTTTTTGACGAGAAATATAACGAAAATGTATGTGGGGGTGGGTTAAAGGATACATTCTTGTGGGGGAATGGTCGAGGTGGTTCTTTAGGGGTGATAAACAAGGGTTTGGGGGGCGGATCACCCAAAAAAACAACACAAAAATCGGTATGTTTTTAATTCTAAAAGTTTCATTATAAGTGCATTCTTCATAACATGAGTCGTTATAAAGACATGTAACCGAAGATTCCTCGGAGTGATACATTATGTGTAAAACGATGCATAATCTTTCATGCATTTTATATTTACAGTTGATTTACCGCTCCAGGGACTTAGAAACGAGGTCCTTAGTGGCTTTCTGGAATTTAGTATCCATTTTGTACTTGTGCTGCAAGGTCTTTTAGTTATCCGAGCACTAGGAGCGCTAACAGCAAAGGTCTAAATTCCCCTTCCAGAAATGACACATATATCCCTTGTAATTTTGAGGTGCTCATTTTGCTCCTATTTGTAATTTTGATGGTAGGGCCCGGGTATGTTTGCACTCAGGTGTAGCCAGGTCCCCACCACAAAATGTTCCTCATATGCACATCGGAGTGCACATGTGCACACCAAAAGACGTCTTTTGCCCTGCACATTTGCACTCTGCTGTGCAAATTAGTAAACGCTGCCTGGCATGTGAGCAGGGCAGGTGGCGTTTAATTTTAATTGTGAATGCTGCTTACCATACAAGCATGGTAAGCAGTGTTCACAGTCACGATTAAACGCTTCCTGAAATGTAAACATTAATTAAAATTGTACATGCTGCCTGCTATGCAAGTGTGGCAGGTAACATGTACCATTGATCCCTATGGGGTCAACCTGTTTTAGCTGGTGGACCCCATGGGGATCTCCAGCATTTGCCCTGGCATGAAAATTCATGCCGGCACAAATGCTGGAGCTTTTGTATGGTGGAGTGGAAGAAGGGTGGTGGAAATGCAAGTTCTGTTCGGCCCATTCTCTCCGCAGGCGTGAATGCAAAGGGGCCAAGCCTCTCCGGCCTCATCAAAATGAGATGCATGGAGATACTGACTATTTTACAGCATGGAGCTGGCAAATGTCTGGAGCAAATTGTTCGCTACGTGCCCCACTCTGTCTCAGAAATCTGATGCAAAATGGTACAGATGTTAAAGAACGGGTAGCTCGCTGGAGCTTGTTTTTTTAGTTTCCCAGTCTTTTTGCGCACCATACAAAATGGTACTGTTAATATCTGCATAAGGTAACCACATAACTTCATGTCACTGGGACACCACATTTCCAGGCCTGTACATTTCTTCTACTGATTATTGGCATCAGCTTCTAGTTCAATTTAACTTAAGAAAGGCTACATCACCGAGAATGCATTAGTTATATAGAATCCCAGGACTGAAATAGCTATCGCCTGTAACATGGAGGCATGTTGACATCCTATCACTACATACCAGTTACACAACTCTGTCCCTCTCCAAATGAAGACAGCACCCAATTACAACTGGAGGTAATTTCTACTGATTCCATGTTGATTTTATTGGCCATTAATGAGCCCAAAAGGACTCCATAATGGTTTGGATCATTTATTGCCGGTGGTAATTCCTCTGGAGGTTGGTAGATGCTCCCGTCTCCTGCTGGAAAAACCTCCAGCTACATCCTCGATGTTTCTCCTCCTACTTAGATCCATAGGTCTAATATGGGGGTATGGTAAAAATGGTATATGCATTGCCACAATTCTTTACCCCACCACCATGCTCCTAATGGGACCCACTTTGGGAACCTCTGAACTTGCCTCCCCACTATCGCATGTTAGTGCATTGAGGAGCAAATACACAACGCCAATTCTGACAGACATGTTAACCCTTTTCTCGGCTATGGTAACAAGAAAGTCCCCAAACAATAGCACCCCTAATAATTACTCGGGTAAGAACTGACCTTAGCCAAGACCTGGTATTTAATCTGATCATTTGATTTACTTGGGCATTTCCTCAATTAACACAGTCAGACTATCCAGTGTGGGCCCTTGCACTCACTATAGCTATTTGGTGGCAACCCCAATGCCCTACGGGATTTGTTAGGGCTCTATAATTCCCCTGTTTCTCTGCACGCACATGGCACAGAATGCTACATGATTAGAAAATACCTTAGGTATGGACTGATGTTCCCCATAGGGAATATTCCAGTGCTTTCCAGAGTGTATTACCTAGAACTGTTATAAGAAGCCACCTTGTTGATGTACAAATCAAATAGTTGCACCACTGCTCATGCTGTTATTATCCTTCTAAACTGGAACAAAAGAGTAGAGGAGCAATTGCATACCTCTGCAGGAAATCCCACCCCCCTACCTCCTACATGTTGGAGGCCTGAGATTGTGCCATGCTTGACACCAGCAGTTGTGCCAATATTCGAAAGAAGGTACCCATTGAGAAAACCCTACCGAATGTATCGCCAAAAGAAACGACAATCTGAGGGAGGAACTCCCTGGGGGAATATGAAAAGGAGCAACAGAGAGAAGCTAGTGACATCATGAGAGACGAGCATGACACCCCAAGAATACTGGCTGAAGAAGAATGCATGGATCTTACAGAAACTGATGACGAAGTTAAGAATCGAGTAAACTTTCATGTGCGAGAAGAAGATTGCACATGTGCAAAACACTGCAGAAAATCAACTGTTCAATAATTGTACAGATGCTGAAATGCAAGTAGTCATCATAGAAGCTGGCTATACATAGTGAATAGACTGCAGGTGAAGCTGCCATTGTATAGGAGCTGGACATTGGTGTCATGTATTTAGTAAGCCCAGACCGATGGAGAGGAAAGGCCGAGTATTGTGTTGCAGCAAGAACAAGCTGAGATCGTGGAAACACCTGGCCAGGCTACCTGGCCTGGTATCAAAACTGAAGCAGCCAAGGTCGGTTATGTGATCTTGAAGGCAGTGAACGTGCAAAGCTGAATCATCCCTTGTTAAGGTGCAAAGAAAAAACACCAAGAGGGCCAAGTTTTATTCATTAAAGACATTTAAATGCTGCAAAATGGGCTAAATCGTGGTCTCCTGTCACGTGAACCAAGGATGGAAATAGAGTTGAGCTTGGAGTCCTAGAACAACGATAGTGAGAGCCTGCACTCCCATATATTCCCACAGTCAAGGATATTTTGCAAGGCCAAATTCAAAGACAATATTCGTGGCAGAAGGCATGGGTGATGAGGGCTTTTGTGCTAATTGGGTGGGAAGGTAAAGTCGAGTCCACCTCTTGGCACCTGGGTCTGAGCTTACGTGCTGCTATGTTAACCGAATGTTCCAGACATGGCACGAGTGCGCCAACCAATTGTAGAGGGCTGTATTACGAAGGGACTTATAGTGTGAAGATCAACGATAAACCGTGTACTTAATAGTGTTAAAGATGACATGTTTTTAGAGGTAGGCGTAAATTGTCCCCTTGCTCACTATTCTTAGAGAGGCACAGATCCACCCTACTGATGAGGTCCAACCAGACCGAAACACGTGTCTGGGGTTTCTGTTGGTACTCTTGTTCAGAGGAGAATTGCCTAGCATTTCGGTGCTGGACTGCCCCAGGGCAGGACAAAGACTGATATGTTTGGGACATTTCTTCTCTGTGAAAGATAGTGAGCTAAAGACTCTGGGTAAGTCTCTCGTAACCAGGACTAATGTCTGGCAGAGGGACTCCCAGGACCCCCCTTGTTAATTTGCATATTTAAGTAACTTTGGGTCTCACCCTAAGTTACTAGGGGAATCCAGACGTGGACCCCTTGCTCACTATTCTTAGAGAGGCGCAGATCCACCCTACTGATGAGGTCCAACCAGACCGAAACACGTGGCTGGGGTTTCTGTTGGTACTCTTGTTCAGAGGAGAATTGCCTAGCATTTCGGTGCTGGACTGCCCCAGGGCAGGACAAAGACTGATATGTTTGGGACATTTCTTCTCTGTGAAAGAAAGTGAGTTTAAGACTCTGGGTAAGCCTCTCGTAACCAGGACTAATGTCTGGCAGAGGGACTCCCAGGAACCCCCTTGTTAATTTGCATAAATTGTCCACCTGACACTGGGCAGCCAATCACAATCCTAATCCCTATAGAAAGTATATTTGGATGTCTCCCTTAACCAATCCCACCCCTTGATAAGTTTTCTATTATTTGCCATGTAGTATGACATCACTGCTGACGTATTTTTTGCATATAAGGACGTTTTTATGAGAAAATCGTCGAGAGCTGAGCGAATGTCTGTTGATGTCCGTGGTAACCTCCCTGTTTTAGATAATTGCTAATAAAACAGACTCTTTGCCATCTTCCTGAGTTGGTTCGATTATTTGGACTCAGAGTTATTCTCAAACCCATCCATTGCATGCATGTTACTAAAGGGCCATAAGTGCACGCAGTAGTGGTGCGGATGGTTGAAAAAGATCCAAACTAGTTTGTCTCCAGTGTTTCAGGCGATCGGGCATCCTCCGCCATTAGCTGGAAGATCGCGTGGTTTCCTGTGGAGAGCGGCCGATAGAAATAAACTTGCAAGAAGAATTGAGACGGTGGTCAGGTCCCCCTTTGACGAAATCCCTGCCCGTTTTCCACAGGTGCTATACGGACAGAAGGCGAATGGAAGGGGTCGAATTGAAGGAGGAGTCTACACCGAAGGTCTTGAGTCGATTAATGAATGTTGACTAGATTAAGGGAATGGCAAATAAAGGGATGGGATTGTGATCATTTTTTGAGTAACAGGAAATATTGTGAAGAGAAAAGGTAGCACCTAGGAGTCCTGACTCAAGGGAGTTTCAGAAGGAGACGTCTCAAATCCCAATGGGGGTAGAGCAGAAAAATATAATGCGTAATCAGGATTACGTAAGGTGACGTCTCAAACCCTGTTAGGGTATAGAATAAAGGCGAGAGAGATAAGGTGATCAAGGTGTTTATAAATGTGTAATGTCGACTAGTCTGAATATTGTTTGTTGAGTAAAAATATTGAAGAGGAATAGAAGTTGTGAAAGTAATTGAAAAAGCTGAGGAGCAACAATGATTGAGCTTATTGAAGTGATTGGCGCCAATCGAGAAATTAGAGGCTTGAGCAGCAATTGATGGTACATGATCATATTTGTTGTTTTAAAACATTGAAAAGTGGTGATTTAAACAAAGGTATAAAGGTTACTTAACAGTCTGGTAAGTATTGACAGTCAAGTGAGACTTTTCATTATGGTAGACAATCCTCTTATGCACTTATGCAAAACATTACCAAAGCACATGCCCAAGCTCAAACAGTATAGTGCAAAATGGGTGAAAGGCACGGCAGATAAAATGTTCATGCCGTGGCCACAAGGGGGATCACTGTCAAAAGCGGTACACAGGGAAGAAATAAGAGAAAAGATTAGCACTGGAAGATGTACCAAGAGCAAAGGGATGACCTGCCACCTGAGGAATGGATGCTTAGTCAGCGTAAGGAGGAAGTTGTTGAGCCCTCAGCTCCCCTTACCTCACCCTAAGCAAAAGGTGCTAGTATGGAAGAAATAGGGTTATATCTTTTAAAGGAGTTGAAAGCGGTGACGGGGTATAGTAATCCCATATATGAACCCCCTGCTTACAGTAGTGATGATAACCCAGAGGAGAATAAGAGAAAAGAAGAAATCTATAAAATTATACAAGACAAAGGAGAGAGGAGTGAGCAGTCGAATCTGTCAACAGAAATAGACAGGGAAATTAAGAGATGGAAAGGAGAGAAGGATAAAGCTGACGAGATAGCGCTTGTGCAGAACAAATGGATTGGAGGACAGATATTGCTTAAAATAGATGGGAAAAGTATCAAGGAAGTTAGGCAAAGAGAAGATAAGGATGAGCAAGAAAGAAAGAACAAGGACCAAGAGAAGAGATTGAAAGAAGATGAGCAGAAAAGGAAGAGCAGGGAGCAACGAGGACAGATATATCAGGAGGAGCAAGAAAGAAAAGAAGAACAGACAGAAGAACAAAGAAAGTATGACAATAGACGGAGAGGGATAGAAGATAGGGACAGAAGGGAAAGAAAGAGAGAAGAGGAGGAAGCGCAAATATTAAGGGACAAAAGATTAAAGAGGTGAAGGGAAGATGAGGAAAGAAGGGAAAGAATAAGGAGAGGGGAAGAACAATTAGAAGGGATGCAAGAAAGCAAAGAGAAGTACATGAGGAAATGGAATGAAATAGGAGACACCGAGGTCTTGATACCAGACTCACTCGTAAGGAATCAATAGGGCCAAGCCCAGACTTACAATGGGATAGATTAGAAGAGTTCCTTCTGATAAAGGAAGCAACGCCAACAGCATCTAAAGTTGTATTGGAAGAAGAAAGATTTGATGCGGAAAGCATCTGAGAGAGGATCAATAAGGTCTATCAACAGTTAAGGCGAAAAAGCGAGTATGAAACTTGAGGGAACGATGATCGATCCCCAGTCCTTCAATTACGAAGCAAAGAAGAACATCCATTCAGTCACGGACGTAGAGCATTGTCTTTAAGTATACTGAATCTGGATAAAGGTGAAGGGGATGATAGTCATACTAGTTGGGGACAAGACATGTCAGGTGAGGAAAGAGAGTCTGGTTTTGGGGCAGAAGGAGGGAGCGTGCGTGCCCCTGAAGGAAGTCTGCAAATGGCTAAAGTAGTGAGATGCTCAGATCTGGAATAGCCTTAAGATAGGATGCCAGATCCTATCGCGTATCCTGAATGTCCCCGAGGACGATCACACAGTGAAAAGGGAGAGTCGCCGTCATATGCGAGCAGGATAAGGTTGTTAAACATGAGAAGACCGACAGAGATGATCGCCCCTACCACGGATAGACCAATGAATTCTGACTCTGGAATTGGGTACACTCAGTTTCCCTTATTGGAAAAAGGGGAGCAAGACCACAGTATATCCCATGGCCTCAGATGGACAAGGATAATTTAAGGTGCAAGCTCCCGAGGTTGACTTTGGGCGCTGGGAAAAAATGACAGGAGGAAACATGTTGGCCATAGGGGACATAAAAGGTCTCCTGGCAACTATTCTTGGGAAGAGGTCTGATGAAATATGGAGAAGAACGGATATTCAAGTGTGACAGCACAGAACACAGGGCATGATGGAGCGCTGTTTAATAATTGTAGAGCAGACATCTGGACGGCACTCAGGGTACAGTATCCAGATACATCAGATATGGGCGCAATTATGACACATAAGATGAAGGAAGATGAAGATCCTATTGCTTACATTCAGGATATTCAGGAGAAATGGCAACTTTAAACTCGTGAACTGTGGGAAAATACAGTGGCATTATTTTACCACATTTTATTTCAGGGTTGCCTGAGCCATTACAGAGGCAGATGAAAAAAACACATAGGGATGGAAGTGAAGCCATGGGCTGAGATACAGCTGACAATAGTACATCATTGTTGGTTATTACAAGAGAAAACTAACAAGAAAGATGAGAGTAGGAAAATTGAGGAAGCATGTTAGTTCACAAAAAAATGGCAGAATTTGCCATAGAAGGGGCAGTAATGACAAGCAGAGATGCAGGAAGCAATGGGTGCATCGCAGGCGAATAATCCTTCACCCGATGGATCAATGGGGATGTGGGTTTGTGCCACGAGGCAGAGGTACAGGCTATAGAGGAAGCGGAAGTGGATTCCAAAATACTCAAGATGGGTTTCAAGGTACGCAGAATGAGAACCAGAGTACGCAAGGAGGTTATAGCCAAGGAGGTCTTGTCAGATGGGCACCCCCAGTATGTTGGACTTGTGGGATGACAGGGCACATTGTGCTCATATGTGGAAGCCAAGGGAATGTACAAAATGGTCAATTTTCAAGTGGGTGGACAGCTTATCCTCAACTATATAGCACTTAGACTAGAGAGGGCTTTACCCAGCATCGCACATTGTATGAGACACAAGCGCCGCAAGTGCAGCAGGTGCAACAGCAAAAACGAGTGCAAATGAATCCACCGCAAGGGCAGTCGCAACAAGCCCCTATGCAGACACAGCCGTATGCAAACACAGGACAACTACTGACACCCAGGATAGGAGGTGTCACTGTGGTAGGCGGGAATCCTTTCACAGGGACAGGATGAGCTTGTATCCACAATAGGACAGCTCACAGGGGACCTGATGTCTTCAGTGCTATCAGTGACACCAGATCCCGAAGAGGAACCAAGGGTCGATGTGACGATAGGAGGCAAATCCTTTCTTTTCTTGTAGACACTGGAGCAACTCATTCATGTACAGGAGAGGGAAAATATCCAATGTCAGGAATTGCCATGAATACTCAAGGGTTCTCTGGAGCTACGAGTCGAGTTCCTTTAACTAATGAATTAACAGTCTCTATAAGAGAATGTGATATGTCTGTTCCTTTTTTATACTCACAACAGACACCGGTTAACATTTTGGGAAGAGATTTAATGACAAAACGAAACATGACAATTTCATTCACTGAGCAAGGGATGGTGTGCTCCATTCCAGGAATACACTATTTAAATGTCGGAGAATTTATATTGACGTTCACAGGGTAAGTGGCTCTGCAAGATGTTGCAGAGAGATTTTTCTATATGGAGTGAGCATTTTACTGACATGGCTACCTGGCTTGGTGGGAAAAATTGCAAGGATACCTGATGAGTTCTTGTGTAGATCACAAATACCTATGGACATAGAGGGGGACAGGCTATCCCTATAGAATTGGAAGCAGCCATAGTACAAAGCAAAATGGTAATGCTCGAAGGAGTAGATGATGATGATGATGAGGGTAGACCATGGAGAACACTGATAGCTCTCGAGGAAGGGAACAGATTTACTAACATAACTGATGACGACATGTTCAGAGAAGACCAAACAGATGATGAAGTGGTGTTCTTTAGGAGCATACTGGATAAGGATAAAAAGAGGGAAGTCCCACAGCGAATGGCGATAATGCGGCAATGTCCACCATTTCTTCAGGAACACTTGGAAAAGGTGCAGAGTGTCCTTTGGACCACAGGCCCTTATAATGTAGGTTTATTAAAGGGAATATGGGAGGTTAAAATAAAGCTTAAGCCAGGAGTGATTTTACCTCGAGCAAAGCAGTACTCCGTGTCTCGAGAAGATGATGAAGGCATATTTCAGACCATTTCAGCACTGAGAGGGATTCTGGTGCCATCAGAATCATTGTGTAATACTGTAGTGTTTCCTACTAAAAAATCTAAAGTAGGATCGTGGAGATTTATACAAGATATTAGACCGATTAACCAGATTGTAGATGCAGAGTTTCCTTTAGTTCCTAATCTGGTGACGATACTGTGCAGTGTCCCGGTGGAAGCTCGATATTTCACGGTGATCAATTTGAAGAATGCATTTTTCTCGATCCTGTTGCACAAGGACTCATAAGACTTGACTTGTTTTACATTCCGCCAAACGCGAATGAAACATACTTTTTTGCCTCAAGGATACTGTGAGTCCCCATCAATCTTTAGTAAAGTTTTACAGATGGATTTAGCCAATATTGATCTCAAGAGTGCGGTGATACAGTACATAGATGACATTTTTTAACTTGCAGCACCACTGAAGATGAGTGCAGATGAGATTCTGTTCAGTTGATGACTATTCTAGCAGACAAAGGATATAAGGTAGACAAGGAGAAGTTGCAATATTGTCAAGAAGAGGTGTTATACATAGGTCAGTCAATTTCACATGAAGGAAAGAAAGTGACATCTGTAAGAGCTGAGGCAATTATGAAAACTTCAAAACCAAATATAGTGAAACAGATGCAACAGTTAGAACCTGGGTGTTTGATTATAGTACGTACACAATATCACCTTTGCAAGCTTTAAAGAAAGCAGAAGTGGAGAAAATAAAAATAGAATGTACTGAAGAAATGGAGGAAGGGTTTGAGGAGCTGAATAAGCAATTTGTACAGCCCCTGTTTTAGGAATTCCCAATTATGATGAGGAATTTTATTTGTTTTCGCACACAAATGGTACAGTTATAAGAGCAGTGCTTATGCAGAGAACCACTTTGGGATACAAACCATTAGCGTATTACAGTGGGATTTTAGACTTAGTTATGAGAGGACACTTACCTTGTGCACAATCTTTGGCTACTGCCACGTTCGCAATTGAGAAATCTACAAGTATTGTCATGGGCTGCTCCATGACTGTCTTTGTGGAACATGCTCTATTTGATATTTTAGAGAAACCCAAGGACACATTGACATCCCAGAGAGCTTCGGCTTATGAGGTAATCATTTCTAACCCAATGATTAAGATTGAAAGATGTAAAATGGTGAATCCTGCCATGTTTATAGCTGAGCCAATAGAAGAAGGTGATCATGTGCATGACTGTGAACTGAAGTGGCTCCCCAGCTCTTTAAGGCGAGTAGCAATACCCTGAAGATGGATGGGGATGCAGATTTTATTCATATATCAATAATCTAAATGGCTCAGGTAATTTGCCAAAAGGAAGACTGTTTTATTTTCAATGATCTAAAACTGGGAGCACAACGAACATCAGCGCACTCACTCAATCCTCTTACTCAATGCATCTTAAAAAAAAACAGGGTTCTTGTACCCAAAACTCGTCATTGATGACGTTTGACCTGCGTACTATCAACGTCATCCTATGTTGCAAACTACAAAAACATATGCACAGTAATGACAGGCTCTCAGTGAGTATCTAAGTATACGTTCTATACTAGCATGAGTCAGTGAATGAAAGTGAAGGGGAACTTAACCTCAGGTGGGGCAACTAAGCCCTCCCCTCAAAATGGCCACTATGAACGTCACTAAATATACAACTTCCCATTGGCTATAAAACTATAGTACCCTTAATGACGTTGTCCTCTATAATTGGTTGGCTTCTAACCTCCATCAGTGCTTTTCCCCCTAAGTCTTGCAGCAGGCAGGCTGAACATCCAGGTGCTGGTGAGCTCACCTTAACACCAGCTTCCCACCAATTAGCATATCAATCCATCATCTCCTCAATGGTCCAGTGTCAATTAGGGCTTTGAAATTCGTCCTTGAGATTATTCTTAGCTCTGAGAAATTTAGGGAGTGAAGGCACAATCTGCCCTTGTGCGTAGATGTGACCACCTTGCTCATCCAACTTCATCCTTCCACGTGACTAGAGACCATGGAATCAAGCTTCTAGTGCATTTAAAATACTAATTCTTGATAGACCTCTGACGTCTTTTGTTTTTGTCCATGTCTTCAGAACAGGAGTTCTGTTCTTTCACACAATATGTATCCAATGTCAGTTTTCTCCAGTTTGATAAGACCTTGGCTTCTTGGCTCATCCAACTCTGCATTCTGACCATCATTTTGTTAATTCAACTGCTTTTTAACTGCGACACACTAGAATGAGGCCTTCTTGTTACTGTTCAGCACTGCGAATAACGTATAGTGGAACCATTCATCCTTTACTAGTTCATCTGCATATATGTATATATTGGCGCTTGCGGCAATCTATTCACTATAAACCACAAGGTTAGCTTCACAATTACTTTACTGCTTGCATTTCTTCCATCTGTACACGTGTAAACTAACTTGATATCTTCATCGTTTCTGTGGGATAAGCTTCTTCACCTTGAGCCCAAGATGTCACTTATCCTCTGTACTTTCTTGATGCCCTATAGAATATCTGCATTTTCTGGTCTCTGCATCTCTTCTATACACTTCAGCTCGACTCTGTGTGACATCACCATTAATCTCTGTCGTTTATCTGCTCTGCTTCTTCAGGGATTTCATTTAAACAACTATCATATTTCTTCATGGGCAGGTATGGCTTTCTGAATGGGAACCTTGCTTCCAGGATTCTCTTAGGTATTGGTAGTCTCACTGGTACTGCTCAGAGTCCATACTCTGCTCTTTGTCGATTCAACTGTTCCATGTATGTCTCGTATTTCGGTATAAAGTCTATAGGTAACATAGGCGATATAGGTGGAGTGGTTGAGGTGGGGGTACTTGGCTCCTCCTCTACACTCCCCCCTCTGGGTGATTTATCAACCACTCTTTCATCATCCTTTACATCCAGGCATCCTTTTCTGAAAAAGAGCTTCTTTGGGGCCCATATCTTTATGACTCCCTTCAGGCAACCTGCTGTTTTGACATGCTCATCTTTGGTCCATGTCATGTGTTGACATTGTCCATTTTGGCTGCAATAGACCCATCTTCCCACATACTTCTTATGGTTCTTTGGGTATAGGAACTTTGTTCCCTCAGGTGCATAGATACTGGCCTTCACATAGTCTCTGATTTCTTCATCTGTCAATTATTTGGCATTCCATCCCTGCTCAACATCGATCATGATCTTCATTCCTATTGCTTTCTTTGCTGTCTTCCTGCATTTATTTATTTATTTATTTATTTATTTACTTACTTATTTATTTATTTGAATTTGTATAGCGCACATCTGCCCAGGGGCATCGTGGCGCTGAAAGCAATCTTACTTGTTACAGGCAAACATGGTGTATATATAGATACAATGCAGATCATAATTGCATATTTGCATGCAGTTGTGCTAATCTACATACAGTTGTGGTAATACAGTAGGATAGGAGGGGTGGGGAGGAGAGGTTAGTTAAACAATGTGGTTTTGAGTAATCTGCGGAAGGCATGGTAAGAATTTTCGTTCCTTAAAGCGGTGGGACGAAAATTCTTACCATGCCTTCCGCACATTCTCGCAGCATTGCAAGATTACCAGCTTAATCACACAGAATCCAAGCAATATCATCACTATCAGAGCTCCAAGGAACTTGAAGATGTCAGCCAGCCACTCTGGAATCCAAGAAAAGATTGATCCAAACCAGCTGTCATCAGTCTTGAACTTCATCTATTAGCTGACCATGGAGCGTAGTCAGCATGTCTATGGCCTCTGTGGAGGTTCCATTCTCGTCATCATGAGAAGGTACGAATGTGCAACAAGATTCTCCAATTTATGCACAAACTCCTCTATCCATAGCTGTGATCATATCCAAGACATACCTATTCTGGAGAGTCATCAGTCTTATGGCTCTCATTTCTTCTCTGATTGCATTGAACCTTTTATGGTCGTGTTAATCGTCTGTGGCAATTCCCATATGGTAATCTGCAGCCATTTGGTGTTTGCTCCAACCTGGATAGCTGGCATGAAGATCAACCTGATCACTGAGGAAGTCTGGCTGAACAGCCTATGCTCATACAGAATGGCATCAAAGGCTTCGATTGATTTTGCTGAGAAGTAGTTCTCTCTCTTCATTCTTTTTAGCAGCTCCACAGATTTCTTCTTCCTCAGGTGAGCCTCTGCTTTCGGGAATATTCAGATCACTTTTCGGAATTACCAACGCTGGAACATGGACATTGACCAAGGAGCATATTCCTCCCCTGTCTGCAGGCAACCTTATGTAGGCTCTGGCTCCACACGCCCAATAGTGATCCATCATCACTGCTGTCCCAATATTCATTCTTGGTGCATCAAAGGTTCGACTGCAGTTCTGATTCTCTCCCATTTTTCTTGTACCATTATTTCTGAAGCACAACTTTGCACTTTCCAGTGGAACTATCTGTTAGGGTCCTCCTCTGTCTTCGGCTCAGGTTAATAATTTGGCAAGACTCGGCCAGTGGTTTGCAGAGCACTTGTACATTCCACACAGTTGATTCAGGATGATCATACTCTGCAGATGACTACTCCTTCTTCCTAGCCATCTGTGTCACGCTCACCTGATTCCCACGGAGGCGCAGGTCTGGCTTCGAGTGCTGATGCTTCTTCTATGGTGAAGCGCAGGACTCTGAAGATGGACTCACTGCCACGCAGGAATGTTCCCCTGTGCGTGAAAAGGGAGTATTACCTACTGACGGAATAATGCTCAAGCCTCCCACTCCCTTCCAGCCCTCCACGAGACCCTTCCTCGATTCCCCGTGAAGTCTCACCTTAGGGTCTGGAAGGATGAGTTCTCCATCCTGTTTCTGATGCAGGGGCGCGTTGAAACCCAGTTACTTCACTGGATTGAGGTTTGATGGGAGTTCAAATAAGCTTGACTATTCAGGTAAGGCGCTGTAAGAGTTCTGTAGCAAGTTCAAAAGTTCAAGCCTTATAATAATGTTCATTGTCTTATTGCAGCAAGCGCTAATCGCTTATGTCTTTTTTCCCCTTAGGGGCCAGGGTTCGGAGTGCCGGAGATATGGCGCCGACCCGAAGTGAAACGTGCAGTTCCAGTAAATGACAGGTAAGTTCTGGATGAGCATTCGGGTAATGTCTTTGTATTCGCTCATTCAATGTCTTGGTCTTTTTTCCCCATAGGGGCCGGGGTCCGGAATGCCAGGAAGCGGCAGGACCCGAAATGAAATGGGAATGACCCAACAGGTAAGTCTTAGAAGGAAACTGAGCTTTTCCTATTCCCTTCCTTCTCTCACCTTGTGTTCTTGTCTTTTTCTCTCTAGGCTCTGGAAAGTGACTGCGGATCCGGATGATCGCTGCTGAAGATGGAGGTGCCCAGGAAAGGTGAGTGAAATGCAGCGCTGCAGCGATCGAAGCGAAATGCTTTTAAAATGATGTCTTCCCTTTCAGGATCGTCGGTGTGAAGTCTCCGTGATGCAGCTTTAGCAGGTAAGGTCTTCTTTCTCTCCAATTCTCTATTAGCAGGTGACCCAGGATGCTGAGAGGCGTGGCTGAAGTCCAGATGCAGGAGCTGACACGGTGAACGTCCAGCTGCGAGGAGCAGAACAATGCGAAGCTTGAGTTGCTGATCGGGCGTGGTTTAAATAGCTTTGGAAGAAGTTCCAGGTATGTATCCTTCCACCGATCGGGTATGTATCCTTCCCCGACCACACCCAGGGGAAAGTAGGTCCACAGGTAAAGTAGTTCCATTCAGGCCTCAAGAGGGTCTGGATGTAGCAGCATGGTCTGCATCAGGTAAGTGCACCTTAAAAAACTTGAACACATGTCTAGCTTTATGAGCCTGGCGCCTAAGGCGCCAGGACAGGGGTCCAACATGAGCCTGGCGCCTAAGGCGCCAGGACTGTGTCCAAAGGGCCCCAGCTTGGGCCCGCTGGCACTTCCCTGGGGGAAATGATGCCTGCCTCTGGGGTTGCTGGGTCAGACCTGGCTCCTTGGAGGTAGGCATCATGACAATCTGGTGATAACACTGATCGCCAGATGCTTTATTCTGTTTTATTTGGACTATTAAGTTTTTTGTTCACTTCCCATCTGATTCCAGCTCCTTCTCCATCTGGATCTGTCCATTCAGTTGCCCACTTGATATAGGCATCTTGGCCCAGGAACTGGCCTTTGGTTCGGCACAGTGCTACGTGCGACAGACAATGTGCTGTCTGGACATCTACTTCAATGGCTATGAAGATCTTTGACTTCCCCATGCTGTACGGCAGGAGTGCACACACAAAGCATCCTTCCTTTGAGGTCCTCCTTACCACTTCCTTCATATGCTGATACTAGATGTTATTTCCCAAGTGTGCTGTGCTGGCCAGGTAATCATTTAGTTCCAAAGAATCTTCTTGAGCGTTTCTTTTAGTTCTCATTCTCCTCATGTGACCTTCCATAATCATGTCATGAAGTGTACCAGCATAACTTCTTCTTTCTGGGTAAATCATGGGTACATCTATCAGTGGGCGGGGTGCACCCACATGTGCGCCTTGAGTCGGTGAAAGTTCAGAATGTCTCATCTGCCCAGCAGCCCATTTAGGCATGAAAATGTCTCGCAAAATCTTCATGTGTGACCTCCTTTTAGGGACTAACCTTAGATCATGTATCACAGGAGCAGGTGTGTTTGCATGTATTGCTTGTGTGGGCTCACTTTCTAACAATTATTTTCTTTGTTTCTCCTGTAAAGCCTGTTTTTGGAGCCCAAAAATAACTTCTAAGACCTTTGAACGGCTATTAGTACCATTTATCTCAGGCTCAGACACTATGCCATCTTTCTTTGGAACAGGAATGACTACATAGTGTCTCGGCTGTCTAGTATTTGCCACGTTCATACCTTCTTTCTGCTCAGGCAGATTCAGTGGAGTCCTAGCTCCCTCCACGTCAATATACTATGACGTTCTTACTGTGAGTGAAAGCAATACAATTATCAACAGAATGCAAAGGTAGATTATACACAAATAAGAAAATCAGCAGCATCTACTTTGTGAGCATCATGGATGTCTTTCTTGGTCAGGCATAACTACATTACTAGCTACACCCATCCTTATTGCCTACAGAAGAAAACACTCAACATTTTTTTAATAATGCAACATTCTGTACTGTTTCTTGAAGACTGTCAACTTGACTCAGCGCTTTGTCCTGGCTGATCAAGGACAAGACCCTTAATGCTCTTCCTGCATCAGTCATTTCATCAGATGGAATGTAGATGTTTCTGAAGCAAAAATTATTTCACCAATTTTCTTTTTTACTTCAATTATTTTTATACAAGTTCAATGACATAAACAAGCTCCCAGTCTATGCCTCGAATTTGCTTCAGACCAGACAACATGATAAATCTTCTTTCAGCATAAACCAAGAGTCCTTTTTTGACCAGTAGCCTCTCGATCTGTCCCTCGAAGGAAAGTTTTCACTTTGATCTCAGAGTTCTTGCACAATAAGCGTTCACCTGTAGTATGACACCTCTCAGGATTTCTCTCAATTTTATATTGTTTCTCGAATCCCTTAGAAATGTGTGCACATCAGTGTATCTTCCAACAAGATGCAGGTACTCCTCAATCACATGATAGAAAACCACACTAACTAATCTGTACGCATCATCAGTGGTTAGGGGCATTTGTGCTCTTCCCACTGAACTCAGGTAGTTGCAAAATCTGTTCAGCAATTACTATAAGCAATCTTCTTATGACTGGGCCATTTTTAGCATCTTGCAAAAAATAAAAAATGCGATTAGTTCTCCCCACAAGGGAATGAAATACGCACAACATGAAATACAAATAATCAAGAATGACCTGCAGAGCGTGGTCATTGGGTAACACCATAGGCAAATCCAAACAGGAACTCACTATGGAAGGAATCAGGATACTGTACTCTTTTCCAATTGTCAAAACCAAGATCAGAATCTGGCAAATATTTCTCTTCTTTTCAAGGCTTTAGCATGCCTCAGTCCAAAGTCTATGAAGCTCCTGTGGCTTGAGAACAAAGATATTTATCTTCACCCTGCAATGAGTGCACATAACATTCAAATCAGCTTTTCTCCCTCCTTTATGAATGGCTTAAGAGTGTCCCGAACAAATCCACAGTCCAATGACCTCCTTGACCTTTCACTTGCCAGCTTCTGCGTCCTTCTTTCTTGTTATAGACCTTGTCTGCACGTGCTGTGGTTCTTCCCCGAAGCCTGTACTTGCTTCCGATGGGTGCGAGAGCAGTGGGGTTTCTCCAGTATGGATTTTGACGTCACCTATGAAAGTCTATGCATGTCTGCCTTAAACTCTGACTGCAGACGGCGTGACGTCTTCCACAATAAATGAGGTTTTGAAGCAGGGTTCGTCCCACTTCTTCTTTGGATGATTGCGGCTTAGGAACGCATCACCGGAGAGTAGTTGGGAAAGACGTAATGTCTGATATTCCCTTGTTGCAGCATCTCCTTCTGTGTTCTGCACTGCCCCACACCCTCTTCGACGTAGCTGACCTGAAATGACAGAGATACTTGATGTCATATAATTCAATTAATCATATAATTCTATTTTTAACAAATCTGACATTGGCTACTCCTTTTTTAAACATATCATTGAACTGTCTGTAGATCCCAGTCCCCTTGAGAATGATAATCCAAAGAAAACGTGTGCTTTATACCAAACAACAAGCTTATCCACTCAAATATCTGGTCCATAGGATGAGGACCCTTGTCTGACCTCATGACTCCACATATTCCCCATCTAGGAAACACTTCCCTCACTAAAAATGTTACTGCACAGGTGGAATCTGGGTGTATACATGGACCTGCTCTAATCCATCTTAAAAAGGGACAAACTACTATGATTATATATCTATATCCATTACATGTTTGTATCATATCGACATAAAGAACAAGCAAATTGTAAAAAAAAAAAAAAAGAATAAGCCAGTGGGTCTTGGACTAACTCCCCTAACTGTGCCCAGCTGTGAATTTCTGACAGACTATACAATTTGTCATAAAGAATGCAACATGCTCTACCAGATTTGGTACGAACCAATCCTCAGCAATTGTTGCAGCAAGATTCTCCCTAGTTACATGCGCGGCTAGTGTAGCTATTCCAGCACCATCCTTAATAAGGCTACAGGCATCACTGGTTTATCAGTGCTGTTTTTGTTGCGACAATTCTTCAGAGGGGTTTAAAGAACACCCTCTTCGTGTCAACAAATTCTTCTCCTCTTGAGGTGCTTTCCCCTGGACTTCCACCAGCTGCGTTTTAGCCATTATGATAACCATAATTTATACACATCATACATCTCTACATTCATCATCACGTTTTCAGTCGTTGCTACGCGCTTGGCCTCAGCGTCAGCTACATGATTACCACGTGAGATAAAATGTGATCCTTTAGTGTGAGCTGCAAATTTAAAGACTGCTATGCCCATGGGAGTTTGTAGTGCTTTTAATGAGCCTGTCTAATAAGGCTGCGTGCTGTACTGGTGTGCACTGTTGACGTCACATAGGCGGAGTAGCTGTACACTGTTACATCCTGGTCTGAATGATTCTCAAGCGTATCAACGGTAATAATTCTGCTGCCTGTGCTGAATAATAAAATGGTAATCGTGTACCTATAAGCACCCGAAATTCCCCATTAGCCGTGTGCTTCACCACAGCGGCACCTACATATCGATGCCCATCATTTTGATTGATTCTCAAAGAACCGTCAATTAAAAACAATCTCTCCCCCTGCTAAAGTGATTTTCTTTATTCTAGGGATTTCATCATAGAACTTCATAGTTTGCCAATAGTAAACAGGCTCTCCTTCCATTTTTGGCTTAGCTACAAACATAGCAGGATTCACTATTTTCCATTGAACTATTTTGATTGCTGCATTCAATATAACTACCTCATAGGCAGAAGCCCTTTGGTTTCTCTAAAATAGCAAATAATGCATGTTCACTAAATAACGTCATAAAACATCCCATCACTATGCTTGTAGCCTTCTCTATGGTGAACACGGCAGGAGCATAAGATTATTCGCACTAAACTAACCTCTCATTACGAGGTCTAAAATTCAACTATATTATGCACGGGGCTTTGCACCCCATCGTAGTCCTCTGTGTAAGTACCGCTGTCATAACTGTGCCATCTGTATGTGAGAACAAAACAAATTCTTCAGCATAATTAGGAATCCTTAAAACTGGGGCTGTGCAAATTGCTTTTTTTTCTTCAATTCGTCAAATCCTTCTTCTATGTCTGAAATTCACACGATTTTTCCCTGCGTTACCTGTGCTCTCTTTAAAGCCTGTGATAAAGGCCTTATATATGAGCTGTAGTCAAAGACCCATGCTCTGACGTAGTTACATAATCCCAAAAAATCTCTGCATATGCTTTATTTTCTTGTGGCTTGGCTGTTTTCAAAACTGGCCTCAGCTCTTTAAGGAGAGACATTTTTACCTTTGTGTGAAATCAATTGACCTATATACACAGCTTCTTGTTTGTCATAGAATACTGTCATGCTCAAGGTAAAAATTACTCTTGGGTTCAATTTAGCCTTTACTTCTCTAACCCTCTTCAGCAAGCCTACGTCATATGAAACTGGCACTGTCGCCATATCTTCATCAAAATACTCAGAATACTTTTATACTATTATCATCTTCTGAGGAACCTCTCGTTTAATTGCTCTTACCCAATAAGTAATGCTCATTTCAAATACTACATCGATGTAGTATAGATGAATGATCTCCAGACAGATCGTCATCAGTGACATCAATCAATTTGTAACCTTCCCCTATGGCAATTACTACACACCATTGTCTGCTTTAATCATTATTTCCATCAAGCAATACCATTTCCCCTCGCACTATGGCTGTTTGTAGCTCTAAGGGAAACACTTGTCCCTTCTCTTCAAGCATAGATATTTTTGATCTGAATAAAAATTCATCAGGTATTCTCATCGTCCTGCCTACTAGGCCTGCCAGACATGTCAGCAGAATGTGCACTTCATAATCAAAAACTCTAGCTCTACAGGCATTGCTCTCATGGCCACTTGTCCTTCAGATGCCATAATAAACTCACTAAATGATTAATTCCTATTATTGACAACACTATGCCTTTGTCGGCAAACAGAATTATCATATTCAATTCTGTCATTAAATCTCGACCCAATATATTGACAAGTATTTGCCTTGAATATAGCAATGGCACTGATATATCACACTCTTTTATAGAAACTGGTAATTCTTCAGACAAAGGAACTCTGCTTTTAACTTTTGTAAAACCTTGAGTATTCATAGCTTCCGCCAGATATTGAAACTTTCCCTCTCGTATACAAGAGCACGTTGCACGCAAGTCTACTAAAACGAAAAAACCCTTTGCCTCTTATACTGACCTTAACCCTTATGGCGGATTAACTGCTGCTTGCTGTGATTGCAAGCCTTGCTGCACTCTTGACGCATACGTCTGTTGCATTGTTTAATTCTGAGCAAATCCATCTCCACTTTGCTGCGAATACGCAGGTGGGTTTGACATCCCCCCTCTCGAAAACTGGCCATGTGGCACAAACCCTTGGCTTCCACACATACAAACAAAATGCCTCACATACAAACAAAATGCCTTGTCATTCTATATGTCCAAAATATAGGCAGAGATCTCCGGCTCTGCCCATTCTTCATACTCTGAAACTCACCTTGGTTATTTTGGAAGTCACCCTAATTATTCTGCCCATTCCATGAGTTACCTTTCCACCTTCTTCCATGAAATCCTCTTCCCCATGGATCAAACTTATTATTATTCTGATTAAATTATCTTTTCCCATCTGGGGCCATAGTATATACTGCGATCTGGCTCCCCCTTTTCTCTAGCAAGGAAAACTGTGATGCTTCGAACTCACTCTTATTTCCCATTATCTGTCTATTTACTGTAAAGACCATATACCTGCACCATTTTTTACTTAGCAATGACCTCGACCTGTTCACATATGGTGGCTGTTCCCCCCTCTCACCATAGAGTTGCTCTTTAGGTCGGCCTGACTGTGTCCATGATTCTATCGCTCTAAATACAGGTGCGTTTAAATCTGACCATCTTACTCCTTTATCCATAGGAAGCATCCCCCATGACCACATGTGTCACCTCTTTCCTCAACTTCTTTACCTTTTTTTGTTTTATTCATCTAGACCTTCTCTTTGCCTTACATCGTCAATACTTTTACCACCAAGTTGAAACAAAATCTGACCGCCCATCCATTCGTTCTATATAAGTGCTAACTCGTCAGTTTTATCTCTTTCTTCCTTCCATCTCTTAATTTTTCTTCCTAGGTCTAGAGATGTATTTGCTCAATCACTTCTTTCCTTCTCGCGTCTCTCCTTGTCCCTCGGGACATTAGAGATTACATTTTTCTCAATATTTTTCTCTGGGCCCTTGTCACTGCTTTGTGCAGGTGACTCCTACATCGGGTTACTATACCATGCTGCTGCTTTTTAATCTCCCTCAATTGGTATAACCCATCATATTTCTCATTCTTGCTGTCTAATTCAGGTGGGGCAGGTGGAGCTGAGGGCTCTTCACCCCCTTCTTTGCATACATTAAGCATTAAATCAAAAGGACGCTGCTCATCTGTCTCATGTTAGTATATTTTCCCTAAACTCTAAGCTCGCAAGTCGCTTGTATAGCTTCTTCCCAGTACACGCAGCATGAAAATATGTCGTCATGTGCTGCAAAACTGCCTTCGATAGTGACCCTCCTTGCAGCCATGGCATACACATTTTGGCTGCGGTTCCCTTAACCCATTCTTCACTGTATTGTCTAGGCTTGGGTGCATGTTTGGGAGCTGTTTACAGAGATGTACAAGTGGAGTAATCTCCTCAATTCTTAACCTCATCACTCTGTAACTCTTATTTACTTTTATCACAGGTTTAAAACTTTGCTTCAATACTTAACACAACGTGAGCGTGCACCAAACATTGCAGCTCCAATCCCTTCGATCACGGCTTTTTAATTTAATCTTGCTAAAAAACAACCATCAAGTTTAATTTTAAAAACAATTTCTTTTTCCACTTTTGTGCTTTTCTTTAATCACCAATTTTGTACTTATGACATCATGACAAATACATAAATACATGAAACGAACAGACGAACAAACACAGAGCCCTTCTGCGGGGTCTGCCTTGCCCTCTAAAATTGCTCCTAAACGGAACTTAAATCTATCTCTTTAGGTCTGCCTTAAATCAGACCCGTCTTCTACATCATCCACTACAGGACTCTAGATTAAGATTTCTTCTAACGTTCTTTAAAACTTAGGTATAGGGCATATCCTCTTTATCGTGGCATCTCTCACAATGTCTCTTGACCTACTCGGCAACACTTGAGTCAAGTTCTATTCAATATCTCCAACACTCTTATTCTTACGTCACGTTTATCCACCTCCCTCCGTTACTCTTCTTTTCCCTTAACACTTGCTTTCATTCACTGCGCATGCAACAATTTGCAATACTCCTTAGTTTTTACTCACCATTCACATTTTTTCTTCTTCCGATTCTCGGGATTGCACGCCTCTTTTATCCGCCTCTTCAAACTGTCGTCCGATCAGCTGATCGTAGATGTGAGAGGGGATCTTGGCTGAAATCAGGGGACCTATCACACCCACCCTGCAGGGTTTTGGTAGTTACACTAACCTCTATCTAGGGGGAGCTTCACGTCCTGTCAGTCGAATGGCAAAGGTTGTGCGATATTCCCGGGACTCCAAAGTTTAATTATGGCAATGGATTTTTTACAAAACCATCCTCTCCGCTACCACGTAAACTGAGGTGGTTCCCCAGCTTTTTAAGGTGCGTAGCAATACCCTGCAGATGGATGGGGATGCAAATTTTATTCATACATCAATAATCGAAACGATTCCGGTAATTTGGCAAAAGGAAGACTGTTTTATTTTCAATGATCTAAAATAGGGAGCACAATGAACATCAGCGCACTCACTCAATGCATCTTAAAAAAAAACTGGGTTCTTGTAGGCAAAACTTGTCATTGATGACGTTTAACCTGCGTACTATCAACGTCATCCTACGGGGCAAACTACAAAAACCTATGCGCAGTAATGATAGCGTCTCAGTGAGTATCTAAGTATACGTTCTATACTATCATGAGTCTGTGAATGAAAGTGATTGGGTACTTAACATCAGGTGGGGCAACTAAACCCTCCCCTCAAAATGGCCACTATGAACATCACTAAATGTACAAAGTCCCATTAACTACAAAACTATATCACCCTTAATGATGCAGTGCTCTATAATTGGTTGGCTTCTAACCTCCGTCAGTACCTTTCCACCTACGTCTAGAAGCAGGCTGGCTGAACATACAGGTGCTGGTGAGCTCACCTTAATACCAGCTTCCCACCAATTAGCATATCAATCCATCATCCCCTCAATGGTCCAGTGTCAATTAGGGCTTCGAAATTTGTCCTTGAGAGTGTTCTTAGCTCTGAGAAATTTAGGGAGTGAAGGTACAAGCTACGCTCGTGCGTAGGTGTGACCACTTCGTTCGTCCAACTTCATCCTTCCACGTGACTAGAGGCCATGGAATCGAGCTTCTGGTGCATTTAAAATACTAATTCTTAATATACCTCAGACGTTCTTTCACATGATTTATATCCAATGTCAGTTTGCTCCAGTTTTATAAGACCTTGGCTTCTTGGCTCATCCAACTCTGCCTTCTGAGATTAATTTTGTTTTTATTGAGATCATACAAAATATAACACAAACCTTGCTGTGTGCAATTAGGTTACAAAAACTGGTTGTGATCTACAAGGTTGAATTTTAACGTTTTCTGGTAAACAGTGAAATTAAAGAGTAGTGAGAAAGAAGTAAACAATGAAAAAGGAGGAGTAGAAGTGAACAAAAACGCTCCCCCCTTTGTCCCTTTAGCCTCCTCCCTAAACCCTCCCCCCGTCCCAGGTCCTTAAGTCACAAAGTGGCTGATGTTCCAACTATGGTACGAGTTTGTTGCTTTGACCGCTTGGCAATGACTGTTAGAGAGATAGATCCAGTGGTGTGAGGGAAAGCGTGCTTAGACAGCAAGAGAAATCAGAGTGTAAGGTTTGCTTCTCGAAAGAATTCCAGGAAGGGAAGCCATTGAGCGTCGATGTGTGTGTGGGTTTCCATGACTAACGCTGTGAGACTTTCCATGTCATAGATTTCTTTGGCTTTGCGCAGCTGCTCTGCTTGTGTGGGTGGGGTGCTCGCTTTCCATTTTATTGTGACACACACTTGCGCTGCTAAGAGCAAGTTTCTAGGCATATGAGGGAGGACCAGGTACTGCTCATCTGTGTGTTCAACCCCAAATAGTACAAGGAGAGGAGTGAGTTCCCTGTGTATGCCCTCTATCCCATGGATGCACCCCAAGACTTCTTTCCAATATGCTTGCATGTGGGGGCAGCTCCACCACTGGTGCCAGTGGGTGCATATTTGTGGGCATCCTTTCCAGCAGTGTGGGGAGGCGCTGGAGTACATTTTGGCTAGGCATTGAGAGGTTAAGTGCCATTGCATAAGGAGTCTGCAATTGTGCATTTTGTATTGCACTGCAATGGAGGATTTCCAAACCACCCTGTATATTGCTTCCCACCCCTCTTGGTTGTCTTCCCATCCTAGCGCTTCATCCCATTTTGATTTGGTGCGTGGTGGGGGTAAGTGGCCTCTTTCCAAGAGGGCTTTGTACATTTTTGCTACCAGGCCCTTTGTTCCGCTGTAGGTGTTCAGAATGGACTCAAAGGCGGTGAGAGGACGCTGCAGCTGCCCCTTCCATTTTGCATCTGTCAAGACCCCTTTCAACTGCAGGTACGGGAGGGGTTTAATCGCTAGCCCCTGTTGCGCCTCTTCCAGGTCTGTTTTTGTCAAGAAAGCGCCATCCTGCCACATTTCACCGGCTCTAACTAGGCCTTGCTCGTATTGTGGTTGGAAGCGATTGGGGTCTGTGATTGCGTCTCTAATGGGGGGCCCAGATACAGCTGAGTGGAGAGGGCCAGGTTGTGATACCAGCCATGTTGGGTTTTTTGCGATATCAACCATGTTGGTTTTATTGCGGTTGATACGGAACCCTGACTGGGCGCCATACTATTCTAACTTTTCCAATAGAGCAAGAATGGATTGTTCAGGTTGGGTGACGTAGACCAGGACATCGTCTACGAACAGCGCTTTCTTGTACTCTCTGCCACCTCTCCTTAGGCCCTTAATTCTGCTGTCGCTTCTGATGCTCTGGGCTAGGGGCTCCATAACTAGGATGAAAACCAGCAGTGATAAGGGGCACCGCTGTCTAGTGCCTCTCGTTAGGGTAAATTGGGGTGATGCTACTCCGTTTACTATGACTTTTGTGCGTGTGTTGCTGTACAAAGCTTGCACTCCCAGCCCCCACTCTGGGCCCAGGCCTGCCTTTTGTAGTATCTGGGTCATGTAATGCCATTCGACCTGGTCAAAAGCCTTTTCGACGTCGACTGAGATCAGTGTGGGGTTCACGTCACGTGCATCCATGGAGGCCATCAGATCAGTGTTTTGCAGACATTATCGGCTCTTTGCCTATCCGTAACATATCCAACCTGGTCACCATGGACCTGGCGAGGGAGGACCATGCTGAGTCTGCTAGCTAGGATGCTTGCATATATTTTTCGCATCCACACTTATCGGTCTATAAGGGCCGCAGTCCAGTTTATCTCTGCCCTCCTTCGGTATGATAATGATCCTGGCTTCTGTGAAGGACGGAGGGGCAGCTCCAGTGGCCATGATATTGTTGTATATGAGGCCTTGGAATGGGACAAGCACTCCTCTCATCCTTTTGTAGTAACCCAGGGTGAACCCATCTGCTCCCGGTGCTGATCCTGCCTTCAAGTGTGAGATGGCGTGGTCTACCTCTTCAGGCGTTATGCAGGTGTTTATTTTCTCTTGGTCAGGGGGCTGGATCTGCGGGAATGTTACTTCGGGCTGAGGTTCTGTGGCGCTTTCTGATTGGGGAGCGGATTCCGGTGAATATGGCTGTTGATAATATTCGGCGAAACAGGCGGTGATGCCTATTGGGTTTACCAGGGTGGACCCTGAGGGGAGACAAGTTTAAGGACTGCTCTGTCTGCTCTCTGTTTTCGGAGTTTGGCCACAAGTAGGGTGTGTGCTTTGACTCCCTTCTCGAAATACCTCTGTTTAACATACCTGAGGTGGGTAACTGCTTTTTCCTGCCAAATAACTTTCAGTTCCTGTCTGAAATTTCTGATTCCTGCTATTAGTTCCATGCGAATACCCCCCAGCTTCACCCCTGGATGCTTCTTTGACCTTTATTTCTTGTTTAATTTTGGTTTCTCTAAGCAATTTCAGTCCTTTGACCGAGGCCCCTTGGGCTATAAGCAATCCTCTTAATGTGGCTTTTGCTGCCTCCCAAACTGTGTTTAGGGAGATCTCCCCTGTATTGTTTCTTTTAAAGAAGTCCCGCACTTTCTCGTCTAACGATTCTCTAAAGGGCTTGTCTTTAAATAACGTGTCATTTTCATGTCCATCTTTTCTCTACATGTTTTCCTCTACTGTCATGGTCAGACCACCCAATCACGTCTATTGTGGAGTCTCTCATTAGGTATTCCAGGTCTCCCTCTAGGAAAAAATAGTCAAGGCGGGAGTAGGTTTTGGTCTGGTGGGGAATAGAAGGTATAGTGTTTCACTTGTGGGTGATGGGCGCGCCATGCGTCGATCAAACTGTGATCGGCAACAAGATTTTGAAAACCTTTCCTCTCTGCCGTAGGTTGGGCCCCCTCTCTATACGATTTCCAGTCAAGATCAGGGTTCACTATGAGGTTGAAGGAGCCTGTCCTTTCTCTTTCTAATTGTGAAAAGAGGTCTCTGCAAAAGATCATATGAGGAGCATAGGGTTATTGCTCTGGATCTGATGGATCCCTGGGCCACTAGGAACCTACCCCCTGGGTCTCTATATATTTGATGTATTTGCAGCTCATGGGAAGAGCGGTACAGGATGCCCACGCCACCTTTCTTGTCTGGCCCGGATGCCCACAGGGCCCCTCCCATGTGTCTGCCTCTCAGGGTGAACTCTGCATTGCGCTTGAATTTGGTCTCTTGGATGAAGAGGATGTCCAGTTTAGTCAGCTGAAAAGTCCTAACCAACATGGTCCTCTTTTGTGGCGAGCTGAGGCCCTTGACGTTCAGAGTGCCTATACGGATTTTATCACCTGCAATCTGGGTATTGTTTTATGAGCTGTGTCGGGGGCCATGCATGTAGAGTCCCCCTCAGTTGTAAATGGGATTTTTGCATCGAGTCTGTGTGTTGCTTGTTGGCGAAAGCCTTGTGTGCATTTATTTGTTCGCTCGCCGCTGGTTCATAGTACGTCTCAAACGAGTCTATCTGTAGATATATGGATCGTTCCCTTGCATTTCCCAAACCCTGTGTGGACATAATTGAGTCCACCCCAACCCCCCTGTTGTTGAAAGAAAGGATAGAAACCAAAAGATAGAGATTCAAGAAGAAGAAGAAAGACTTCTCCCAACATTGGAGATGCCCTAGGTATGAACATAGGGTCACTCAACGGGTAGGCCCGGGAACCTTTTGTCTAGGTTAAAATTTCAGCAACTCTTAATTAATATGCGTGTGCGCTGACGGCTTCATTGTGTGCTCAGCCTGGCTTGCCAACGTTTAGGGGGTGTGGGGGGGTCGGGAAGGGAAATTCCTGCCCGATGGCGGAAGGTAGACTTCTGAGTGGTTTGCGTTTCCTACCCGTAATGCTCTGTCAGTCGATGATGGTTCAAGCTGTTTGACCCCTCCAGGATACATCGCTCATGCAGTACTTATGGCACTAACTCCTCTTTTCAGGAAGTGTTCAGTCTAGAACATTTTCTCCTACTTTTGGCACGACCTCTCTGTGACCAGGGACCTGATGGTTTCCTGCTGGGTTTTGACGAGGAAGGCATTTCCTCACCTTTCCCCTGTCTGCAATCCCCTCATGACGTTGGTGGCTTCTTCTCCTGTAACCACTCGATATTCTTCGTCCCTGTGTGTGAACATGAGTGCAAAGGGGTAGCGTCATCTATATCTCAAATTCTGCTCTCTCAACCAGGATGTCAAAGGCTTGCATGCCCTTCTCTTGGCCAGGGTTTAGGCTGAGAGATCCTGATAAATTGAAACTCTAGAGGCTTCAAAATCGATTGAATTCTCATTCTCGGGCCTGCCTGACAATCTCCATTTTATGTTTGTAGTGATGGCACCTTGCCAGGACCGAACGGGGGCTACCCAGGGGACCTCTGCTCGGTGCACCATTTCAAATTCCAAATCCGGGGTTAGGGATGAGGCTAGCAAGGTCGTTATCAGGGCTTTGACTCTTCTCTCTGGGGAGGCTCGGGTTTCATTGGGGGATTCTTTGAGGCCTTGAATCTGAATGTTATCTCTCCTTTCCCTGTTTTCTAGATCGTCGATTTTCACTTCCAGGTCCTGATTCCTCTGCTCCAGGTCTTGTAGTCGGCCTTCGGTTTTCATCTCTATTAAGTCCGCTGATTGTTGGTTGTTTTCCCGGGTTTCTACCTTGTCCTCAATCCTCTGTACCTTTTCTTTGAAGACCGGACCCTGTTGTGGTCATGCTGGTCCTGAACGTTCGGATTTCATCAAGGAAGAGACGCATATCTGCTTTGGTCGATGTTTCCTGGTCACTCCCCGGGATTAGGGAGGAATCTTGGGATTGAGAGGCAGACATGGCTGTTTGGACCCGCTAGAATTCTTGCAGCCTTTGAATGGTAGAAGGGTCGATCCCTCTCTGCATATGTTTTGCGCTTTGGGCTTTTTTTCACAGAACTTGTGCCGTGTCTTCACTGGTGGCGTGGTAACTGACTAGTGCGTTTTGATGTACGTTGGTGTTTCTTTTCGGGATGCCTGGGTTGGCGCTCTACTGCACTGTGCTATTGCTAGAGTTTGGGGAGGAGGTGGAAGAGGTGAAGTCTGGTGTGCAGTATTCTGACACTTGTGGTGGTCAGTTTGAGAAGGCACCCGCAGGGCACCACCCCCCTGTCCATTGGCGTTTCTCAGGGCAAGTCAGTGGTTCCACTTTTTGGGGGTGGGTGGTCTGGTGATCGGCCCCTGCCCCGTGGAGGGCTCCTACGCCAGTTCTTGCGGCTTTCTTTTGGCTCTGCGGTCGGCTCTTGGCCCACTCTAACTGTGGAGCCGGGAGGGGAACTTGCCCCAGCCGTGTTCCCTGCCTTCTGAGCGCAACTTGTCTGCACTAGTCAGTATGCTGGGACACTTTGGTTTATCCAGAAGTGTTCAGCGCACCCAAGTGCAGTGGTGGCCTGACGCAAGGGGGCAGGTAGGGGAGGAGGGATTTAGATTTTGATGTCCATTCCTTGTGGTGACCCCCCCAAGCTGCTGTGTATGGAGGGTTGTTGTCTTCTGTTTCCACACAGTTGTTTGTGGTGCGGTGCTTTGGGCCCGGTTTCACACCCCGCGGTACTGCCCCAGATCTGTGGAGTGCTGATTTGAGGCACCAGTTGGGATCTGTAATAGGGGGAGATCTGGCTGATAAATCTTCTTTCAGCATAAACCAAGAGTCCTTTTTTGACCAGTAGCCTCTCGATCTGTCCCTCGAAGGAAAGTTTTCACTTTTATCTCAGAGTTCTTGCACAATAAGCGTTCACCTGTAGTATGACACCTCTCAGGATTTCTCTCAATTTTATATTGTTTCTCGAATCCCTTAGAAATGTGTGCACATCAGTGTATCTTCCAACAAGATGCAGGTACTCCTCAATCACATGATAGAAAACCACACTAACTAATCTGTACGCATCATCAGTGGTTAGGGGCATTTGTGCTCTTCCCACTGAACTCAGGTAGTTGCAAAATCTGTTCAGCAATTACTATAAGCAATTTTCTTATGACTCGGCCAGTTTTAGCATCTTGCAAAAAATCAAAAATGCGATTAGTTCTCCCCACAAGGGAATGAAATACGCACAACATGAAATACAAATAATCAAGAATGACCTGCAGAGCGTGGTCATTGGGTAACACCATAGGCAAATCCAAACAGGAACTCACTATGGAAGGAATCAGGATACTGTACTCTTTTCCAATTGTCAAAACCAAGATCAGAATCTGGCAAATATTTCTCTTCTTTTCAAGGCTTTAGCATGCCTCAGTCCAAAGTCTATGAAGCTCCTGTGGCTTGAGAACAAAGATATTTATCTTCACCCTGCAATGAGTGCACATAGCATTCAAATCAGCTTTTCTCCCTCCTTTATGAATGGCTTAAGAGTGTCCCGAACAAATTCACAGTCCAATGACCTCCTTGACCTTTCACTTGTCAGCTTCTGCGTCCTTCTTTCTTGTTATAGACCTTGTCTGCACGTGCTGTGGTTCTTCCCCGAAGCCTGTACTTGCTTCCGATGGGTACGAGAGCAGTGGGGTTTCTCCAGTATGGATTTTGACGTCACCTATGAAAGTCTATGCACGTCTGCCTTAAACTCTGACTGCAGACGGCGTGACGTCTTCCACAATAAATGAGGTTTTGAAGCAGGGTTCGTCCCACTTCTTCTTTGGATGATTGCGGTTTAGGAACGCATCACCGGAGAGTAGTTGGGAAAGACGTAATGTCTGAGATTCCCTTGTTGCAGCATCTCCTTCTGTGTTCTGCACTGCCCCACACCCTCTTCGACGTAGCTGACCTGAAATGACAGAGATACTTGATGTCATATAATTCAATTAATCATATAATTCTATTTTTAACAAATCTGACAATGGCTACTCCTTTTTTAAACATATCATTGAACTGTCTGTAGATCCCAGTCCCCTTGAGAATGATAATCCAAAGAAAATGTGTGCTTTATACCAAACAACAAGCTTATCCACTCAAATATCTGGTCCATAGAATGAGGACCATTGTCTGACCTCATGACTCCACATATTCCCCATCTAGGAAACACTTCCCTCACTAAAAATGTTACTGCACAGGTAGAATCTGTATCATATCGAGATAAACAACACGCAAATTGTAAAAAAAAAAAAAAAGAATAAGCCAGTGGGTCTTGGACTAACTCCCCTAACTGTGTGCAGTGTATGCCCAGCTGTGAATTTCTGACAGACTATACAATTTGTCATAAAGAATGCAACATGCTCTACCAGATTTGGTACGTACCAATCCTCAGCAATTGTTGCAGCAAGATTCTCCCTAGTTACATGCGCGGCTAGTGTAGCTATTTCAGCACCATCCTTAATAAGGCTACAGGCATCACTGGTTTATCAGTGCTGTTTTTGTTGCGACAATTCTTCGGAGGGGTTTAAAGAACACCCTCTTCGTGTCAACAAATTCTTCTCCTCTTGAGGTGCTTTCCCCTGGACTTCCACCAGCTGCGTTTTAGCCATTATGATAACCATAATTTATACACATCAGACATCTCTACATTCATCATCACGTTTTCAGTCGTTGCTACGCGCTTGGCCTCAGCGTCAGCTACATGATTACCACGTGAGATAAAATGTGCTCCTTTAGTGTGAGCTGCAAATTTAAAGACTGCTATGCCCATGGGAGTTTGTAGTGCTTTTAATGAGCCTGTCTAATAAGGCTGCGTGCTGTACTGGTGTGCCGTCCGCTTGGAGGTAACCCCTCCTTTTCCAACGTGCTAGCCCTGTGTGCACTGTTGACGTCACATAGGCGGAGTCGCTGTACACTGTTACATCCTGGTCTGAATGATTCTCAAGCGTATCAACGGCAATAATTCTGCTGCCTGTGCTGAATAATAAAATGGTAATTGTGTACCTATAAGCACCCGAAATTCCCCATTAGCCGTGTGCTTCACCACAGCGGCACCTACATATCTATGCCCATCATTTTGATTGATTCTCAAAGAACCGTCAATTAAAAACAATCTCTCCCCCTGCTAAAGTGCTTTTCTTTATTCTAGGGATTTCATCATAGAACTTCATAGTTTGCCAATAGTATACAGGCTCTCCTTCCATTTTTGGCTTAGCTGCAAACATAGCAGGATTCACTATTTTCCATTGAACTATTTTGATTGCTGCATTCGATATAACTACCTCATAGGCAGAAGCCCTTTGGTTTCTCTAAAATAGCAAATAATGCATGTTCACTAAATAACGTCATAAAACATCCCATCACTATGCTTGTAGCCTTCTCTATGGTGAACACGGCAGCAGCATAAGATTATTCGCACTAAACTGACCTCTCATTACGAGGTCTAAAATTCAACTATACTATGCAAGGGGCTTTGCACCCCATCGTAGTCCTCTGTGTAAGTACCTCTGTCATAACTGTGCCATCTGTATGTGAGAACAAAACAAATTCTTCAGCATAATTAGGAATCCTTAAAACTGGGGCTGTGCAAATTGCTTTTTTTTTCTTCAATTCGTCAAATCCTTCTTCTATGTCTGAAATTCACACGATTTTTCCCTGCGTTACCTGTGCTCTCTTTAAAGCCTGTAATAAAGGCCTTATATATGAGCTGTAGTCAAAGACCCATGCTCTGACGTAGTTACATAATCCCAAAAAATCTCTGCATATGCTTTATTTTCTTGTGGCTTGGCTGTTTTCAAAACTGGCCTCAGCTCTTTAAGGAGAGACCTTTTTACCTTTGTGTGAAATCAATTGACCTATATACACAGCTTCTTGTTTGTCATAGAATACTGTCATGCTCAAGGTAAAAATTACTCTTGGGTTCAATTTAGCCTTTACTTCTCTAACCCTCTTCAGCAAGCCTACGTCATATGAAACTGGCACTGTCGCCATATCTTCATCAAAATACTCAGGATACTTTTATACTATTATCATCTTCTGAGGAACCTCTCGTTTAATTGCTCTTACCCAATAAGTAATGCTCATTTCAAATACTACATCGATGTAGTATAGATGAATGATCTCCAGACAGATCGTCATCAGTGACATCAATCAATTTGTAACCTTCCCCTATGGCAATTACTACACACCATTGTCTGCTTTAATCATTATTTCCATCAAGCAATACCATTTCCCCTCGCACTATGGCTGTTTGTAGCTCTAAGGGAAACACTTGTCCCTTCTCTTCAAGCATAGATATTTTTGATCTGAATAAAAATTCATCAGGTATTCTCATCGTCCTGCCTACTAGGCCTGCCAGACATGTCAGCAGAATGTGCACTTCATAATCAAAAACTCTAGCTCTACAGGCATTGCTCTCATGGCCACTTGTCCTTCAGATGCCATAATAAACTCACTAAATGATTAATTCCTATTATTGACAACACTATGCCTTTGTCGGCAAACAAAATTATCATATTCAATTTTGTCATTAAATCTCGACCCAATATATTGACAAGTATTTGCCTTGAATATAGCAATGGCACTGATATATCAAACTCTTTTATAGAAACTGGTAATTCTTCAGACAAAGGAACTCTGCTTTTAACTTTTGTAAAACCTTGAGTATTCATAGCTTCCGCCAGATATTGAAACTTTCCCTCTCGTATACAAGAGCACGTTGCACGCGAGTCTACTAAAACGAAAAAACCCTTTGCCTCTTATACTGACCTTAACCCTTATGGCAGATTAACTGCTGCTTGCTGTGATTGCAAGCCTTGCTGCACTCTTGAAGCATATGTCTGTTGCATTGTTTAATTCTGAGCAAATCCATCTCCACTTTGCTGCAAATACGCAGGTGGGTTTGACATCCCCCCTCTCGAAAACTGGCCATGTGGCACAAACCCTTGGCTTCCACACATACAAACAAAATGCCTCACATACAAACAAAATGACTTGTCATTCTATATGTCCAACATATAGGCAGAGATCTCCGGCTCTGCCCATTCTTCATACTCTGAAACTCACCTTGGTTATTTTGGAAGTCACCCTAATTATTCTGCCCATTCCCTGAGTTACCTTTCCACCTTCTTCCATGAAATCCTCTTCCCCATGGATCAAACTTATTATTATTCTGATTAAATTATCTTTTCCCATCTGGGGCCATAGTATATACTGCGATCTGGCTCCCCCTTTTCTCTAGCAAGGAAAACTGTGATGCTTCGAACTCACTCTTATTTCCCATCATCTGTCTATTTACTGTAAAGACCATATACCTGCACCATTTTTTACTTAGCAATGACCTCGACCTGTTCACATATGGTGGCTGTTCCCCCCCTCTCACCATAGAGTTGCTCTTTAGGTCGGCCTGACTGTGTCCATGATTCTATCGCTCTAAATACAGGTGCGTTTAAATCTGACCATCTTACTCCTTTATCCATAGGAAGCATCCCCCATGACCACATGTGTCACCTCTTTCCTCAACTTCTTTACCTTTTTTTGTTTTATTCATCTAGACCTTCTCTTTGCCTTACATCGTCAATACTTTTACCACCAAGTTTAAACAAAATCTGACCGCCCATCCATTCGTTCTATATAAGTGCTAACTCGTCAGTTTTATCTCTTTCTTCCTTCCATCTCTTAATTTTTCTTCCTAGGTCTAGAGATGTATTTGCTCGCTCACTTCTTTCCTTCTCGCGTCTCTCCTTGTCCCTCGGGACATAAGAGATTACATTTTTCTCAATATTTTTCTCTGGGCCCTTGTCACTGCTTTGTGCAGGTGACTCCTACATCGGGTTACTATACCCTGCTGCTGCTTTTTAATCTCCCTCAATTGGTATAACCCATCATATTTCTCATTCTTGCTGTCTAATTCAGGTGGGGCGGGTGGAGCTGAGGGCTCTTCACCCCCTTCTTTGCAAACATTAAGCATTAAATCAAAAGGACGCTGCTCATCTGTCTCATGTTAGTATATTTTCCCTAAACTCTAAGCTCGCAAGTCGCTTGTATAGCTTCTTCCCAGTACACGCAGCATGAAAATATGTTGTCATGTGCTGCAAAACTGCCTTCGATAGTGACCCTCCTTGCAGCCATGGCATACACATTTTGGCTGCGGTTCCCTTAACCCATTCTTCACTGTGTTATCTAGGCTTGGGTGCATGTTTGGGAGCTGTTTACAGAGATGTACAAGTGGAGTAATCTCCTCAATTCTTAACCTCATCACTCTGTAACTCTTATTTACTTTTATCACAGGTTTAAAACTTTGCTTCAATACTTAACACAACGTGAGCGTGCACCAAACATTGCAGCTCCAATCCCTTCGATCACGACTTTTTAATTTAATCTTGCTAAAAAACAACCATCAAGTTTAATTTTAAAAACAATTTCTTTTTCCACTTTTGTGCTTTTCTTTAATCACCAATTTTGTACTTATGACATCATGACAAATACATAAATACATGAAACGAACAGACGAACAAACACAGAGCCCTTCTGCGGGGTCTGCCTTGCCCTCTAAAATTGCTCCTAAACGGAACTTAAATCTATCTCTTTAGGTCTGCCTTAAATCAGACCCGTCTTCTACATCATCCACTACAGGACTCTAGATTAAGATTTCTTCTAACGTTCTTTAAAACTTAGGTATAGGGCATATCCTCTTTATCGTGGCATCTCTCACAATGTCTCTTGACCTACTCGGCAACACTCGAGTCAAGTTCTATTCAATATCTCCAACACTCTTATTCTTACGTCACGTTTATCCCACCTCCCTCCGTTACTCTTCTTTTCCCTTAACACTTGCTTTCATTCACTGCGCATGCAACAATTTGCAATACTCCTTAGTTTTTACTCACCATTCACATTTTTTCTTCTTCCGATTCTCGGGATTGCACGCCTCTTTTATCCGCCTCTTCAAACTGTCGTCCGATCAGCTGATCGTAGATGTGAGAGGGGATCTTGGCTGAAATCAGGGGACCTATCACACCCACCCTGCAGGGTTTTGGTAGTTACACTAACCTCTATCTATGGGGAGCTTCACGTCCTGTCAGTCGAATGGCAAAGGTTGTGCGATATTCCCGGGACTCCAAAGTTTAATTATGGCAATGGATTTTTTACAAAACCATCCTCTCCGCTACCACGTAAACTGAGGTGGTTCCCCAGCTTTTTAAGGTGCGTAGCAATACCCTGCAGATGGATGGGGATGCAGATTTTATTCATACATCAATAATCGAAACGATTCCGGTAATTTGGCAAAAGGAAGACTGTTTTATTTTCAATGATCTAAAACAGGGAGCACAATGAACATCAGCGCACTCACTCAATGCATCTTAAAAAAAAACTGGGTTCTTGTAGGCAAAACTTGTCATTGATGACGTTTAACCTGCGTACTATCAACTTCATCCTACGGGGCAAACTACAAAAACCTATGCGCAGTAATGATAGCGTCTCAGTGAGTATCTAAGTATACGTTCTATACTAGCATGAGTCTGTGAATGAAAGTGATCAGGTGGGGCAACTAAACCCTCCCCTCAAAATGGCCACTATGAACATCACTAAATGTACAAAGTCCCATTAACTACAAAACTATATCACCCTTAATGATGCAGTGCTCTATAATTGGTTGGCTTCTAACCTCCGTCAGTACCTTTCCACCTACGTCTAGAAGCAGGCTGGCTGAACATACAGGTGCTGGTGAGCTCACCTTAATACCAGCTTCCCACCAATTAGCATATCAATCCATCATCCCCTCAATGGTCCAGTGTCAATTAGGGCTTCGAAATTTGTCCTTGAGAGTGTTCTTAGCTCTGAGAAATTTAGGGAGTGAAGGTACAAGCTACGCTCGTGCGTAGGTGTGACCACTTCGTTCGTCCAACTTCATCCTTCCACGTGACTAGAGGCCATGGAATCGAGCTTCTGGTGCATTTAAAATACTAATTCTTAATATACCTCAGACGTTCTTTCACATGATTTATATCCAATGTCAGTTTGCTCCAGTTTTATAAGACCTTGGCTTCTTGGCTCATCCAACTCTGCCTTCTGAGATTAATTTTGTTTTTATTGAGATCATACAAAATATAACACAAACCTTGCTGTGTGCAATTAGGTTACAAAAACTGGTTGTGATCTACAAGGTTGAATTTTAACGTTTTCTGGTAAACAGTGAAATTAAAGAGTAGTGAGAAAGAAGTAAACAATGAAAAAGGAGGAGTAGAAGTGAACAAAAACGCTCCCCCCTTTGTCCCTTTAGCCTCCTCCCTAAACCCTCCCCCCGTCCCAGGTCCTTAAGTCACAAAGTGGCTGATGTTCCAACTACGGTACGAGTTTGTTGCTTTGACCGCTTGGCAATGACTGTTAGAGAGATAGATCCAGCGGTGTGAGGGAAAGCGTGCTTAGACAGCAAGAGAAATCAGAGTGTAAGGTTTGCTTCTCTAAAGAATTCCAGGAAGGGAAGCCATTGAGCGTCGATGTGTGTGTGGGTTTCCATGACTAACGCTGTGAGACTTTCCATGTCATAGATTTCTTTGGCTTTGCGCAGCTGCTCTGCTTGTGTGGGTGGGGTGCTCGCTTTCCATTTTATTGTGACACACACTTGCGCTGCTAAGAGCAAGTTTCTAGGCATATGAGGGAGGACCAGGTACTGCTCATCTGTGTGTTCAACCCCAAATAGTACAAGGAGAGGAGTGAGTTCCCTGTGTATGCCCTCTATCCCATGGATGCACCCCAAGACTTCTTTCCAATATGCTTGCATGTGGGGGCAGCTCCACCACTGGTGCCAGTGGGTGCATATTTGTGGGCATCCTTTCCAGCAGTGTGGGGAGGCGCTGGAGTACATTTTGGCTAGGCATTGAGAGGTTAAGTGCCATTGCATAAGGAGTCTGCAATTGTGCATTTTGTATTGCACTGCAATGGAGGATTTCCAAACCACCCTGTATATTGCTTCCCACCCCTCTTGGCTGTCTTCCCATCCTAGCGCTTCATCCCATTTTGATTTGGTGCGTGGTGGGGGTAAGTGGCCTCTTTCCAAGAGGGCTTTGTACATTTTTGCTACCAGGCCCTTTGTTCCGCTGTAGGTGTTCAGAATGGACTCAAAGGCGGTGAGAGGACGCTGCAGCTGCCCCTTCCATTTTGCATCTGTCAAGACCCCTTTCAACTGCAGGTACGGGAGGGGTTTAATCGCTAGCCCCTGTTGCGCCTCTTCCAGGTCTGTTTTTGTCAAGAAAGCGCCATCCTGCCACATTTCACCCGCTCTAACTAGGCCTTGCTCGTATTGTGGTTGGAAGCGATTGGGGTCTGTGATTGCGTCTCTAATGGGGGGGCCCAGATACAGCTGAGTGGAGAGGGCCAGGTTGTGATACCAGCCATGTTGGGTTTTTTGCGATACCAACCATGTTGGTTTTATTGCGGTTGATACGGAACCCTGACTGGGCGCCATACTATTCTAACTTTTCCAATAGAGCAAGAATGGATTGTTCAGGTTGGGTGACGTAGACCAGGACATCGTCTACGAACAGCGCTACCTTGTACTCTCTGCCACCTCTCCTTAGGCCCTTAATTCTGCTGTCGCTTCTGATGCTCTGGGCTAGGGGCTCCATAACTTGGATGAAAACCAGCAGTGATAAGGGGCACCGCTGTCTAGTGCCTCTCGTTAGGGTAAATTGGGGTGATGCTACTCCGTTTACTATGACTTTTGTGCGTGTGTTGCTGTACAAAGCTTGCACTCCCAGCCCCCACTCTGGGCCCAGGCCTGCCTTTTGTAGTATCTGGGTCATGTAATGCCATTCGACCTGGTCAAAAGCCTTTTCGACGTCGACTGAGATCAGTGTGGGGTTCACGTCATGTGCATCCATGGAGGCCATCAGATCAGCGTTTTGCAGACATTATCGGCTCTTTGCCTATCCGTAACATATCCAACCTGGTCACCATGGACCTGGCGAGGGAGGACCATGCTCAGTCTGCTAGCTAGGATGCTTGCATATATTTTTCGCATCCACACTTATCGGTCTATAAGGGCCGCAGTCCAGTTTATCTCTGCCCTCCTTCGGTATGATAATGATCCTGGCTTCTGTGAAGGATGGAGGGGCAGCTCCAGTGGCCATGATATTGTTGTATATGAGGCCTTGGAATGGGACAAGCACTCCTCTCATCCTTTTGTAGTAACCCAGGGTGAACCCATCTGCTCCCGGTGCTGATCCTGCCTTCAAGTGTGAGATGGCGTGGTCTACCTCTTCAGGCGTTATGCAGGTGTTTATTTTCTCTTGGTCAGGGGGCTGGATCTGCGGGAATGTTACTTCGGGCTGAGGTTCTGTGGCGCTTTCTGATTGGGGAGCGGATTCCGGTGAATATGGCTGTTGATAATATTCGGCGAAACAGGCGGTGATGCCTATTGGGTTTACCAGGGTGGACCCTGAGGGGAGACAAGTTTAAGGACTGCTCTGTCTGCTCTCTGTTTTCGGAGTTTGGCCACAAGTAGGGTGTGTGCTTTGACTCCCTTCTCGAAATACCTCTGTTTAACATACCTGAGGTGGGTAACTGCTTTTTCCTGCCAAATAACTTTCAGTTCCTGTCTGAGATTTCTGATTCCTGCTATTAGTTCCATGCGAATACCCCCCAGCTTCACCCCTGGATGCTTCTTTGACCTTTATTTCTTGTTTAATTTTGGTTTCTCTAAGCAATTTCAGTCCTTTGACCGAGGCCCCTTGGGCTATAAGCAATCCTCTTAATGTGGCTTTTGCTGCCTCCCAAACTGTGTTTAGGGAGATCTCCCCTGTATTGTTTCTTTTAAAGAAGTCCCGCACTTTCTCGTCTAACGATTCTCTAAAGGGCTTGTCTTTAAATAACGTGTCATTTTCATGTCCATCTTTTCTCTACATGTTTTCCTCTACTGTCATGGTCAGACCACCCAATCACGTCTATTGTGGAGTCTCTCATTAGGTATTCCAGGTCTCCCTCTAGGAAAAAATAGTCAAGGCGGGAGTAGGTTTTGGTCTGGTGGGGAATAGAAGGTATAGTGTTTCACTTGTGGGTGATGGGCGCGCCATGCGTCGATCAAACTGTGATCGGCAACAAGATTTTGAAAACCTTTCCTCTCTGCCGCAGGTTGGGCCCCCTCTCTATACGATTTCCAGTCAAGATCAGGGTTCACTATGAGGTTGAAGGAGCCTGTCCTTTCTCTTTCTAATTGTGAAAAGAGGTCTCTGCAAAAGATCATATGAGGAGCATAGGGTTATTGCTCTGGATCTGATGGATCCCTGGGCCACTAGGAACCTACCCCCTGGGTCTCTATATATTTGATGTATTTGCAGCTCATGGGAAGAGCGGTACAGGATGCCCACGCCACCTTTCTTGTCTGGCCCGGATGCCCACAGGGCCCCTCCCATGTGTCTGCCTCTCAGGGTGAACTCTGCATTGCGCTTCAATTTGGTCTCTTGGATGAAGAGGATGTCCAGTTTAGCCAGCTGAAAAGTCCTAACCAACATGGACCTCTTTTGTGGCGAGCTGAGGCCCTTGACGTTCAGAGTGCCTATACGGATTTTATCACCTGCAATCTGGGTATTGTTTTATGAGCTGTGTCGGGGGCCATGCATGTAGAGTCCCCCTCAGATGTAAATGGGATTTTTGCATCGAGTCTGTGTGTTGCTTGTTGGCGAAAGCCTTGTGTGCATTTATTTGTTCGCTCGCCGCTGGTTCATAGTACGTCTCAAACGAGTCTATCTGTAGATATATGGATCGTTCCCTTGCATTTCCCAAACCCTGTGTGGACATAATTGAGTCCACCCCAACCCCCCTGTTGTTGAAAGAAAGGATAGAAACCAAAAGATAGAGATTCAAGAAGAAGAAGAAAGACTTCTCCCAACATTGGAGATGCCCTAGGTATGAACATAGGGTCACTCAACGGGTAGGCCCGGGAACCTTTTGTCTAGGTTAAAATTTCAGCAACTCTTAATTAATATGCGTGTGCGCTGACGGCTTCATTGTGTGCTCAGCCTGGCTTGCCAACGTTTAGGGGGTGTGGGGGGGTCGGGAAGGGAAATTCCTGCCCGATGGCGGAAGGTAGACTTCTGAGTGGTTTGCGTTTCCTACCCGTAATGCTCTGTCAGTCGATGATGGTTCAAGCTGTTTGACCCCTCCAGGATACATCGCTCATGCAGTACTTATGGCACTAACTCCTCTTTTCAGGAAGTGTTCAGTCTAGAACATTTTCTCCTACTTTTGGCACGACCTCTCTGTGACCAGGGACCTGATGGTTTCCTGCTGGGTTTTGACGCGGAAGGCATTTCCTCACCTTTCCCCTGTCTGCAATCCCCTCATGACGTTGGTGGCTTCTTCTCCTGTAACCACTCGATATTCTTCGTCCCTGTGTGTGAACATGAGTGCAAAGGGGTAGCGTCATCTATATCTCAAATTCTGCTCTCTCAACCAGGATGTCAAAGGCTTGCATGCCCTTCTCTTGGCCAGGGTTTAGGCTGAGAGATCCTGATAAATTGAAACTCTAGAGGCTTCAAAATCGATTGAATTCTCATTCTCGGGCCTGCCTGACAATCTCCATTTTATGTTTGTAGTGATGGCACCTTGCCAGGACCGAACGGGGGCTACCCAGGGGACCTCTGCTCGGTGCACCATTTCAAATTCCAAATCCGGGGTTAGGGATGAGGCTAGCAAGGTCGTTATCAGGGCTTTGACTCTTCTCTCTAGGGAGGCTCGGGTTTCATTGGGGGATTCTTTGAGGCCTTGAATCTGAATGTTATCTCTCCTTTCCCTGTTTTCTAGATCGTCGATTTTCACTTCCAGGTCCTGATTCCTCTGCTCCAGGTCTTGTAGTCAGCCTTCGGTTTTCATCTCTATTAAGTCCGCTGATTGTTGGTTGTTTTCCCGGGTTTCTACCTTGTCCTCAATCCTCTGTACCTTTTCTTTGAAGACCGGACCCTGTTGTGGTCATGCTGGTCCTGAACGTTCGGATTTCATCAAGGAAGAGACGCATATCTGCTTTGGTCGATGTTTCCTGGTCACTCCCCGGGATTAGGGAGGAATCTTGGGATTGAGAGGCAGACATGGCTGTTTGGACCCGCTAGAATTCTTGCAGCCTTTGAATGGTAGAAGGGTCGATCCCTCTCTACATATGTTTTGCGCTTTGGGCTTTTTTTCACAGAACTTGTGCCGTGTCTTCACTGGTGGCGTGGTAACTGACTAATGCGTTTTGATGTTCGTTGGTGTTTCTTTTCGGGATGCCTGGGTTGGCGCTCTACTGCACTGTGCTATTGCTAGAGTTTGGGGAGGAGGTGGAAGAGGTGAAGTCTGGTGTGCAGTATTCTGACACTTGTGGTGGTCAGTTTGAGAAGGCACCCGCAGGGCACCACCCCCCTGTCCATTGGCGTTTCTCAGGGCAAGTCAGTGGTTCCACTTTTTGGGGGTGGGTGGTCTGGTGATCGGCCCCTGCCCCGTGGAGGGCTCCTACGCCAGTTCTTGCGGCTTTCTTTTGGCTCTGCGGTCGGCTCTTGGCCCACTCTAACTGTGGAGCCGGGAGGGGAACTTGCCCCGGCCGTGTTCCCTGCCTTCTGAGCGCAACTTGTCTGCACTAGTCAGTATGCTGGGACACTTTGGTTTATCCAGAAGTGTTCAGCGCACCCAAGTGCAGTGGTGGCCTGGCGCAAGGGGGCAGGTAGGGGAGGAGGGATTTAGATTTTGATGTCCATTCCTTGTGGTGACCCCCCCAAGCTGCTGTGTATGGAGGGTTGTTGTCTTCTGTTTCCACACAGTTGTTTGTGGTGCGGTGCTTTGGGCCCGGTTTCACACCCCGCGGTACTGCCCCAGATCTGTGGAGTGCTGATTTGAGGCACCAGTTGGGATCTGTAATAGGGGGAGATCTGGCTCCTGCTTGCGCACCTCAGATGGCTGATGGGTAACGCGGCTCGTACATATGCCGTGGGTTGTCTCCCCTGTTTGCAGCGGGCTTATACGTGGTCTGGTCCCCCTGGCCTTGCAGGGCCCGACTGCACTTCCTTCTCAGAGGAGGGCAGGGGGATGGAGAGAGGGGGGGGACCACAGCGATCTGTATTGGCTCTGTCCCTCTTGTGCGGCTGCTCCGCCGGGTAGTGACTGGCAGGGCAGGGGTCTGTCCCTGTGCTCTGTGCCCCCCTCTCCCCACCTGCAGTCCCCTGGATTATTATTATGCAATGACCTCTCCTGGGGTGAGACCTGGTCAGTGCCCCCCACGGGCTGCCTCCCCGCTCCTAGACGGTCTCGGGTGGTGTTTGACGGGGCTCAGGGCTGCATTCTATGCCGTGCCTGGGCAGTGCTGTTGGCTCCTGTTGAGGTGCTGCTCCCTACTTGTATCACTGTTAGACCGTGAGTGCTTCAGCCGTTTTCGCTTTCTCATTTGACGGGGCCACACTTCTGGCAGCCGAGCCACCTCTGTTTCTGTAGCGGTACTGTGCAGCTTAGGAGATGGGACGGGTGAGCGGGCTTATATGCAGCCTGTACCTCGGACCGGAGGGCTCGACTGCACTGCTGCCCTATCCTTATCTGCTTATGTGGGGAGGCATTGGGAGAAAGGGGACCGCTAGCCCTTCCCAGTCCGTAGCTACTGGGTTCTGGGGCTGGCTGATGCTTTCACCTCTGGCTCATGCCACGGGCTGCGTATTGTGCCGTCCTGGAGCCCGGTCTTGGACTCAGGGTGTGGCATATCTTGTGGGCTGCTCCGTCTCCCATCCACTAGAATGCTGGCTAGCCGGTGCTTGCTGCTGGTTGCTCTAGTTGCTCTGCGGTCAGGGTTGCTCCACTCTGCTGTTTGGTTTCAGGCAGTCGAAGGGGGCCCGGGCACCCCTGGCGCTGTCCGGAAAGAACCGAATGTGGGGCAGCTCTCGCCTTGCTGCCTGCCTTTTGCTGGCCCGCGCTGTCAGCCTTAACTGCAGTGATGATGAGGCTGGCGCTTTCCTGGAGGGGGTGCCACTTCATGAGCTGCGTTTATGATGATTCCATATCTGATTTTCCTCGGAGGTCGTGCCGCTGGTCGCCATTGCCTTGCTCTCTGGTCCAGTGTTTTCGGGGAAGCTCACAGGCTGGGCAACCTAGTGTTCCCTGCTAATGTTCGAGGGTTCCAACGGAGCTCAATGCTCAGGCGGCCATTTTGCCTGCACCCCCTGGTGGTCTCTCGAGATTCATTTTGTTAATTCAACTGCTTTTTAAATGCGATACACTTGAATGAGGCCTTCTAGTTACTGTTCAGCACTGCGAATAACGTATAGTGGAACCATCCATTCTTTACTAGTTCATCTGCATATATGTATATATTGGCGCTTGACGCAATCTATTCACTATAAAGCATAAGGCTAGCTTTACAATTACTTTGCTGCTTGTGTTTCTTTCATCTGTACACATGTAAACTAACTTGAAATCTTCATCGTTTCTGTGGCATAAGCTTCTTCACCTTGAGCCGAAGATGGCACTTATCCTCTGTACTTTCTTGATGCCTTATAGAATATCTGCATTCTCTGGTCTCTGCATCTCTTCTATACACGTCAGCTCGACTCTGTGTGACGTCACCATTCATCTCTGTCGTTTATCTGCTCTGCTTCTTCAGGAATTTCATTTAAACAACTGTCATATTTCTTCATGTGCAGGCATAGCTTTCTGAATGGGAACCTTGCTTCCAGGATTCTCTTAGGTATTGGTAGTCTCACTGGTACTGCACAGAGCCCATATTCTGCTCTTTGTGATTCAACTGTTCCATGTATGTCTTGTATTTCGGTATAAAGTCTATAGGCAACATAGGTGATATAGGTGAAGTGGTTGAGGTGGGGGTACTTGGCTCCTCCTCTACAACTGTGCTAATTATATTGAATTTTATGATGATATACCCCATGTGAAGGAAAATGCCTTAGCAGGAGGGGAGATTCATTTTATTGATGGTTCTTCGAAATTTGATCAGACTAGTGGGGAAAGGCATTTGGGTGCCGCAATAGTGAGGCATAGATTAAATGTAGAATATGAAGTTGTAGGGAGTCTCACATTTCAGCGCAAGCAGCAGCGCAAGCAGCTCATTGTCATGCTCAAGAAATATGAAGGACAGGAAGTGACAGTCTACAGTGACTCCGCCAATTAACAAGGGGGGTCCTGGAAGTCCCTCTGCCAGACATTAGTCCTGGTTGCGAGAGACTTACCCAGAGTCTTTAGCTCACTATCTTTCACAGAGAAAAAATATCCTAAACATATCAGTCTTTGTCCTGCCCTGGGGCAGTCCAGCACCGAAATGCTAGGCAATTCTCCTCTGAACAAGAGTACCAACAGCATCCCCAGACACGTATTTCGGTCTGGTTGGACCTCATCAGTAGGGAGGAGCTGTGCCTCTCTACGAATAGTGAGCAAGGGGTCCACGTCTGGATTCCCCTAATAGCTTAGGGTGAGACCCAAAGTTACTTGCATATGCAAATTAACAAGGGGGGTCCTGGGAGTCCCTCTGCCAGACATTAGTCCTGGTTGCGAGAGACTTACCCAGAGTCTTTAGCTCACTATCTTTCACAGAGAAGAAATATCCTAAACATATCAGTCTTTGTCCTGCCCTGGGGCAGTCCAGCACCGAAATGCTAGGCAATTCTCCTCTGAACAAGAGTACCAACAGTATCCCCAGACACGTGTTTCGGTCTGGTTGGACCTCATCAGTAGGGAGGAGCTGTGCCTCTCTAAGAATAGTGAGCAAGGGGTCCACGTCTGGATTCCCGTAGTAACTTAGGGTGAGACCCAAAGTTACTTGCATATGCAAATTAACAAGGGGGGTCCTGGGAGTCCCTCTGCCAGACATTAGTCCTGGTTGCGAGAGACATACCGAGAGTCTTTAGATCACTATCTTTCACAGAGAAGAAATATCCTAACATATCAGTCTTTATCCTGCCCTGGGGCAGTCCAGCACCGAAATGCTAGGCAATTCTCCTCTGAACAAGAGTACCAACAGCATCCCCAGACACGGTGTTTCGGTCTGGTTGGACCTCATCAGTAGGGAGGAGCTGTGCCTCTCTAAGAATAGTGAGCAAGGAGTCCACGTCTGGATTCCCCAAGTAACTTAGGGAGGTCCTGCAGACAATCGATACCACCATGAAGGGATTCAATGCTATCAAGGAAGAGCTGAGGGCCATACGACTAATGACCTTGCAGAACAGATATGTCCTTGAGATGATCACAGCGATGGAAGGATGAGTTTGCGCCAAAATCGGGCCTTCATGTTGCATGTTCATACCTGCTCATAGTGACGAGAATGCGATCTTGACAGAGGCCAGAACTTTGTTAACAAACCTGCATAATAAAATGGAAGATGAGACAGAGGATATTGCAGATGACAGTTGGTTTGCCTCCATATTCTCATGGATTCCGCACTGGTTGGCAAATATATTCAAGATTCTTGGAGCAGAAGATCCCTGCCTATCTAAATCCTGCCACTCCCCATTTTAAAAAAAATAGAAGCCCCTCCACCCCCTATGGACAATCTGCATTCTAGAAAATGCATTTGAAATACCAACTACTTGACTTTCCCACATGTAAATCACTTGTAAAAAGGAAACTATATGCTCAACGTGTATGTTTGCTAAATTTCCTTCAATGATGTTCCTATTGCATTAATGTATTAAAGTGTACATTTATCATTTTCCACCCAACACACGGGATAGCGTGCGTTCCAATTCCAGCACATGGCTTCTTAACAAGGGTGCCTGACCAATCACGTGTACTGGTTGGGAAGGATTCCTTATTTGTCCACTCAATTGTCTCACAATATTAGTGCTTCTGGGAGTCAACAGCAACGATCCACTGATTATTTTCTCCCTGGTTTTGTCCCTCCGTGCATGTCTGTGCTCTCCAGGTTTGCCACAACATTACTGCTGGAATGTACCCGCTGTGCTGTGGGATAACTAGTGTTGATATCCCGTTCCTTCTGGGACTCAGTGCCATGCTTGATTTCTCCCGGTCCTTCTTCACATCTGTCACTAGTTTTAATCGTGCCTCCTCACACCATGCACCAGTATCGGGGGTCCGCACCAGTTAGAGTTGACTCCGGTGCACAACGGTGCAAGGCAGTGTACTCTGCCCACCACTGCACCAACGGAGATCGGCAGAAGTCTGAACCAGCCTGTTCCTCCCTCACCAATGCCAGACTATCTGGCACCCCGACAGTGTCGCTCCTCTTGCGCAAGAACAGAAGCACACTTTGCAGTCATTACACCCTGCTCCATGCAACCCGATTCCCTGGTGCCGTCCTCTGGAGTGGGGATCCTTGCTGCACGCCTCACCGCAGGTTCACTAGCAGAATCGCTTCAGGATGTGGCATAACTCCTGGTCCGATTGATGTGCTATCATCTCCGTTCAGGCTAGATCGAATCTAGCCACAGACCTGCTCATGGATTATGGTAGGATGCCCCCGACCTTCAGCGACTAGCAGCCATCTCACCTTGACGCAGTTCCCTTCCTTTGTTCTGCCCTCTGTCTCCCGGCGGCCGCCATCTTCTTCCTCCTCCTCTTATCGGGCGACCAACATCCGACAGCTTGTTTCCAGTTATGCCTCCATCATACAGTCCACAGATTATTCGTGTAGATGCACAACCATTTCATGTGCCTGGTTTATAATTTGTGTGCATGAACACACACTCTCTCCTGCGTTTCTGCATAGGATCAATCCACATCAGCAGGAGCTCTCGGGAACACGTCCTACTGCATGGCTACTTGGCCACGCCCCTCGTACATTTATCATTTTCAATGGACAATGTAAAGATGGGGAAATGGGTGACAGTTAATAACCCTTTGCCCTTATTATTGAGTAGATCAGCACTAGTAACAGAACTCTGCTTGGTGATTGTACCAAGGAATGACTTCAATGACATTACCCTTCTAGGCATGTGCAAGGTGAGATACCAATTAGCTTCTAGTCTGCAATTGGGCATTTCACAGAAAAGGAGTGAGGGATCTTCAATACAAACACCCTCTGGGCTCTATTCGATCAAATCTAAAATCTCCAGAAGCACCTACACCTCTGAAGTATTTATCAATTTCCCAGGATGTCTAGTCAATTTATATACCCCCTACTCCTCAGTACTTTCACAAATAAAAGAGCTGGCATTTAATCTATTGCCCTGTAAAGAATAGCTCCCCTCAGGTCTATTTTTTATATCTGAATTTTGTCTGTCTCACAGAGCAGTGGGCACTGGTTCAACTGCCCCTCTAGGACAAGTGGGCATCAGTCGGAAAGGTGGGCAGAGGGTCCCCCCACAGCATGATTTCTGCCTCTTTCTGTATTGGGGCCTGTCTCTGTCTTTTCCACTGAAGAAGCCCTGAGTGTTTATCTCCAGTTAGGCCTCACTTACAGTGTTCTGTTAATGATCCAAAATGGGTCCAAAGGAAAGCAATATATTCCATTCTCCTTTCTGTTGTTATCAATTCTCCTTTCTCTGCTTCTTCCTCACGATCAGCCAGCCAATCAGTGAGTGGGTGTCATCTCAGTGTCAGTTCATCATATTAGTCTCACTTAGGTGAACCAAATAATGTGATTTTCATCTCAAAATGAAAGATATTTAGCATGTTTCCTTCCGACAAGTTTATGCAAACATTATTTTTACATCTCAAAATGAAAGGCTCAGCAACACAGACACTAGGTTATATAAATCACTGGCTCGTGCCATTTCTGCGCATAGATTTCCACTTTCACCTAATTTCCATAATGAAGATAATGTAAAAAAAAAATGATATTCAAATTATTGCACTTTTCACCCTGAACATTTAAAAAATTGTCTCTATGGCCTTTCATTCAATAGTTGCACGCAAAAAAGTAATTCCCAATGTAAAATTCAACAGAATTTTTTTAAAATGTCTTCTATAAATAATATTAAGTGGCATCCCCAGTCCCTCTGGATGGCAAAAGAACATCTGATGTCCTATACTGTTAATCCCTTTGAGCTCAGGGCTCGGGGTATTCACGACTTTGAGAGGCCTGGTCGCCACAGCAAATGTTCTTTGAAGTTAGGTTGGCAGGGCCATTTACGGCTTCAATCACGCCTCCTGTGAATAATTCCAGGATCTGGCTACCCCTTATGTGAGACATCCCGTCTCCAAAGATTTGAAATTCCCTTCTCCTGGCTGTTGGGGATCAGATTATTTGAGAGGGGATTGATGCAAGAAGTCTATTTACTGTATTTTTAGGGTATTCGTGTATAGAACATGTGGCAGATGGAAGATGTAAATGGGCGGCCTTTGTTTTTATTACCTCTGCATGTCTCTGGGTACCAGGATCCATGCAAAATCATAACATTTTTTATTTTATACTGAGCTTCTAATGACAATGTTCACACTTTTCTTATGGGAAAGCAGGGGATTCATATCCTGTAGCTTGTTGGAAGGATAAAAGGTTACTTGGCACTTTAGGCCTAGCTTGGTCTCATTCTCAAAATGTTCTTTTTGAAGTAATCTTTGTTCCATGTTGTAATTGCCGACTAAAAGAGAACAACATCATTACTTATTCTTTGTCAACAAAGACCTGCCAAAGACTTTACATGTTTAAGTATCTGTAGGTTTCATTTTGCAAAGCTGTGTCTGAGTTCTGTAAAGGAAAGTATACACAGCGCAAGGCCCAAATTCGGTTTTGAATCTCCTCTGAAAGGCTGTGCTTTTCATCCCAGGTTGTATATTTTTCCATTTTAATGAAAGTTGCTGGATACCTTCTAGTAACTAAAAGGGCTTATTTTCTTGGCTTTATCAGTTACTTTCAAAATATACACCTATTATAGATGGGCTGCAAACATTGCACATTCGCTGCAAGTGCCATTTTTCTGATGCTTTTCGCAGGCTGCAGCTTATATGTATGTTTTAAAAGTGGCTATTTTTCTTTCTTTGCATCCTTTTCTTTGGTATAGATTTCCCAACAGGAGGAATGCTGAAGGTCCCTAAATAAAAATGCAAATATATTGATAAAATAAAGAACATATGCATTTAGAAATATTCTAGACCCTTTGTGCACAGAAAAGCTCCCTCCTGACTATCTTGCTTCAGAGCTGAAAGTAATAGAAGAATGTTTCATTTTTTGGGTACTGGTCACTGCGGTCCAGTCTGAAGACCCACCCAATGCAATGCTGCCCTTTCACTGCATTTGGTGAACAGCCATTTTATTGCATTTTTTACCTTGGATCCTTTACGTGGGTGCCGAGTCAGAGTTGAATTTATTTTAGTTTTGAAGGTAGTTGGTGTTTGGGGAAGCGGTGGGGAGATATTGAAGGGGGGTATCATGGGCTTGCCCCATAAAATATATCCACAAGATGTTCAGTACGAGTGTGGTGAGTTGGAATCCTGGACATTTTCCAGATTCAATCTGGAATGATTTACCACCAACAAGTGAACATAGCTGTGCTGCACATTTCTACATTTTCATGAAGGACAATTTTAAAGAGAAAGCAAATGTCTGATTGCGTCAAAACTCTTTTAGTGCCATGGAATTAGACTCATTCATGCTAGTTGATTAGACTGATGGCGTTGGGGGTAATTCACTTTTAACATGTTGTCCTTTGTCAATCACTTATTTCACCATTAGTGCCTATCGTGTAGAAACGAGGTTTGCCTCAATGATTCCTGCAAAGTACGGAAGCCTCCAGATCCATGGAGGTACCAGAAGGAGGCCAGGGGGGCAGTAAACATCTACCCACTTAGCATAGCTCCTGGGCAAGTCAGAGTGAGGTTTGACGCAGCTCTTAGTCTGCTAACCTACATAGTAAGGGTGGTGAAATGTGTGTCTGGGGTCTTCATATCTCAAGCAGCTGTTTCTCTGAAGCAAGCATTCTTGTCCCCCCTAACCCTAAGAACCCACTTAAGGTAAATGAGTAGAGTCTCCAGATTGTCCTCGTCCACATCTGGCAACTTCCAGAACGTTGGTGAAATGTGAGAGAGTGAGGGGGGGGGGGCAAGAGTGAGAGACAGGGTCTTACGGTGGCCATGGGAGAAACTGAAATGTGACCTGTCTGCATGAGGCTAGTGGTAGGAGGAAGGGTAGCAGCAAGACAGGGACACCAGGTTGTAAGGCCTTTTCCCAGTGTTTGTATGAAGCAGTCTTTTCCCGCTTATGTATCTGTACCCCAGATATACCCATCCTGTCGTTAAATATATGTATGTTGCTATGTACGTCCCCACTGTCCTGCTCACGTGCCTGGTCTCAGGCAGGCACGTGTACTGATATCTACCATTCACACCACTATGCTTACTCTCTTCTATACACCATCATTCAACTAGAACACAGCTATACCATGATAAATTCGGCCTACCTGTTCTCATACGAACACGACCCCACGAACACCTTGTCACCCTAATAAAACACAGCTAGCTGAGCACATTCCGGCTAGTTTAGGCGTTCCTCAGGCCTAACGCAGCCAGAACCCAGTCTAGGTGTCCACCCACCAGACTGAACACATCCAACTGATTTCACCAGCACCACACATATTGCTATAAAGCAGCCATCATCCATCAACCACACCAGCTGCACACAAAGCCGGTGCACCCACGCACCATACGACACTCCTTCTCTCTACTGACTTGAACTACGGTTTCTGAGGGCGTTCAACCTACCAGCGCTTTGAAGTCATACCATTGATACATACAGTGCTATATAAATGGCAAGTAACATAACATAACATGACTTCTATCGGATTATGATGATGTTCATGCTTTTTTCATGGTTTGCTAAGGCCTGTTGTGATCTGCTAGATGTGGCTTCAGGTATCGCTGACCATTGAGATCTCTGACTGCTCCCCGCACAACCCTGCTCAAATTCTACATCCCAGCACAAAATACCCATACCAGAAATGGCACCCATGCATGGCAATTGAACACCACCCAAGCAGACATTACACATCAGACGACAACACTTCAACAACTAATTTACATACCACACTCCGAGGCATCGTATCTTAGCATTGCAGGAACACATGGCTTCTCTTTGAAGGCAAATGTCTCTATGCTCTTGACACAGGACACCTTGAAGATGATCCCAATTCAGAGTTCAGGTTACTTCCAGTGTGCACGCATCAACACAACAACAAAACTATCTTGCATTTGCCCCTCTGTCCCCACTATCCACACCCACGACCATATATCTTTCAGATCTGCCAGTGCATGGAGATCGCAGGATAGCACAGGGGCAAAACGCTGGTCTTGGAAGCAAGATCATGCAGAGCAACAGAGGTTTGAATCCTGGATCCACCAAACTCAGGTACTATTAGGCGTGTTATAAAAAAAAATGTAAATAAAAAATTAAAATCTCGAGATCATGCAAAGGCAGAGCCTGGTATAAGTTCCCGTAACATAACATTAAAAAATATAGACGATAACAGGTGTTTGTTAGTGTAACATGAGAGCTTAAATAGCAGGTGGTTTATATGATAGATTTAAGAGTGTTTTTCAATGCATTTCCTTCTGTAGGTTCCCTGCAATTGACAAATGGGAATGGTAAAGATTGCATGGAATTTTGTATGGGGTGTAAGCTCAAGAAACACTGGGCCTCATTACACGGACGACGGTAAGGGTTTACCGATACCGGTAAGGGCACCGGTACCGGTAAACCCTTACCACCTTACTATGAGGTCCCTTTGCGGGTAGGTACTTTAACGCCTGCTATCTAGCAGGCGTTAAAAACCAACCCGCAAAGGGACCAGGGTGCTAATTACGGTACCGCAATTTGCGGCACCATAATTAGCGCCTTCCCCATTCCCATCATGCCCTATGGGGCAAAAATGGGAATGGGGAAGGGCAATGGGGGAAGGGGGAATTACCGCCCCGCCAACCTTGGAATAGGGCAGTAATTCCCCTTTCCACCAAGGCGGTGCCGGTATTTTACCGGCATGGACCAAGGTGCTAATAGCACCTTGGTCCTCCGCCTACCGTGTAATGAAGACCACTGTATATGTGGAAATGTGTTGAAAGGGAGTGGAGCATCGGTAGACTTGAATAGGAGAAAGTTGTAATTGCATTGCTCTGCTTAGTCGTTACCACCCTTGAGGCACAGGTGAATACTGGTTCTGACCATAGCTCCAGATGAGCATCTATGTAAGCATTGTTGTTCCATGCCTGCCACTTGAGAACTGTCCAGTTCCCCCGCTTGTACATCACACACTGGGCTTCATTCACTGTGTCCTGGATGTGCCTGCGGTACAGCCAACTAACGCATGTACAATTACTGCCAGCTTACCCCCTGGGAACAAGAGCGGAGACCTTACAGATTCCGAGGTGGCATTAGTCCCTATAATGGAGTCCCATAGGACTCTTTCGGGGTTTGGAGGATTTGCTGGTGGTAATTACTGGTGGTAGTTCAGCCAGAGGTAATTCCTAATTTTTTCTGAAGTAAAGTGGAGGAAAGACCTCCAGTCAACTGCTGCAGTATTTCCCTCCACGTCTCAGAATAAAAGTGCAAGTAATTCTGTTGCTCTACCTATGCACTGCCAAACTTGATATGAAACCCACTGTACTTTACCAACGGGCTATCTAGTCTTAGCAACAACACACCACTGATACTAAGAGTGGGCGGTTTCACTCATGTGAGAGCCCCGCTCCCATGGATAAAACATGTTCCCTTCCCTAGTCTGGCCTTCACAGGCATTATTTTATCCCAAAATGTCCCCTACTTTATGCCAGTTATCCTCAATTCTCCACCTGGGAGCGTTGCATCTCTTGCTACAATATACATTTCTCATAAACTTTTTGTTTCTTTGATTTGCTTTCCCAGTTATTACCACTACTCAAACTATCGTGTGTCCCTGGGTGAACATGACCTCGCCAGTTACAACCCCAACGTTTCTTCTGTCGCCATAAGGCAGGTGTTCATCAACTCCATCTACTCCGGGGAAGGGAGCAGCGGGGACATCGCGCTGATAGAGCTCAGCACCCCAGTGACCTACACGCCCTTCATCCTTCCCGTCTGCCTCCCCAGTGCCTCGGTCCAGTTCCCGACTGGCATGGAGTGCTGGGTCACCGGCTGGGGGGACATTGAATTCGGAAGTAAGTGAGGGCCGAACAAAGCATTCTTGAAGTCATGTCTTTTACTGCAAATGTTTTCCCCGGGTGGCTGCTACATTGTGCTTGTTCTGTGTGATTTCCACTGTGCTTTGTGTTTGTTCCTCTCATAGAATGCTAGTGGTGGTTGCTTTTAAGGGTATACATCTGTTGGATCTCCAGCTAAAATGTGTTGGACCCATGACAAGTATGTTCCTCATTAGGTAGGCAAGAGGTTCCAGAACAGTATGTGTTCTTTAGACCAAGCATTCCAAATGCTATATTAAAGGAATAGTTCACTCTAACAGTTTATTGTCCCAAAAGATGGGCAAAAATCAGCAAACAAGGCTCAAAGTGTTTACATGGGAGCATCGATTTTGTCATTTCATGCAACTTCCTCTGTTCATGTTAAGCTCTGCCTTGGCAGCACTAATCAAGCAGCAACAGCCCCTTAGTGGGAGCCTTTGCTTACTGCAGTCAGTGCAGAGCTGAACAGGGCCATTTTAAGCACGTTTTGGGCCCTGGGCACAGGCATCTTTGGGGCCCCCCTCCACCAAACCAAAGCATTTAAGGGATCAAGAATACTGGTCGTGCCCCCCTACCCCACCCGTCGCGCTCACATCCTATAGGTTGATATGCTGTCTCGCAGTATAATAAGCACGTTTACTCCTTTAAGTGCCCTCGCCCTCTTCATTCTTGCTCTAATCAGAAGGAATGATAAACAAGTAGCATTTGAAGACCAACATTAGCCGTCTACAAAGGGGTTATTGTTCTAGTACATACAGGATACGTTTTATTGATAACATCCATGAAGGTAGATGTAGTATTAATGCAGAACTGTATGTAAAATGTACATGTAACCCATAATAGACAGAGAACTCACATTAGCTGCCCCACAGAATGCAAAAGTGCTCATGCATGGATAGGGACCACCAATTGGAAGGAGAATGCTACACCGTAGCATGGATAGTGGAGGCAGATTAGAAGCTACCAGGAAGGTGTCTTTATCCAGACAGACTGAGATTAGAAGGGGGATCTGGTTTTCAAATAGTGTTGCCATTAGATATCAAAGGAACAAATGCCTGCAGTGTGCGATAAGGCTTTTATAAAGATCATACCATGAGAAGGAAATCACTCTGAAGGGCTGACCAATTTTGAAAGGTTTAGGGACTGGCAATATTAAGAGGTTAGGCAATACAAGAATACATGAGATGCCCAGGAACACATATTGGTTAAGGAGTGAAGCGGTGAAGCTAGGATTTGTGCCAACTCTGCAATTTCTGCATTTCAAAACTTTCTTTTCCAGTTCTAACCATGAACTAAAACAATCTAATTTTATATAGAAACAGACTTGGTAAGTACACAAATTACATTACCAAAACTGACCATTTTTAAAGAAAATATTATAGAAGGGTCTTATGCAAAATGGGAATGATTCTAGCTTCATTCTCTCCATCATCAAAGGAAGTATATAAGAACCGGCATACCAATCGATGTGATTTCACAAATTTAATCTGGGTTTGTCTTTTGTATTTTAAAGCTTTGAATACTTCCAAAACAATGGCTTGTGACATTTTCATTCAGAAACGTGCATAAAAACTTTTTCACTTTTACCAAAAAGCAAACCGCTTTTTGCGTCAAACAAGCAGACCTTAAAATATGCTTGCTTGAGGCCTGCAACATATGGTCCACTCTCTTCTGTCTACCAACCCTTCCACCCAAATGGCCTACATAAAAAGAAAGATCAAGTAATGGGCTAAGCGATACCAGCAGCATGTCAGAAAGCAAACCTCACAGCACAGTAATGTAAGATATATTAGATGATTTGACCAGGATCACAGATCATCTGCTGGCAAATCCAGGATACAAACATGAACACTGTCGTTCCATAGTCTTGAATTTGGATACTTATTCACCTCTTGGACTAATAGTTTATGCCATCGTTGGAGGTGATTGCCTAGGCTTTACAAACCCCATCTGTACAAACCAATTTCTAGACCTTCACCATATGGATGATGTTAGTTTTTATAGCAACCCCTATCTGGTACAGGAACATTGCTGATAATAGCAGATGTTGTTCTGCAAAACCAACTACATATGCAGGCAGTTTTATAAACTTCAGACATAGGAAAGGCTCAGCCAGCCCTGCTGGAATGGGATATTCTAATTTTGCATATGAACACATATCTCTGCAATGGGTGCTTCACGCACTGAGCGAACTTCTGAACCATTTTGACACTCAATTTATCAATGTACCAATTTATTGCCTATTGCACATGATCAACATAATTCCCACAGGAAGGAAAGAATGCTACAGAGTTGTGCCATAAGGAACACACAAACTATGTATACCACAGTGAACGCAGAAAGCAATACATTATGAATTGATCAAAGCAGAATGCACTTGCCAAAACAGAATGGCAATGGGTTTAGAGCCTCAGCAGCACCCCGTAAAATATTCTGACGTGTGCTATTTAAGACTGGTGAACAATGCAATCTTACTTCTTCAGATCAGCTAGCCTTGTGGGGCCCCCTTCAAGGTGGGGGCCCTGGGCAAGTGCCCCTTTTGCCCTGCAAAAAACGTCTCTGGAGCTGAACATGGAGGAGGCTGCATTCACTTTCATTTTATGTTTTCGGTGCACCCCAAGCCCATGGAAGCACAGAAAATGTAAAATGAAAGGCATGGTGCAATTATAAATACTTCGCCGGAAGCCGGCAGAGTTTTCATAATTGCTGCCACTTTCTTTTCTAGTTTCTCGTGCGGGAAACTAGAAAAGAAAGTCGCAGCAACTATGAAACCTCTGCCGGATGCTGGCGAAGTATTCATAATTGCCTGCACTTGCCTACAAGCAAAGGCGCAGAAATTATAAATACAACGTTGTTGTATTTATGATTTCCGTGGTTAGAAAACCACAAAAATCAGAAATACAATGTTGTTTTAATGATTGCGGTGCTTCAGCTTTGAGTCTCGTGGGCTCCCCCATGTCGGGGGAGTCCAGGAGACTCAAAGCGAAAGCTGCCGCAGTCATAAATACAATGCGGTTGTATTTATAAATGCTGCGGTTTTCTTTTCTCCGCTTCCAGAGGAGCCTGGGAAAATTAGAAAAGAAAACTGCAGCATTTATGAATACAATAACGTTATATTTATGTTTGCGGTGGCTTCAGCTTTGAGTCTGCTGGGCTCCCCCGACTGGGGAGCCCAGGAGACTAAAATCTAAAGCCACTGCAAACATAAATATATTTTACGTTTTCGGTGCTAAAAGAAATAAGCACTTACCTGCATGCAGCCTTCCTGCCTGCATTCTCTGCTCTCCTGCAATAATGAAGCAAAAGACACCCAGTGGTAGCTTTTGTTTATTACAGCTGGCTGGCTTTTGCTTCATCAGTGCCGCAAGGGCAGAGCTTAACAGAAGCAAAGGAGGCTAATCCATTTCACAAAATGGATGCCTCCTAGTGCTTGAAATGTGTGACTTTGAGCCTCATTTGCTCAAAAGTTTACATAAGAACTTTCTTAAAAAATATTTTTTATATATATTTTTGATCATGGCCCATCTTTTGAGCCAATACAATTTTAGCGTGAACTATCCCTTTAAGCATTCCTATGACCAGAGCACGGGATGGGTCCAAATGATCAGATCTAAGATATGCACACATGTGATCGCAACATGTACCTAGAGCAGGTGTTTGCAGTGAATTAGCTCATCAGCCTTTTTTGTAAACAATGCCAAAAGAGCATAACAAGTGATATGCTTTACATATATGCATTGTTTACTGAATAAACAAAAAGCAATGGCATTGTGACTAAGGATGTATTCTAACCTGATCCCAAGATCTGTTGCAGTGTGAGGGTCAGATTCACTAAATCTTCTTCCCCATAGCCAGTGGAGTCCCCTTGCCCAGGGAGAGCGGATACATCTCCCCATAATGAGGGGAGTCCCCCTCTGCCATCATCTAGCCCTCTCGTTGACACATGGCAGAATTTTTTCACAACTTCTATGGCTCTTGTAAAATCCAGCCTGGGAGCAGGTGGAAGCCACAGGATCCACGGGTGGAAAGATACAGTGGAACTATTCATGATTGCAAGTCCTGTCGAGGAACAACCTCATCAGTAATTAGGAAAAGCAATGTGCAGCTTAAGCTCATTGACTTCCACATACCCAGAGGCTTGAGAGAGCAAAAATGCAAAGAAATGAGAGACGGCCGCAAGGACATGCAGAAATGCGGAAGGAGGTTGGGGCTTCTGCTTGATCCTAAAATGGTGTCTCTGCCTTAAAGCAACAGAGCTATGAGCGGGACATTTAAGTGAGACTGATCACTTAATTACACACAAAACCTAATCAGAATGATTACCCACCAGCCCTCACCCTGGAATAACAACTGCCAAACTAGCTTACAGGGAAATTAGATCACACAAATCCAAATGGAAGACTGAGGGGAAATCAGTCCAAGGGCAAGAAGGGTGGAGGTAGGAGCAGTGGCCATTGGGAGTAGTCAGTGGAGAGATCTGAAGGTCCTATAGCTGAATGGTTGGCGGAGAAAGCATGATGGCCTAAGAGAGTAGAGATGACTAGGTGAGCTAAATTGCCTCATACAGCTCAACGGCTGTAGAGGAGTGAGGGACACAAGAGAGCTGAATAGCTGAAGAGAACGTAATAGGCAAAGAAAGCTGAATAACCGAAGAGAAATGGATGACCCTTAGAGCTGAATGGCCTATTAGAGCTGAGTGATCTAGGGCAACTGAGTGGAACTGAACGACTCAAGAAAGATGACAGGCCCGAGAGAGCCGAGAGGCCCAAAAGGGCTGAATTGTCCCAACTAGCCGAATGGTTCTAGACAGCTCAATAGCCTAAGAGAGCTTAGCGGCCCAAGATATTAGTTTCCCAAGAGAGCTGAGTGGCCTAGGGGTGCTAAATGACCCAAGGAAGATGGAAGACACAATAATGCTGAGTGGCTCAAGAGTCTTGAGTGGCCAAGACAACTGACAGGTCTAAGAGAGTTGAATAGACAGAGAGAGCTGAGTGGCTGAGTAGAGCTGAGAACATTGTGAGAGGCAGGAAGCTGCATAGTATTGAGCGAGCTGAGAAACCTGAGAAAACGGAGTAGCTTGAGAAAACTGAAAGAATGGAGTAGCTTGAGAAGCCTGAAAGAACGGAGTAGCTTGAGAAACCTGAGAGAACAGAGTATCTTGAGAAGCCTGAGATAGTGGAGAAGCTTATATAGCTGAGATACCAGATGGTGACAATCGTCATGGGATAAAAAATATGAAAGGAATGAGCGTGCAAGCCCAATAGGGAACCAAGGGTACGAAGCGGTCAAAGAGATCTGTGAGAAGAGAAACCTCCCCCTCAGAGCAACCCAACCAGACGGTGGCTCAGCTTGTAGAGATAGTCAGCTAGGAACCTTATTCTTGAAACAGTTCAGAAGGGTACACTGGGCACTATACCCCTGGGAGAGCCTGGGCACCAAATGCCCAAGAGATTCAAAGAAAGCATAGAGGGCTGGGCACTATATCTCTGAGACGGCCAAGCATAGTGACGAGGGCACCATATTCCTAAAGCAGTAAAGCACAGCGCACAAGGTACTGTACGCACAAGCTTCTGTTTCGGCTTCAAGAAGCAGGCTGGGTGCTATGTTCCTGAGACTGTGCTAAGGTGACAAGACATGCTCTGGGCGCTATATTCCAATGAAGCATACCAGGCGCTACAATCCGGGAACCAGACTGTGCAATTAAAAAGAGAACTAGAGAGAGACAAATGTCCTTATCAGATAAGAAGAACCTGACACATTATAGTTTGTCCTTTCTCTACATCTTTTGTTTAGGTCGTTTGTAGAATGTAACATCATCGCCTTTGTAGAGAAACTTCTAGAGCCAATTTACATTACCCGTCCAGACAATAATAAAGTCTTTAAAGCATATATCAGTATATCAGGTGTCATTAAACTAAAACAATTAAGGCAATGTCACATGGGACAGCAGTGACCAAGTAGGATGCCAAGATCACATGGTTTTATTGCACTAGGTTTATTTGGGGAAAAAAATAAAGAACTGTCAGGATGATCTCCTTCGGGGACATGTTTCTCCCGCCTATGTAGGTGGCCTGGCCCCTCACCCTCTGGTGTTAAATTTCCATTCCTCATAGTTCCTGAGAGGTTGCTCGAGCTCCCCACTTTTGGTATTCCAGGGACTAACGGGGTTCCCAACCCCTCTGGTCCCTCCAGTCTTTAGACTTCCCAGCAGGATTTGCCACCTCTTTCTTCTCTGGTATTGTGGCTAAGGGATTCCCTGAACTCTCTCCTTCCGTTGGTGTCTAGGTGTAGGCTTTTTGAGGTCTTGAACCCCTGAACTAATGCTGTTTCAAGACCTCCTGAGAATGCAGGTCAGTGGTCATGGTCGGCAAGGAGATATAGAGATGGGTCATACTCTCTGCCCTGGACAAATTACTCCCCCACTATTTAGGCCTGCCCAGGGCTCTCTCGGCCCTGTGGAATCTGCCTTTTCTAGCCAGGCCCTAGTCTTCCTCACTCTCTCTCTTCATTCATGAAAATCTCTGCTTCCTCCTCACTACTTCTGTACCTCTCTTCTTTGATGTTACCATAGCCTCCCTTTTATTCCCACACATGGGTGCCCAGCCAGTCCTATCCCCTTCTTGGCTAAATCTCTCTCCGCCTATCACTTTTAACGACCAATCATTAACTCCAGATCTACCCATCGACTTTCTGTACCCTCTCTTGCAATGTTACTGTTACGTAGCAGCTCCCAGCCTTCTTAGGTTGACTTGCCAGGTTTATTGCATGCTTCTTAGGTGTCTTTACAGGCAGTCAATCAGGTTACTTTTAGGTTACATAAAGGACATTAAAAGACACTGGCAGCCCATCACCCAGGCCTCTGCTGACCAACTGACCAGGTTAGAACATCTACCCATGCATTCCATCACTCAGGCATAAACACTCCACATGACATCACAACATTCCTTCTGCAAAGCCAATCCATACACAACACATCTCCTCCCCTTACATTGCACATCACACACAGCAAAATGTTACACAACACATCTCCCCTCTTCCGACAACAGCGCAAGACATTACACAACACATCTCCACACACACCAACATAAGCCATTCACACCGACTCGCATCATCAGGGCTAGCACACAACACGTGCTCTGACACTCTACCACTCACCTCATACCCAATGCACTGGCAAGGCACACCAGGACCAACAACCAATATCACTGTCACACTTCGGACCCTGATGAGTTTGGAAAGAGTCATAGAAGCGCACACAGTACAGCTAAACACAGCCGCACCACATGTGCAGAGACAAAAAATCTAATTATTTGTGGTAAATAAAGCACAAAGTCGGGGTAGTGTTTGACCATGCAATGCCTAATACCACAGAAATGTCCATACCAAAGTCGCGGGCGCTACCACCCGTACACAGATACCCCTACACCTACTGGGGGCGCTACCACCCAGATACCAAACCAATCACCTTGCATGACTAACTTCAGTCACACCCCGACAATTGGTGGCGCTACCACCTCACACAGCCATACGTGGAATAACCATGCATAACCTATTATAGTCACGCCCCGACGGAACTGGTGGCGCTACCACCAGTAACACACATACATTGTTTAACCATGCGCGACTCATCACAATCACGCCCACACCAAACTGGAGGCACTACCCCCAGATACCATACCAAGTGGCACTACCTCTCAAATACCCTTGTGGCATACCCATCCACATCCATACTGTTTGTTAGGCTGAAGGCGTTACCCCCAGCAACCACATTGAGAGGTAAGATGTGCTGTCCTGGCACTCACACCATCAGCAACCATACTTATAAATTTCATATAAGCTTCACCCAAAACCAAAAACATGGGAGGCACTACCCCCTCAATCACCAGACAACCATATCAACACCCATACAAGGGATACTTGAAGGCGCTACCCTCAAAATGACTAAACTGCCCGGATCCATACAGATCTTCCATACCCTACTCCATACATCACATATTACACAATATGTAGTTCACATTGCAATATTTTCAACATTAGTATGGATGCATTTCTTAAAAGACACTATATATGTCATGAAGCCCAAACCAAATCCATTCCTAAAAGTCCATGTCGCTATTTAGCGACCTAAATGCTGAAAATCCTCAAAAAGTTACTTCTAGTCTCTGAAACATTAGATGCCATGAACTGACCCAAATCTAATCCTAAAAGTCCATGTTGTCAACTAAAAGTCCATGTTGTCATGGGACAACGTAAATGCTGAAAATCCTCAAAGAAGTCAAAAACTAAACATTCGGGAAACCCATTCTTCCATACTCATTTTGGACCATACCATATACTTTACTCCATACTAAATGTCCATGTCGCTTGCTGCGACTCTAAACTGCAAATCCTCAAGAGTGTTAAATCTAAAACACACTCATCACATCCAAACCATACCCACCCATACTTAAAAACAAAACACCAGATACCAGCCTGAAATCCATCTATATGCATCAAAGTAAATGAAACACAGATAAGCACCTAAGCAAAATACACGCTAGGATGCTCCACATAGTACATTTTCCTTCAATCCATAGAGCAAGCAACTTCAACCATTTTACCCGAGTCCTTAGCTCCATTACTTAAAGCATACATAGTTTTACCCAAATCCAGGCTCCATGGATCTGTCCCACGCCGTACCATGTCCAAACACCTCCATTGTGCAGATGGGTCCACAATGCTGCCAAACTGCACAGCTTTTACCAACTTCCATTACGTATTCCGATCCCCTGCATTAGTACTCATTGCAGGTTTGTCCAACCACTCCAATCCTTTGACCACCAGACCTTCTATGTACCGCTGTCTTCCCATATGGGACCCAGCTCAAACTCTCCAATGCACAGATGGGACAGTCTCCCCTAGTTGAAAGTGCAGTAATGACATGCACATAAGCCCAGCTATGATGTTAGACTTCAGTGCACATAACCAGAGCAGCAGTTTGTATTGCACATCACACACAGCAGTTATTCTCCAGACCATCAGACTCCTCTCTCCTGCACAGGAGACTTGCTTCACCTGCCATGCAATTCATGCCCAGCATCCCAGCGCTATGCATCTTCCATTAATTGGCACCCCAAAACTGGAAAGAGGACTCCATAAAGATGTCCCTGGATAATAATAATCCGGCTAATAACCAATCCGTTGTTCCCTCTCCTGCTGATGGAAAAAACTCCCCTTTCTTCAACTTAAGAGTTGGCTTCCCTTTTTCAGCCCTGCAGTACCTTGCCACCCTGGATGATGGGCCTTACATCATTTGGGGGCAGTGTTGTCCTCTTCTTCCTTCCTGCACCCCCTGCAGCAGGGCACCAGCTTTACATCTGTTTCACGCGTAGATTCTCCTTTTAAAAGACCAACTTGTCGCCATTGTTACGAAGCAGCTCCCAGCCTTCTTAGGTTGACTTGCCAGGTTTATTACATGCTTCTTAGGTATCTTTACAGGCAGTCAATCAGGTTACTTTTAGGTTACATAAAGGACATTAAAAGACACTGGCAGCCCATCACACAGGCCTCTGCTGACCAACTGACCAGGTTAGAACATCTACCCATGCATTCCATCACTCAGGCATAAACACTCCACATGACATCACAACATTCCTTCTGCAAAGCCAAGCCATACACAACAGTTACCAGTGTCTTTGTTACCACCACCTCTTTCTCCAATCCCAATGTTACCTCCTTCTTCTGTTCTACCTCTGGTCATACCACCTCCTTCCTCACCTCCTTCAACTCTTCCCTCCTGCTCCATTCAAGATGTTATCACCTTCTTGCTCAGCTCCACTCCCGAAGTCATCTTCTCTTCCCTCATCCCTCCAGCACTCACCGGCTCTTCCCGTTCCACTCCTGGCATGATTGCTTCTTTTCTCACTCTTTCTGCTCCATATACCTCCCCCTACTCTCCTCTGCCACCAATGTTCAAGTCTCCTCCACCACTGCCACCTTCTCCTTGTCTTCTGCAGCTTTCCAGCCTTCATCTTCTACAACCCACACTGTCAGACAGGCTTGTCTGGCTTTTACACTTTACTCACTCCTCACTTTGGGTAGAACTTCCGCTAGGATAAGTTAGATGTGGCGGCGGGGGTAGAGACCTAAGCTATATGTGATGGAGCCGCCATCTTGGATTTTAGTCATGTCCTTTATAGCCTCCTTGGGTTTTCTGGGAGTAGTTGTTTCTGCTGCCTGTGGTTTCCTGTGGGTGAGTTAAGTTGTGAACACATGCTGGGTAAGGTTTTTATTCTGTCAGATTCAAGTTATATGATGCGTGAGTGGAGAATGTTGGTACATTTGTTCTGCAACGTCGGCATTTATTGCTGAACACTGCAGAAGTTGGAGCACCCTTTTAAGCGCCCGAATGCAAACAGAAATGACTGTCCCTTCAGGGCTACCACAATCATTGCGGGTGCTGCAGGAGTCGAAGTATGGTCCCCTTCTGGTTGTCCGCTGAGCTGGCAGTGGTGGCCGTGTAGCTCTTTCTTTTCTTATCTAACTGTGTGGCAGCCATTCTCCTTAAGGCGAAGTTGCCTGCTTTCATGGTGAGACTCTGGGATTGGCTGCTGTGGGCTGCGGGCTCTTTCTCCTCAGGAGGAGTATGTTTCCTAATCCTGACACCTTTTGGGACTAATGTAGTGATCAGGGGTGCGTCCCTATACCACCTGTGACCGCAACATCCACTGCTTCGGGTGGCACCCAGCCTCCTGAGTGACTGCCCTGGTGGTTCTCAGAGCCAGGCTGTGGACTTTGTCACTGTGCCAAAAATAAGTGCCAGGGCTCTAATACTTTCTAGCATGCCCGTGACATATCAAGACAGGCAGCTCCCCACCCATTGTTGCCTCCAACCACGGCTGCTCCCCTCCATGTTAACATATAAGGGGTTAAAGCTGCAACTCCCACCGGCTCTTTGGAGTTGACCAGTGTATTGACTATGACTAGCATTCCCGTTATGTCTTGATATGAGACAAATGTATAAGTGTATTTTTAAACACAATCCTGGTAAACATTTTGTTCTGATTCTATAGAAGATTCTTGTATGACTGACAGTAAAATAATAACATTGCCAGAAAAGCACATCATAATCAATCTGAGTCTAAGGCAATAAGTGCTGGTGCACAGAAATAAGTGCCAGGGCTCAGAAATAAGTGCTGGTGCTCAGAAATAAGTGCCAGGGCTCAGAAATAAGTGCCGGTGCTCAGAAATAAGTGCCAGAGCTCAGAAATAAGTGCTGGTGACGAGAAATAAGTGCCTGGGCTGAGCCCTGGCAAACACCCCCATGCATTATGCACGGCTCCTGATGACATTTGAGAACGATGTCTAGGCCGCTCTACATTGGAACTGACTTCCCGGGCTTCTATGCCTGACTCACAATCTGGTGCTGTTTAAGAAACAAATCAAACAAACCTGTTTAACCTCAACCCCAGGGTAAACTCGGTACCCCCTTGCCTACTCTGCCTGATCACCCACCCCACCGTAACTCTTGACCCTGTTTGTCCTTTATATGCAATCTGAGGCCCATGGGCATGTGGTGCTTTATAAATGTAAAAATAAATAAATAAAACATTTGGGCAGAAATCCCAACCTGACTTGGAGCAAAGGTGTCAGCCTGACCTATGCCTAGGGAGGTTTGGGAGAGTTTTCTGGCACAGCAGATTAAAAAATAAGGGGTCAAATTATGCATGTTACAGTACAATTTTTATAAAGATCACATAAAACAGCGCAGCATTTGCAAACAATTCTGATCTGTGACAAATGAGGTATTGCAGTACTTTATCAGCTGGGTTAAAAACAGTGCCTCGTAAGTGGTCTTTGCAACACATCATGTTTTTGGTCCAATCAGGTGAATAATTGAAAAACTGGACGCACTGCAGATAGATATTTGTGCCACATCACTGAAGCAGTGCCTGGTACATTGTGCCACTACCACAAAAGGGACAGTTTCCATCATAAATCACGTACAGTAGAAAATACACCAGGTTTTCATGTGCTAGTCGGTATAATTGGGTTGCTGCTCATATAACCCCTCTGCAAAGACCTCTCCTCTTCGCTCCTCTACCGCTAACTCCCTCAGCTGGGCGTAGATCTCTGTCTTTGGCTGGGGTCTCCCCCTGGAACAGCCTGCCTGCCACTCTAAAACTTGAGGAGAACCATCTCCAGTTCCGGAAGCACCTCAAGACCTTCCTCTTTGCTTCTGCCTTCACCCGCCCCCCCCCCTCTCCCCTGCTGATCTGTTCTCTCCTGGCACCGTGCACCTGGGCCCAGGTACCTGCTCACCCTGCCACCCTCCCTCACTGCCTCCGGGCTACCCCTTGCACTGGGGTCTGCATCTGTACCCATACAATACCCCCCTTTTCTTCCTGCACTTATCTGACCTACCCTGTCTGCTGCCTTAAACTCAGCACTTGCCACTTGCTGGCTGCACTACTGCTTTTATTTTTTATTTATTTATTATTATTTACTCTGTTCTCCTTTTGCTCCGCACTTTCCACTTTTCCCCTCTTCCTTGCACTTTTCCCCTCCCTCTCTCCCATGCACTCGCGCATTCTCAATGTCACTGGGCCTTGTTCTCCCCTGTTCCCCTCCCTTGCCCTGTCGCACTCTGAAACACTTGTGTATGAGCGCAATAGAATTAAAATATCAATTCAATTCCAAATATACTGTGGTGCTCCTAATTAAACTAGAATTCGGTTCAATACGCCAGCTTGGCAGTGTCCACATTGTCTGGGCAATCTCCACATTTCCCAGACAGTTTCAAGCAGCCACACCAAAATACATATTACTTTGCCAGGTTCGGCAGTGGCACTCTAATTTTTCTCCAGCTACACAGTGGCGCGACAAAAATGTGCCGCTAGGTTCACATTGCCATAAAAAAAACGTATCTCGGTTTCAGTGGTGGTAAGCTGTATTTCCCAGCTAGGCTCCTTGCCATGCTGGGTTCCAGTGTGCACCTATTGTCACCAGAAAATTCCTTGCATGCAAGCACATTGATATGCTAGTTTTCCAAATTCTCCCAGAAAACAACTGTGCCAGGTTCACAATAATCACAGAAGATTGCAATGACAGCTTTTCCCCCCAAGTACGCACTTTGTGTGTAAGTCTGTAAATTGCCTCTCGAAAAGTGTTGTGCCCTCTTAAACCGTGCCATAAGAACCTCCCTTCAGGTAAGCACATTGTTATTCTTGATTCCTCTTTGCCCCTTGAAATGACCGTGCTCCAAACTAATGACAACAGTGCCATTCATTTATTTGTTGGTTTCTTATAACACACTTAATACGCTTCTGAGTGCGGATTCGGGATTCGAACCTCTGGTGCTCTGCCTGGACTTGCTTCCAAGACCAGCACGTTGCCCCTGTGGTATCCTCCGTTCACGTGTCATCCTTGTTTCGCTTTATTGAAGTACATTGTCATGTTTGTTTCTACATTACTTCAAGAAAAGGAACATGCCAGGCTGCCATTATGCTCTGAAAATTGCCATGCTGTTGTCAACAGTGCTAGTCTAGTTTTCCGCCAATGCTAGTCCAGTTTTCCCCCAATGTTAGTCCAGTTTTCCCCCAATGCTAGTCCAGTTTTCCCCCAATGTTAGTCCAGTTTTCCGCCAATGCTAGTCCAGTTTTCCCCTAATGTTAGTCCAGTTTTCCCCCACTCAAGCACATTTTTATGCTGGTATCTACATTGAGCCGAACGAGTAGGAGGAAAGAAGGAGGAGATTAATAAATGAACCCTTTTAGAGGACCAGTTAAAGAGGAAGAACGCGAGAGAAGGAGCAGATGAATGGTGGAAGATAGGAAATTGGGGAGGGTCATCAGAGGTGTTGAGGCATGCAGGATGCTGAGGAGGCACTGTATGAGTGAGCAGTATAAGGGTAGTTGGGGCATGAGCAGTAACCCCCCCCCCACCTCCCACAACTCCAACTCCTGCTGGTGATAAAAAAGGAGTCAGACAGGGTTATGTCCAAGCTCCGTTTCTTCATATCATATAAACGGTTCCATGTGTTTATAGCGAAAAATAAATATTGAAATGAAAATATAATGAAAATCTAATAACGAAAACACAAATAACAAAATGCATAGGGTCCAAGGTAATGTGTCCTTATACCGAAAAACAACCAACCACAGATGTATATACCGAAACCATAGTGTTACCAAGAAAGTACAGAAGAAACAGACAAAACGAATAATACTTTGGAAGGATGGCATTACGAAATAAGACACATATTCTAAACAAATAATCCAGGATTATGGAGTTTTTTGAAGCATTTGAAGAAAGAACAATCCTTCCAAGAAATGCTACTAGCACAGTCAATTACAAGAGAAGAAACAGGAGTACATAGAAAAAAAATATAGAGATGAGCAAACACATTTCAAAGAATGTATTCAGAATTTTGGCAAAATAGATGAAATTGCATATTTGCAAAGCGTGGCATTTAATATAAAACACTTAATGTTAAATGTTAAAGGTATTTGTACCACGCACCGTCACCAACGGAGTTGGTCCCCAGGCGCTCTGGCGGATCTGCAAATGAGAAGGTGGGATGGGTTAGTAGGTGAAGCGGGAGTAGGATAGTGAGAGGAGTGGTGTTCTGTTGGCAGCTTCAACTCGGTATACAGCGGGTGCTGAGCTTCGGTGCGAGTATTGGATCGATGTCAGTCCTCGTGTGCTGTTGGTGTTGCTTATGTGTTGTTGCGGTGTTATGAAGTGCGTGCGGGTTGTTGTGCGAGAGATGATTGTGTGAGATTTTTGAGTGAGATAAGTCTGCAGAAATGCTGAGTTTTTTGTTAGTCAGTTTGTATGAAGGTTAACAGAAGTTCAGAAATCTGTCCGAGTGTGGCACTCGCCAATCCTCCCAATTTCATCGGGTTGTTCAAAAGGGCTACGCCTGGCAGGGTTTGGTTTATGTGGGGCGCTCCCTGTGCTGTTCTAACATGCTTTGTAAGTGTTATGATTGCTCCTTGCCGTTCTATTCTAGCCAGCTCTGTAGGTGTTCTAATGCTGATGGATTGATTAATCTGGGTTTGGTGTCTATTCTTCTCCTTCGGTGCTGGGGCTGGTGTAGCGGACTCCTCTCAAACTTTCTATCTAAATGCATCTGCCAGTTTGGATGTGGTCCATCAGGGGGGAGTGGGTGAGACCTTTAGGACTTTCGTCTGGGTCTGATTATGTGATCAGTCTCTAGAGTTGTGGCTATTTCCCATGATATCTTATGGTCTGTCGTGTGGTCGGTTCTTTGGGTTTAGTGTTTGTCCATTTGAGAGTGGCCGAGGTTGGTGTTATTTTCGTTGTAGTTTTAATGGGGTGGCCATTCTAGTGCGTCGCTGTTGTTACGCTGTGATGGTTACGCTAGGTGGTTTGTTGTGTTAATAAAGAAAAAAAGACTTACCAAGAGGTGTCCAGAAAGCAGATTTATTCAAGTGTCATTGAAAAGCAAATCCAATTAAATCCAAAGAAGAATCCGGAACCCAGGAAAAAAAAATCCTCATCAAGGATTCAAGACATGAAGAAAACCAATAAAAATGTGTAAAAGAATCCAAGAACAGTGAAGAAATCCATCCGAAAAGAAAATAATCCAGCGAGCCAGAAGCAATCGCAGGAAACCCAAAGAACCAGTCTCAGTCCAAATCCACGGACCCAAATGTGAAGAAATCCTGCAAAACGACAAAGAAAAACCACGAAAAAATAAATGAAAAAGGGAACCCCAGAGAAAGCTGTCCAATCGCGCTCTGAAACACTTGTGTACGAGCGCGATAGAAATAAAATATCAATCAATCAATCAATCACGTATAAAGTTGAAGCAAAAAAATGAGGTTGCAGTGTTTCCGTTCGAAATACATTGGAAAGAGTGATACCGACTGGCGAAAAACAATATTGCAGTTGATAAAACTTAATATTGAGTACGTTTTAAATATTATAAGATAAAATACAATTCAATAATTCGTTATTTATGTTATTCAATAAACGTTATTTCATTATTTTAAATTCAATGAAAATGTTTTCGTTATTTTTTCTGTTGTTATCACTGTAGAGCCATATAAACTAATGCTCTTTATGGTAGGTTGTTTAAGGTGAATGCTGATGTGTCTGCAACTAGTCTCAGGAACATACCACTTTTGTCTTAGGTTGATGTTAGTGGTACCATCCAGGACCCAAGGGGCGCTTCAGTCCCTGCTAAATGTATATGCTAGCTTTATGTGTGGAAACATCTATGTGGGGAAGATGAATCCTCATTTAAATCCCCTTTGTCCATTCTGTCCTGATCAAATTGAGACTTTAATGCACTTCATTCTATTTTGTCCTTGTTATGGCATTCTTAGAAAGTACACATATACGATAGGTTTCCTGGTTCCAATCCTGGTCTCACAGGGTCCACATATATATTAAACATGCAAAATTATCAGGACTGATATGTCAGATCCCGGGAGGATAGCTCAGCGGCAACGTGCGCCTTCTTGGAAGCAAGACGTCATGAAGCAACACAGATTCGATCCACGGGTCCGAGCTTAGAAACTTCTGGTTGTTTAAGCGCATTATAAATACAACTAAGACCAAAAAAGGAAACAATTACGCAACTAAGAAAACAAACAATTCCTGTAACAGCGTCTGGATGCCCGCGGGCTATGTGAGCACTTTAAAAATGTAAAATAAATTAAAAAAGATCGGCCATTTCTTTTATTAGACCAGTAATCTTCAAAGATATTCACAATTTTATTCCAAATAAAAACATTTAAAAAACCATCATAGAGGCATAAACACAAGGATTCATCAATATATAAACAATAGTCTCACATACAATGACAACACATTATAAAAACAGTATTATATCTATTCACGGGAAAGGCAACACCTGATTTCATCTGGTTACAAAATCTTGGAGCCATTTTCTCTCTCAATTGACGTGTTGTATTTCATTCCAGGGATCTATGCCCATTCCTCTTACCACAAACACATATAATTCAACAATTAGCATGAATCTTTATTCCTCACGAAAAAAGTCGACACCCCATTGTTTCGGCCCATGCAAGCCATTTAGGGCTCCAAATGCAAATGGCCTTAATCAGGACTAGCGATTACCTGATATAACCCACAACATTTATTTTTTACTTATTTATTGTTTGCCTGTTAGGCACTTATACAATAAGAATATACTGTTTAAAAGCGCTCACAGGGCAAGGAGGGAGGTTGGTAAATACAATTACAACAGAGGGGGAGGAGGGTGAGGGACCTTTGTGGTAGAATATCTGCAGCGAAGAAACAGATGGAATTGCCAAGTTTAGAACGAACTTAAATCTTCATTCAATACCATAATGTCATTTAGCCTGTTGTATAAATCGCACTAAACTACCTACATTCTGGTAAGCTTCCGATCCGCTTCTGTGCCCAAAATGTATTTCAGAGTACCTACATCAACATACCAGAGAACATTAGTTCACTCCTCATTGCCCTAGGCTACATATATATGCCTAAATTAGCACATTTCCTCCATAGTGCTCACATCCAAGTCACGGTGTTCCATCTATTTTTCTAGCAGACTCCAAAATCACTGTCTCCCTTCGATGATAGGTGGATATTAAGGCCTCATAGTGGTCGGGTTCATCCTGTTTTGCCTGACCCATCTGTATTTACAATACACAAAGCAACACAAATATTGTCCAAAGTGTTGTTATCCGTATGCAGGCAAAGGATCTGACTTGTATGCGGGCCAGGTTCGATTTGATTTGATTTTGATTTTGATTCATTTCTTACGCGCACCAAGCAAGCAATTGCATTTGGGCGCAGATGTTAACTATATGTTATATATTTAGCTGTGGAGGCTTAGGGTCACCATGGTTACTTAGGTTCATTTGAATAGGAATGTTTTTAATTCTTTTCTGAACGTTGCCAGTGTAGTGCATGAACGGATGTCAAAAGGCAGCTGGTTCCACAGCTTGGGACCGAACACGGAGAACCTCCTTTCTCCTTTAGAGGTGTATTTTGTCGGAGGGACACAAAGCAGGAGTTTGTCTCCTGAACGGAGGTCTCTGGTAGGGTAATACTGGTGGATTCTCGTGTTAAGGTATCTGGGTGCGAGTTTGTGGTAACATTTATAAACCAGACATGCCACCTTGAATTTAATACGGTCCTCCACCATCAGCCAGTGGAATGCTTTTCGAGATGAAGAAACGTGATCTCTTTTGCCCAGATGGGCAGTTAACCTCACTGCCGCATTCTGGGCTTTTTGTAGTCTTCTGGATGACCAAGGGCCTGCTAGCATATGAAGAGCAGTCGGGCTACAGAGCCTAGTTCAGACTCTGGTGTAATCACAGAAGGTAACGGCAGAGGTGATTCTACCAGTGTCCTTCTGCCCAAGGAGATTCTGGTTCCATCTGGTAATGGGGCTGGCGATCGCTCTGGTTTCCCAGCTTCCAGGGTCTCCCCGTCGGTTAATACTGACCCCAGGGGACTTGGGGAACAGGTTAGGGTTGGGGGGATTGGAGATTGAAAGGGACGTCTTGAGAAGATAAAGTCTAGCTCTGCTATTTGCTCAGAGAGTGCAGTGCACGAGGAGCATAGCGACCTTGGAAGTGTATGATAGACAGGCAAACCTGTCTGCATGGTATGGTACAAGAAGAAAAGGTTGCAGGCGCTACAGTGTTCACTTCCCTAGTTTATGCAGTTCTTGAGAGATGGGTTGAAAATAAATGTGGCTTTTGCACCTTGAACACACAATACAATTTACTTCTTATATACCGCTACACACCCATAGCTCTCAGTGCGCGGTAATAACAGAAGACAGTGGGCCTCATTACAAGGATGGCGGTAGAGGTTTAACGGCGCTGGTAGAGCTACCGGCGCCGTTATCCCTCTACCGCCGCAGTACAAGGTCTGCTCGTGGGTAAAACCGGGCGTCCTTTGCGGGACCCGCGAGCAGACCAGGATGCCAACAACGGGCCCGTCATTAAAGGGCATGTTGTTAGCATGCTCCCCATTGTTAGGCGGAAACCTGTGCAGTTCCCTCTGGGACCACTGCAAAAGATTTAGGACTACAGGTGTTTGGCAGTAAACCCACTTGGTAGCAGTCTGTACCACACAGATTCACTTGGTAGCTGTGGCTGAGCAGTCAGACTTCCCTCAAGAAGAGTTAGGCAGTATGTGGAGTATACAAAATAGGGCAATCTACACAGTAGAACAAGTAAACAGGGAACAAGGCTTCAGTGTAAAGATAGAAAGGTATTTATTTATAACGACACATCTATGGAGAACACTCTGGCACTAATACGGCAAACAACTTCAATCACAATTACTAATACGAAGAAAAAGATCAATCCCCTAACAATAGTTCGACAAGTCTAGGTTCACCGGCATCACTTATTTGCAGACAGAGGTGTATGCTTTAACCTAGATGACACTCTAGTATTCGTTAGGACGGGAGAGAAAAATAAGGCAGGTTATGAAATCAACTCGGTACCAATACTTTACGGACAAATGCAAGGCAAGTAAGGCAGGGTCTACTGCAGATCACAAAGTTCAGAGGCCAGGCCCACTCGGAGAGAGGCAAGGCGATATGTCCCAAAAAGTGTCTCAGTGGAAATGCGCTTCAAGTCTTTATCGCAAATTGTTATGGAAAGATTGGACCAGTTCAGAACAGCAAGTTAAAGAAAGCTTGGAGGCGACCCAAGGGACAAGCGAGGATTAAGACACCTCACTCTATCTGGCAGAAAGGGAAGCCAGGCGGACACGGTACCTTGTTTGTGGAGAGACAGCTACGGCGGGGGCAGTTGTTCCTGGTGGTGGATGCACGTCGGGTCTTTGCCAAGAGTAGAGATGATCTTGTCGTCGAAGAAAAGTGAAGTCCGGTGCACCACAATGGAAGAGACCAGCCGCGGAGTGCTCCGTCACAAGACACCACCTTTTGGTCGCGGTACAGGGGTAGTGGCTATCCGGTTGCCGGGGTGTTCTGCACGGGTAATTCGACCACTGCGTCCTGGAGCGAAGAAAAAGCAAAGGGGACTGGTTGTTCCCACCAGTCAGGGGAAGAGACTCTCCGGCAGGGAGATCTCCTCTGTCGTCGGGAAGTGGTGAGTCGGTTCAGTAGGGCTCCACCGGAGGTGTCGTCGTTGCAGGTCGGCTCAGCTTTACCCTCATCGGATTCTTAGGTCCTGTGGCGACTTCTGAAGATCCAGTCCCAAAAGCCCTGCTTTAATGCAGAAAACCCCCATTCATTCAGCCTAGCTGTCAATCAAAACACGCTAAGTGGTGAGCGGGGTGGCTCACCACTTGGGCCAATCACACCAGAGTGCGACTGGAGTTGGCAAGGCAACTCAGTCCAGGGTGCCTAAACCCCCTCCCACACCCCTGTGGTAACCCAGACAGAATGGCACCACTTTGGAGGGTCTTTGTACAGAAGCCCGCCAAAAGTGGAACAAAGGGCTCAACCTTTGGTTTAGGAGTCACAGAGACGAACACAGACGCCATTTTAAAAACCGAGTTCTGGCAGAAAATACCATCCGATAGACTTATTTAAGATAAGTAAACCGGTGGTATGTTAGAGATTAACGAGAAAAAGTATCAATCTCCAACAATGGGAAGAATCCCATAGGATTATATTCGGGGTCGAATATAACAAGTAGTTTCCACTGCCACCAGCCAAAACTCGACGAGGGGGGACGGGACAGTGCCCCCTCGAATAACAGACCCAGGAGTAATCGAATTACCCCTACTAGTACGTCCACAATAGGATGGTTTGTACTAGTTCTGTTAGTAAATTTAGGTCTAGTAAAGCCAATGGTGACTTTACATGCCCGGGGAGACAGTAGTCAGTCCCCGGGTATGGAGTCTATGATGGAGGTCCTCTAGGATGCCCCAGTGCTACGGCACGGAGGGTGCAGTGTAACACACATAGCAAAACATATGAGACCCTATGGAGTAAAAACCCCATAGCCCATAGAACACATTGACATTCAAAGGAATTACACACATTCATGTCCAAGAGTGGGAGAAAAAGAGTCTCACTCTTGGCAGGATGGAAACAACAAACTCCAAAAATCCAGCAAAGCTGCTGGGGGACTCACTAGGTTAGGAAATTTCAGCCTAAACAGAGAATTCTCCCTAACACCCATTCCCATTGAGCCCTATGCACAGGGTCTGGGTCCCAGGAAAGGGAATTACCGGGGCCCTCCAAGGTCGGAATGGCCCGGTAATTCCTCATTCCTGGAACCCGGACCCAGTATGGGGGTAGCCCTCCATACTCGCAATGAGGGCCCTCCATACTCGCAATGAGGGCCAGTGTTATCCCACAAAGTGGTACTCAATTTATCGACCTCGGAAGGATGAAAGGCTGAGTTGACCCTGCTGGGATTCGAACCTCCCACAGCAGGCTACGCACAGATATCATGGACGAGCGCTGAGCTCTCTGTGCTATCAGAACGGCAATGGGCTGCCATATGGGCAGCCAGGGGTCCTTGGGACACTGATTCGGAAAAGGAGAAACTTCTTTATAAATTGCCTGTTAGTCTCGCAAATTGCAGACAGGTCAGGTGGCCCGGCTTTCCTGGTGGGGCTTGCCCCTTGGTGCTGGGGTTTTTGCAGGAGACTCATCTTCAGCCTATTGGTAGTATTATCTTAAAGTTCCCTGACATTAAAAGCAGTGTTTCTGGTGGCTATCACATCGACAAGAAGGCTGGGAGAGAGAAGGGCCCCATTGCGTACACCTCCGCATTTAATAATACAGGAAGAGGTTGTTTTTTGTTTGTTATGTAACTCAGCTTTTTGGCAAGGTGGTGTCAAAGTTCCATTTGCCACAGGAAACCTTTTTCTTAAACCCGCCATCTCCCGAGGAAGCTCGATGGCACTTTTTGAACGTACGCAGGTCCTTGTTTATGTACTTGGACTTTTGCTGCCTAAGGGGTGTCAGGGAGGATCCGCCAGGGGTATGTCAGCGTCATAGGGGGAGGGCTGCAACCTGGGCAGACCCAAACACAATCACAAGGCACTATCGTCTGCTCGTGCACACTTGTGAGCCGAGTTCCTTTTGTGGGGATTTAGGTGGTCTTGTTGGATGGGCCTCAAATAAAATGTTTTTTGGTTGTGCGCAGAGAATACATTCTCGTCAGAGTCTGATTGTCAACCCATGTCAAAGTATTTGGTATATCTTACTAGTAAGCACTGAGCGAGAAAGAGGGACGTGGCGATAATGATTCGACTACTTACCAGTAATCATTATTACTAGCGCCCTTCTTCCTCGTCACAGTACATACGACTAGGCTCCCCCCCCCCCCCCCCCCCCCCCGAAAGGGATAGCATCTTGGTGATACTTGTACAGTAAACCTTCCCAGGCTCAGAAAGGTGGGGGTGGGGGGTAATAGATTCCAAGCATGAGTGGAGTGGCAGTATCATGAAGAAATTGAAAAGAGGTTCCTGCCAAGGGAGGATGGTGGAACCTCGCAGGGAAGTTCAGTGACTAGGAAGAGTAGGACCGGGAGTAATAAAGATTACTGATAAGTAATTAAATCAATAATATAGGATGGATGTGGGATTCCTACGATATTGACGATGCACACACAGTTCACATGTGGTCTTGAGTAGACTTTGTGGTTTGTATGTTTTGTCTCAATTAATGAAAACAGGAGCCCGTTGATTCCATTTGTGCCAATAGGTCTTTAATGTTACTAGAAGTGCCGACAGGTGTTTCAACCACTTGAGGGTCTTTATCAAGGCAAGTAGGTATATGTCATGGATATTAGGTAACTTGGTGGCGTATTGCCTGGTGTACTGAGCACGGCCCCATTGGATTCTTACAACAGGCTGCTAGTACGCATTGATCTGGAAAAGACAAGTTCAGCACGGTAGCCACACTTCTCCGGTGCTCTCACCCCACTGACAAATCAACAATATAGATTGGCCTCAGCATTTTCAGAGTAGCATCACTGAAAAGTGCTCAGCAGGGACTTTTCATTTCCTTGGTAGCAAGCACTAGGATTCTACTGAAACTAGTAAAAAGTGGGCGGAAAATGATTCAGAAAAGCTTGTGTCTCCTTAATAACCGCCGCAAACCTTTGGGATGGTTCAGAGGAAATCGGAGGGGCTGTACTTGTACAGCTCCACATTAAATACAAAATATAAATGTGACGGTTTCCAGTCTTTTCACAGCACAAAACTCACTGCAGATTTTTTACCTAACATGTTTTACTAAACTTTTGCCACAAAAGGCAGAGGGTAGGTTTGGTTTGGGCAATACGGGCTGGAAAGGGGGAGGGAGGTGATGGGACAGTGGGAGGAGTGTGGAGGTTTCCCGCTGACTTTCCTGGAAATAAATATGTTATAAAAATCTGCAGTGAAAAAGTGTGCGATAAAAACATTTGGAACCAGAGTGACACTTAAGTTTTTACACTAATGCTGGATTCCTAATGCATGCATTGTATCGTCACTAAGTCTATCTACCTGGGCGGCTTCACTGTAACCCTTAAGCGAACCTTCTTTGAGTACTGCTATAGCGCCGCAATGCCTGTGGGCTGTAGTGCGCTCTACAAATACAAATAAAAATAAAAATAAAAAAAAATAGAGAATGTTCGCACAGACAGTACCAAGGTAGAGTTACCAGGTATCAGGTAAAGATAACGACGCTTGTATTGGTATGTTTAATTGGTGGATGCTCCTCAGCTGCCTCCGCATACACCACACAGAATGCCTGTGCTCAGGGCTTTAAGTGGGGTAAGAAATCAAGGGGGGCCCTCATTTGGGGGCGTGGCTTGTGGGATGGGCTTGGCCTAAAAAAGTACACAAAACATAGTAAGGTACGCAAACAAATATATAAATGCATGCAAGCATTTATATATTTGCATGCGTACCTTACTATCGTATCTGTAATATGCAAGCCATCTTTTATAAACAGAAATATGTAATATATTTCTATGTTTATAAAAGATGGCTGGAAAAGTACACAAACCATAGCAAGGTGGGCACACAAATATATAACATTTATATTTTTGTGTTTGTACCTTATGATTTGTGTACTTTTCAAGCCATCTTTTTAAAACATTTACATTTTTATAAATAATGGCTTGAAATGTACACAATTCAATCCATCTTTTATAAAGCTTTGCCTGAAGCACCTTTGTCCGTCGGCAAAGCATTATAAAAGATGGCTTCAATTGTGTACTTTTCAAGTCATCTTTTATAAACCTCGAAATATGTCGAGGAGTCCCCAGGTTCGCCAAGGGTTAAAGACGCCTCAGTGACCTGTGGAGGGAGTGGGGAAACAAAGGGACAGTAGCTTCCTCTGGTGACCCCTCACACGAGGGGTCACCAGAGGAAGTTACAGTGACTGACAGAAGTGCCAGCCAGCCACTGCGTCAGCTTGCCTGACTTAATGGCGGGCGCATGCCGCGTCTGGTCCCGGCCCAATTAAAGCACTGCATATGCTGATGATGCACATGTGGCACGCTAAATGCACTCACCGAATACCCCTTCCCAAAATGCTAGACGACCTGACTACAAGATGGAATAAAGGTTGCATGGGGACCATGGCAATGTGGCGGGGGTTCGCCACGGGTGTGGGCGTCTCCTGTGTTTCCGAGGGTGAGCTTTTTTTGTGGATCCAAATTTTTTAAAGGTAATGTACCTGAGAGAAAAGGAAACAATGTGGTTTGCCCCAGGATCTCACACTGCAGCCAAATGGCAAGGACAGTGACCGAGGCCCACTCCTGGCTCTGCTGTGAACAACGTAACCGTTAGATCATATCTCGTCACATAACAAGTGGGTTTTTCTGTTTCAGAGGATTTACCCTCGCCGATGAGGCTGCAGGAAGTGCAGATTCCGCTCATTGATGCCAGTGCTTGCGATGCCATGTACCACATTAACTCCCCCGTGAGCCCATTGATTAAAGTAGTGAAGGACGACATGATCTGCGCTGGCAATGCCCAGGGAATGAAGGACTCCTGCCAGGTACGTGCCTTATCTTCTGACTGCGCGCATACTGTAAAATACGAAATGTGTGATGTGTGAATTATTATTGGGACACTTTTCATTACACTATATATTTATTTATTCACTTCATTATAGTTTATTTATTTATTGGGCTTTCATTCCATCAGGAACTTTTCAGAATTTATTTACAATCAAGTCATAAAACGATGTACAAATACTACTGTAAAGCACATCTTCAAAGTTCATATAATCATTACAAACAACTGAAGAGACCATGTTGAGTCAAAATCTTTAAAATCTTTTAGTCTTGGACATTTCCCATTAATACATCTCATTTAGACCTCTAGACTGTTCCTTATGTTTAACTACATTCTATAAAGTGCGATGTGCGTTGCTATGGACTCATTGACTCGTAGTTATGGGTCAGTTTACCAAAGAGGGTCGTATATAACCAGCCCAATTTTGGACATTGGGCCTCATTCCGGCAAGAAAATCTGCCGGAATGAAAGGCACCTGAGAGCTCAACTCGGAGTTTGCCAGTCCAGTAACAACAGTACTGGTAAACTTACTGGTACCGTGGTATCCGGACTGGCAATTTCCTCGTAATGAGGCCTATAATGTATAATCTATGCGTACACTTACCACTTCACCCATTCCATTGCAGCCCAAATGGCTCAGCTTGGACATTTTGGAATTGTATCACTTAAAATCCCAAATCGGACGCTTGCTGTCTGTGATTGTTAAACAGTTTTGCAGGGAAATCCCTCTTTGCATGGAAACCCATTTATGTAAAGTAGTGTGCAATTAGAATAGGATGTTGCTCTGAGCCTTTGCTAGAGAAAATGGAGAGAAACCAGAGGCATGTCTCATTGGACATTTGGATGTTGACACCTACTGTTTTGGGCCCTGAAAAGGGCCAAAGTGTTTGTTGTGTTTCATTTGTGCTGTCGATGGCACAATGGACCAGATCTTTAATCAATGTGTCAAGTGCACAAGGAGCCAGAAGTAGCTGCTAGCGTTCGAAGGACTTTGACTTCCCACCAGATTATGAACTATAATACCTCTAATCACCCGGGCGTATGTGTTTGATACACTTACAATGTTTGAGCCCACTCCAATTTGCAAAACCTTTGCAACGGAAGTTGCAAAACTCAAAGAAACCACATTGAATGGGGGCTCACACCAGCGCTTTACCTGCTAACGGAATGCTCTGGCTCCTCGTAATGGGTTTGGCTGTGAATCCCCTGATTTACCGGACCCCCAAATGTGGGCACCAAGTCTGCCACTCGGTCCTGTGGCCTTACCCTGGGATTACGAGTGCTGGTACGACGGTGCAAATCCCTGATGTGGCATCTATACGGCTCCGCGGGCATTTCTGGCAGATTTACTGCTGGCGGTAATACTGTGCGGTGAATGCGCCAATCGTTGGTGGCAAAGTGGAGGGTTCACCTCCAGCAGTTTGCTGAAGGTGACTCCTCAACTTTAACGCCGAAGTCAGAACTCAGCGGTGCAGTAAACGTGGCAGTAATTCCGTTACTGCCCAAAAAAGTGGAGGCCATCAAATGACTGTCACTTTTTTACGGCACAGCCAAACTAGTACTGAGGCCTTTTGACTTTAGGCTGGACCCCCTGATGAGGCTTAGTTATGCTGCCCTAGAAGACTACACCCCACACTGAATGTGGCGGCTACATGCAATGGCCGGTATCAGATAATATTTTCCCCATAAATAATGTCGCCACACATATAGTCTCCAGGAAACGGCATAAGCAACATTATGTAGGGGGATAATGTATTGGGTAAATGGGAGCAAGTGGTGCAGGGGTGTCCCCCGCTCCATTTAAAAAAATGTGGGGTTGCAGGAGTGTACCCCGCAGATTCTGTGTGGTAATATTGCCTCAAAAAAGGCACCATTCTTGTATCCAGTTCATAGAAAATGTATGCATTGTACAGGAGGGTGGAGAAAACACCCACATTCTGTGAGTGCACGAATTCACAGAAGTGAAGCTACGTATGCAAACTCGCAGCTGAGCAGCAGTGCACCCGCAAAAGGTTGGGGCAGAGTGGTGAATTGGAGCAAATGCCAATTTGCTGGTGTGAGGGAGCAGAGCTCTATGGGATGGATGTGGCCAGGCCGATACTCAGAAGTGATTCTAGTGCGGTTTGCTCGTATCTTCACACCCTCATGTATATAATAACCTCACATCCTACCTAACGTCTTTGAGAAAGCTGAAATACAAATCTTTCAATAAAGACTACATTTCCCAAAAGGCCATGGTGCTGCAGCCAACAGGCACCAAAGCCAATCCATGGACCAAGTTCGTTCACCTACCAGCATGATCGTGTACGGGGATAGGGGAAAGGCATGGCAAACAAGATGTTGCCTACCTTGTGAGGGGTGGAAAGGACCCCTACCTTCCCCTGTGGACTTCAGTTGACTGCCGAACGCTGCTGAACTGCAAAACACAATGGGCCTCATTACAAGTTTGGTAGTATCGTTGCCGGTAAAACTGGCAGGCTGCCGACTAACTTGCAATTTTTTCCGGCACCCAAGAATGGGCAATTACTGGGTCATTACGGCCCTGCCGGACCCAGTAATTGCCCATTCGCAGGCGCCAGAACGGAATGCTCCCCATTCTCATTGAGCCCCATATGGCTCAATGGGAATGGGGACGTCAGATGCACCGGCACCATTCAGAATGGTGCCGGTGCATCCGACATGCTCTGCTTGCGGGTGTCAGTACGGCCGCCAGGTCAGGCCTGGCAGCCGTAATGGTACCCGCAAGCAGAACGCGTAGTTTGCCAGTCCGGAAACTACAGTACCGGCAAGCTTACCGGTACTGTAGTTCCTAGACCGGCAAACTTGTAATGACCCCCAATGTTACCCCAAAACCATGACGGTACTGACAGTGTCGGACACCTTTATAGTTTTGCCTGCTGCTAACAGGTCCCTTAGGAAAGGACATGAGATTATACAAACAGAAAACCTGAAATAATTGTGTAATGCATCAATGTGTGAAACCTACCAGAATTGACCAATCCGAGTGCACAAACCAGATCGCTTAAGGAAACAGCCAATCCCACGAGAGATTACAAAGAGTCCCACGCTTCATTAATATAAAAGTGGGTGAGAAAAAGTCAGTAGGTCAGTGATCTGAGGGAAGCAGTCAAGCAGATGGAGAGCTTAACCCATTATGTACATATCACTACTACCAGCAATGCCTGTGCATGTATGGGCATGCACCAAGGAGAGATGGACCTGCACCCACTCAGTGACACGCACTACATAGCCAATGACGGCCATTACAATGGCAGTGAATGTCCTATACTGAGAAAGAGAAACATTAGACAGCCATTGGCAGGGATACCCAGGTATGAAAGGGCACACATATCCCCATGACAGTCACTGGGCAGCCATTATCGACACCGCGTAGTCCTGAACAGACATCTGCAGGTAATAAGCCGCTATACATAGACATTAGGGAGCCCAGGACAGGGGTTTAACGACCACTGAGGGGCACTGCAGATCCACTTCCGGAAAAGCATTGGAACGGACAGGAAGTGCTCTAGCTTAGGCTGGAACTGCTCTAGCTTAGGCTGGAACTGCTCAATCATAACCAGGCACTATACAATGGACAGTCACAAGCAACACAGGGGTGGCACGTCATTACACAATTACGAACAGGCCATCTTGAACAAGTGTAAAGTCTTCCCTTCATGGGCTTCAAGGGGTCGCAGGACCACTGATTAGAAACCATAGGACCCTCTTTGAAAACAGACAGTTATGTAACCCTCTTGTAATGATTTACGATGAATTCGATGTTCTGATTATTTTAATGATTTCAGCATCCAGCGTTTATTTCCGCTTTGGTTCCCTTGTATGTTGAACTAAATTGTTGTATGACTGAAGTCAATTTTAAAACAGAACATTGGGCCTCATTACGAGTCCGGCGGTAAACATGCCGGTGCTACTTTCGGGTTGCCAACGGACTCGTAAAATGTTACCGGCGCCTGACTTCCCGGTGCCACCGGGAGATTACAAGTCCGGCGGCCCGGAAAGTCAGGCGCCGTTAAAATGTAAGTCCCCATTCCCACAGAGTCCCATAAAATTCTATGGGAGTGGTGACTCAGAAGCGCCGGCACTGTTGTTAACGGCCAATCAAAGATGAGACTGGGGGAGCGTGAGGAGGAGATTTAGAAGAGGGGGTTCAGGGATCACATAGAGGCTTGAAGGAGCAGGCGCTAGCCAGAGCTTTGGAGAGCAGGGTCACTTTGGGTCACCCCTGTACCACTTTCTTAAAAACCCAGAGTTTTGGAGAACATGGAGCAGGGGTCACTTAGAGGTTTGAAGTCAAGCGTGACAGAGTGACACCATGATTTTGAAAGAGAGGTATAGGAGCCCCCCCTTAGATTTGGAAAAGGGAGTGCAGCAGTCACCCTGAGATTTTAAACATGGGGTGCAAAATTCATCCGGAGATTTTAAAGAGGGGATGAAGGAGTCACCCTGACATTTGGAAAAAGGGGTACTGCAATCCCCTCGAGATTTTGAAAGGGAGTGCAAAGGTCAGCCCGAGAATTGGAAGAGGAGCGGAGGAGCCAACTCAGAATTATGAATAAAGGGTGCAGGAGTGACCATGAGATTTTGAAGAGGTTTGTACAGCAGTCACCCAGCTATTTGGAAAAAGAAGGTCAGGAGTCTCTCTGACCTTTTGAAGAGGGGCTGCAAGGGTCACCCTGAGATTTGGTAGAGTGGGTGCAAGAGTCATCCAAATATTTGGAGGAGGAAGTGCAGGAGTACCCCAGGAATGTGTGGAGTAGTGACAGTGTTCCCAGGTGAGTTAAGGAGACAGAGAGAGCTCTAGAGAGTGGAGATATCTGTGCCCAAAGGGGTGATAAAGATCAGAGAGAGGTCGATCAGGAGAGCAGAGACAGTTGTGTCCAAGGAGGTGAGGTAGGTGGCAGAATTACAAATTTGCCATTCAATGGGAGCCACAGTATGGAGAGAAATATTTACCAAGAGAATTGGAAAGGGACATCCACGGAGGGAGGGGATGCTACTAGGACAAGATGTCACAGATGGCCTAAAATGACAAACCAATTCCCAAGCATAGTTCACAGTTTTATTGATTATTGGGAAGCAGGATCTAAGGCTGGGTCTCTCTCTCTCTCTCTCTCTCTCTCTCTCTCTCTCTCTTCCCCCCTCCCTCTCTCTCTCTCTCCCCCCTCTCTCTTTCTATCTCTCTCCAGAAAATCCCTTCCTAAACCATGCATCTATATCTCGAGGTTAGTGTCTACTGACTTTTACTCCCTACTCTCTAGGGTATGCCTGTCCTGTTGTGATGGATTAAGGGAAAATGCCCTGTCTATTTGACTCCCTCAGGGACTTTCTAGGTGTGATATACTCTACTCCTGGATTAGTTCTAGGGGTCTTGAGGAGCCTTCCAGATACTCAAGACCCCCACTCTGTCTCCTTCCTTTCGCAATCTGAAGTTCCTCTGCCTATACCTCTCTGTTACTCTCCCTTCCTCCGCCTACTCTTTTATCTCCAATTCTCCCCACCTTCTTTCCACTCTCCCTGCATCTTCCTCCTCTATCCCTCCAATGGCTCAGTTTCTCCACAGTCTACCTTCCCCATCGGATCTTACTTTCTAATATGGTCCCCTCCTACACCGTTACTACTCTTCCCTCCTCACACTACACCTCCTTCCGCCTCCAGACCACTACTTGCACCTCCTGTCCTCTGCTACTCACAGCTTTACACTACTACTACTCCCGCCTCTACTCTTCTCCTGCCTCTACACCTCTACTACTTCTCTGTCCATACCACAACTACTACTGCACCCCATTTTTTACTCAGTCACCCTCCTTTCACTCCCTCATTCATCTTCAACTCACTCCCTTTTTTGCACTACCACTCTCGCTCACACACCTTACATGAACACTTGCAACACAGTACCCGTTTCTCTCACCAGCCCATGCCCCACCTTTTCTGAAAGCCACCTCCACACTCCTGTTCACCATCCTTCTTCCTTGTGGTCTCTCGATCTGGCACCTTCTCTTCCTCCTCTGACCTCTCCGAACAACCCACACCTTCCTGTTTTCTGTGCCCAGTTGTATCCTTCCCCTTCTCTTCCCGTTGGACTATCCCTAGTTGGGCCAATCCTGCCTGCTTATCCTCACCCGGGTAGTGTTACAGATAGAACACAAAAAAGGCGTCCATGCGCGTTCCTTTCTGCCTCACAGGTCCGCGAGACGGATCAATGGTGGCCCGTGTTGAATAATGTTCCAGGGCATGGCTGGGACTACTCTGCAGCTAGACTATAGGTAGGTGGTTGAGTCCTGTTGGAGTTCATGTCAGGGAGCTGTCCCACCGCTGTATAGAGGATCTGGTGGACTGCCTTGTTCTGGGCAATCTGTACTGAATGCTGTTCGATGAAGTTGCTTCAAATGAGGAGGGACTGCCAGCAGCTTAATACAGAGGCATGGGGTGATTAAAAGTGGTGCTGCCTGAGCACATAGAGGCAATTAGGGAGGGAACAGGAGCATGGGCCCTCCCAACTGCCATCTTCCCCCTATGGGGTCTGTTGTAGGTATGTCTCTGGATTCCACCCTGGTAGGTCTCACACCCTGGCTACGAGCGATCCTCTTACTCTCCTGATAGGGTCAGACAGCTGACCCTGTCATAAAGGGCACAGGCGAGACGTGAGACCAGCTTGCCAGTGTTGGAAGGTTCCAATGTATTGAGTTGGCCCAAGGCAGGCACAGAAGATGGAAGAGGTTACAAGACAATGGGCCTCATTATGAGTTTGGCGGTAGCCATACCATTAATAAGGGCACGGCTACTGCCAAACTCACTGCCGGCACCCGCGAATGGGCCATTACCGGCCCATTACGAGATGAATGGGCCGGTAATTGCCCATTCGCAGGTGCCGGTATGGCCGGGCTCCCGATCCCCATTCTGCCCCATAGAGCAGAATGGCGGTGCGGAGCATGGCTGCACTGGCACCGTTCATAACGGTGCCAGTGCAATCACAAGTTCTGCTTGCGGGTGCCGCTCTGCATGCCTGGTCTGACCGGGCGTGCAGAGAGGCACCCGCAAGCAGAATTCGTAATGTGGCGGTATGGTAACAACGGTGCCGGTAGCACTACCGGCGTCATTGTTGCCTTACCGTCACATTCGTAATGAGGCCCAGTGCTGCTACACTAAAGATGAGGGAGTTTTGATGGGGCGGCCCACCACAAAGAACCATGGTGACACAAGTTCCAACAGTGGTTATTTAAAAATCTTTACAGGCATGATGCGGGCTTGGGATTTTGCTGCTAGGGTCGTCCTTACTGGCAGGGGTGTTGCTAGGTCTGGAAAAGATCAGGGACTAAGCTAATGTAGGGACTAGCGGGATTCGGGGCTAGCTATAGCCTTTTGGTTGTAGTCCCTAAGCTTCTATCCGGCGCTACAACCATAAGACCCGTGGCTTTAGCCCCCTCACCGCCCCGCTCAGCAATGCCTCTGCTTCCTGGGACCATTGCAGTTAGCTGCAACATTCAGTGTAATGTGCAGTTTCCATATACAGCATAAGTAAGCCTCAGCAGGTGTGCAGCCTAAAGTCAAAGGGCCTCATTACTTGTTGGCGGTGCAGTAAACAAGTTGTTTTGGGGCAGTAACGGAATTACTGGCACTTTTATCGCTGGGGGTTTTCCCCCCTCCCTAGCCCAGGCATCCCTAATGTCAATGTTAGTATCTCGCCAACGGTGACCCCTATCGATCTGATGTTTCTCACTAAGCCTGAAGGTGTTTTCCCTAACATGTTGGATAACTAACACCCTAGGGACTTTCTCCTCTTTTCCTGACCTAACCTTCTTAGTACTCTAGGAAGTTAGGGATGGTGCCTTCTTTCGCCCGGTTTTACTTGCACTCCTTCGATACACTTTATTGCCTGACTCTTCCCTACCCTAGTTTCCTGAGAGGTTCTCTCACTCTGCCTTTCCACCTCCACCCTTTGTTCTCACCTCTATTCTGACCTCTCTTCTTACTCCTGCTCCTATCAATCTTACCTCCAACTATCACTCCCTGAGATCTCCTCTGTTATTCTTTCCTTTCTCCTTCTTCCTGGCTTCCTCTGCCAGTACTGCTATTGCCTCTCCTGCTACTCTCTGTTGCTACTACAACCACTCTGCAACCACTACTATCTCCCACCTCCTCTACTCCCTCTCTACTCTGACTACCACTCAGTAAGGCTTACTACCGTCTGCTACTACCAACTACCACCTCCTACACCCACCACTCTATTACCAACACAACTACTACCACCTCAGGCACCGCTACCGCCCTGCTACTCCTACTCTACCTCTACTCTTCACACTCTCCACGCACTCACAAATACTCCACAGACCCTCTCTCTCCAATAGCTTCCACACTCTGGTCGCTCTCACCTACTCTGGTCTCCTGGACATCCTCCACCAACTCCTGTCCTCAACCACCTAACCCACACTCAACCTTCCCCACACATCTCCCTAAATACCCCACACCCACCTTGTGTTGCTCAACTTACCTTAGCGAATTACCTACCTGTCTCCAGGGGGTGTGACTGGGGAAGGGCTGGGAAATGCTAGTAAGCCCTGCCCCCCTTCTTGCAGCATTCTTGACCTGGAGCCTCCAATGGCTTCCAGGGGTCATGAATGCCTGCAGGCCTCCCTGCTGCCTTTTCCTAATACAGGTCCATGAAGGTTTGGTGGGGCTAATTTTCCCTGTGTAGCCCACAGTGGGGTCTTTGTTTAATAACATCACCCTGCCTGGTGGGCTTATGTGCTCTGTGAGGTCCTGGACTGCGGCAGCTGGTGTTATTACGCCCGCTGTATCCCTTGATTCTCATTTCCCGGCCCGCATCCTTAGGCAGTCCGGTGTGATGCTTATGCCGCCCTGCGGCATGGCGTTGACCGCTGCTGCGTGGCTCTGGCTCCTTTCCTTGGGCGGTACCACAGTTTCCTGCTGCGGTTGTGCCCCATTGCGGCGCCGCTGCCATAAGACACTTTAAAGAGGGACTGGGAAGGGGCCTGGTCCCAGAGTGAGTGAGAAGGAGAGACGGAGAGAGTGAGAGAGAAAAAAGAAATGGATTCAAGAGGGAGGATGGGGGCACAATCCTCTGTGTACTTTACTGGACCTCAAACACCAGGGGCCCAGTGGACATGATTGGGAAGCCAGTAATGTGCTACATTGAGCTGCCTGGTGCAGACTTTGTGATACTTTGGTGAGTCGTGGGGTGAGACCTCAGAAATCACACAGCTAGTATTTTGAACAAGGGCTTGGACTATTGAAATCACTCAGAATGATAGAATGATGGACCTGTTTTAAATGTAACAGAAGACTTTGTGCAGTCTTTTGCTCTTGAATTCAAGGGACGGGCAACCCCAAGGCCACCCCATGTTCCCATTGTTTTAGTTTGTACAATAACGGGACGAATTCCTGTTGGTTTATTCTGCAATCTGCCTTTGGTTATTTTAAAGTGCTTGGAAAGCTTGAAATGAAGACTATTTTGCCTATGTTCTGATTCTGAAGATTTTTGTGACAGCAGATATCAGATTTTCTACAGCTGGAGTAGTTGGGAGTCAGCTTCATTCATGGCCTTCCAGATGCTTTGGATGGCCACTCTCACCAGCCCTAGCCAGTACAGTGAGTGGCGAATTGCCATGAGAGTTGCAGTCCAAAACATCAAGAGGGCCATGAATTGAAGGCCCAGCATGGAGGCGACAAGAGGCCAGAAAGTTGCTATTGAGGAGCAGTGCAATCTGTGCTTACACAGAATGAGAGCTACACATTCTAAAATGTGATTTTACACCCTCAGGGAGACTCTGGTGGACCTCTAGTGTGCGAAGTGGATGGTGTCTGGATTCTCGCTGGCATCGTCAGCTGGGGAGAAGAGTGCGCCCTTCCCAACCGTCCTGGGGTGTACACCAGGGTGGCTGCCTACACCAGCTGGATACAGAAGCATTTGCCAGGAATGGAATTCAGCACAGTCAAGTTCTCCAGCATCCCCACCCAGACCACGCCTCCCATTTCTAGCACCACGCTCCGGGAGGAGAAGAGCAACCAGCAAGGCGTTACATCAAGCCAGACCTCCTGCACCAGTTCCCTGGCTGTCCTCCTGGCAGCATTCCTACTCCGTCACTTGTAGGCCCGCAGCAGCGAGGACACCATCCCATCCCATCAATGGGAGCTTGGCACGTATGGCAATACCATCTAAGAAACACTGGCGAAGCCTCAAACACATGGTCTCACTTTGACTGTGCAGTTCAATGCCAACGTTTGCCATTATCCCATAACTTTGTAATGGGCTTCATGAGACTCAGCGCGTCTGGCCCAGGCCAGCTGCAAATTGCCCTTTCTGATGTTGTAGAAACCTTTCCTTTTACATTTGGGAAAATGATCTAAGGGTGTGGGAAACTGGAGAAATCTGTGGGTTCTCTGGATCAGAGGTTTGGCAGGGTCAATGTAATGTGCCCCCATCCTGTTCTCCGCACCCACTAAAAAGCATGTTGTATTTTGATACGGAAGATAGTGTGCCACCCAAGCCTTGGCCATCTATCGCCTACCGGTGGATTGATACCAGTAGATAGCATGCCACCCAAGCTTTGACCATCTATCGCCTATCGGTGGATTGATACCAGTAGATAGCGTGCCACCCAAGCCATGACATCTATCGCCTACCAGTGGATTGATACCAGTAGATAGCGTGCCACCCAAGCCTTGACCATCTATCGCCTACCGGTGGATTGATACCGGTAGATAGCGTGCCATTCAAGCCTTGAATCGCTCACTCTGCCTTTCCACCTCCATCCTTTGTTCTCACCTCTCTTCTAACCTCCCTTCTTTCTCCTTCTCCTACTATCAATCTTACCTCCAACTACCACTCCCTGAGTCCTCCCCTGTTATTCTTTCCACCCTCCTTCTTCCTGGGAATCCTCTGCCACTACTACTATTGCCTCTCCTTTCCTACCTCTAATCCTGTTCTCCTACTCCCTGTCACTACTACTACCACTCTGCTACCACTACTATCACCCTCCTTCTCTACTGCCTCTCTGACTACCACTCACTAAGGCTTACTGCCTTCCACCACTACCAACTACCACCTCCTACTCCCACCACTCTATTACCAACATTACTACTACCACTTCCGCCACCACTACTGCCCTGATACTCCTATTCTATGTTTACTCCTCACACTCTCAGTGGAGATCCCGGTGGATTGATACCTGTAGATAGCGTGCCACCCAAGCCTTGACCATCTATCGCCTACCGGTGGATTGATACCAGTAGATAGCATACCACCCAAGCCTTGACCATCTATCGCCTACCGGTAGTTTGATACCAGTAGATAGTGTGCCACCCAAGCATTGACCATCTAACGTCTCCCGGTGGATTGATACCAGTAGATAGTGTGCCACCCAAGCCTTGGCCATCTATCACCTATCGGTGGATTGATGCCAGTAGATAGCATGCCACCCAAGCCTTGACCATCTATAGCCTACTGGTGGATTGATACCGGTAGTTAGCGTGCCACCCAAGCCTTGACCATCTAATGCCTCCCAGTGGATTGATACCAGTAGATAGTGTGCCACCCAAGCCTTGACCATCTTTCACCTACCGGTGGATTGATACCAGTAGTGTAGCACCCAAGCCTTGACCATCTAATGCCTCCTGGTGGATTGATACTAGTAGATAGCGTGACACCAAGCCTTGGCCAGCTATCGTCTCCCGGTGGATTGGTACCAATGGACACATTTGATTGTACGGACTAATTGCCCGAGTTTGATCCAGTCATAGCTGAGCACGCATGGCCTCATGTGCTTTTAGATCTCAGTTAAATGTATTGTATTTATATTTTTTGGGCTGTTTATTGAATGTGGGCTCAACTTCAGGGAGCAATGGAGCACTGTACATTGGTAGCATGTATGGCCAGAATACTATTTAGGTTGGCAGGGAATAATTAACGTTTACTGTTGGTGGGGCACATGTAACAGGGCTGAAAGTGTGTGTGGGGCCTGGAAAGGAGGGTTGCCTGTGAAGGGTGACCATCGGGAGAGTAACAGGGCAGCGTGAGCTTGGGGTATCTTATGGGATGTGAAGAAGGTGCTCTTTGAAGAGGAGGGTCTTGCTGTTGTTTCGGATTTGCATGCAGGCGGGTCTGTGCGTGATGGTGGTGGCTAGGAGTGACCAGGGAATTCATGAAAGGCCTCACGAGTTGTTCCAGGTGCTTCAATGCCTACGTCTTTGGTCCCCCATTTCCGAATGTTTACCACATTCCCGCTGTCAAAGTAGCTCTTATTTATTTACTTTATTCATTGGACGTTTGTATGGCGCCTATACACATGCGTTTCCACGTAGTTACTTAGTCCTGTGGTGTTCGGGGGTCTTGGTACTTGTGGTGCGTCCCCCAAAACTAGAACCTGCATCCAAACTGTAATGTTGCACAGTTGAACTTATTTTAATGATCTTCGTTAGTCAAAGGGGGTCATTCCAGGTTGGAGGTAAGGTAAAAACGATGCCGGTAATGGATTACTGGCATCGCTTACCGCTACGGGCTATTCTGACCAACCAGACCACTATTTATGGCATTGTAAATTACGATGCTGTAAATAGCGGTCTAGGCGCGCGCACGCGACACAACATGCAGGCATTACCGGCATGCCGTAAACCGGAGCTGATCACAAGCCATGCGTACATGCAAATAACGGCCTACTGAAGTCCGAAAAGTAACTTACCGGCATGAAGTAAATACCAGCATCTCCGAGAAGGTGTTAAGAACCCTGAGCAGTGTTACCAAGAGCCACAGGTGCACACAATCAGCACAGGTGGAGTCAATGGAGTCTGGCACAGCACAAAAGGAGCACACCCACACACCACACCCCCTCCCACACCAAGATGATACCAATAGTAGTAGCATTACTGGAGCTGGAGGCCCTGCTTGCAAGGCAACAATAACAACAACAACAACAACAACAACCACAACAACCACAACAACAACAACCACAGCCCCCACCACAGAGGAGACACGGGAGGAGAAGGAGGGTGAGACAGGCCCAGTATTCCTCACCAGTGCAGCCACCGTTACCACGCCGGCAGCCACCAATCCCTCGCATCAGAGCCACCCCCTTAAACCTAACACCAGAGCAGATCCACACCTTGTACCGACTTGACCGTGACACCATCACCACCATAGGGGACCTGATACATGACGACATAGTGAGCCTCATTGAAATACGCACCGCCATCCCCCCTCTACTGAAGGTAGTGTCTGTGCTCCACTTCCTTGCCACAGGCACCTACCAGCACACAGTGGGGCACATGCATGGGATATCACAACCATTATTTTCCCGGATACTGAACCAAAAACTGGATGCCCTCCTCAAGCACACAAGGGACTACATATCCCTACCACAGACTCCCCAGGAGATATTCGATACAAAAGTTGCCTTCCATGCACTGGCAGGCATGCCAAATTGTATAGGTGCTCTCGACTGCACCCACATGGAGTTGGTGGTCCCGCATGCCATGGAGGTGGCATATTGCAACCGCAAGCAATACCACTCCATCAACGTGCAGATGGTATGCAACACCAGCAAGATCATCACACATTGCTGTGCCCGATATCCAGAATCAACTCATGACTCTTTGGTCCTGCGGAACTCCACGCTACCACGCTATATGGAAAGACATGCTGGACGACGTGCCTGGCTGCTTGGTGAGTTGCCTGGCTGGGCCATGGCAGTGCATCTGGGTTGTGAGTTGGGTGGCTGCATACCCCACCTGTCTGGGAAGGGGGGGGTGCATACTCCACCTGGGTGGGAAGGGGGGGAGATGCATACTCCACCTGGGTGGAAATGTTGATGCAGTGCACGATGTGCACCTCACCGAACACTGTGCCCCAAAGCAAGTGAAACGGCACATGACTACCAAATCACACAGTGATGAAGTAAGGCCGACACCCAACACTACATGAATAACAGGTAACCAGGCCATGTCCCACAACACATGCACCACTCTTCGGCGGCCCTCACACACCATAAGGGCATCCTGCACTATGCACTGCATATGCACTATGTCGCTGCCTCCAGCATTTCACCACACAAGACAGTCATCCCTGGGAGTGCATTGAAGTGAGCCTAACAGGGATACCACAGCGTGTCACTGGTTCTGCACACCCATAGGAGTGCTGCAAGTCACCATGGTACTGATCAGTGCAGAATGACGAATATGCTACTGACTACAGCCAACACTCTCTACTACCAAATCTCACAGAACACAACACATCAATGATTTTACTACAACACTGCTGCATGCATATACGATGCATGTGCAACAAGCTGTGAGTGCACACCATAAACCATCTTGAAGATGCCACCCCCTCCATCATTCCATTGCACAGGACACATAGCGGGGCCAGAAATGGGGTAAATGCACCCAGGGACATGTGCGTATGGGCAGAAATCACCTGCTGCCATGTAAGACCAGTACAGTTGTCCCCCATGAATGTACGAACACTTACGTTCATTCCCCCCTCATGCAGGTGATGGTGGCTATCCCTTGAAGCCATGGCTCATGACCCCTGTCCGAAACCCACAGAACAGGCACAAGGAGGACTACAATCATTCCCATTCCCGTACACGTGTGGTGATTGAGCAGACCTTTGGCCTATTGAAGGCACCATTTCGTTGCCTCAGCCGGTCAGGTGAGGCACTCATCTACAGCCATGAGAAGGTGGCCAAGATCACCATGGCATGTGTAATGCTGCACAATATGTGCAACCGTCGGAACGTGCCCCTGCCCTCTGACATGGAACTGCCACAACCAGATGATGAAGAAGGAGAGGAGGAGGAAGAAGTGGCAGGACAGCATCACGTTACCGATGCACAGCAGGGACGTGCCGTGCAGCTATCATTGATTGGAAAATATTTCTGACACACCAGTCAGCAGAGGGTGTGAGGATGTCTGGACATCGGGCACTGGGTGTGGGGATACATGTACACTATGCACTGTGCAATATTAAATGACACATGCACAATGATGAATGTCCACTCTGTCAACCAGTGTATTTAAAGTGAAGATTTCAACGTGATAAACAAACCCTCCACCACTCTCACCCCCTCCCCCTCCCACCAAAACTCCCAAACACACCCTCACCCCGCTCCTACCAAAACTCCCAAACACACCCTCACCCCCTCCCCCTCCCACCAAAACTCCCAACCACACCCTCACCCCTCCTCCCCCTCCCACCAAAACTCCCAAACACACCCTCACCCCCCTCCCCCTCCCACCACAACAACCCCACACTAGTCCCATAGGGTCCACATAGCCCATATGTGGATGGCAGTATGTTCAATGTGCACTCCCAGAGCGAGTTGGAGGCATGTCCTGGCGGCGCATCGTATGGAGCGACCGACGGAGCGGGCTGGTCTGGGTTGAGTTGCTAGTTGAGGGGTGTCCTCATGCTGGGGCTGTTGTGTGGGATGTGCAGCCTCCAGAGCATCTGCTATCTGGCCAAGGACCTCACAGAGCCGGTTGGTGCTGTCTGTTATGACCTGGCCCAGTGCCCTCAGTTCATCCCGCCACTCCTCCCTGGCCTGCCGATTGTCCTGCATGAAGTCAGTGATCAGGCCTGTGAGCTGTACAGCCCATTGTGCATCAATGGCTAATGTTGTGCCCTGCTGGGGATCAGGCTCACATGTGTTTTCGGCGCTTCCTCTAGGGAACTGGCCACAGGACTGGCATGTCCCTGTGTAGCTCCTTGGCCAGATAGCTCAGGTGTGTCGGTCTCACCCGAGTCACTATAGGAGTCCTGGGGGTTGGAGTGGGCATCAGGGGTGTGGACGACTTCAAATGTGTCCTCCTCAGTCACTCCACAGATGGAATTGGGGCTGTTGGCAACATCGAGGGGGGGCCGTGGCTGCCACCTCCCCAGCCACACTCGACTCCTCTGACCGCGGCGTAGGGCATGTGTCTGCCGCCAGTGCAGGGTGGGGTAGGGGTGGGGGTGGTGCACCCTCCACGGGCCTTGCTGGAGCCGGTGGTGTGCCTCCAGGTGTTCTCTTCCTCGCAGGGAGACGGTGGCCCCTGCCTTGGTCCCTGGAGGTGCTGAGCCGTTTGCTCTCCTGCTCCTCGCTGTCATGCTCACTGTTGTGGGGGTGGAAGAGAGGGACGGCATGAGTGATGATTTGAGAGCCAGAATTTGTACATGGCTACAATAGCATATTCAGATATTTGTGGGTTATCAGCATTTGGGTGGGGAATGGCACATGATTCAATACTAGGGTGGTAAATGCATGCATATGTCTGTGTCACTCATGGTGGCCGGGTACTGTGCTGGCTCACATGCACACTGTTTACATCAACTGCCCTGTGTGCCTCATGCAATGGGCCACTTTGTGTGGTATGTGTCATATAGGTTACGGCCACGCACCTGGCACTAGCCTGGGTCTCATTTTGTTCGGCATGATTTACAGGGGGGCGGAGTGTGGCCAACCATGCCGTGACTCCTTGGCCAGACCTTAGCAGTGACTTTCATAACATTTGCGTTGGCAGTATTGACTTTGGACACTCCATCAGCGGATGACGTTGCCCCGCACTCCATTTTTCCAACCCCTTTGATGGATTCGGGGCTTATCATGGCCGCACATGTCTCCGCCCACGGCATCAGTTTCATGGGCGAACCTGGGCCTCCTCCAGTCTCCGAGGCCTGGCATCTATTGGCAGAGAGGATGCTCAGCACCCTCAGCCGCAGGTCGTCCCACCTTTTTCTGCAATCCTTTGTGGTGCCGGGGGATGTTGCCCACAATGCTCACCTTCTGCACCACTATAGCCCAGATGTCTTTTTTTTTATCACCGCCACCCTCCGCATGTCATTGCTGAAAACAGTGTCAGCATGCTCGTGGAGGGTATCCACTAGCATTTGGAGTTCGTTAGGGCTGAACCGCTCCTGAACCACTCCTTCAGGAGGTGGGCAGCTCCCTTTTTTGGCGCTTTGGGCATTCCTCGTTGATATTGGTATCTTTCCGGTATGTCAAAAGTGTGCCAGGGGTCCTGTCTGGTGAGGTTAGCAATGGATTGTGTTTTTAAATATGGCCGCAGTGCTTCTTCCAGTTCCTGTGCAATGACCCTGTTTCCGGTTCCGTATTTTAACGGTGACCGTAAATAACGGTGATCGCTGTTTACGGTCACCGATATTGACGTGTTGTTCTAAGGCGGTAGTGTTCGCTACATTGCGGTTCATGCCGGTAGGGGTTTTCTGGACGTTTTTGTGGCATGCCGCTACTTTCATTACCGACATGGCGCAAAGCTCATGCCCGCGAACTCGTAATAGTGCACTTTTAGCGGTCTATTGCCAGCTCGGACACGCTATTTGCGCCATGCCAGTAATGGACGTTACTTACCTCCAATCTCGGAATGAGAGCCATACACTTTTTCCTTGCGCTCTGATGTTGAACATGGCAGTTGGTTGATCCCTTTCAAAAATACTCACGTGATATTTATACATTTGGTTGAACGTGTCTTTTGCCCCCTCTCATAGAAACTGGCAACGGTGCTTGGATTCACAGTCGCACCAACCTTTCACCAGAAAGAGAGCCCAGCGGGTCAGGGCACCATACGTCAGGTTTTTGTCATTCCGACATCAATAGAATGGCGGATGCTTCTAAATTAAAGAATAATACATATTAATATTGCACAAAAGGCTTGCAAATATATATCTTTCCTGATGAAGAAACTTTATAACGAATTTGAGGTTAACAAATAAATAGAATGTACCAGAATATGGTTAACCTGCTTTATTTTTTTTATAAACTAACCTAAATGCACTAATATATCAATGCATCCAGGCATTCATACCAGCCGCCCATTGGTTACTTTCAGTTCCTACTGCCTACCAGTATTGCGCTGAAAATGTCCTTTAGGTTTCCTCCCTGCACCAGGAGGATAGCTCAGGGGCAACATGTTTGCCTTGGAAGCAAGACAGCACAGGTTCAAATCCGGGTCCCTTGTTTGGAAACTGATGTTTGGTGTTAAGCGTGTAATAAAGTTTATTAAAATGAATTAAAAATGTCCCTATGAATGTAAACTACTGTCAGTGGAATATGAACAAGCTACTGCAGATATACTCGTTGCCATTTGGAAGTAATCAAGATATTTTCCTAAATCGATGTGTGTTGAATCTGTTTCTCAAACTACAAAAAAAGTATTCCTCTACAAAATCTTCAAGAAATCAGGTAAATGTGGCTATGTTTGTTTGGTCTGGAATGGCACGTGCATGAGCACTCATGGGGCCCTTTGTGTTCCCCCGGGAGCCAGTGACATCGGCGCATGCCCCATCAGCTCTCACGAGGCTCTGGGCTGACCTCTGCCGACTGCGCTCCATCTGGAGTTTGCATATGGATGGTATGTGCTCTTTGGCTTCCGTGCCTCTGTCTTCGGTAGTTGTGGCTCAGAAACGGTGCACTTCCGGGGCACAAAGACTGGTGTAGACAAGAATGTGAGGAGGGGCTGTGTAGAGAAAGGAACAGGTCACACGTGCTGCTGGCTGCTCAGTCTTGGCTCATATGGCACTTGGGAACCACCCTTAGCCCAGCTGAGGGAGACAAGCCTATTGTTTTTTTATACAGCCCTGAACCATTCAAAGCCTCAACCGACCAGTGTCACATTAGATAACAAGAGAATAAATAGTACCAACCCAGATCCACACCCGAAGAAAATGTTCAGACACACCTATCACTCCATACAATACTCACTATGATACAGCTGGATCCGCGCAGCACCACCACAGTGAGACAGCCCGTAAGGAACCAGCAACAACCCCACCCACAGGGATACAGCTCAAACGGAACCAGAAGCACCTGAATCAGGATACAGACCCCACTAACACAAACCTCAATTTTCTGCATACTCAACCCACACAAAAGTCACACAACCATTTCTCTTCCAGCAATCCGCACGCACTTTACCACACAGCCTCAACAACACATAAACAGCACATACAGCATACGAGGTCTCGCCTGATCCGATACTTGCACCAAAGCCCAGCATTCGGTGCATACCGAGCTGAAGCTGCCAACAGCACACCACTTCTCCCACTCTCCTACTCCCCTCCTCCCGTCTAAACCTACCCGTCCTTCCTGTTTACAGATCCGCCAGAGTGCCTGGGGACCAATTCCGTTTGTGACGGTGCACTATATAAGTACCTTTAACATAACATAACATTGGGCAAAGATTGCCGACCTATATAGTTCAAGCTATTAGCAATAGAATTCTTTGCAGTCAATGGATCTTAGGATTTCACCTTGATTCGTTGAAATATATGTACACAATATTCAAATGAGGTTTTCCGGCCCGGCCTGCTAAATTTGGAAAGTCTAATGCAAATGTATTCAATTGTTTAAAAATGATGACGCATTGGATGAAGGGGGTGATTTTCCGCTTTTGCATTGTTTTTACCATAGGCCAAATGAACACTTATTAGGTGCACAGCCTAAACCGCAGGACGGATTTCCTTCACATTCAAACCAGGTTTGCCACAAAGCTTTGAAGATATTTCTTTTGGTGGTTTGGTGCAAATCCATCCAGTATTTTTTGTTCTTTTTTTTTACAAATGTGGGTGAAGATGTTGCCAACCCCTGCATTAAAGTATTTTATGAATCCCCCATTGTGAATTGTAGAAATGAAGGGTCATCATTTTTGTTTTATCAATAGGTGTCGTTATTTTGGGAATTATGTGTTAATTTCATGGTACATTTGCACTACTTACCCAGTAAATATGTGGCAATTTTACAGTGAATTCTTGCCAGAGTAAAAGGCTTCTGGGGTCACAAAAAACCTTATTCAGAATGTAAGCTAAAACCCCAAAAATCGCACCCATTCTCTTCCTGGTTCCGTTTTATCCCCAAGTTACCTCTTGAGTAAGGACCCATAATGGAGACAAACCCGATGGTCCGTAGCTTGACAACAAATATTGAATAGGACACCTGTGATGCTAACTTGAGCCCTACAGGATGTGTGAGATATAGCATAACACAACTCTTAAAATTCAATGAAAATACTTGAGTTAAGAGAGAGTTAAGTTGAAACAGTTCATGCAATAATAGCCTTGGAATTCAGTGGAAGTGACATTAAAGTGATGGTTTCACACAACAAAACCCTTGACATTCATCTACTGTTAGAAGTTGTGCCACCTTAACTCTGATGACATCACTGATGATGTTACTTATGACATCAATTAATAGATCCTCAATGGCATCACTGGAAACTACAGCACACAGCATCACAGATGGCCAGTGTGGCCATGAGTACAGGCCATGGCCAGTGGCCCATGGACCCGCTATGGGGGATTGCATGGCCACTGGGCCTGGCCGCCTGCTACTCTGGGTGGGTTGGTTGGGCTTTTGGAATGGCTGAAAACCATGACTCAGGCAATGTGGCAACAGACCATGGTTTTAATCAGTGTGCTCTAGTTTCCTGTGATGTCATCAATGATGTAATAAGTGAGGTAATCAGTGTGCTCATGGGCTACTTAGCCGGGGGAGCTCACATTTAGGGTGGCATAGATTCCAACACTTACAGAATTTGAATGGTTTTGTTGCGTTAAACCATCACCTTACTATCACTTCAACAAAAGCTTTTTCACTAAAGTCAAGGGTTTTGTTCACTTGTACTGTTTCAACTTAACTCTCTCTTAACTAAAGTTCGCATATATATATATATATATATTATATATATATTATATATTATATATATATTATATATATATATATATATATATTATATATATATAAATAAAATATTTTTAAATAAAATTCCCACACACATCTCTGCCCCAAATGTCTATTACATGTGATCCTGACTGTCCCGTCTTCATACTCCGTCTGTCTTTATGTAAAGCGCTCTGATGCCTGCGGGCTGCAGCGCTATATAAACATATAAATAAAATAAAATAAATAAATAAAAAAAAAAATATATATATATATATACATATATATATTACATGGACGCGGTAGCGTCCATGTAGTTATGGTTAAGTTGGTGTTTCCATAGGAAGAGCATTTTTTGGGTGGCTTATAACTTCGCTCCCTCTGGACGAATCCTCACCAAACATTGCAAAAAAAAGTATATGGCCCACTCTGAATTTTTTTGCAAAGCTACAGCCCAAACGGCTGGATGGATTTACACCAAATTTGCAGCAGGAGCGGGGGCTTGGTCCCGAAAGCGTGCTTTTGCAAATTTGGTGTAAATCCGTCCAGTAGTTTTTTTAACAATGACCAAAATGTAAGGCAAACAAATTAGTGATATCTCCGTTCGCTACGCGGACGGACTTCCCTGTTCGCTCCGCAGACAACTCCCCGATTGGCCAAGCGGCTTGCGTGATGTCCGCGGACATGCAACGTGTTCGCTAATTGGACGGCGTGGTACGTGAAGCGCGTCAGAGTTTTTGTGGCGCCCGCCATCTTGCATTCACCGACGACCACGGACAGCGCGGTGAAACTTGGATTAAAAATTGTATTTAGTGGAGTGTGTTGGTGTGTAAGAGTGTTTGGGGAGGGTGGGGGAGTATGAGATAGGTTAAAATGTTCTGTTTTTTTATGTGCTAGACGCTTTTGTTGTGTTCGATTTGTCTGCAGACAACACGGCTGTTCTGAAATTTTCTATATAAACTAAATGGTGGGGTGTTCTGAGGACGGAGAATGTGTCCGTTTTGTTCGCAAGCAAGCTAAAATTGAGCTAAGAACACTTGCGGTGTCCTTAAATGTTCGAACATAAACAAAATGGGGGTGTCCTGAGGACGCTGTCCGTATTGTACTCTGGCAAGTTGAATGTGTTCTAAGAACACTCGCGGTGGCCTGAAATGTTTGCAATTAAACAAAATGGGGGTGTTCTGAGAACGCTGCTCGTATTGTTCGTTGTCAGGTTGAAAGTGTTCTAAGAACCCTCCTTATGTCCGCTGACATTACAATTTCCTATGGGCCTTACCCGACTTTTTGTCCACTAAAGAAACGATAAATCAAGCTGCTGTGCGCCGACATTATGTGATAATCCTATCACTTGCCCCATCGACCTGGCTCACCTGCTTTTGCGACACTAAATCATATCTCCCGCCCCTAAGCCTGACATTATCAAAGCATTCATATTCCCCGTCTCTCTCCGTGACGTTACAGGGTGCGTAGCCAAACGCGCCCAGTCGTCTCCAGTCCTACGCGACTTTACACAGAACCCGGAAAACAACACACATCATCTCACAACACAGCGCACCACAATTCGGAATATGAAACTGTGATTTAAAAGCAAACAGCAACATTGTACATTTTGTAAAGTACATTTATTTGATATCAAATGTTTAGAGAATATTCAGCGATTTGCATTTTTCTTTGCTGTCGATTCGCAAAAGTTCATCTTGAGTCACGCTCTGTTCCTTTGCGCTACACAGGGTATTGGTTTATGATAAAAGAAGGACTGTGGTCGCACTGATAATCGGAAGGCTGTTCCAACAACGAGGCATTAGACCACCATGACGGTTGGTATGTTGCTTCTAGCCGCTAGTACCGCGTAAGGGCATATTGGTCCTTGGCGATTGTCCCATAAAATGGTGAGGGTCATGAAGTTGTTTACTAGGAGCTGCACCTGGCAGTTAAAAAATCCATCGGCCCGATTCTGAAAATTGTGGCATTGACAGTAGGGAAGGATATACCTGTTTTAAAAACGTAAATTAGTCTCACCAGCCGATCTTCATTAAAAATATTCATTTTATTTATTAGGGCGTGAAACTATTTGCTAGCGAGGATAGTGCAACGGAGTATGTTAACTTATTCCCACTAACCCACCCTCTCTCCTCTGCCTTTTTCAGAGCCGCCTGAGCGACAGGGGACCACTTCAGCGGTGATAGTGCACTGTACAAAACAATATGTCACATTGAACGAACAAGTACAATTTAACCGGGTTTTAACGCCACGCTATTGTTATTATATTCCGGTATAAAATAATCTAAAGGGTTACTTACATTATATTGGCATTTTCCATTGTCTACGCGTAATGCAGTCCCTAAATACAACTCTGTCTGTGCCAACGATCTTTCTCATAGTGATATAATATATAAAAGCGGTTTTGTTTCTGAAATTTCGTCCTTATCGTCTCTTACGTTACTGCACCCCTACTTCAAAAGAAGTCTTTTGGCACGATCCCTGTCTGTCAAGGTCAAAAAACAATAGAACCTTATAGTGCGAGTCGTGGGCCACTCCGGCCCGCGAGCAAAAAATTTAAGCAGCTGACCTTCACTGTGAACGAGCATAAATTCTTACTTTGCAACATTCTGTGTAAAGCCATCCCTGAGAAGTTGCTTTTTACACTCCATCTTTGTATATTGTCTGCATGCTAATGAAAAAAGTTTGTTAAAGCGAGGTTATGGTTAAATTGTGCAACTAAAAACCTATGAAATTCGGTAAAAAAACGTTGTTAAAGGGACATTATAGTTAAGTTGCGCTAATAAAAACCTATGAAATTCAATGAAAAAACGTTGTTAAAAGGGATGTTATGGTTAAGTTGCGCTTCTAAAAACCTATCAAATTCAGTAAAAAATCTTTGTTAAAGGGACATTATGGTTAAGTTATTATGGTTCAAAGTAAAACCGAAAAACCCCTGAAATTCGGCAGTTATGGTAAGATAAGCCACCATAACTCGCGCCACCGTGCACTGCTAACACTAACACCCAGGACATCAAAGATGACATCACAAATGTCATTGATGACATCACTGATGACATCACATGCACATTTACTTTTCATTAAAACTCTGTAGGAGGGATTCTTATAATGTTGACCAAAAAGTGTCAAGGATCATTTGAATATCATGAGCTAATTAGTGAGCTAATTAATCATGAGCTAATCATGAGCTAATTAGTGAGCTAATTAATCATGAGCTAATCATGAGCTAATCATGAGCTAATTAGTGCATTAAGCAATGCATTGATATAAGTAGCATTCTATTATGAAGTTCTATCCAGTATACTAAGCAACTCATGCAGAAACCTAGGCAGTGTGTGCAGTATACATGATGAAGGTGCAATATTCATAATCTTGCCATGTAGAATAATGAAATTGTAACTGCTTTCTTATTAGAGTTTTGCATACTGTGAAACATGTAATAAGTAGCTAATAAAAACCACTTAATATATAATTACATTATTACAGACAAAACACAAAGAGACAACAACACATACAAATATGAGTATATACAGGGACAGAGAAATAAGCAAAAAAGCAGAAGTAGTAGCAGAAAGAGTTCATAACCTAACTGATTATCTTTATGTAGAGAAATGATTGCTCTGTTTCAAAGATGCTACTTACTGTATGTATGTGTATCAAATGATGTCAGTGAACCCTAAGGAAAAGAGTGTGAGTACAATGTATACAAATATGAGCATATACAGGGAAGGTATAGTAATAAAAATAAAACTATGAGAAAGTGCTGATAACTCTAATGATTATCTTCATGCACAGAAAGGATTGTTCTCTTTCAAGCCTGTGTCTTCCGCTATACATATGTTTCATATGATATGACTTGACCCTAAGTCTACAAAAATAGTGCCTTTTCAATTTTTACTTCCTGACTGTTACTGAAGAAAACTATGTGGCTTAGATATGTCAGTAAAGGAAAAAAAGGGAGAGCCAGCCATGTGATGTCATCAGTGATGTCATCAATGACATTTGTGATGTCATCTTTGATTTCCTGGGTGTTAGTGTTAGCAGTGCACGGTGGCGCGAGTTATGGTTGCTTATCTTACCATAACTGCCGAATTTCAGGGGTTTTTCAGTTTTACTTTGAACCATAACGTCCCTTTAACAAAGTTTTTTTACTGAATTTGATAGGTTTTTAGTAGCGCAACTTAACCATAACGTCCCTTTTAACAACGTTTTTTCATTGAATTTCATAGGTTTTTATTAGCGCAACTTAACCATAACATCCCTTTAACAAAGTTTTTTTACTGAATATATATATATATATATATATATATATATATTACATGGCCACGGTACTGGCCATGTAATTATGGTTAAGTTGCTGTTTCCATAGGAAGAGCACATTTTGGGCGGCTTATAACTTCGCTCCCCTTGGACGAATACTTACCAAACTTTGCAAAAAAAGTATATGGCCCACTCCGAATTTTTTTGCAAAGTTAGGTGAGGTTTGGTCAGGGGGGGCAAAGTTATAGGGGGGGTCCCAAAACTTTTTTTTTTCCCATAGACATAATGGGAAAAAAATTTGCTCACGCCTACAGCCCAAACCGCTGGACGGATTTACACCAAATTTGCAGTAGGAGCGGCGGTTTGGTCACGAAAGCGTGCTTTTTTTAATTTGGTGTAAATCCGTCCAGTAGTTTTTTAAAAAAAGACAAAAATGTAAGTGAAAAAAATTAGTGATATCTGTGTCCGCTTCGCGGACACACTTCCCTGTTCACTCCGCGGACAGAACAGGGAATTGGGCAAGCGACTTGCGTGATGTCCGCGGAAATCTGACGTGCTCTTGGCTGCAGTAAAGCGTGCAGTGTGTCTTATTTTCAGAGACACCCTGCCATCATAGTTTATTGTTCGTATATTGGCATCTGTGGTAAGATCTGCGGTGACTTCAGACTTCACAAGTGATTATCACAACTTAACAAGCGAAAATTCCGATGTGATAAGATCAGAGGACAGAGCGGCCTCCAATGGGGCTGTGTGAGACTCATGTGGATTACACTTCCTGAACATCCAAGGCTGCTGCAAACTTGCAGGAGACATGCCATCGGTACACGGTGGCCTGCAGAGGACCGATGTGCGGATATCCCATTCCCCCCACCCTTGCTCATTACACGTGTCAACCTCCTGTACCCCCCACCCCTGCTCATACCTCGTGTCTCTCTCTTGTTTCCCCCCACCCCCCGCTCATGCCCCGTGTCTCCCCTGCTCCCCCACTCCCCGCTCATGCCCCGTGTCTCCCTCGTGTTCCCCCCACCCCCTGCTCATGCCCCGTGTCTCCCCTGTCCCCCCCACCCCTGCTCATTACCCGTGTCTCCCTCCTGTATCCCCCACCCCCGCTCATTACCCATGTCTCCCTCCTGTACCCCCGACCCCTGCTCATGCCCGTGTCTCTCTCTTGTTTCCCCCAACCCCCTGCTCATGCCCCGTGTCTCCCCTGTTCCCCCCACTCGCCCTACTCATGCCCTGTGTCTCTCTCCTGTTACACCCCACCCCCTGCTCATGCTCCATGTCTCCCTGCTGTTGCCCCCCACCCCCTGCTCCTGCCCATTGTCTCTCTCCTGTTGCCCCCCACCCCCGTTCATGCCCCGTGTCTCTCTGCTGTTGCCCCCCACCCCCACCCCCGGTCATGCCCTGTGTCTCCCTGCTGTTGCCCCCACCCCCCGCACATGCCCTGTGTCTCTCTCCTGTTGCCCCCCACCCCCGCTCATGCCCTGTGTCTCCCTGCTGTTGCCCCCACCCCCTGCTCATGCCCCGTATCTCTCTCCTGTTACCCCCCACCCCCCGCTCATGACCCGTGTCTCCCTCGTGTTCCCCCCACCCCCTGTTCATGCCCCGTGTCTCCCTGCTGTTGCCCCCCACCCTCCACTCATGCCTCATGTCTCCCTGCTGTTGCCCTCCACCCCCCGCTCATGCCCTGTGTCTCTCTCCTGTTACCCCCCACGCCCCTCTCATGCCCCATGTCTCTCTCCTGTTACACCCCACCCCCCTGTCATGCCCTGTGTCTCTCTCCTGTTGCCCCCACCCCCAGTCATGCCCCGTGTCTCCCTGCTGTTGCCCCCACCCCCGCTCATGTCCTGTGTCTCTCTCCTGTTACCCCCCACTCCTGCTCATGCCCCGTGTCTCTCTCTCCTGTTACTCGCCACCCCCCGCTCATGCCCGTGCCTCCCTCGTGTTCCCCTCACCCCCCGCTCATGCCCCATGTCTCCCTGCTGTTGCCCCCCACCCCCCAGCTCATGCCCCATGTTTCTCTCATGTTGCCCCCCACCCCCCGGTCATGCCCCGTGTCTCGCTGCTGTTGCCCCCCACCCCCCAGTCATGCCCCGTGTCTCCCTGCTGTTGCCCCCCACCCACCCCCGCTCATGCCCTGTGACTCTCTCCTGTTGCCCCCCACCCCCGCTCATGCCCCGTGTCTCCCTCGTGTTCCCTCCACCCCCTGCTCATGCCCCGTGTTTCCCTGCTTTTGCCCCCCACCCCCCGCTCATGCCTCGTGTCTCTCTCCTGTTACTCCCCACCCCCCGCTCATGCCCCGTGTCTCCCTCGTGTTCCCCCCACCCCCCGCTCATGCCCCGTGTCTCCCTGCTGTTGCCCCCCACCCCCGCTCATGCCCCATGTCTCTCTCCTGTTGCCCCCCACCCCCCGCTCATGCCCCGTGTCTCCCTGCTGTGCCCCCCACCCCCCGGTCATGCCCCGTGTCTCCCTGCTGTTGCCCCCCACCCCCGTCATGCCCCATGTCTCTCTCCTGTTGCCCCCCACCCCCCGCTCATGCCCCGTTTCTCCCTGCTGTTGCCCCCACCCCCCACTCCTGCCCTGTGTCTCTCTCCTGTTACCCCCACCCCCTGCTCATGCCCCATGTCTCCCTTGTGTTCCCCCCACCCCCCACTCATGCCCTGTGTCTCCCTGCTGTTGGCCCCCACCCTCCGCTCATGCCCAGTGTCTCCCTGCTATTGCCCCCCACCCCGCTCATGCCCCGTGTCTCTCTCCTGTTACCCCCCACATCCCCTCTCATGCCCCGTGTCTCTCTCCTGTTATCCCCCACCCCCCTCTCATGCCCCGTGCCTCTCTCCTGTTGCCCCCCACCCCCCGGTCATGCCCCGTGTTTCCCTGCTGTTTCCCTCCACCCCCTGCTCATGCCCCGTGTATCCCTGCTGTTGCCCTCCACTCCCAGCTCATGCTCTGTGTCTCCCTGCTGTTGCCCCCCACCCCCCGCTCCTGCCCCGTGTCTCTCTCCTGTTGCCGCCCACCCCGGTAATGCCCGGTGTCTCTCTGCTGTTGCCCCCCAACCCACCCCCGGTCAGGCCCCGTGTCTCCCTGCTGTTGCCCCCCACCCCCCGCACATTCCCTGTGTCTCTCTCCTGTTGCCCCCCACCCCCGCTCATGCCCCGTGTCTCCCTTCTGTTGCCCCCACCCCCTGCTCATGCCCCGTGTCTCTCTCCTGTTACCCCCACCCCCACTCATGCCCGTGTCTCCCTCGTGTTCCCCCCACCCCCCTTTCATGCCCTGTGTCTCCCTGCTGTTGCCCCCCACCTTCCACTCATACCCCATGTCTCCCTGCTGTTGCCCCCCACCCCCGCTCATGTCCCATGTCTCTCTCCTGTTACCCCCCCATGCCCCTCTCATGCCCCGTGTCTCTCTCCTGTTACACCCCACCCCCCTCTCATGCCCTGTGTCTCTCTCCTGTTGCCCCCCACCCCCGGTCATGACCCGTGTCTCCCTGCTGTTACCCCCCACCCCTGCTCATGCCTCGTGTCTCTCTCTTGTTACTCCCCACCCCCCGCTCATGCCCCGTGCCTCCCTCGTGTTCGCCCCACCCCCGCTCATGCCCCGTGTCTCCCTGCTGTTGCCCCCCACCCCCCGGCTCATGCCCCATGTTTCTCTCATGTTGCCCCCCACCCCCTGCTCATGCCCCGTGTCTCCCTGCTGTTGCCCCCACCCCTGTCATCCCCGTGTCTCCCTGCTGTTGCCCCCCACGCCCCTCTCATGCCCTGTGTCTCTTTCCTGTTGCCCCCCACTCCCCGGTCCTGCCCTGTGTCTCCCTGCTGTTGCCCCCAACCCCCGCTCATGCCCCGTGTCTCTCTCCTGTTACCCCCAACCCCTCTCATGCCCGTGTCTCTCTCCTGTTGTCCCCCACCCCCCCGGTCATGCCCCGTGTCTCCCTGCTGTTGCCCCCCACTCCCCATTCATGCCTCGTGTCTCTCTCCTGTTGCCCCCCACCCCCGGTCATGCCCCGTTTCTCCCTGCTGTTGCCCCCCGCTCATGCCCCATGTCTCTCTCCTGTTCCACCCACCCCCCTGGTCATGCCCCATGTCTCCCTGCTGTTACCCCTCACCCCCCGCTCAAGCACCATGTCTCACTGCTGTTGCCCCCACCCCCTGCTCATGCCCCGTGCCTCTCTCCTGTTACCCCCCACCCCCCGCTCATGCCCCGTGTCTCTCTCCTGTTGCCCCCCACCCCCCGCTCATGCCCCGTGTCTCTCTCCTGTTGCCCCCACCCCCCGCTCATGCCCCTTGTCTCTCTCCTGTTACCCCCACTGCCCTCTCATGCCCCGTGACTTACTGCTGTTGCCCCCCACCCTCTGCTCATGCCCAGTGTCTCCCTGCTGTTGCCCCCAACCCCCCGCTCATGCCCCGTGTCTCTCTAATGTTACCCCCCCACCCGCCTCTCATGCCCTGTGTCTCCCTCCGGTTACCCCCCACACCCCTCTCATGCCCAGTGTCTCTCTCCTGTTACCCCCCACCCCCTCTCATGCCCCGTGTCTCCCTGCTGTTGCCCCCCACCGCTCGCTCATGCCCCGTGTCTCTCCCCTGTTACCCCCCGCTCATGCCCCGTGTCTCCCTGCTGTTGCCCCGCACCCCCCGTCATGCCCCATGTCTCCCTGCTGTTGCCCCCCACCCCCCGCTCATGCCCCATGTCTCCCTGCTGTTGCCCCCCACCCCCGCTCATGCCCCGTGTCGCTCTCCTGCTATCCCCCACCCCCCTCTCATGCCCCGTGTCTCCTTCGTGTTCCCCCCACCCCCTGCTCATGCCCCTGTCTCCCTGCTGTTGCCCCCCACCCCCCTCTCATGCTCCGTGTCTCTCTCCTGTTACCCCCCACCCCCCTCTCATGCCCCGTGTCTCTCTCCTGTTGCCCCCCACCCCCGGTCATGCCCCGTGTCTCCCTGCTCTTGCCCTCCACCCCCTGCTCATTCCCCGTGTCTCTCTCCTGTTACCCTCCACCCCCCTCTCATGCCCTGTGCTTCCCTCGTGTTCCCCCCACCCCCCCGCTCATGCCTCGTGTCTCCCTGCTGTTTCCCTCCACCCCCCGGTCATGCCCCGTGTCTCCCTGCTGTTGCCCCCCACGCTCATGCCCCATGTCTCCCTCGTGTTCCCCCACACCCCGCTCATGCCCCGTGTCTCCCTTGTGTTGCCCCCCACCCCCGCTCATGCCCGGTGTCTCTCTCGTGTTACCCCCCACCCCCCTCTCATGCCCCGTGTCTCCCTCGTGTTCCCCCACCCCCACTCATGCCCCGTGTCTCCCTGCTGTTGCCCCCCACCCCCTCTCAAGCCCTGTGTCTCTCTCCTGTTACCCCCACCCCCTTCTCATGCCGTGTATCTCTCTCCTGTTGCCCCCCACCCCTGGTCATGCCCCGTGTCTCCCTTCTGTTGCCCCCCACCCCCCGCTCATGTCCCGTGTCTCCCTGCTGTTGCCCCCCACCCCCCGGTCATGCCCCATGTCTCCCCTGTTCCCCCCACCCACCCGCTCATGCCCCGTGTCTCCCTTGTGTTCCCCCCACCCCCTGCTCATGCCCCTTGTCTCCCCTGTCCCCCCCACCCCTGCTCATTACCCGTGTCTCCCTCCTGTATCCCCCACCCCCCGCTCATTACCCATGTCTCCCTCCTGTACCCCTGACCCCCGCTCATGCCCGTGTCTCTCTCTTGTTTCCCCCACCCCCCGCTCATGCCCTGTGTCTCCCCTGTTCCCCCCACTTGCCCTGCTCATGCCCCGTGTCTCCCTCGTGTTCCCCCCACCCCCCACTCATGCCCCGTGTCTCCCCTGTTCCACCCACCCCCCGCTCATGCCCCGTGTCTCCCTCCTGTTCCCCCCAACCCCCGCACATGCCCCGTGTCTCCCCTGTTCCCCCCACCCCCCGTTCATGCCCCGTGTCTCCCTCCTGTTCCCCATCCACCGCTCATGCCCCGTGTCTCCCTCCTGTTACCCCCACCCCCCACTCAAGCCCTTTGTCTTCCTCTTGTTGCCCCCCACCCCCCATGCCCCGTGTCTCCCTCGTGTTCCCCCTACCCCTCGCTCATGCCCCGTGTCTACCTCTTGTTGCCCCCCACGCCCCACTCATGCCCCGTGTCTCCCTCGTGTTACCCCCATCCCCGCTCATGCCCCGTGTCTCCCTGCTGTTGCCCCCCACCCCCCGCTCATGCCCCGTGTCTCTCTCCTGTTGCCCCCCACCCCCGGTCATGCCCCGTGTCTCCCTGCTGTTGCCCTCCACCCCCCGGTCATGCCCCGTGTCTCCCGGCTGTTGCCCCCCACCCCCTGCTCATGCCCCGTGTCTCTCTCCTGTTACCCCCCACCCTCCGGTCATGCCCTGTGTCTCCCTGCTCTTGCCCTTCACCCCCTGCTCATTCCCTGTGTCTCTCACCTGTTACCCCCCTCTCATGCCCTGTGTTTCCCTCGTGTTCCCCCACCCCCCGCTCATGTCCCGTGTCTCCCTGCTGTTTCCCCCCACCCTCTGCTCATGCCCCGTGTCTCCCTGCTGTTGCCCCCCACCCCACGCTCATGCCCCATGTCTCCCTCGTGTTCCCCCACCCCCCGCTCATGCCCCGTGTCTCCCTTGTGTTGCCCCCCACCCCCGCTCATGCCCGGTGTCTCTCTCGTGTTACCCCCCACCCCCCTCTTATGCCCCGTGTCTCCCTCGTGTTCCCCCACCCCCACTCATGCCCCGTGTCTCCCTGCTGTTGCCCCCCACCCCCTCTCATGCCCTGTGTCTCTCTCCTGTTACCCCCACCCCCCTCTCATGCCCCGTATCTCTCTCCTGTTGCCCCCCACCCCTGGTCATGCCCCGTGTCTCCCTTCTGTTGCCCCCAACCCCCGCTCATGCCCCGTGTCTCCCCTGTTCCCCCCACCCCTGCTCATTACCTGTGTCTCCCTCCTGTATCCCCCAACCCCCGCTCATTACCCATGTCTCCCTCCTGTACCCCCGACCCCCGCTCATGCCCGTGTCTCTCTCTTGTTTCCCCCACCCCCCGCTCATGCCCTGTGTCTCCCCTGTTCCCCCCACTCGCCCTGCTCATGCCCCGTGTCTCCCTCCTGTTCCCCCCAACCCCCGCACATGCCCCGTGTCTCCCCTGTTCCCCCCACCCCCGTTCATGCCCCGTGTCTCCCTCCTGTTCCCCATCCACCGCTCATGCCCCGTGTCTCCCTCCTGTTACCCCCCACCCCCCACTCATGCCCTGTGTCTCCCTCTTGTTGCCCCCCACCCCCCATGCCCCGTGTCTCCCTCGTGTTCCCCCCACCCCTCGCTCATGCCCCATGTCTACCTCTCGTTGCCCCCCACACCCCGCTCATGCCCCGTGTCTCCCTCGTGATCCCCCATCCCCGCTCATGCCCCGTGTCTCCCTGCTGTTGCCCCCCACCCCCACTCATGCCCCGTGTCTCTCTCCTGTTGCCCCCCACCCCCGGTCATGCCCCGTGTCTCCCTGCTGTTGCCCTCCACCCCCCGGTCATGCCCCGTGTCTCCCTGCTGTTGCCCCCCACCCCCTGCTCATGCCCCGTGTCTCTCTCCTGTTACCCCCCACCCCCGGTCATGCCCCGTGTCTCCCTGCTCTTGCCCTCCACCCCCTGCTCATTCCCTGTGTCTCACTCCTGTTACCCCCCACCCCCCTCTCATGCCCTGTGTTTCCCTCTTGTTCCCCCCACCCCCCGCTCATGCCCCGTGTCTCCCTGCTGTTTCCCCCCACCCCCGGTCATGAACCCGTGTCTCCCTGCTGTTGCCCCCCACCCCACGCTCATGCCCCATGTATCCCTCGTGTTCCCCCACCCCCCGCTCATGCCCCGTATCTCCCTTGTGTTGCCCCTCACCCCTGCTCATGCCCGGTGTCTCTCTTGTGTTACCCCCCACCCCCCTCTCATAGCCCGTATCTCTCTCCTGTTGCCCCCCACCCCTGGTCATGCCCCGTGTCTCCCTTCTGTTGCCCCGACCCCCCGCTCATGCCCGTGTCTCCCTGCTGTTGCCCCCCACCCCCCGGTCATGCCCCGTGTCTCCCCTGTTCCCCCATCCCCCGCTCATGCCCCGTGTCTCCCCTGTGTTCCCCCCACCCCCTGCTCATGCCCCGTGTCTCCCCTGTTCCCCCCCACCCCTGCTCATTACCCGTGTCTCCCTCCTGTATCCCCCACCCCCCGCTCATTACCCATGTCTCCCTCCTGTAGCCCCGACCCCCGCTCATGCCCGTGTCTCTCTCTTGTTTCCCTCACCCCCCGCTCATGCCCTGTGTCTCCCCTGTTCCCCCCACTCGCCCTGCTCCTGCCCCGTGTCTCCCTCGTGTTCCCCCCACCCCCCACTCATGCCCCGTGTCTCCCCTGTTCCCCCCACCCCCCGCTCATGCCCCGTGTCTCCCTCCTGTTCCCCCCAACCCCCGCACATGCCCCGTGTCTCCCCTGTTCCCCCCACCCCCCGCTCATGCCCCGTGTCTCCCTCCGGTTCCCCCCAACCCCCGCACATGCCCCGTGTCTCCCCTGCTCCCCCCCGCCCCCCGTTCATGCCCCGTGTCTCCCTCCTGTTCCCCATCCACCGCTCATGCCCCGTGTCTCCCTCCTGTTACCCCCCACCCCCCACTCATGCCCTGTGTCTCCCTCTTGTTGCCCCCCACACCCCATGCCCCGTGTCTCCCTCGTGTTCCCCCCACCCCTCGCTCATGCCCCGTGTCTACCTCTTGTTGCCCCCAACACCCCGCTCATGCCCCATGTCTCCCTCGTGTTCCCCCATCCCCGCTCATGCCCCGTGTCTCCCTGCTGTTGCCCCCCACCCCCCGCTCATGCCCCGTGTCTCTCTCCTGTTGCCCCACACCCCCGGTCATGCCCCGTGTCTCCCTGCTGTTGCCCCCCTTCCCCTGCTCATGCCCTGTGTCTCTCTCCTATTACCCCCCACCCCCCTCTCATGCCCCGTGTCTCCCTCGTGTTCCCCCACCCCCGCTCATGCCCCGTGTCTCCCTGCTGTTGCCCCCCACCCCCTCTCATGCCACGTGTCTCTCTCCTGTTACCCCCCACACCCCGTCTCACGCCCCGTATCTCTCTCCTGTTTCCCCCCACCACTGGTCATGCCCCGTGTCTCCCTTCTGTAGCCCCCCACCCCCCGCTCATGCCCCATGTCTGTCTCCTGTTGCCCCCACCCCCCGCTCATGCCCCGTGTCTCCCTGCTGTTGCCCCCCACCACCATCATGCCCCATGTCTCTCTGCTGTTGCCCCCCACCCCCCGCTCATGCCCCGTTTCTCCCCGCTGTTGCCCCCACCCCCCACTCATGCCCCGTGTCTCCCTGCTGTTGCCCCCTAACCCCCCACATGCCCAATGTCTCTCTCCTGTTACCCTCAACCCCTTCTCATGCCCTGTGTCTCTCTCCTGTTATCCCCCACCCCGCTCTCATGCCCCGTGTCTCTCTCCTGTTGCCCCCCACCCCCCGGTCATGCCCCGTGTTTCCCTGCTGTTGCCCCCCACCCCCCGCTCATGCCCCGTGTCTCTCGCCTGTTACCCCCCACCCCCGTTCATGCCCCGTGTCTCCCTGCTGTTGCCCCCACGCCCCTCTCATGCCCCGTGTCTCTCTCCTGTTGCCCCCCACTCCCCGGTCATGCCCTGTGTCTCCCTGCTGTTGCCCCCAACCCCCGCTCATGCCCTGTGTCTCTCTCCTGTTAACCCCAACCCCTCTCATGCCCATGTCTCTCTCCTGTTGTCCCCCACCCCCCGATCATGCCTGTGTCTCTCTCCTGTTACCCCCCACCCCCCACTCATGCCCTGTGTCTCCCTCTTGCTGCCCCCCACACCCCCTGCCCCGTGTCTCCCTCGTGTTCCCCCACCCCTCGCTCATGCCCCGTGTCTCCCTCTTGTTGCCCCCCACACCCTGCTCATGCCCCGTGTCTCCCTCATGTTCCCCCATCCCCGCTCATGCCCCGTGTCTCCCTGCTGTTGCCCCCCACCCCCCGCTCATGCCCCGTGTCTCTCTCCTGTTGCCCCCCACCCCCGGTCATGCCCCGTGTCTCCCTGCTGTTGCCCTCCACCCCCCGGTCATGCCCCCTGTCTCCCTGCTGTTGCCCCCCACCCCCTGCTCATGCCCCGTGTCTCTCTCCTGTTACCCCCCACCCCCTCTCATGCCCCGTGTCTCCCTCGTGTTCCCCCACCCTCGCTCATGCCCTGTGTCTCCCTGCTGTTGCCCCCCCACCCCCTCTCATGCCCCGTGTCGCTCTCCTGTTAACCCCACCCCCCTCTCATGCCCCGTATCTCTCTCCTGTTGCCCCCCACCCCTGGTCATGCCCCGTGTCTCCCTTCTGTTGCCCCCCACCCCCGCTCATGCCCCATGTCTCTCTCCTGTTGCCCCCCCCCCAGCTCATGCCCCGTGTCTCCCTGCTTTTGCCCCCCACCCCCCGGTCATGCCCTGTGTCTCCCTGCTGCTATCCCCCACCCCCCTCTCATGCCCCGTGTCTCCTTCGTGTTCCCCCCACCCCCTGCTCATGCCCTGTCTCCCTGCTGTTGCCCCCCACCCCCTCTCATGCCCCGTGTCTCTCTCCTGTTACCCCCCACCCCCCTCTCATGCCCTGTGTCTCTCCTCTTGCCCCCCACCCCCCGGTCATGCCCCGTGTCTCCCTGCTCTTGCCCTCCACCCCCTGCTCATTCCCTGTGTCTCTCTCCTGTTACCCCCACCCCCCTCTCATGCCCCGTGTTTCCCTCGTGTTCCCCCCACCCCCCACTCATGCCCTGTGTCTCCCTGCTGTTTCCCCCCACCCCCCGGTCATGCCCCGTGTCTCCCTGCTGTTGCCCCCCACCCCACGTTCATGCCCCGTGTCTCCCTCATGTTCCCCCACCCCCCGCTCATGCCCCGTGTCTCCCTTGTGTTGCCCCCCCACCCCCCGCTCATGCCAGGTGTCTTTCTCCTGTTACCCCCCACCCCCCTCTCATGCCCCGTGTCTCCCTGCTGTTTCCCCCCACCCCCCGGTCATGCCCCGTGTCTCCCTGCTGTTGCCCCCCACCCCACGCTCATGCCCCGTGTCTCCCTCATGTTCCCCCACCCCCCGCTCATGCCCCGTGTCTCCCTTGTGTTGCCCCCCACCCCCCGCTCATGCCAGGTGTCTTTCTCCTGTTACCCCCCACCCCCCTCTCATGCCCTGTGTCTCTCTCCTGTTGCCCCCCACCCCCGCTCATGCCCCGTGTCTCCCTCGTGTTCCCCCCATCCCCGCTCATGCCCCGTGTCTCCCTGCGGTTGCCCCCCACCCCCGCTCATGCCCTGTGTCTCTCTCCTGTTTCCCCCCACCCCTGGTCATGCCCCGTGTCTCCCTGCTGTTGCCCTCCACCCCCTGGTCATGCCCCGTGTCTCCCTGCTGTTACCCCCCACCCCCTGCTCATGCCCCGTGTCTCTCTCCTGTTACCCCCCACCCCCCTCTCATGCCCCGTGTCTCCCTCGTGTTCCCCCACCTCCACTCATGCCCCGTGTCTCCCTGCTGTTGCCCCCCACCCCCTCTCATGCCCGTGTCTCTCTCCTGTTACCCCCACCCCCCTCTCATGCCCCGTATCTCTCTCCTGTTGCCCCCCACCCCTGGTCATGCCCCGTGTCGCCCTTCTGTTGCCCCCACCCCCCGCTCATGCCCCATGCCTCTCTCATGTTGCCCCCACCTCCCGCTCATGCCCCGTGTCTCCCTGCTGTTGCCCCCCACCCCCCGGTCATGCCCCGTGTCTCCCCTGTTCCCCCCACCCCCCCGCTCATGCCCCGTGTCTCCCTCGTGTTCCCCCCACCCCCTGCTCATGCCCCGTGTCTCCCCTGTTCCCCCCTACCCCTGCTCATTACCCGTGTCTCCCTCCTGTATCCCCCCACCCCCCGCTCATTACCCATGTCTCCCTCCTGTACCCCCGACCCCACCTCATGCCCGTGTCTCTCTCTTGTTTCCCCCCACCCCCCGCTCATGCCCCGTGTCTCCCCTGTTCCCCCACCCCCCACTCATGCCCCGTTTCTCCCCTGTTCCCCCCCACCCCCTGCTCATGCCTGTGTCTCCCTCCTGTTCCCCCCAACCCCCGCACATGCCCCGTGTCTCCCTCGTGTTCCCCCCATCCCCGCTCATGCCCCGTGTCTCCCTACGGTTGCCCCCCACCCCCGCTCATGCCCTGTGTCTCTCTCCTGTTTCCCCCCACCCCTGGTCATGCCCCGTGTCTCCCTGCTGTTGCCCTCCACCCCCTGGTCATGCCCCGTGTCTCCCTGCTGTTACCCCCCACCCCCTGCTCATGCCCCGTGTCTCTCTCCTGTTACCCCCCACCCCCCTCTCATGCCCCGTGTCTCCCTCGTGTTCCCCCACCTCCACTCATGCCCCGTGTCTCCCTGCTGTTGCCCCCCACCCCCTCTCATGCCCGTGTCTCTCTCCTGTTACCCCCACCCCCCTCTCATGCCCCGTATCTCTCTCCTGTTGCCCCCCACCCCTGGTCATGCCCCTTGTCTCCCTTCTGTTGCCCCTACCCCCCGCTCATGCCCCATGCCTCTCTCATGTTGCCCCCACCTCCCGCTCATGCCCCGTGTCTCCCTGCTGTTGCCCCCCACCCCCCGGTCATGCCCCGTGTCTCCCCTGTTCCCCCCACCCCCCCGCTCATGCCCCGTGTCTCCCTCGTGTTCCCCCCACCCCCTGCTCATGCCCCATGTCTCCCCTGTTCCCCCCTACCCCTGCTCATTACCCGTGTCTCCCTCCTGTATCCCCCCACCCCCCGCTCATTACCCATGTCTCCCTCCTGTACCCCCGACCCCCGCTCATGCCCGTGTCTCTCTCTTGTTTCCCCCACCCCCCGCTCATGCCCCGTGTCTCCCCTGTTCCCCCCACCCCCCACTCATGCCCCGTTTCTCCCCTGTTCCCCCCCACCCCCTGCTCATGCCCGTGTCTCCCTCCTGTTCCCCCCAACCCCCGCACATGCCCCGTGTCTCCCCTGTTCCCCCCACCCCCCGTTCATGCCCCGTGTCTCCCTCCTGTTCCCCATCCACCCCTGGTCATGCCCCGTGTCTCCCTGCTGTTGCCCTCCACCCCCTGGTCATGCCCCGTGTCTCCCTGCTGTTACCCCCCACCCCCTGCTCATGCCCCGTGTCTCTCTCCTGTTACCCCCCACCCCCCTCTCATGCCCCGTGTCTCCCTCGTGTTCCCCCACCTCCACTCATGCCCCGTGTCTCCCTGCTGTTGCCCCCCACCCCCTCTCATGCCCGTGTCTCTCTCCTGTTACCCCCACCCCCCTCTCATGCCCCGTATCTCTCTCCTGTTGCCCCCCACCCCTGGTCATGCCCCTTGTCTCCCTTCTGTTGCCCCCACCCCCCGCTCATGCCCCATGCCTCTCTCATGTTGCCCCCACCTCCCGCTCATGCCCCGTGTCTCCCTGCTGTTGCCCCCCACCCCCCGGTCATGCCCCGTGTCTCCCCTGTTCCCCCCACCCCCCCGCTCATGCCCCGTGTCTCCCTCGTGTTCCCCCCACCCCCTGCTCATGCCCCGTGTCTCCCCTGTTCCCCCCTACCCCTGCTCATTACCCGTGTCTCCCTCCTGTATCCCCCCACCCCCCGCTCATTACCCATGTCTCCCTCCTGTACCCCCGACCCCCGCTCATGCCCGTGTCTCTCTCTTGTTTCCCCCCACCCCCCGCTCATGCCCCGTGTCTCCCCTGTTCCCCCCACCCCCCACTCATGCCCCGTTTCTCCCCTGTTCCCCCCCACCCCCTGCTCATGCCCGTGTCTCCCTCCTGTTCCCCCCAACCCCCGCACATGCCCCGTGTCTCCCCTGTTCCCCCCACCCCCCGTTCATGCCCCGTGTCTCCCTCCTGTTCCCCATCCACCGCTCATGCCCCGTGTCTCCCTCCTGTTGCCCCCCACCCCCCGCTCATGCCCCGTGTCTCTCTCTTGTTACCCCCAAACCCCACTCATGCCCCCACCCCCCATGCCCGTGTCTCCCTCGTGTTCCCCCCACCCCTCGCTCATGCCCCGTGTCTCCCTCTTGTTGCCCCCCACACCCCGCTCATGCCCCGTGTCTCCCTCATGTTCCCCCATCCCCGCTCATGTCCCGTGTCTCTCTCCTGTTACCCCCCACCCATGCCCCGTGTCTCTCTCTTGTTACTCCCCACCCCCCGCTCATGCCCCGTGCCTCCCTCGTGTTCCCCCCACCCCCCGCTCATGCCCCGTGTCCCCCTGCTGTTGCCCCCCACCCCTGTCATACCCCATGTGTCTCTGCTGTTGCCCCCCACCCCCCGCTCATGCCCCATTTCTCCCTGCTGTTGCCCCCACCCCCCGCTCCTGCCCCGTGTCTCTCTCCTGTTACCCCTCACCCCCTACTCATGCCCCGTGTCTCCCTTGTGTTCGTCCCACCTTCCGTTCATGCCCCGTGTCTCCCTGCTGTTGCCCCCCACCCTCTGCTCATGCCCCGTGTCTCCCTGCTGTTGCCCCCAAACCCCCTCATGCCCAGTGTCTCTCTCCTGTTACCCCCCCACCCCCCTTCTCATGCCCTGTGTCTCTCTCCTGTTACCTCCACCCCCCTCTCATGCCCCGTATCTCTCTCCTGTTGCCCCCCACCCCTGGTCATGCCCCGTATCTCCCTTCTGTTGCCCCCACCCCCCGCTCATGCCCCGTGTCTCCCTGCTTTTGCCCCCCAACCCCCGGTCATGCCCCGTGTCTCCCTGCTGCTATCCCTCACCCCCCTCTCATGCCCCCGTGTCTCCTTCGTGTTCCCCCCACCCCCTGCTCATGCCCTGTCTCCCTGCTGTTGCCCCCCACCCCCCTCTCATGCCCTGTGTCTCTCTCCTGTTACCCCCCACCCCCCTCTCATGCCCTGTGTCTCTCCTCTTGCCCCCCACCCCCCGGTCATGCCCCGTGTCTCCCTGCTCTTGCCCTCCACCCCTTGCTCATTCCCTGTGTCTCTCTCCTGTTACCCCCACCCCCCTCTCATGCCCCGTGTTTCCCTCGTGTTCCCCCCACCCCCCGCTCATGCCCCGTGTCTCCCTGCTGTTTCCCCCCACACCCCGGTCATGCCCCGTGTCTCCCTGCTGTTGCCCCCACCCCACGCTCATGCCCCGTGTCTCCCTCATGTTCCCCCACCCCCCGCTCATGCCCCGTGTCTCCCTTGTGTTGCCCCCACCCCCTGCTCATGCCAGGTGTCTTTCTCCTGTTACCCCCCACCCCCTCTCTTGCCCGTGTCTCTCTCCTGTTACCCCCACCCCCCTCTCATGCCCCGTATCTCTCTCCTGTTGCCCACCACCCCTGGTCATGCCCCGTGTCTCCCTTCTGTTGCCCCCCACCCCCCGCTCATGCCCCATGTCTCTCTCATGTTGCCCCCACCTCCCGCTCATGCCCCGTGTCTCCCTGCTGTTGCCCCCCACCCCCCGGTCATGCCCCGTGTCTCCCCTGTTCCCCCCACCCCCCCGCTCATTCCCCGTGTCTCCCTCGTGTTCCCCCCACCCCCTGCTCATGCCCCGTGTCTCCCCTGTTCCCCCCCACCCCTGCTCATTACCCGTGTCTCCCTCCTGTATCCCCCCACCCCCCACTCATTACCCATGTCTCCCTCCTGTACCCCCGACCCCCGCTCATGCCCGTGTCTCTCTCTTGTTTCCCCCCACCCCCCGCTCATGCCCCGTGTCTCCCCTGTTCCCAACACTCACCCTGCTCATGCCCCGTGTCTCCCTCGTGTTCACCCCACCCCCCACTCATGCCCCGTTTCTTCCCTGTTCCCCCTCACCCCCCGCTCATGCCGCGTGTCTCCCTCCAGTTCCCCCCAACCCCCGCACATGCCCCGTGTCCCCCCTGTTCCCCCCGCCCCCCGTTCATGCCCCGTGTCTCCCTCCTGTTCCCCATCCACCGCTCATGCCCCGTGTGTGTCTCCCTCCTGTTGCCCCCCACCCCCGCTCATGCCCCGTGTCTCTCTCTTGTTACCCCCCACTCATGCCCTGTGTCTCCCTCTTGTTGCCCCCCATCCCCCATGCCCGTGTCTCCCTCGTGTTCCCCCCACCCCTCGCTCATGCCCCGTGTCTCCCTCTTGTTGCCCCCCACACCCCGCTCATGCCCCGTGTCTCCCTCATGTTCCCCCATCCCCGCTCATGTCCTGTGTCTCTCTCCTGTTACCCCCCACCCATGCTCATGCCCCGTGTCTCTCTCCAGTTACTCCCCACCCCCCGCTCATGCCCCGTGCCTCCCTCGTGTTCCCCCCACCCCCCACTCATGCCCCGTGTCTCCCTGCTGTTGCCCCCACCCCTGTCATGCCCCATGTGTCTCTGCTGTTGCCCCCCACCCCCCACTCATGCCCCATTTCTCCCTGCTGTTGCCCCCACCCCCCGCTCCTGCCCCGTGTCTCTCTCCTGTTACCCCCCACCCCCTGCTCATGCCCCGTGTCTCCCTTGTGTTCCCCCCACCTTCCGTTCATGCCCCGTGTCTCCCTGCTGTTGCCCCCCACCCTCTGCTCATGCCCCGTGTCTCCCTGCTGTTGCCCCCCAACCCCACTCATGCCCAGTGTCTCTCTCCTGTTACCCCCCCACCCCCTTCTCATGCCCCGTGTCTCTCTCCTGTTATCCCCCACCCCCCTCTCATGCCCCGTGTCTCTCTCCTGTTGCCCCCCACCCCCCGGTCATGCCCCGTGTTTCCCTGCTGTTGCCCCCCACTCCCAGCTCATGCTCCGTGTCTCCCTGCTTTTGCCCCCCACCCCCGCTCCTGCCCGTTGTCTCTCTCCTGTTGCCCCCACCCCCGGTCATGCCCTGTGTCTCTCTGCTGTTGCCCCCCACCCCCGGTCATGCGCTGTGTCTCCCTGCTGTTGCCCCCCACCCCCGCTCATGCCCGTGTCTCCCTGCTGTGGCCCCCACCCCCTGCTCATGCCCCGTGTCTCTCTCCTGTTACCCCCCGCCCATGCCCCGTGTCTCCCTCGTGTTCCCCCCACCCCCCGTTCATGCCCCCTGTCTCCCTGCTGTTGCCCCCACCCTCCACTCACCCCATGTCTCCCTGCTGTTGCCTCCCACCCCCCGCTCATGCCCCGTGTCTTTCTCCTGTTACCCCCCACGCCACTCTCATGCCCCGTGTCTCTCTCCTGTTACACCCCACCCCCCTCTCATGCCCTGTGTCTCTCTCCTGTTGCCCCTACGCCCGGTCACGCCCCCGTGTCTCCCTGCTGTTGCCCCCACCCCCCGCTCATGTCCCGTGTCTCTCTCCTGTTACTCCCCACCCCCCGCTCATGCCCCGTGCCTCCCTCGTGTTCCCCCCACCCCCTGCTCATGCCCCGTGTCTCCCTGCTGTTGCCCCCTACCCCCATGCTAATGCCCCATATTTCTCTCATGTTTCCCCCCACCCCCCCGGTCATGCCCCGTGTCTCCCTGCTGTTGCCCCCCACCCACAGTCATGCCCCGTGTCTCCCTGCTGTTGCCCCCCACCCCCCGCTCATGCCATGTGACTCTCTCCTGTTGCCCCCCACCCCCCGGTCATGCCCCGTGTCTCCCTGCTGTTGCCCCCACCCACAGGCATGCCCCGTGTCTCCCTGCTGTTGTCCCCCAACCCCCGCTCATGCCCTGTGTCTCCCTGCTGTTGCCCCATCCCCCGCTTATGCCCCATGTATCTCTTCTGTTACCCCCCACCCCCCGCTCATGCCCCGTGTCTCCCTCGTGTTCCCCCCACCCCCCTGTCATGCCCCGTGTTTCCCTGCTTTTGCCCCCACTCCCCGCTCATGCCCCGTGTCTCTCTCCTGTTACCACCCACCCCCTGCTCATGCCCCGTGTCTCCCTGCCGTTTTCCCCCACCCCCCACTCATGCCCTGTGTCTCCCTGCTGTTGCCCCTCACCCCCCGCTCATGCCTCGTGTCTCTCTCCTGTTACTCCCCACCCCCCGCTCATGCCCCGTGTCTCCCTCGTGTTCCCCCCCGCTCATGCCCCGTGTCTCCCTGCTGTTGCCCCCCACCCCCCGCTCATGCCCCATGTATCTCTCCTGTTGCCCCCCACCCCCCGCTCATGCCCCGTGTCTCCCTGCTGTACCCCCCGCCCCCCGGTCATGCCCCGTGTCTCCCTGCTGTTGCCCCCCTACCCCCGTCATGCCCCGTGTCTCTCTCCTGTTGCCCCCCACCCCCCGCTCATGCCCCGTTTCTCCCTGCTGTTGCCCCCACCTCCCGCTCCTGCCCCGTGTCTCTCTCCTGTTACCCCCACCCCCTGCTCATGCCCCGTGTCTCCCTTGTGTTCCCCCCACCCCCGCTCATGCCCCGTGTCTACCTGCTGTTGCCCCCCACCCTCAGCTCATGCCCAGTGTCTCCCTGATGTTGCCCCCCACCGCCGCTCATGCCCTGTGTCTCTCTCCTGTTACCCCCCCACCCCCTGCTCCTGCCCGTGTCTCTCTCCTGTTGCCCCCCCACCCCCGGTCATGTCCCGTGTCTCTCTGCTGTTGCCCCCCACCCGACCCCCCGGTCATGCCCCGTGTCTCCCTGCTGTTGCCCCCCACCCCCGCACATGCCCTGTGTCTCTCTCCTGTTGCCCCCCACCCCCGCTCATGCCCCGTGTCTCCCTGCTGTTGCCCCCACCCCCTGCTCATGCCCTGTGTCTCTCTCCTGTTACCCCCCCACCCCCGCTAATGCCCTGTGTCTCCCTCGTGTTCCCCCCACCCCCCGTTCACGCCTCGTGTCTCCCTGCTGTTGCCCCCCACCCTCCACTCATGCCCCATGTCTCCCTGCTGTTGCCCCCCACCCTCCGATCATGCACTGTGTCTCTCTCCTGTTACCCCCCCCACGCCCCTCTCATGCCCCGTGTCTCTCTCCTGTTACACCCCACCCCCCTCTCATGCCCTGTGTCTCTCTCCTGTTGCCCCCCACCCCCGGTCATGCACCGTGTCTCCCTGCTGTTGCCCCCCACCCCCCGCTCATGTCCTGTGTCTCTCTCCTGTTACCCCCCACCCCTGCTCATGCCTCGTGTCTCTCTCCTGTTACTCCCCACTCCCCGCTCATGCCCCGTGCCTCCCTCGTGTTCCCCCCACCCCCGCTCATGCCCCGTGTCTCCCTGCTGTTGCCCCCCACCCCCCGGCTCATGCCCCATGTTTCTCTCATGTTGCCCCCCACCCTCTGCTCATGCCCCGTGTCTCCCTGCTGTTGCCCCCCAACCGAACTCATGCCCAGTGTCTCTCTCCTGTTACCCCCCACCCCCCTTCTCATGCCCCGTGTCTCTCTCCTGTTATCCCCCACCCCCCTCTCATGCCCCGTGTCTCTCTCCTGTTGCCCCCCACCCCCCGGTCATGCCCCGTGTTTCCCTGCTGTTGCCACCCACCCCCTGCTCATGCCCTGTGTCTCTCTCCTGTTACCCCCCACCCCCCGCTTATGCCCCGTGCATCCCTGCTGTTGCCCCCCACTCCCAGCTCATGCTCCGTGTCTCCCTGCTGTTGCCCCCCACCCCCGCTCCTGCCCGTTGTCTCTCTCCTGTTGCCCCCACCCCCGGTCATGCCCAGTGTCTCTCTGCTGTTGCCCCCCACCCCCGGTCATGCGCTGTGTCTCCCTGCTGTTGCCCCCCACCCCCGCTCATGCCCGTGTCTCCCTGCTGTGGCCCCCACCCCCTGCTCATGCCCCGTGTCTCTCTCCTGTTACCCCCCACCCCCCGCCCATGCCCCGTGTCTCCCTCGTGTTCCCCCACCCCCCGTTCATGCCCCCTGTCTCCCTGCTGTTGCCCCCCACCCTCCACTCACCCCATGTCTCCCTGCTGTTGCCTCCCACCCCCCGCTCATGCCCCGTGTCTTTCTCCTGTTACCCCCCACGCCACTCTCATGCCCCGTGTCTCTCTCCTGTTACACCCCACCCCCCTCTCATGCACTGTGTCTCTCTCCTGTTGCCCCTACGCCCGGTCACGCCCCCGTGTCTCCCTGCTGTTGCCCCCACCCCCCGCTCATGTCCCGTGTCTCTCTCCTGTTACTCCCCACCCCCGCTCATGCCCCGTGCCTCCCTCGTGTTCCCCCCACCCCCTGCTCATGCCCCGTGTCTCCCTGCTGTTGCCCCCCACCCCCCAGATCATGCCCCATGTTTCTCTCATGTTTCCCCCCACCCCCCGGTCATGCCCCGTGTCTCCCTGCTGTTGCCCCCCACCCACAGTCATGCTCCGTGTCTCCCTGCTGTTGCCCCCCACCCCCCGCTCATGCCATGTGACTCTCTCCTGTTGCCCCCCACCCCCCGGTCATGCCCCGTGTCTCCCTGCTGTTGCCCCCTACCCACAGGCATGCCCCGTGTCTCCCTGCTGTTGTCCCCCAACCCCCGCTCATGCCCTGTGTCTCCCTGCTGTTGCCCCATCCCCCGCTTATGCCCCATGTATCTCTTCTGTTACCCCCCACCCCCCGCTCATGCCCCGTGTCTCCCTCGTGTTCCCCCACCCCCCTGTCATGCCCCGTGTTTCCCTGCTTTTGCCCCCCACTCCCCGCTCATGCCCCGTGTCTCTCTCCTGTTACCACCCACCCCCTGCTCATGCCCCGGTTCTCCCTGCCGTTTTCCCCCACCCACCACTCATGCCCTGTGTCTCCCTGCTGTTGCCCCTCACCCCCCGCTCATGCCTCGTGTCTCTCTCCTGTTACTCCCCACCCCCCGCTCATGCCCCGTGTCTCCCTCGTGTTCCCCCCGCTCATGCCCCGTGTCTCCCTGCTGTTGCCCCCCACCCCCCGCTCATGCCCCATGTATCTCTCCTGTTGCCCCCCGCTCATGCCCTGTGCCTCCCTGCTGTACCCCCCGCCCCCGGTCATGCCCCGTGTCTCCCTGCTGTTGCCCCCCTACCCCCATTGTGCCCCGTGTCTCTCTCCTGTTGCCCCCCACCCCCGCTCATGCCCCGTTTCTCCCTGCTGTTGCCCCCACCTCCCGCTCCTGCCCCGTGTCTCTCTCCTGTTACCCCCACCCCCTGCTCATGCCCCGTGTCTCCCTTGTGTTCCCCCCACCCCCGCTCATGCCCCGTGTCTACCTGCTGTTGCCCCCCACCCTCAGCTCATGCCCAGTGTCTCCCTGATGTTGCCCCCCACCGCCGCTCATGCCCTGTGTCTCTCTCCTGTTACCCCCCACCCCCTGCTCCTGCCCGTGTCTCTCTCCTGTTGCCCCCCACCCCCGGTCATGTCCCGTGTCTCTCTGATGTTGCCCCCCACCCGACCCCCCGGTCATGCCCCGTGTCTCCCTGCTGTTGCCCCCCACCCCCCGCACATGCCCTGTGTCTCTCTCCTGTTGCCCCCCCACCCCCGCTCATGCCCCGTGTCTCCCTGCTGTTGCCCCCACCCCCTGCTCATGCCCTGTGTCTCTCTCCTGTTACCCCCCCACCCCCGCTAATGCCCTGTGTTTCCCTCGTGTTCCCCCCACCCCCCGTTCATGCCTCGTGTCTCCCTGCTGTTGCCCCCCACCCTCCACTCATGCCCCATGTCTCCCTGCTGTTGCCCCCCACCCTCCGATCATGCACCGTGTCTCTCTCCTGTTACCCCCCCACGCCCCTCTCATGCCCCGTGTCTCTCTCCTGTTACACCCCACCCCCTCTCATGCCCTGTGTCTCTCTCCTGTTGCCCCCCACCCCCGGTCATGCACCGTGTCTCCCTGCTGTTGCCCCCCACCCCCCGCTCATGTCCTGTGTCTCTCTTCTGTTACCCCCCACCCCTGCTCATGCCTTGTGTCTCTCTCCTGTTACTCCCCACTCCCCGCTCATGCCCCGTGCCTCCCTCGTGTTCCCCCCACCCCCGCTCATGCCCCGTGTCTCCCTGCTGTTGCCCCCCACCCCCCAGCTCATGCCCCATGTTTCTCTCATGTTGCCCCCCACCCCCTGCTCATGCCCCGTGTCTCCCTGCTGTTGCCCCCCACCCCCCGTCATGCCCCGTGTCTCCCTGCTGCTGCCCCCCACGCCCCTCTCATGACCCGTGTCTCTCTCCTGTTGCCCCCCACTCCCCGGTCATGCCCTGTGTCTCCCTGCTGTTGCCCCAACCCCCGCTCATGCCCCGTGTCTCTCTCCTGTTACCCCCAACCCCTCTCATGCCCGTGTCTCTCTCCTGTTGTCCCCCACCCCCCTGGTCATGCCCCGTGTCTCCCTGCTGTTGCCCCCCACCCCCCACACATGCCTCGTGTCTCTCTCCTGTTGCCCCCCACCCCTGGTCATGCCCTGTTTCTCCCTGCTGTTGCCCCCCGCTCATGCCCCGTGTCTCTCTCCTGTTCCCCCCACCCCCCCGGTCATGCCCCATGTCTCCCTGTTGTTGCCCCTCACCCCCTGCTCATGCACCGTGTCTCACTGCTGTTGCCCCCACCCCCCGCTCATGCCCCGTGTCTCTCTCCTGCTACCCCCCACCCCCCGCTCATGCCCCGTGTCTCTCTCCTGTTGCCCCCCACCCCCCGCTCATGCCCCGTGTCTCTCTCCTGTTACCCCCCACCCCCGCTCATGCCCTGTGTCTCTCTCCTGTTGCCCCCACCCCCGCTCATGCCCCGTGTCTCTCTCCTGTTACCCCCACTGCCCTCTCATGCCCCGTGACTCACTGCTGTTGCCCCCCACCCTCTGCTCATGCCCCGTGTCTCCCTGCTGTTGCCACCAACCCCCCGCTCATGCCCCGTGTCTCTCTCCTGTTACCCCCACCCTCCTCTCATGCCCTGTGTCTCTCTCCGGTTACCCCCCACACCCCTCTCATGCCCCGTGTCTCTCTCCTGTTACCCCCCACCCCCTCTCATGCCCCGTGTCTCCCTGCTGTTGCCCCCCAACGCTCGCTCATGCCCCATGTCTCCCTGCTGTTGCCCCCCACCCCCGCTCATGCCCCGTGTCTCCCTGCTGTTGCCCCCCACCCCCGCTCATGCCCCGTGTCTCTCTCCTGCTATCCCCTACCCCCTCTCATGCCCCGTGTCTCCTTCGTGTTCCCTCCACCCCCTGCTCATGCCCTGTCTCCCTGCTGTTGCCCCCCACCCCCTCTCATGCCCCGTGTCTCTCTCCTGTTACCCCCACCCCCCTCTCATGCCCCGTGTCTCTCTCATGTTGCCCTCCACCCCCGGTCATGCCCCGTGTCTCCCTGCTCTTGCCCTCCACCCCCTGCTCATTCCCCGTGTCTCTCTCCTGTTACCCCCCACCCCCCTCTCTTGCCCCTTGTTTCCCTCGTGTTCCCCCCACCCCCGCTCATGCCCCGTGTCTCCCTGCTGTTTCCCCCACCCCCCGGTCATGCCCCGTGTCTCCCTGCTGTTGCCCCCCACCCCACGCTCATGCCCCGTTTCTCCATCGTGTTCCCCCACCCCCCGCTCATGCCCCATGTCTAACTTGTGTTGCCCCCCGACCCCGCTCATGCCCCGTGTCTCCCTGCTGTTGCCCCCACCCCCTGCTCATGCCCCGTGTCTCTCTCCTGTTACCTCCCACGCCCCGCTCATGCCCCGTGTCTCCCTCGTGTTCCCCTCACCCCCGTTAATTCCCCGTGTCTCTCTGCTCTGTTGCCCCCCACCCTCCACTCATGCCCCATGTCTCCCTGCTGTATCCCCCCATCCCCCGCTCATGCCCCGTGTCTCTCTCCTGTTACCCCTCCACACCCCTCTCATGCCCCGTGTCTCTCTCCTGTTACACCCCACCCCCCTCTCATGCCCTGTGTCTCTCTCCTGTTGCCCCCCACCCCCGGTCATGCCCCGTGTCTCCCTGCTGTTGCCCCAACCCCCTGCTCATGTCCCGTGTCTCTCTCCTGTTACCCCCACCCCTGCTCATGCCCCGTGTCTCTCTCCTGTTACTCCCCACCCCCCGCTCATGCCCTGTGCCTCCCTCGTGTTCCCCCCACCCCCCGCTCATGCCCCGTGTCGCCCTGCTGTTGCCCCCCACCCCCCGGCTCATGCCCCATGTTTCTCTCATGTTGCCCCCCACCCCCCGGTCATGCCCCGTGTCTCCCTGCTGTTGCGCCCCACCTCCCGTCATGCCCCGTGTCTTCCTGCTGTTGCCCCCCACACCCGCGCATGCCCTGTGTCTCTCTCCTGTTGCCCCCACCCCCCACTCATGCCCCGTGTCTCCCTCGTGTTCCCCCCACCCCCTGCTCATGCCCCGTGTCTCCCTGCTGTTGTCCGCCACCCACCGCTCATGCCCCTTGTCTCCCTGCTGTTGCCCCCATCCCCTGATTATGCCCATGTCTCTCTCCTGTTACCCTCCAACCCCCGCTCATGCCCCGTGTCTCCCTCGTGTTCCCCCCACCCCCTGCTCATGCCCCGTGTTTCCCTGCTTTTGCCCCCCACGCCCCGCTCATGCCCCGTGTCTCTCTCCTGTTACCACCCACCCCCTGCTCATGCCCGGTATCTCCCTGCCGTTCTCCCCCACCCCCCGCTCATGCCCTGTGTCTCCCTGCTGTTGCCCCTCACCCCCCGCTCATGCCCCGTGTCTCTCTCCTGTTACGCCCCACCCCCCGCTCATGCCCCGTGTCTCTCTCCTGTTGCCCCCCACCCCCCGCTCATGCCCCGTGTCTCCCTGCTGTTGCCCTCCACCCCCGGTCATGCCCCTTGTTTCCCTGCTGTTGCCCCCCACCCCCGTCATGACCCATGTCTCTCTCCTGTTGCCCCCACCCCCCGCTCATGCCCTGTTTCTCCCTGCTGTTGCCCCCTCCCCCCGCTCCTGCCCCGTGTCTCTCTCCTGTTACCCCACCCCCTGCTCATGCCCCGTGTCTCCCTTGTGTTCCCCCCACCCTCCGCTCATGCCCCGTGTCTCCCTGCTGTTGTCCCCCACCGTCCGCTCATGCCCCGTGTCTCCCTGCTGTTGCCCCCCACACCCGCTCATGCCCCGTGTCTCTCTCCTGTTACCCCCCCACACCCCCTCTCATGCCCTGTGTCTCTCTCCTGTTATCCCCCACCCCCCTCTCATGCCTCGTGTCTCTCTCCTGTTGACCCCACCCCCCGGTCATGCCCCGTGTTTCCCTGCTGTTGCCCCCCACCCCCTGCTCATGCCCTGTGTCTCTCTCCTGTTACCCCCCACCCCCCGCTCATACCCCGTGTATCCCTGCTGTTGCCCCCACCCCCAGCTCATGCTCCGTGTCTCCCTGCTGTTGCCCCCATCCCCTGCTCCTGCCCCGTGTCTCTCTCCTGTTGCCCCCCACCCGCGGTCATGCACCGTGTCTGTCTCCTGTTACCCCTCACCCCCCACTCATGTCCCGTGTCTCCCTCGTGTTCCCCCGCTCATGCCCTGTGTCTCCCTGCTGTTGCCCCCCACCCCCCGCTCATGCCCCATGTCTCTCTCCTATTGCCCCCCACCCCACGTTCATGCCCCGTGTCTCCCTGCTGTTGCCCCCCACACCCCGATCATGCCCCTTGTCTCCCTGCTGTTGCCCCCACCCCCCGCTCACGCCCCGTGTCTCTCTCCTGTCACCCCCCAGCCCCCGCTCATGCCCTGTGTCTCCCTCGTGTTCCCCCCACCCCCCCGCTCATGCCCCCTGCCTCCCGGCTGTTGCCCCCCACCCCCCTCCCATGCCCCGTGTCTCCCTGCTGTTCCCCCCCACCCCCCTTTTCATGCCCCGTGTCTCTCTCCTGTTATCCCCCACCCTCCTCTCATGCCCCGTGTCTCTCTCCTGTTGCCCCCCACCCCCCGGTCATGCCCTGTGTTTCCCTGCTGTTGCCCCCACCCCCGCTCATGCCCCGTGTCTCTCTCCTGTTACCCCCCATCCCCCGCTCATGCCCCGTGTAGCCCTGCTGTTGCCCCCCACCCCCAGCTCATGCTCCGTGTCTCCCTGCTGTTGCCCCCCACCCCCCGCACCTGCCCCGTGTCTCTCTCCTGTTGCCCCCCACCCCCGGTCATGCTCCGTGTCTCTCTGCTGTTGCCCCCCACCCCACCCCCCGGTCATGCCCCGTGTCTCCCTGCTGTGCCCCCCACCCCCTGGTCATGCCCTGTGTCTCCCTGCTGTTGCCCCCCACCCCCGTCATGCCCCGTGTCTCTCTCCTGTTGCCCCCCACCCCCGCTCATGCCCCGTGTCTCCCTGCTGTTGCCCCCACCCCCTGCTCATGCCCCGTGTCTCTCTCCTGTTACCCCCCACCACCCGCTCATGCCCTGTGTGTCCCTCGTGTTCCCCACCCCCCCGTTCATTCCCCGTGTCTCCCTGCTGTTGCCCCCCACCCTCCACTCATGCCCCATGTCTCCCTGCTGTTGCCCCCACCCTCCGCTCATGCCCCGTGTCTCTCTCCTGTTACCCCCACATCACCTCTCATGCCCCGTGTCGCTCTCCTGTTATCCCCCACCCCGCTCTCATGCCCTGTGTCTCTCTCCTGTTGCCCCCATCCCCCGGGCATGCCCCGTGTTTCGCTGCTGTTGCCCCCCACCCCCTGCTCATGCCCTGTGTCTCTCTCCTGTTACCCCCACCCCCCGCTCATGCCCCGTGTATCCCTGCTGTTGCCCTCCACCCCCAGCTCATGCTCTGTGTCTCCCTGCTGTTGCCGCCCACCCCCGGTCATGCCCCGTGTCTATCTGCTGTTGCCCCCCACCCCACCCCCCGGTCATGCCCCGTGTCTCCCTGCTGTTGCCCCCCACCCCCGCACATGCCCTGTGTCTCTCTCCTGTTGCCCCTACCCCCGCCCATGCCCCGTGTCTCCCTGCTGTTGCCCCCACCCCCTGCTCATGCCCCGTGTCTCTCTCCTGTTACCCCCACCTCCGGTCATGCCCCGTGTCTCCCTGCTGTTGCCCCCCACCACCGTCATGCCCCGTGTCTCTCTCCTGTTGCCCCCCACCACCGCTCATGCCCCGTGTCTCCCTGCTGTTGCCCCCACCCCCTGCTCATGCCCCGTGTCTCTCTCCTGTTACCCCCCACCACCCGCTCATGCCCTGTGTGTCCCTCGTGTTCCCCACCCCCCCCGTTCATTCCCCGTGTCTCCTTGCTGTTGCCCCCCACCCTCCACTCATGCCCCATGTCTCCCTGCTGTTGCCCCCACCCTCCGCTCATGCCCTGTGTCTCTCTCCTGTTACCCCCCACATCACCTCTCATGCCCCGTGTCTCTCTCCTGTTATCCCAAACCCCCCTCTCATGCCCGTGTCTCTCTCCTGTTGCCCCCATCCCCCGGGCATGCCCCGTGTTTTGCTGCTGTTGCCCCCCACCCCCCGCTCATGCCCCGTGTCTCTCTCCTGTTACCCCCACCCCCCGCTCATGCCATGTGTATCCCTGCTGTTGCCCTCCACCCCCAGCTCATGCTCTGTGTCTCCCTGCTGTTGCCGCCCACCCCCGGCCATGCCCCGTGTCTCTCTGCTGTTGCCCCCCACCCCCCGGTCATGCCCCGTGTCTCCCTGCTGTTGCCCCCCACCCCCGCACATACCCTGTGTCTCTCTCCTGTTGCCCCCCACCGCCGCTCATGCCCCGTGTCTCCCTGCTTTTGCCCCCACCCCCTGCTCATGCCCCGTGTCTCTCTCCTGTTACCCCCACCCCCGTTCATGCCCTGTGTCTCCCTGCTGTTGCCCCCCACCTTCCACTCATGCCCCATGTCTCCCTGCTGTTGCCCCCACCCCCTGCTCATGCCCCGTGTCTCTCTCCTGTTACCCCCCCACACTCCTCTCATGCCCCGTGTCTCTCTCCTGTTACACCCCACCCCCCTCTCATGCCCTGTGTCTCTCTCCTGTTGCCCCCCACCCCCGGTCATGCCCCGTGTCTCCCTGCTGTTGCCCCCCACCCCCCGCTCATGCCCCGTGCCTCCCTCGTGTTCGCCCCACCCCCCGCTCATGCCCCGTGTCTCCCTGCTGTTGCCCCCCACTCCCCGGTCATGCCCTGTGTCTCCCTGCTGTTGCCCCCAACCCCCGCTCATGCCCCGTGTCTCTCTCCTGTTACCCCCAACCCCTCTCATGCCCGTGTCTCTCTCCTGTTGTCCCCAACCCCCCCGGTCATGCCCCGTGTCTCTCTCCTGTTATCCCCCACCCTCCTCTCATGCCCCATGTCTCTCTCCTGTTGCCCCCCACCCCCGGTCATGCCCCGTGTTTCCCTGCTGTTGCCCCCACCCCCGCTCATGCCCCGTGTCTCTCTCCTGTTACCCCCACCCCCGCTCATGCCCCGTGTCTCCCTGCTGTTGCCCCCACCCCCTGCTCATGCCCCGTGTCTCTCTCCTGTTACCCCCACCACCCGCTCATGCCCTGTGTCTCCCTCGTGTTCCCCACACCCCCGTTCATTCCCCGTGTCTCCCTGCTATTGCCCCCCACCCTCCACTCATGCCCCATGTCTCCCTGCTGTTGCCCCCACCCTCCGCTCATGCCCCGTGTCATTCTCCTGTTACCCCCCACATCACCTCTCATGCCCCGTGTCTCTCTCCTGTTATCCCCCACCCCCCTCTCATGCCCCGTGTCTCTCTCCTGTTGCCCCCCACACCCCGGGCATGCCCCGTGTTTCGCTTCTGTTGCCCCCCACCCCCCGCTCATGCCCCGTGTCTCTCTCCTGTTACCCCCACCCCCCGCTCATGCCCCGTGTATCCCTGCTGTTGCCCTCCACCCCCAGCTCATGCTCTGTGTCTCCCTGCTGTTGCCCCCCACGCCCCGCTCCTGCCCCGTGTCTCTCTCCTGTTATCCCCCACCCTCCTCTCCTGCCCCGTGTCTCTCTCCTGTTGCCCCCCACCCCCCGGTCATGCCCTGTGTTTCCCTGCTGTTGCCCCCACCCCCGCTCATGCCCCGTGTCTCTCTCCTGTTACCCCCCACTCATGCCCCGTGTCTCCCTGCTGTTGCCCCCACCACCTGCTCATGCCCCGTGTCTCTCTCCTGTTACCCCCCACCACCCGCTCATGCCCTGTGTCTCCCTCGTATTCCCCACACCCCCCGTTCATTCCCCGTGTCTCCCTGCTGTTGCCCCCCACCCCCCGTCATGCCCCGTGTCTCCCTGCTGTTGCCCCTCATACCCCTCTCATGCCCTGTGTCTCTCTCCTGTTGCCCCCCACTCCCCGGTCATGCCCTCTGTCTCCCTGCTGATGCCCCCAACCCCCGCTCATGCCCCGTGTCTCTCTCCTGTTACCCCCAACCCCTCTCATACCCGTGTCTCTCTCCTGTTGTCCCCCGCCCCCCCGGTCATGCCCTGTGTCTCCCTGCTGTTGCCCCCCACCCCCCACTCATGCCTCGTGACTCTCTCCTGTTGCCCCTCACCCCCGGTCATGCCCCGTTTCTCCCTGCTGTTGCCCCCCGCTCATGCCCCGTGTCTCTCTCCTGTTCCCCACACCCCCCCGCTCATGCCCCATGTCTCCCTGCTGTTGCCCCTCACCCCCTGCTCATGCACCGTGTCTCACTGCTGTTGCCCCCACCCCCGCTCATGCCCCGTGTCTCTCTCCTGTTACCCCCCACCCACCGCTCATGCCCCGTGTCTCTCTCCTGTTGCCCCCCACCCCCCGCTCATGCCCCGTGTCTCTCTCCTGTTGCCCCTACCCCCGCTCATGCCCCATGTCTCTCTCCTGTTGCCCCCCGCTCATGCCCCGTGTCTCACTCCTGTTACCCCCCCACCCTCCTCTCATGCCCTGTGTCTCTCTCTGGTTACCCCCCACACCCCTCTCATGCCCCGTGTCTCTCTCCTGTTACCCCCCACCCCCCTCTCATGCCCCATGTCTCCCTGATGTTGCCCCCCACCGCTCGCTCATGCCCCATGTCTCTCCCCTGTTACCCCCCCACCCCCCGGTCATGCCCCGTGTATCCCTACTGTTGCCCCGCACCCCTCGGTCATGCCCCATGTCTCCCTGCTGTTGCCCCCCACCCCCCACTCATGCCCCTTGTCTCCCTGCTGTTGCCCCCCACCCCCGCTCATGCCCCGTGTCTCTCTCCTGCTATCCCCCACGCCCCTCTCATTCCCCGTGTCTCCTTTGTGTTCTCCCCACCCCCTGCTCATGCCCTGTCTCCCTGCTGTTGCCCCCCACCCCCCTCTCATGCCCCGTGTTTCTCTCCTGTTACCCCCACCCCCCTCTCATGCCCCGTGTCTCTCTCCTGTTGCCCCCCACCCCCGGTCATGCCCCGTGTCTCCCTGCACTTGCCCCCCACCCCCCGCTCATGCCCCGTGTCTCTCTCCTGTTCCCCCCACCCCCCACTCATGCCCCATGTCTCCCTGCTGTTGCCCCTCACCCCACACTCATGCCCCCTGTCTCCCTCGTGTTCCCCCACCCCCCTCTCATGCCCCGTGTCTCCCTTGTGTAGACCCCCACACCTGCTCATGCCCGGTGTCTCTCTCCTGTTACCCCTCACCCCCCTCTCATGCCCCGTGTCTCTCTCCTGTTACCCCCACCCCCGTCTCATGCCCCGTATCTCTCTCCTGTTGCCCCCCACCCCTGGTCATGCCCCGTGTCTCCCTTCTGTTGCCCCCCACCTCCCGCTCATGCCCCATGTCTCCCCTGTTGCCCCCCACCCCCCGGTCATGCCCCGTGTCTCCCTTGTGTTCCCCCCACCCCCTGCTCATGCCCCGTGTCTCCCCTGTTCCCCCCACCCCTGCTCATTACCAGTGTCTCCCTCCTGTATCCCCCCGCTCATTACCTATGTCTCCCTCCTGTACCCCCGACCCCTGCTCATGCCTGTGTCTCTCTCTTGTTTCCCCCACCCCCCGCTCATGCCCCGTGTCTCCCCTGTTCCCCCCACTCGCCCTGCTCATGCAACGTGTCTCCCTCGTGTTCCCCCCACCCCCACTCAAGCCCCGTGTCTCCCCTGTTCCCCCCCACCCCCGCATATGCCCCGTGTCTCTCCTGTTCCCCCCAACCCCCGCATATGCCCCGTGTCTCCCCTGTTCCCCCCCACCCCCCACTCATGCCCTGTGTCTCCCTCTTGTTGCCCCCCACCCCCCATGCCCCGTGTCTCCCTCGTGTTCCCCCCACCCCTCGCTCATGCCCCGTGTCTACCTCTTGTTGCCCCCCACACCCTGCTCATGCCCCGTGTCTCCCTCGTGTTCCCCCATCCCCGCTCATGCCCCGTGTCTCCCTGCTGTTGCCCCCCACCCCCCGCTCATGCCCTGTGTCTCTCTCCTGTTGCCCCCCACCCCCGGTCATGCCCCGTGTCTCCCTGCTGTTGCCCTCCACCCCCGGTCATGCCCCGTGTCTCCCTGCTGTTGCCCCCTACCCCCTGCTCATGCCCCGTGTCTCTCTCCTGTTACCCCCACCCCCCTCTCATGCCCCGTGTCTCCCTCGTGTTCCCCCAACCCCGCTCATTCCCCGTTCTCCCTGCTGTTGCCCCCACCCCCTCTCATGCCCGTGTCTCTCTCCTGTTACCCCCACCCCCCTCTAATGCCCCGTATCTCTCTCCTGTTGCCCCCCCCGGTCATGCCCCGTGTCTCCCTTCTGTTGCCCCCCACCCCCTGCTCATGCCCCGTGTCTCCCGGCTGTTGCCCTCCAGCCCCGGTCATGCCCTGTGTCTCCCTGCTGTTGCCCCCCACCCCCGTCATGCCGCATGTCTCTCTGATGTTGCCCCCCACCCCCGCTCATGCCCCGTTTCTCCCTGCTGTTGCCCCCACCCCCCGCTCATGCCCCGTGTCTCCCTGCTGTTGCCCCCACCCCCTGCTCATGCCCCGTGTCTCCCTTGTGTTCCCCCCGCTCATGCCCCGTGTCTCCCTGCTGTTGCCCCCCACCCTCCGCTCATGCTCCGTGTCTCCCTGCTGTTGCCCCCTAACCCCCCTCATGCCGCGTGTCTCTCTCCTGTTACCCCCCCACCCCCCTTCTCATGCCCTGTGTCTCTCTCCTGTTATTCCCCACCCCCCTCTCATGCCCCGTGTTTCCCTGCTGTTGCCCCCCACCCCCCGCTCATGCCCCGTGCCTCCCTCGTGTTCGCCCCACCCCCCACTCATGCCCCGTGTCTCCCTGCTGTTGCCCCCCACCCCCCGTCATGCCCCGTGTCTCCCTGCTGTTGCCCCCACGCCCCTCTCATGCCCTGAGTCTCTCGCCTGTGGCCCCCCACTCCCCGGTCATGCCCTGTGTCTCCCTGCTGTTGCCCCCAACCCCCGCTCATGCCCTGTGTCTCTCTCCTGTTACCCCCAACCCCTCTCATGCCCGTGTCTCTCTCCTGTTGTCCCCCACCCCCCCGGTCATGCCCCGTGTCTCCCTGCTGTTGCCCCCCACCCCCCACTCATGCCTCGTGCCTCTCTCCTGTTGCCCCCCACCCCCGGTCATGCCCCATGTCTCCCTACTGTTGCCCCTCACCCCCTGCTCATGCACCGTGTCTCTCTCCTGTTACCCCCACCCCCACTCATGCCCCGTGTCTCCCTCCTGTTGCCCCCACCACCTGCTCATGCCCCGTGTCTCTCTCCTGTTACCCCCCACCACCCGCTCATGCCCTGTGTCTCCCTCGTATTCCCCACACCCCCCCGTTCATTCCCCGTGTCTCCCTGCTGTTGCCCCCCACCCCCCGTCATGCCCCGTGTATCCCTGCTGTTGCCCCCCACGCCCCTCTCATGCCCTGTGTCTCTCTCCTGTTGCCCCCCACTCCCCGCTCATGCCCCATGTCTCCCTGCTGTTGCCCCTCACCCCCCGCTCATGCACCGTGTCTCTCTCCTGTTACCCCCCACCCCCACTCATGCCCTGTGTCTCCCTGCTGTTGCCCCCACCACCTGCTCATGCCCCGTGTCTCACTCCTGTTACCCCCCCACCCTCCTCTCATGCCCTGTGTCTCTCTCTGGTTACCCCCCACCCCCCTCTCATGCCCCGTGTCTCTCTCCTGTTACCCCCACCCCCTCTCATGCCCCGTATCTCTCTCCTGTTGCCCCCGACCCCTGGTCATGCCCCGTGTATTCCTTTTGTTGCCCCCCACCCCCCGCTCATGCCCCGTGTCTCCCTGCTGTTGCCCCCCACCCCCGGTCATCCCCGATGGCTCCCCTGTTCCCCCCACCCCGGCTCATGCCCTGTGTCTCCCTTGTGTTCCCCCCACCCCCTGCTCATGCCCCGTGTCTCCCCTGTTCCCCCCCACCCCTGCTCATTACCCGTGTCTCCCTCCTGTATCCCCCCACCCCCGCTCATTACCCATGTCTCCCTCCTGTACCCCGACCCCCGCTCATGCCCGTGTCTCTCTCTTGTTTCCCCCACCCCCCGCTCATGCCCCGTGTCTCCCCTGTTCCCCCCAACCCCCGCATATGCCCCGTGTCTCCCCTGTTCCCCCCCACCCCCCACTCATGCCCTGTGTCTCCCTCTTGTTGCCCCCCACCCCCCATGCCCCGTGTCTCCCTCGTGTTCCCCCCCCACCCTCGCTCATGCCCCGTGTCTACCTCTTGTTGCCCCCCACACCCTGCTCATGCCCCGTGTCTCCCTCGTGTTCCCCCATCCCCGCTCATGCCCCGTGTCTCCCTGCTGTTGCCCCCCACCCCCCGCTCATGCCCTGTGTCTCTCTCCTGTTGCCCCCCACCCCCCGTCATGCCCCGTGTCTCCCTGCTGTTGCCCTCCACCCCCGGTCATGCCCCGTGTCTCCCTGCTGTTGCCCCCTACCCCCTGCTCATGCCCCTGTCTCTCTCCTGTTACCCCCACCCCCCTCTCATGCCCCGTGTCTCCCTCGTGTTCCCCCAACCCCGCTCATTCCCCGTTCTCCCTGCTGTTGCCCCCACCCCCTCTCATGCCCGTGTCTCTCTCCTGTTACCCCCACCCCCCTCTAATGCCCCGTATCTCTCCTGTTGCCCCCCCGGTCATGCCCCGTGTCTCCCTTCTGTTGCCCCCCACCCCCCTGCTCATGCCCCGTGTCTCCCGGCTGTTGCCCTCCAGCCCCGGTCATGCCCTGTGTCTCCCTGCTGTTGCCCCCCACCCCCGTCATGCCGCATGTCTCTCTGATGTTGCCCCCCACCCCCGCTCATGCCCCGTTTCTCCCTGCTGTTGCCCCCACCCCCCGCTCATGCCCCGTGTCTCCCTGCTGTTGCCCCCACCCCCTGCTCATGCCCCGTGTCTCCCTTGTGTTCCCCCCGCTCATGCCCCGTGTCTCCCTGCTGTTGCCCCCCACCCTCCGCTCATGCTCCGTGTCTCCCTGCTGTTGCCCCCTAACCCCCCTCATGCCGCGTGTCTCTCTCCTGTTACCCCCCCACCCCCCTTCTCATGCCCTGTGTCTCTCTCCTGTTATTCCCCACCCCCCTCTCATGCCCCGTGTTTCCCTGCTGTTGCCCCCCACCCCCCGCTCATGCCCCGTGCCTCCCTCGTGTTCGCCCCACCCCCCACTCATGCCCGTGTCTCCCTGCTGTTGCCCCCCACCCCCCGTCATGCCCCGTGTCTCCCTGCTGTTGCCCCCACGCCCCTCTCATGCCCTGAGTCTCTCGCCTGTGGCCCCCCACTCCCCGGTCATGCCCTGTGTCTCCCTGCTGTTGCCCCCAACCCCCGCTCATGCCCTGTGTCTCTCTCTGTTACCCCCAACCCCTCTCATGCCCGTGTCTCTCTCCTGTTGTCCCCCACCCCCCCGGTCATGCCCCGTGTCTCCCTGCTGTTGCCCCCCACCCCCCACTCATGCCTCGTGCCTCTCTCCTGTTGCCCCCCACCCCCGGTCATGCCCCATGTCTCCCTACTGTTGCCCCTCACCCCCTGCTCATGCACCGTGTCTCTCTCCTGCTACCCCCACCCCCACTCATGCCCCGTGTCTCCCTCCTGTTGCCCCCACCACCTGCTCATGCCCCGTGTCTCTCTCCTGTTACCCCCACCACCCGCTCATGCCCTGTGTCTCCCTCGTATTCCCCACACCCCCCGTTCATTCCCCGTGTCTCCCTGCTGTTGCCCCCCACCCCCCGTCATGCCCCGTGTATCCCCTGCTGTTGCCCCCCACGCCCTCTCATGCCCTGTGTCTCTCTCCTGTTGCCCCCCACTCCCCGCTCATGCCCCATGTCTCCCTGCTGTTGCCCCTCACCCCCCGCTCATGCACCGTGTCTCTCTCCTGTTACCCCCCACCCCCACTCATGCCCTGTGTCTCTCCCTGCTGTTGCCCCCACCACCTGCTCATGCCCCGTGCTCTCTCCTGTTACCCCCACCCCCTCTCATGCCCCGTATCTCTCTCCTGTTGCCCCCCACCCTGGTCATGCCCCGTGTATTCCTTTTGTTGCCCCCCACCCCCCGCTCATGCCCCGTGTCTCCCTGCTGTTGCCCCCCACCCCCGGTCATCCCCGATGGCTCCCCTGTTCCCCCCACCCCGGCTCATGCCCTGTGTCTCTCTTGTGTTCCCCCCACCCCCTGCTCATGCCCCGTGTCTCCCCTGTTCCCCCCCACCCCTGCTCATTACCCGTGTCTCCCTCCTGTATCCCCCCACCCCCGCTCATTACCCATGTCTCCCTCCTGTACCCCGACCCCCGCTCATGCCCGTGTCTCTCTCTTGTTTCCCCCACCCCCGCTCATGCCCCGTGTCTCCCCTGTTCCCCCCACTCGCCCCTGCTCATGCCCCGTGTCTCCCTCGTGTTCCCCCCACCCCCACTCATGCCCTGTGTCTCCCCTGTTCCCCCCCACCCCCCGCTCATGCCCCGTGTCTCCCTCCTGTTCCCCCAACCCCCGCACATGCCCCGGTTCTCCCCTGTTCCCCCCACCCCCCACTCATGCCCTGTGTCTCCCTCTTGTTGCCCCCCACCCCCCATGCCCCGTGTCTCCCTCGTGTTCCCCCCACCCCTCGCTCATGCCCGTGTCTACCTCTTGTTGCCCCCCACACCCCGCTCATGCCCCGTGTCTCCCTCGTGTTCCCCCATCCCCGCTCATGCCCCGTGTCTCCCTGCTGTTGCCCCCCACCCCCCGCTCATGCCCCGTGTCTCTCTCCTGTTGCCCCCCACCCCCGGTCATGCCCCGTGTCTCCCTGCTGTTGCCCTCCACCCCCCGGTCATGCCACGTGTCTCCCTGCTGTTGCCCCCCACCCCACACTCATGCCCCCTGTCTCCCTCGTGTTCCCCCACCCCCCTCTCATGCCCCGTGTCTCCCTTGTGAGACCCCCACACCTGCTCATGCCCGGTGTCTCTCTCCTGTTACCCCTCACCCCCCTCTCATGCCCCGTGTCTCTCTCCTGTTACCCCCACCCCCGTCTCATGCCCCGTATCTCTCTCCTGTTGCCCCCCACCCCTGGTCATGCCCCGTGTCTCCCCTTCTGTTGCCCCCCACCTCCCGCTCATGCCCCATGTCTCCCCTGTTGCCCCCCACCCCCCGGTCATGCCCCGTGTCTCCCTTGTGTTCCCCCCACCCCCTGCTCATGCCCCGTGTCTCCCCTGTTCCCCCCACCCCTGCTCATTACCAGTGTCTCCCTCCTGTATCCCCCCGCTCATTACCTATGTCTCCCTCCTGTACCCCCGACCCCTGCTCATGCCTGTGTCTCTCTCTTGTTTCCCCCACCCCCCGCTCATGCCCCGTGTCTCCCCTGTTCCCCCCACTCGCCCTGCTCATGCAACGTGTCTCCCTCGTGTTCCCCCCACCCCCACTCAAAGCCCCGTGTCTCCCCTGTTCCCCCCCACCCCCCGCTCATGCCCCGTGTCTCCTTCTGTTCCCCCCAACCCCCGCATATGCCCCGTGTCTCCCCTGTTCCCCCCCACCCCCCACTCATGCCCTGTGTCTCCCTCTTGTTGCCCCCCACCCCCCATGCCCCGTGTCTCCCTCGTGTTCCCCCCACCCCTCGCTCATGCCCCGTGTCTACCTCTTGTTGCCCCCCACCACCCTGCACCTCATGCACCGTGTCTCCCTCGTGTTCCCCCATCCCCGCTCATGCCCCGTGTCTCCCTGCTGTTGCCCCCCACCCCCCGCTCATGCCCTGTGTCTCTCTCCTGTTGCCCCCCACCCCCGGTCATGCCCCGTGTCTCCCTGCTGTTGCCCTCCACCCCCGGTCATGCCCCGTGTCTCCCCTGCTGTTGCCCCCTACCCCCTGCTCATGCCCCGTGTCTCTCTCCTGTTACCCCCACCCCCCTCTCATGCCCCGTGTCTCCCTCGTGTTCCCCCAACCCCGCTCATTCCCCGTTCTCCCGGCTGTTGCCCTCCAGCCCCGGTCATGCCCTGTGTCTCCCTGCTGTTGCCCCCCACCCCCGTCATGCCGCATGTCTCTCTGATGTTGCCCCCCACCCCCGCTCATGCCCCGTTTCTCCCTGCTGTTGCCCCCACCCCCCGCTCATGCCCCGTGTCTCCCTGCTGTTGCCCCCACCCCCTGCTCATGCCCCGTGTCTCCCTTGTGTTCCCCCCGCTCATGCCCCATGTCTCCCTGCTGTTGCCCCCCACCCTCCGCTCATGCTCCGTGTCTCCCTGCTGTTGCCCCCTAACCCCCCTCATGCCGCGTGTCTCTCTCCTGTTACCCCCCACCCCCCTTCTCATGCCCTGTGTCTCTCTCCTGTTATTCCCCAGCCCCCTCTCATGCCCCGTGTTTCCCTGCTGTTGCCCCCCACCCCCCGCTCATGCCCCGTGCCTCCCTCGTGTTCGCCCCACCCCCCACTCATGCCCCGTGTCTCCCTGCTGTTGCCCCCCACCCCCCGTCATGCCCCGTGTCTCCCTGCTGTTGCCCCCACGCCCCTCTCATGCCCTGAGTCTCTCGCCTGTGGCCCCCCACTCCCCGGTCATGCCCTGTGTCTCCCTGCTGTTGCCCCCAACCCCCGCTCATGCCCTGTGTCTCTCTCCTGTTACCCCCAACCCCTCTCATGCCCGTGTCTCTCTCCTGTTGTCCCCCACCCCCCCGGTCATGCCCCGTGTCTCCCTGCTGTTGCCCCCCACCCCCCACTCATGCCTCGTGCCTCTCTCCTGTTGCCCCCCACCCCCGGTCATGCCCCATGTCTCCCTACTGTTGCCCCTCACCCCCTGCTCATGCACCGTGTCTCTCTCCTGTTACCCCCACCCCCACTCATGCCCCGTGTCTCCCTCCTGTTGCCCCCACCACCTGCTCATGCCCTGTGTCTCTCTCCTGTTACCCCCCACCACCCGCTCATGCCCTGTGTCTCCCTCGTATTCCCCACACCCCCCCGTTCATTCCCCGTGTCTCCCTGCTGTTGCCCCCCACCCCCCGTCATGCCCCGTGTATCCCTGCTGTTGCCCCCCACGCCCCTCTCATGCCCTGTGTCTCTCTCCTGTTGCCCCCCACTCCCCGCTCATGCCCCATGTCTCCCTGCTGTTGCCCCTCACCCCCCGCTCATGCACCGTGTCTCTCTCCTGTTACCCCCCACCCCCACTCATGCCCTGTGTCTCCCTGCTGTTGCCCCCACCACCTGCTCATGCCCCGTGTCTCACTCCTGTTACCCCCCCACCCTCCTCTCATGCCCTGTGTCTCTCTCTGGTTACCCCCCACCCCCCTCTCATGCCCCGTGTCTCTCTCCTGTTACCCCCACCCCCTCTCATGCCCCGTATCTCTCTCCTGTTGCCCCCCACCCCTGGTCATGCCCCGTGTATTCCTTTTGTTGCCCCCCACCCCCCGCTCATGCCCCGTGTCTCCCTGCTGTTGCCCCCCACCCCCGGTCATCCCCGATGGCTCCCCTGTTCCCCCCACCCCGGCTCATGCCCTGTGTCTCCCTTGTGTTCCCCCCACCCCCTGCTCATGCCCCGTGTCTCCCCTGTTCCCCCCCACCCCTGCTCATTACTCGTGTCTCCCTCCTGTATCCCCCCACCCCCGCTCATTACCCATGTCTCCCTCCTGTACCCCGACCCCCGCTCATGCCCGTGTCTCTCTCTTGTTTCCCCCACCCCCCGCTCATGCCCCGTGTCTCCCCTGTTCCCCCCACTCGCCCTGCTCATGCCCCGTGTCTCCCTCGTGTTCCCCCCACCCCCACTCATGCCCTGTGTCTCCCCTGTTCCCCCCCACCCCCCGCTCATGCCCCGTGTCTCCCTCCTGTTCCCCCAACCCCCGCACATGCCCCGGTTCTCCCCTGTTCCCCCCACCCCCCACTCATGCCCTGTGTCTCCCTCTTGTTGCCCCCCACCCCCATGCCCCGTGTCTCCCTCGTGTTCCCCCCACCCCTCGCTCATGCCCCGTGTCTACCTCTTGTTGCCCCCCACACCCCGCTCATGCCCCGTGTCTCCCTCGTGTTCCCCCATCCCCGCTCATGCCCCGTGTCTCCCTGCTGTTGCCCCCCACCCCCCGCTCATGCCCCGTGTCTCTCTCCTGTTGCCCCCCACCCCCGGTCATGCCCCGTGTCTCCCTGCTGTTGCCCTCCACCCCCCGGTCATGCCACGTGTCTCCCTGCTGTTGCCCCCCACCCCCTGCTCATGCCCCGTGTCTCTCTCCTGTTACCCCCACCCCCCTCTCATGCCCCGTGTCTCCCTCGTGTTCCCCCACCCCCGCTCATTCCCCGTGTCTCCCTGCTGTTGCCCCCCACCCCCTCTCATGCCCGTGTCTCTCTCCTTTTACCCCCACCCCCCTCTCAAGCCCCGTATCTCTCTCCTGTTGCCCCCCACCCCTGGTCATGCCCCGTGTCTCCCTTCTGTTGCCCCTCACCCCCCGCTCATGCCCCATGTCTCTCTCCTGTTGCCCCCACCCCCTGCTCATGCCCTGTGTCTCCCTGCTGTTGCCCTCCAGCCCCCGGTCATGCCCTGTGTCTCCCTGCTGTTGCCCCCCACCCCCGTCATGCCCCATGTCTCTCTGCTGTTGCCCCCCACCCCCCGCTCATGCCCTGTTTCTCCCTGCTGTTGCCCCCACCCCCCGCTCCTGCCCCGTGTCTCCCTGCTGTTGCCCCCCACCCTCCACTCATGCCCCGTGTCTCCCTGCTGTTGCCCCCTAACCCCCCTCATGCCCAGTGTCTCTCTCCTGTTACCCCCCCACCCCCCTTCTCATGCCCTGTGTCTCTCTCCTGTTATTCCCCACCCCCCTCTCATGCCCCGTGTCTCTCTCCTGTTGCCCCCCACCCCCGGTCATGCCCTGTGTCTCCCTGCTGTTGCCCTCCACCCCCCGGTCATGCCCCGTGTCTCCCTCGTGTTCCCCCATCCCCGCTCATGCCCCGTGTCTCCCAGCTGTTGCCCCCCACCCCCCGCTCATGCCCCGTGTCTCTCTCCTGTTGCCCCCCACCCTCGGTCATGCCCCGTGTCTCCCTGCTGTTGCCCTCCACCCCCCGGTCATGCCCCGTGTCTCCCTGCTGTTGCCCCCACCCCCTGCTCATGCCCCGTGTCTCTCTCCTGTTACCCCCACCCCCCTCTCATGCCCCGTTTCTCCCTCGTGTTCCCCCACCCCCGCTCATTCCCCGTGTCTCCCTGCTGTTGCCCCCCACCCCCTCTCATGCCCGTGTCTCTCTCCTGTTACCCCCACCCCCCTCTAATGCCCCGTATCTCTCTCCTGTTGCCCCCCAATCCTGGTCATGCCCCGTGTCTCCCTTCTGTTGCCCCCCACCCCCCGCTCATGCCCCATGTCTCTCTCCTGTTGCCCCCACCCCCTGCTCATGCCCCGTGTCTCCCTGCTGTTGCCCTCCAGCCCCCGGTCATGCCCTGTGTCTCCCTGCTGTTGCCCCCCACCCCCGTCATGCCCCATGTCTCTCTGATGTTGCCCCCCCACCCCCGCTCATGCCCTGTGTCTCCCTGCTGTTGCCCCCCACGCCCCTCTCATGCCCCGTGTCTCTCTCCTGTTGCCCCCCCGGTCATGCCCTGTGTCTCCCTGCTGTTGCCCCCAACCCCCGCTCATGCCCCGTGTCTCTCTCCTGTTACCCCCAACCGCTCTCATGCCCGTGTCTCTCTCCTGTTGTCCTCCACCCCCCCCGGTCATGCCCCGTGTCTCCCTGCCGTTGCCCCCCACCCCTCACTCATGCCTCGTGTCTCTCTCCTGTTGCCCCCACCCCCGGTCATGCCCCGTTTCTCCCTGCTGTTGACCCCCGCTCATGCCCCGTGTCTCTCTCCTGTTCCCCCCACCCCCCCGGTCATGCCCCATGTCTCCCTGCTGTTGCCCCTCACCCCCTGCTCATGCACTGTGTCTCACTGCTGTTGCCCCCACCCCCCGCTCATGCCCTGTGTCTCTCTCCTGTTAACCCCCCACCCCCGCTCATGCCCCGTGTCTCTCTCCTGTTGCCCCCCACCACCCGCTCATGCCCTGTGTCTCTCTCCTGTTGCCCCCACCCCCTGCTCATGCCCCGTGTCTCTCTCCTGTTACCCCCACTGCCCTCTCATGCCCCGTGACTCACTGCTGTTGCCCCCCACCCTCTGCTCATGCCCCGTGTCTCCCTGCTGTTGCCCCCACCCTTTACTCATGCCCCGTGTCTCCCTGCTGTTGCCCCCAACCCCCCGCTCATGCCACGTGTCTCTCTCCTGTTACTCCCCACCCCCCGCTCATGCCCCGTGTCTCCCTCGTGTTCCCCCCATCGCCCGCTCCTGCCCCGTGTCTCCCTGCTGTTGCTCCCACCCCCCGATCATGCCACATTTCTCTCACCTGTTGCCCCCCACCCCCCGCTCATGCCCCGTGTCTTCCTGCTGTGCCCCCCACCCCCCCCGGTCATGCCCCGTGTCTCCCTGCTGTTGCCCCCCACCCCTGTCATGCCCCGTGTCTCTCTCCTGTTGCCCCCCACGCCCCGCTCATGCCCTGTTTCTCCCTGCTGTTGCCCGCACCCCCCGCTCCTGCCCCCTGTTTCTCTCCTGTTACCCCCACCCCCTGCTCATGCCCATTGTCTCCATTTTCTTACCCCAAACCCCCGCTCATGCCCCGTGTCTCACTGCTGTTGCCCCCCCACCCTCCACTCATGCCCAGTGTCTCCCTGCTGTTGCCCCCCACCCCCGCTCATGCCCCGTGTCTCTCTCCTGTTACCCCCCACATCCCCTCTCATGCCCCGTGTCTCTCTCCTGTTATCCCCCACCCCCCTCTCATGCCCCGTGTCTCTCTCCTGTTGCCCCCCACCCCCCGGTCATGCCCCGTGTTTCCCTGCTGTTGCCCCCCACCCCCAGCTCATGCCCCGTGTCTCTCTCCTGTTACCCCCCCACCACCCGCTCATGCCCCGTGTATCCCTGCTGTTGCCCTCCACCACCAGCTCATGCTCTGTGTCTCCCTGCTGTTGCCCCCCCGCTCCTGCCCCGTGTCTCTCTCCTGTTGCCCCCCACCCCCGGTCATGCCCCGTGTCTCTCTGCTGTTGCCCCCCACCCCACCACCCGGTCATGCCCCGTGTCTCCCTGCTGTTGCCCCCCACCCCCCGCACATGCCCTGTGTCTCTCTCCTGTTGCCCCCCACCCCTGCTCATGCCCCGTGTCACCCTGCTGTTGCCCCCACCCCCGCTCTTGCCCCATGTCTCCCTCGTGTTCCCCCCACCCCCTTTCATGCCCAGTGTCTCCCTGCTGTTGCCCCCCACCTTCCACTCATGCCCCATGTCTCCCTCCTGTTGCCCCCCACCACCCTCTCATGCCCCGTGTCTCTCTCCTGTTACCCCCCCACACCCCTCTCATGCCCTGTGTCTCTCTCCTGTTACACCCCACCCCCTCTCATGCCCTGTGTCTCTCTCCTGTTGCCCCCCACCCCCGGTCATGCCCCGTGTCTCCCTGCTGTTGCCCCCCAGCCCCCGCTCATGTCCTGTGTCTCTCTCCTGTTACCCCCAACCCCTGCTCATGCCTAGTGTCTCTCTCCTGTTACTCCCCAACCCCCCGGTCATGCCCCGTGTCTCCCCTGTTCCCCCCAACCCCCGCTCATGCCCCGTGTCTCCCACGTGTTCCCCCCACCCCCTGCTCATGCCACGTGTCTCCCCTGTTTCCCCCCACCCCTGCTCATTACCCGTGTCTCCCTCCTGTATCCCCCCGCTCATTACCCATGTCTCCCTCCTGTACCCCCGACCCCCGCTCATGCCCGTGTCTCTCTCCTTGTTTCCTCCCACCCCAAGCTCATGCCCCGTGACTCCCCTGTTCCCCCACTCGCCCTGCTCATGCCCCGTGTCTCTCTTGTGTTCCCCCACCCCCCACTCATGCCCCGTTTCTCCCCTGTTTCTCCCCCCACCCCCGCTCATGCCCGTGTCTCCCTCCTGTTCCCCCCAACCCTCGCACATGCCCGTGTCTCCCCTGTTCCCCCCCAACCCCCGTTCATGCCCCGTGTCCTCCCTCCTGTTCCCCATCCACCGCTCATGCCCCGTGTCTTCTCCTGTTGCCCCCCACCCCCGCTCATGCCCCGTGTCTCTCTCCTGTTACCCCCCACCCCCCGCTCATGCCCTGTGTCTCCCTCTTGTTGCCCCCCACCCCCATGCCCCGTGTCTCCCTCGTGTTCCCCGCACCCCTCGCTCATGCCCCGTGTCTCCTCTTGTTGCCCCCACACCCCGCTCATGCCCCGTGTCTCCCTCGTGTTCCCCCCATCCCCGCTCATGCCCCGTGTCTCCCTGCTGTTGCCCCCCACCCCCCGCTCATTCCCCGTGTCTCTCTCCTGCTGCCCCCCACCCCCAGTCATGCCCCGTGTCTCCCTGCTGTTGCCCTCCAGCCCCCGGTCATGCCCCGTGTCTCCCTGCTGTTGCCACCCCCTGCTCATGCCCCGTGTCTCTCTCCCGTTACCCCCCACCCCCTCTCATGCCCCGTGTCTCCCTCGTGTTCCCCCACCCCCGCTCATGCCCCGTGTCTCCCCTGCTGTTGCCCCCCACCCCCTCTCATGCTCCGTGTCTCTCTCCTGTTACCCCACCCCCCTCTCATGCCCCGTATCTCTCTCCTGTTGCCCCTCACCCCTGGTCATGCCCCGTGTCTCCCTTCTGTTGCCCCCCACCCCCCGCTCATGCCCCATGTCTCTCTCCTGTTGCCCCCACCCCCTGCTCATGCCCCGTGTCTCCCTGCTGTTGCCCCCCACCCCCCGGTCATGCCCCGTGTCTCCCTGCTGTTGCCCCCCACCCCCATCATGCCCAATGTCTCTCTGCTGTTGTCCCCCACCCCCCCTCATGCCCCATTTCTCCCCTGCTGTTGCCTCCACCCCCCGCTCCTGCCCCGTGTCTCTCTCCTGTTACCCCCCACCCCCTGCTCATGCCCTGTGTCTCCCTTGTGTTCCCCCCACCCCCCGTTCATGCCCCGTGTCTCCCTGCTGTTGCCCCCCACCCTCCGCTCATGCCCCGTGTCTCCCTGCTGTTGCCCCCCAACCCCCTCATGCCCAGTGTCTCTCTCCTGTTACCCCCCACCCCCCCTTCTCATGCCCCTTGTCTCTCTCCTGTTATCCCCCACCCCCCTCTCATGCCCATTGTCTCTCTCCTGTTTCCCCCCAACCCCGGTCATGCCCCGTGTTTCCCTGCTGTTGCCCCCCACCCCCCGCTCATGCCCCTTGTCTCTCTCCTGTTACCCCCACCCCCGCTCATGCCCCGTGTATCCCTGCTGTGGCCCCCCACCCCCAGCTCATGCTCCGTGTCTCCCTGCTGTTGCCCCCCACCCCCGCTCCTGCCCTTGTCTCTCTGCTGTTGCCCCCCACCCCGGTCATGCCCCGTGACTCTCTGCTGTTGCCCCCCACCCCCGGTCATGCCCTGTGTCTCCCCTGCTGTTGCCCCCACCCCCGCTCATGCCCCGTGTCTCCCTGCTGTTGCCCCCACGCCCTGCTCATGCCCCGTGTCTCTCTCCTGTTACCCCCACGCCCCGCTCATGCCCCGTGTCTCTCTCGTGTTCCTCCCACCCCCCGTTTCATGCCCCGTGTCTCCCTGCTGTGCCCCCCACCCTCCACTCATGCCCCATGGTCTCTCACCTGTTACCCCCTCCCTCCGCTCATGCCCCGTGTCTTTCTCCTGTTACCCCCACACCCCTCTCATGCCCCGTGTCTCTCTCCTGTTACACCCCCCCCCCCTCTCATGCCCTGTGTCTCTCTCCTGTTGCCCCCACGCCCGGTCATGCCCCGTGTCTCCCTGCTGTTGCCCCCACCCCCCGCTCATGTCCCGTGTCTCTCTCCTGTTACCCCCCACCCTGCTCATGCCCCGTGTCTCTCTCCTGTTACTCCCCACCCCCCGCTCATGCCCCCGTGCCTCCCTCGTGTTCCCCCCACCCCCCGCTCATGCCCCGTGTCTCCCTGCTGTTGCCCCCCACCCCCCAGCTCATGCCCCATGTTTCTCTCATGTTTCCTCCACCCCCGGTCATGCCCAGTGTCTCCCTGCTGTGGCCCCCCACCCGCCGTCATGCCCCGTGTCTCCCTGCTGTTGCCCCCCACCCCCCGCTCATGCCATGTGACTCTCTCCTGTTGCCCCCCACCCCGTGCTCATGCCCCGTGTCTCCCTCATGTTCCCCCACACCCTGCTCATGCCCAGTGTTTCCCTGCTTTTGACCCCCACCCCCGCTCATGCCCCGTGTCTCTCTCCTGTTACCACCCACCCCCTGCTCATGCCCCGTGTCTCCCTGCCGTTGTCCCCCAACCCCCGCTCATGCCCCGTGTCTCCCTGCTGTTGCCCCCCATCCCCCGCGTATGCCCCATGTCTCTCTCCTGTTACCCCCTACCCCCCGCTCATGCCCCGTGTCTCCCTCGTGTTCCCCCACCCTCCCGCTCATGCCCCGTGTTTCCCTGCTTTTGACCCCCACCCCCGCTCATGCCCCGTGTCTCTCTCCTGTTACCACCCACCCCCTGCTCATGCCCCGTGTCTCCCTGCCGTTGTCCCCCACGCCCCGCTCATGCCCTGTGTCTCCCTGCTGTTGCCCCTCACCCCCTGCTCATGCCTCGTGTCTCTCTCCGTTACTCCCCCACCCCCCGCTCATGCCCCGTGTCTCCCTTGTGTTCCCCTCACCCCCCGCTCATGCCCCGTGTCTCCCTGCTGTTGCCCCCCACCCCCCGCTTAAGCCCCATGTCTCTCTCCTGTTGCCCCCCACCCCCCGCTCATGCCTTGTGTCTCCCTGCTGTGCTCCCCATCCCCCGGTCATGCCCCGTGTCTCTATCCTGTTGCCCCCACCCCCGCTCATTGCCCCGTTTCTCCCTTGTGTTCCCCCCACCCCCTGCTCATTCCCTGTGTCTCCCTGCTGTTGCCCCCCACCCCCGCTCATGCCGCATGTCTCTCCTCTTTTACCCCCCCACATCCCCTCTCATGCCCCGTGTCTCTCTCCTGTTGCCCCCACCCCCACCCCCGGTCATGCCCCGTGTCTCCCTGCTGTTACCCCACCCCCGCTCATGCCCCGTGTCTCCCTGCTGTTGCCCCCCCATCCCCCGCGTATGCCCCATGTCTCTCTCCTGTTACCCCCACCCCCTCTCATGCCCCCGTGTCTCCCTCGTGTTCCCCCACCCCCGCTCATTCCCCGTGTCTCCTGCTGTTGCCCCCCACCCCCTCTCATGCCCGTGTCTCTCTCCTTTTACCCCCACCCCCCTCTCAAGCCCCGTATCTCTCTCTCTGTTGCCCCCCACCCCTGGTCATGCCCCGTGTCTCCCTTCTGTTGCCCCTCACCCCCCGCTCATGCCCCATGTCTCTCTCCTGTTGCCCCCACCCCCTGCTCATGCCCTGTGTCTCCCTGCTGTTGCCCTCCAGCCCCCGGTCATGCCCTGTGTCTCCCTGCTGTTGCCCCCCACCCCCGTCATGCCCCATGTCTCTCTGCTGTTGCCCCCCACCCCCCGCTCATGCCCTGTTTCTCCCTGCTGTTGCCCCCACCCCCCGCTCCTGCCCCGTGTCTCCCTGCTGTTGCCCCCCACCCTCCACTCATGCCCCGTGTCTCCCTGCTGTTGCCCCCCTAACCCCCCTCATGCCCAGTGTCTCTCTCCTGTTACCCCCCCACCCCCCTTCTCATGCCCTGTGTCTCTCTCCTGTTATTCCCCACCCCCCTCTCATGCCCCGTGTCTCTCTCCTGTTGCCCCCCACCCCCGGTCATGCCCTGTGTCTCCCTGCTGTTGCCCTCCACCCCCCGGTCATGCCCCGTGTCTCCCTGCTGTTGCCCCCCACCCCCGCTCATGCCCCGTGTCTCTCTCCTGTTGCCCCCCACCCTCGGTCATGCCCCGTGTCTCCCTGCTGTTGCCCTCCACCCCCCGGTCATGCCCCGTGTCTCCCTGCTGTTGCCCCCACCCCCTGCTCATGCCCCGTGTCTCTCTCTCCTGTTACCCCCACCCCCTCTCATGCCCCGTGTCTCCCTCGTGTTCCCCCACCCCCGCTCATTCCCCGTGTCTCCCTGCTGTTGCCCCCCACCCCCTCTCATGCCCGTGTCTCTCTCCTGTTACCCCCACCCCCCTCTAATGCCCCGTATCTCTCTCCTGTTGCCCCCCAATCCTGGTCATGCCCCGTGTCTCCCTTCTGTTGCCCCCCACCCCCCGCTCATGCCCCATGTCTCTCTCCTGTTGCCCCCACCCCCTGCTCATGCCCCGTGTCTCCCTGCTGTTGCCCTCCAGCCCCCGGTCATGCCCTGTGTCTCCCTGCTGTTGCCCCCCACCCCCGTCATGCCCCATGTCTCTCTGATGTTGCCCCCCCACCCCCGCTCATGCCCTGTGTCTCCCTGCTGTTGCCCCCCACGCCCCTCTCATGCCCCGTGTCTCTCTCCTGTTGCCCCCCCGGTCATGCCCTGTGTCTCCCTGCTGTTGCCCCCAACCCCCGCTCATGCCCCGTGTCTCTCTCCTGTTACCCCCAACCGCTCTCATGCCCGTGTCTCTCTCCTGTTGTCCTCCACCCCCCCGGTCATGCCCCGTGTCTCCTGCCGTTGCCCCCCACCCCTCACTCATGCCTCGTGTCTCTCTCCTGTTGCCCCCACCCCGGTCATGCCCCGTTTCTCCCTGCTGTTGACCCCCGCTCATTGCCCCGTGTCTCTCTCCTGTTCCCCACACCCCCCCGGTCATGCCCCATGTCTCCCTGCTGTTGCCCCTCACCCCCTGCTCATGCACTGTGTCTCACTGCTGTTGCCCCTACCCCCCGCTCATGCCCTGTGTCTCTCTCCTGTTAACCCCCCACCCCCGCTCATGCCCCGTGTCTCTCTCCTGTTGCCCCCCACCACCCGCTCATGCCCTGTGTCTCTCTCCTGTTGCCCCCACCCCCCGCTCATGCCCCGTGTCTCTCTCCTGTTACCCCCACTGCCCTCTCATGCCCCGTGACTCACTGCTGTTGCCCCCCACCCTCTGCTCATGCCCCGTGTCTCCCTGCTGTTGCCCCCCACCCTTTACTCATGCCCCGTGTCTCCCTGCTGTTGCCCCCAACCCCCCGCTCATGCCACGTGTCTCTCTCCTGTTACTCCCCACCCCCGCTCATGCCCCGTGTCTCCCTCGTGTTCCCCCCATCGCCCGCTCCTGCCCCGTGTCTCCCTGCTGTTGCTCCCACCCCCCGATCATGCCACATTTCTCTCACCTGTTGCCCCCCACCCCCCGCTCATGCCCCGTGTCTTCCTGCTGTGCCCCACCCCCCCGGTCATGCCCCGTGTCTCCCTGCTGTTGCCCCCACCCCTGTCATGCCCCGTGTCTCTCTCCTGTTGCCCCCCACGCCCCGCTCATGCCCTGTTTCTCCCTGCTGTTGCCCGCACCCCCCGCTCCTGCCCCCTGTTTCTCTCCTGTTACCCCCACCCCCTGCTCATGCCCATTGTCTCCATTTTCTTACCCCAAACCCCCGCTCATGCCCCGTGTCTCACTGCTGTTGCCCCCCCACCCTCCACTCATGCCCAGTGTCTCCCTGCTGTTGCCCCCCACCCCCGCTCATGCCCCGTGTCTCTCTCCTGTTACCCCCCACATCCCCTCTCATGCCCCGTGTCTCTCTCCTGTTATCCCCCACCCCCCTCTCATGCCCCGTGTCTCTCTCCTGTTGCCCCCCACCCCCCGGTCATGCCCCGTGTTTCCCCTGCTGTTGCCCCCCACCCCCCAGCTCATGCCCCGTGTCTCTCTCCTGTTACCCCCCACCACCCGCTCATGCCCAGTGTATCCCCTGCTGTTGCCCTCCACCACCAGCTCATGCTCTGTGTCTCCCTGCTGTTGCCCCCCCGCTCCTGCCCCGTGTCTCTCTCCTGTTGCCCCCCACCCCCGGTCATGCCCCGTGTCTCTCTGCTGTTGCCCCCCACCCCACCACCCGGTCATGCCCCGTGTCTCCCTGCTGTTGCCCCCCACCCCCCGCACATGCCCTGTGTCTCTCTCCTGTTGCCCCCCACCCCTGCTCATGCCCCGTGTCACCCTGCTGTTGCCCCCACCCCCCGCTCATGCCCCATGTCTCCCTCGTGTTCCCCCCACCCCCTTTCATGCCCAGTGTCTCCCTGCTGTTGCCCCCCACCTTCCACTCATGCCCCATGTCTCCCTCCTGTTGCCCCCCACCACCCTCTCATGCCCCGTGTCTCTCTCCTGTTACCCCCCCACACCCCTCTCATGCCCTGTGTCTCTCTCCTGTTACACCCCACCCCCCTCTCATGCCCTGTGTCTCTCTCCTGTTGCCCCCCACCCCCGGTCATGCCCCGTGTCTCCCTGCTGTTGCCCCCCAGCCCCCGCTCATGTCCTGTGTCTCTCTCCTGTTACTCCCAACCCCCCGGTCATGCCCCGTGTCTCCCCTGTTCCCCCCAACCCCCGCTCATGCCCCGTGTCTCCCACGTGTTCCCCCCACCCCCCTGCTCATGCCACGTGTCTCCCCTGTTTCCCCCACCCCTGCTCATTACCCGTGTCTCCCTCCTGTATCCCCCCGCTCATTACCCATGTCTCCCTCCTGTACCCCCGACCCCCGCTCATGCCCGTGTCTCTCTCTTGTTTCCTCCCACCCCAAGCTCATGCCCCGTGACTCCCCTGTTCCCCCCACTCGCCCTGCTCATGCCCCGTGTCTCTCTTGTGTTCCCCCACCCCCCACTCATGCCCCGTTTCTCCCCTGTTCTCCCCCACCCCCGCTCATGCCCCGTGTCTCCCCTCCTGTTCCCCCCAACCCTCGCACATGCCCCGTGTCTCCCCTGTTCCCCCCCACCCCCCGTTCATGCCCCGTGTCTCCCTCCTGTTCCCCATCCACCGCTCATGCCCCGTGTCTTCCTCCTGTTGCCCCCCACCCCCGCTCATGCCCCGTGTCTCTCTCCCTGTTACCCCCCACCCCCCGCTCATGCCCTGTGTCTCCCTCTTGTTGCCCCCCACCCCCATGCCCCGTGTCTCCCTCGTGTTCCCCGCACCCCTCGCTCATGCCCCGTGTCTCCCTCTTGTTGCCCCCACACCCGCTCATGCCCCGTGTCTCCCTCGTGTTCCCCCCATCCCCGCTCATGCCCCGTGTCTCCCTGCTGTTGCCCCCACCCCCCGCTCATGCCCCGTGTCTCTCTCCTGCTGCCCCCCACCCCCAGTCATGCCCCGTGTCTCCCTGCTGTTGCCCTCCAGCCCCCGGTCATGCCCCGTGTCTCCCTGCTGTTGCCACCCCCCTGCTCATGCCCCGTGTCTCTCTCCTGTTACCCCCACCCCCCTCTCATGCCCCGTGTCTCCCTCGTGTTCCCCCACCCCGCTCATGCCCCGTGTCTCCCTGCTGTTGCCCCCCACCCCCTCTCATGCTCCGTGTCTCTCTCCTGTTACCCCCACCCCCCTCTCATGCCCCGTATCTCTCTCCTGTTGCCCCTCACCCCTGGTCATGCCCCGTGTCTCCCTTCTGTTGCCCCCCACCCCCCGCTCATGCCCCATGTCTCTCTCCTGTTGCCCCCACGCCCTGCTCATGCCCCGTGTCCTCCCTGCTGTTGCCCCCCACCCCCCGGTCATGCCCCGTGTCTCCCTGCTGTTGCCCCCCACCCCCATCATGCCCAATGTCTCTCTGCTGTTGTCCCCCCACCCCCCCTCATGCCCCATTTCTCCCTGCTGTTGCCTCCACCCCCCGCTCCTGCCCCGTGTCTCTCTCCTGTTACCCCCCACCCCCTGCTCATGCCCTGTGTCTCCCTTGTGTTCCCCCCACCCCCCGTTCATGCCCCGTGTCTCCCTGCTGTTGCCCCCCACCCTCCGCTCATGCCCCGTGTCTCCCTGCTGTTGCCCCCCAACCCCCCTCATGCCCAGTGTCTCTCTCCTGTTACCCCCCCACCCCCCTTCTCATGCCCCTTGTCTCTCTCCTGTTATCCCCCACCCCCCTCTCATGCCCATTGTCTCTCCCCTGTTTCCCCCCAACCCCGGTCATGCCCCGTGTTTCCCTGCTGTTGCCCCCCACCCCCCGCTCATGCCCCTTGTCTCTCTCCTGTTACCCCCACCCCCGCTCATGCCCCGTGTATCCCTGCTGTGGCCCCCCACCCCCAGCTCATGCTCCGTGTCTCCCTGCTGTTGCCCCCCACCCCCGCTCCTGCCCCTTGTCTCTCTGCTGTTGCCCCCACCCCGGTCATGCCCCGTGACTCTCTGCTGTTGCCCCCCACCCCCGGTCATGCCCTGTGTCTCCCTGCTGTTGCCCCCCACCCCCGCTCATGCCCCGTGTCTCCCTGCTGTTGCCCCCACGCCCTGCTCATGCCCCGTGTCTCTCTCCTGTTACCCCCCACCCCCCGCTCATGCCCCGTGTCTCTCTCGTGTTCCTCCCACCCCCCGTTCATGCCCCGTGTCTCCCTGCTGTTGCCCCCCACCCTCCACTCATGCCCCATGTCTCTCACCTGTTACCCCCTCCCTCCGCTCATGCCCCGTGTCTTTCTCCTGTTACCCCCCACACCCCTCTCATGCCCCGTGTCTCTCTCCTGTTACACCCCCCCCTCTCATGCCCTGTGTCTCTCTCCTGTTGCCCCCACGCCCGGTCATGCCCCGTGTCTCCCTGCTGTTGCCCCCACCCCCCGCTCATGTCCCGTGTCTCTCTCCTGTTACCCCCCACCCCTGCTCATGCCCCGTGTCTCTCTCCTGTTACTCCCCACCCCCCGCTCATGCCCCGTGCCTCCCTCGTGTTCCCCCCACCCCCCGCTCATGCCCCGTGTCTCCCTGCTGTTGCCCCCCACCCCCCAGCTCATGCCCCATGTTTCTCTCATGTTTCCTCCCACCCCCCGGTCATGCCCAGTGTCTCCCTGCTGTTGCCCCCCACCCGCCGTCATGCCCCGTGTCTCCCTGCTGTTGCCCCCCACCCCCCGCTCATGCCATGTGACTCTCTCCTGTTGCCCCCACCCCGTGCTCATGCCCCGTGTCTCCCTCATGTTCCCCCACCCCCTGCTCATGCCCAGTGTTTCCCCTGCTTTTGACCCCCACCCCCGCTCATGCCCCGTGTCTCTCTCCTGTTACCACCCACCCCCTGCTCATGCCCCGTGTCTCCCTGCCGTTGTCCCCCAACCCCCGCTCATGCCCCGTGTCTCCCTGCTGTTGCCCCCCATCCCCCGCGTATGCCCCATGTCTCTCTCCTGTTACCCCCTACCCCCCGCTCATGCCCCGTGTCTCCCTCGTGTTCCCCCCACCCTCCCGCTCATGCCCCGTGTTTCCCTGCTTTTGACCCCCACCCCCGCTCATGCCCCGTGTCTCTCTCCTGTTACCACCCACCCCCTGCTCATGCCCCGTGTCTCCCTGCCGTTGTCCCCCACGCCCCGCTCATGCCCTGTGTCTCCCTGCTGTTGCCCCTCACCCCCTGCTCATGCCTCGTGTCTCTCTCCGTTACTCCCCACCCCCCGCTCATGCCCCGTGTCTCCCTTGTGTTCCCCTCACCCCCCGCTCATGCCCCGTGTCTCCCTGCTGTTGCCCCCCACCCCCCGCTTAAGCCCCATGTCTCTCTCCTGTTGCCCCCCACCCCCCGCTCATGCCTTGTGTCTCCCTGCTGTGCTCCCCATCCCCCGGTCATGCCCCGTGTCTCTATCCTGTTGCCCCCCACCCCCGCTCATGCCCCGTTTCTCCCTTGTGTTCCCCCCACCCCCTGCTCATTCCCTGTGTCTCCCTGCTGTTGCCCCCCACCCCCGCTCATGCCGCATGTCTCTCCTCTTTTACCCCCCCACATCCCCTCTCATGCCCCGTGTCTCTCTCCTGTTGCCCCCCACCCCCACCCCCGGTCATGCCCCGTGTCTCCCTGCTGTTACCCCCACCCCCGCTCATGCCCCGTGTCTCCCTGCTGTTGCCCCCCATCCCCCGCGTATGCCCCATGTCTCTCTCCTGTTACCCCCTACCCCCCGCTCATGCCCCGTGTCTCCCTCGTGTTCCCCCCACCCTCCCGCTCATGCCCCGTGTTTCCCTGCTTTTGACCCCCACCCCCGCTCATGCCCCGTGTCTCTCTCCTGTTACCACCCACCCCCTGCTCATGCCCCGTGTCTCCCTGCCGTTGTCCCCCACGCCCCGCTCATGCCCTGTGTCTCCCTGCTGTTGCCCCTCACCCCCTGCTCATGCCTCGTGTCTCTCTCCGTTACTCCCCACCCCCCGCTCATGCCCCGTGTCTCCCTTGTGTTCCCCTCACCCCCCGCTCATGCCCCGTGTCTCCCTGCTGTTGCCCCCCACCCCCCGCTTAAGCCCCATGTCTCTCTCCTGTTGCCCCCCACCCCCCGCTCATGCCTTGTGTCTCCCTGCTGTGCTCCCCATCCCCCGGTCATGCCCCGTGTCTCTATCCTGTTGCCCCCCACCCCCGCTCATGCCCCGTTTCTCCCTTGTGTTCCCCCCACCCCCTGCTCATTCCCTGTGTCTCCCTGCTGTTGCCCCCCACCCCCGCTCATGCCGCATGTCTCTCCTCTTTTACCCCCCCACATCCCCTCTCATGCCCCGTGTCTCTCTCCTGTTGCCCCCCACCCCCACCCCCGGTCATGCCCCGTGTCTCCCTGCTGTTACCCCCACCCCCGGTCATGCCCCATGTCTCCCTGCTGTTGCCCCGACGCCCCGCTCCTGCCCCGTGTCTCTCTCCTGTTACCCCCACCCCCTGCTCATGCCCGTGTCTCCCTTGTGTTCCCCCCACCCCCCGCTCATTCCCTGTGTCTCCCTGCTGTTGCCCCCCACCCCCGCTCATGCCGCATGTCTCTCCTCTTTTACCCCCCCACATCCCCTCTCATGCCCCGTGTCTCTCTCCTGTTGCCCCCCACCCCCACCCCCGGTCATGCCCCGTGTCTCCCTGCTGTTACCCCCACCCCCGGTCATGCCCCATGTCTCCCTGCTGTTGCCCCCACCCCCCGCACATGCCCTGTGTCTCTCTCCTGTTACCCCCCACCCCCCGCTCATGCCCCGTGTCTCCCTGTTGTTGCCCCCACCCCCTGCTCATGCCCCGTGGCTCTCTCCTGTTACCCCCCACCCCCCGCTCATGCCCCGTGTCTCCCTGCTGTTGCCCCCCACCCTCCACTCATGCCCCATGTCTCCCTGCTGTTGCCCCCCACCCCCCGCTCATGCCCCGTGTCTTTCTCCTGTTACCCCCCACACCCCTCTCATGCCCCGTGTCTCTCTCCTGTTACACCCCACCCCCCTCTCATGCCCTGTGTCTCTCTCCTGTTGCCCCCATGCCCGGTCATGCCCCGTGTCTCCCTGCTGTTGCCCCCACCCGCCGCTCATGTCCCGTGTCTCTCTCCGTGTTACCCCCACCCCTGCTCATGCCCCGTGTCTCTCTCCTGTTACTCCCCACCCCCCGCTCATGCCCCGTGCCTCCCTCGTGTTCGCCCCACCCCCCGCTCATGCCCCGTGTCTCCCTGCTGTTGCCCCCCACCCCCCAGCTCATGCCCCATGTTTCTCTCATATTTCCTCCCACCCCCCGGTCATGCCCAGTGTCTCCCTGCTGTTGCCCCCCACCCGCCGTCATGCCCCATGTCTCCCTGCTGTTGCCCCCCACCCCTGCTCATGCCATGTGACTCTCTCCTGTTGCCCCCCACCCCCCGCTCATGCCCCGTGTCTCCCTCATGTTCCCCCACCCCCTGCTCATGGCCCGTGTCTCCCTGCTGTTGTCCCCCAACCCCCGCTCATGCCCCGTGTCTCCCTGCTGTTGCCCCCCATCCCCCGCTTATGCCCCATGTCTCTCTCCTGTTACCCCCCACCCCCAGCTCATGCCCCGTGTCTCCCTCGTGTTCCCCCCACCCCCCGCTCATGCCCCGTGTTTCCCTGCTTTTGACCCCCACCCCCCGCTCATGCCCCGTGTCTCTCTCCTGTTACCACCCACCCCCTGCTCATGCCCCGTGTCTCCCTGCCATTGTCCCCCACCCCCCGCTCATGCCCTGTGTCTCCCTGCTGTTGCCCCTCACCCCCCGCTCATGCCTCGTGTCTCTCTCCGTTACTCCCCACCCCCCGCTCATGCCCCGTGTCTCCCTCGTGTTCCCCCCACCCCCCACTCATGCCCCGTGTCTCCCTGCTGTTGCCCCCCACCCCCCGCTTATGCCCCATGTCTCTCTCCTGTTGCCCCCCACCCCCCGCTCATGCCTCATGTCTCCGTGCTGTGCCCACCATCCCCCGGTCATGCCCCGTGTCTCCCTGCTGTTGCCCCCCACCCCCGTCATGCCGCGTGTCTCTCTCCTGTTGCCCCCCACCCCCCGCTCATGCCCCGTTTCTCCCTGCTGTTGCCCCCACCCCCGCTCCTGCCCCGTGTCTCTCTCCTGTTACCCCCACCCCCTGCTCATGCCCCGTGTCTCCCTTGTGTTCCCCCCACCCCCGCTCATTCCCCGTGTCTACCTGCTGTTGCCCCCCACCCTCCGCTCATGCCCAGTGTCTCCCTGCTGTTGCCCCCCACCCCCGCTCATGCCCCGTGTCTCTCTCCTGTTACTCCCCATCCCCTCTCATGCCCCGTGTCTCTCTCCTGTTGCCCCCAACTCCCCGGTCATGCCCTGTGTCTCCCTGCTGTTGCCCCCAACCCCCGCTCATGCCCCGTGTCTCTCTCCTGTTACCCCCAACCCCTCTCATGCCCGTGTCTCTCTCCTGTTGTCCCCCACCCCCCGGTCATGCCTCGTGTCTCTCTCCTGTTGCCCCCCACCCCCGGTCATGCCCCGTTTCTCCCTGCTGTTGCCCCCCGCTCATGCCCCGTGTCTCTCTCCTGTTCCCCCCACCCCCCCGGTCATGCCCCATGTCTCCCTGCTGTTGCCCCTAACCCCCGCTCATGCACCGTGTCTCACTGCTGTTGCCCCCTCCCCCGCTCATGCCCTGTCTCTCTCCTGTTACCCCACACCACCCGCTCATGCCCCTTGTCTCTCTCCTGTTGCCCCCCGCTCATGCCCCGTGTCTCTCTCCTGTTACCCCCCACCCCCGCTCATGCCCTGTGTCTCTCTCCTGTTGCCCCCACCCCCCGCTCATGCCCCGTGTCTCTCTCCTGTTACCCCCCACCCCCGCTCATGCCCTGTGTCTCTCTCCTGTTGCCCCCACCCCCCGCTCATGCCCCGTGTCTCTCTCCTGTTACCCCCACTGCCCTCTCATGCCCCATGACTCACTGCTGTTGCCCCCCACCCTCTGCTCATGCGCCGTGTCTCCCTGCTGTTGCCCCAAACCCCCGCTCATGCCCCGTGTCTCTCTCCTGTTACCCCCCCACCATTCTCTCATGCCCTGTGTCTCTCTCCAGTTACCCCCCACGCCCCTCTCATGCCCCGTGTCTCTCTCCTGTTACCCCCCCATCCCCCTCTCGTGCCCCATGTCTCCCTGCTGTTGCCCCCCACCGCTCGCTCATGCCCCGCGTCTCTCCCCTGTTACCCCCCCACACCCCGCTCATGCCCCGTGTCTCCCTGCTGTTGCCCCGCACACCCCAGTCATGCCCCATGTCTCCCTGCTGTTGCCCCCCACCCCCCGCTCATGCCCCGTGTCTCCCTGCTGTTGCCCCCCACCCCCGCTCATGCCCCGTGTCTCTCTCCTGCTATCCCCCACCCCCCTCTCATGCCCCGTGTCTCCTTCGTGTTCCCCCCACCCTCTGCTCATGCCCTGTCTCCCTGCTGTTGCCCCCCACCCTCTCTCATGCCCCGTGTCTCTCTCTTGTTACCCCCCACACCCCTAAAATGCCCCGTGTCTCTCTCCTGTTGCCCCACACCCCCCGGTCATGCCCCATGTCTCCCTGCTCTTGCCCTCCATCCCCCGGCTCATTCCCCGTGTCTCTCTCCTGTTACCCCCCACCCCCCTCTCATGCCCCGTGTTTCCCTCGTGTTCCCCCCACCCCCGCTCATGCCCCGTGTCTCCCTGCTGTTTCCCCCCACCCCCTGGTCATGCCCCGTGTCTCCCTGCTTTTGCCCCCACCCCACTCACATGCCCCGTGTCTCCCTCGTGTTCCCCCACCCCCCGCTCATGCCCCGTGTCTCACTTGTGTTGCCCCCCACCCCCCGCTCATGCCCCATGTCTCCCTGCTGTTGCCCCCCACACCCCGCTTATGCCCCGTGGCTCTCTCCTGTTACCCCCCACACCCCTTTCATGCCCCGTGTCTCTCTCCTGTTGCCCCCCACCCCCCGGTCATGCCCCATGTCTCCCTGCTCTTGCCCTCCACCCCCTGCTCATTCCCCGTGTCTCTCTCCTGTTACCCCCCACCCCCCTCTCATGCCCCGTGTTTCCCTCGTGTTCCCCCCACCCCCGCTCATGCCCCGTGTCTCCCTGCTGTTACCCCCCACCCCCCGCTCATGCCCCGTGTCTCCCTGCTGTTGCGCTGCACCCCCCGGTCATGCCCCATGTCTCCCTGCTGTTACCCCCCACCCCCCGCTCATGCCCCGTGTCTCCCTGCTGTTGCCCCGCACCCCGCGGTCATGCCCCATGTCTCCCTGCTGTTGCCCCCCACCCCCCGCTCATGCCCCGTGGCTCCCTGCTGTTGCCCCCCACCCCCGCTCATGCCCCGTGTCTCTCACCTGTTATTCCCCACCCCCCTCCCATGCCCCGTGTCTCCCTCGTGTTCCCCCCACCCCCCGCTCATGCCCTGTCTCCCTGCTGTTGCCCCCCACCCCCTCTCATGCCCCGTGTCTCTCTCCTGTTACCCCCCACGCCCCTCTCATGCCCCGTGTCTCTCTCATGTTGCCCCCCACCCCCCGGTCATGCCCCGTGTCTCCCTGCTCCTGCCCTCCACCCCCTGCTCATTCCTCGTGTCTCTCTCCTGTTACCCCCAGCCCCCTCTCATGCCCCGTGTTTCCCTCGTGTTCCCCCCACCCCCTGCTCATGCCCCGTGTCTCCCTGCTGTTTCCCCCCACCCCCCAGTCATGCCCCGTGTCTCCCTGCTGTTGCCCCCACACCCCCCTCTCATGCCCCGTGTCTGTCTCCTGTTACCCCCCACTCATGTCCCGTGTCTCCCTCGTGTTCCCCCCACTCCCTGCTCATGCCCTGTGTCTCCCTGCTGTTGCCCCACACCCCCGGCTCATGCCCCATGTCTCTCTACTGTTGCCCTCCACTCCCCGTTCATGCCCCGTGTCTCCCTGCTGTTGCCCCCCGGTCATGCCCTGTGTCTCCCTGCTGTTGCCCCCACCCCCCGCTCATGCCCCGTGTCTCTCTCCTGTTACCCCCCACCCCCCGCTCATGCCCGGTGTCTCCCTCGTGTTCCACCCACCCCCCCGCTCATGCCCCGTGCCTCCCTGCTGTTGCCCCCCACCCCCCTCGCATGCCCTGTGTCTCCCTGCTGTTCCCCCCACTCCCCGATCATGCCCCGTGTCTCTCTGCTGTTACCCCCTACCCCCGCTCATGCCACGTGTCTCCCTGCTGTTGCCCTGCACCCCCCGGTCATGCCCCATGTCTCCCTGCTGTTGCCCCCCACCCTCCACTCATGCCCCGTGTCTCTCTCCTGTTACCCCCCACCCCCTTCTCATGTCCTGTGTATCCCTCGCGTTCCCCCCACCCCCCGCTCATGCCCCGTGTCTCCCTGCTGTTTCCTCCCACCCCCCGGTCATGTCCCGTGTCTCCCCGCTATTGCCCCCAACCCCCGCTCATGCCCCGTGTCTCCCTCATGTTCCCACCACCCCCCGCTCATGCCCCGTGTCTCCCTTGTGTTGCCCCCCCACCCCCCGCTCATGCCCCGTGTCTCCCTGCTGTTGCCCCCCAGATCCTGCCTATGCCCCGTTTCTCTCTCCTGTTACCCTCACCCCCTGCTCATGCCCCGTGTCTCCCCGTGTTCCGCCCACCCCCCGCTCATGCCCCGCGTCTCCCTGCTGTTGCCCCCCACACCCCGCTCATGCCCCGTGTCTCCTTCCTGTTACCGCCACCCTGCTCATGCCCCAGATCTCCCTGCTGTTGCCCCCACTTCCCGCTCATGCCCTGTGTCTCCCTGCTGTTGCCCCCACCCCCCGCTCATGCCCCATGTTTCTCCTCTGTTACCCCCACCCCCTGCTCATGCCCGTGTCTCCCTCGTGTTGCCCCCACCCCCCGCTCATGCCACGTGTCTCCAAGCTGTTGCCCCACACCCCCCCGCTCATGCCCCATGTCTCTCACCTGTTGCCCCCCACCCCCCGTCCATTCCCTGTGTCTCCATGCTGTTGCCCCCACCCCCCGGTCATGCCCCGTGTCTCCCTGCTGTTGCCCCCCACCCCCCGCTCATGCCTCGTGTCTCTCTCCTGTTACCGCCCACCCCCGCTTATGCCCCGTGTCTCCCTCGTGTTCCCCGCTCATGCCCCGTGTCTCCCTGCTGTTGCCCCCCACCCCCCGCTCATGCCCCGTGTCTCCCTCCTGTTGCCACGCACCCCTCGCTCATGCCCCGTGTCTCTCTCCTGTTACCCCCACCCCCGCTCATGCCCCGTGTCTCCCTGCTGTTGCCCCCACCTCCCGCTCATGCACTGTGTCTCCCTGCTGTTGCCCCCACACCCTGCTCGTGCCCCGTGTCTCTCTCCTGTTACCCCCCAGCCCCTCCTCATGTCCCGTGTCTCCCTGCTGTTGTCCCCCACCCCCCCGTTCATGCCCCATGTCTCTCTCCTGTTGCCCCACACCCCCTGTTCATGCCCTGTGTCTCCCTGCTGTTGCCCCCACCCCCCGCTCATGCCCCATGTCTCCCTGCTGTTGCCCCCCACCCCCCGCTCATGCCCTGTGTCTCTCTCCTCTTGCCCCCCTACCCCTGCTCTGCTCATGCCCCGTTTCTCCCTGCTGTTGCCCCCACCCCCGCTCCTGCCCCGTGTCTCTCTCCTGTTACCCCCACCCCTTGCTCATGCCCCGTGTCTCCCTTGTGTTCCCCCCACCCCCGCTCATGCCCCATGTTTCACTGCTGTTGCCCCCCACCCCAAGCTCATGCCCCGTGTCTCTCTCCTGTTACCCCCCACCCCCCGCTCATGCCCAGTGTCTCCCTGCTGTTGCCCCCCACCCCCCGCTCATGCCCTGTGTCTTCCTCGTGTTCCCCCACCCCCCGCTCATGCCCCTTGTCTCCCTTGTGTTGCTCCCCAACCCCCGCTCATGCCCCGTGTCTCCCTGCTGTTGCCCCCCACACCCAGTTTATGCCCCATGTCTCCCTCCTGTTGCCACCCACCCCCCGCTCATGCCCGGTGTCTCTCTCATGTTACCCCCCCACCCCCCGCTCATGCCCGGTGTCTCCCTGCTGTTGCCCACACCCCCGCTCATGCCCTGTGTCTCCCTGCTGTTGCCCCCCACCCCCGCTCATGCCTCATGTCTGCCTCCTGTTACCCCCCACCCTGATGCCCTGTGTCTCCCTGCTGTTGCCCCCCACCCCCCGCTCATCCCCCATGTCTCTCTCCTGTTGCCCCCCACCCCCTGTTCATGCCCCGTGTCTCCCGGCTGTTGCCCCCCAACCCCCGGTCATGCCCCATGTCTCCCTGCTGTTTCCCCCACCCCCTGCTCATGCCCCGTGGCTCTCTCCTGTTACCCCCCACCCCCCGCTCATGCCCCGTGTCTCCCTCGTGCTCCCCCCACCCGCCCGCTCATGCCCCGTGCCTCCCTCCTGTTACCCCCCCACCCCCTCTCACGCCCCGTGTCTCCCTGCTGTTCCTCCCCACCCCCCTCTCATGCCCTGTGTCTCTCTCCTGTAATCCCCCCCCTTCTCATGCCCCGTGTCTCTCTCCTGTTGCCCCCATCCCCTGGTCATGCCCCGTGTTTCCCTGCTGTTGCCCCCCACCCCGCTCATGCCCCGTGTCTCTCTCCTGTTACCTCCCACCCCCCTGTCATGCCCCGTGTATCCCTGCTGTTGCCCCCCCATCCCCGGTCATGCCCCGTATCTCTCTGCTGTTGCCCCCCACCCCCACCCCCCGGTCATGCCCCGTGTCTCCCTGCTGTTGCCCCCCACCCCCGGCACATGCCCTGTGTCACTCTCCTGTTGCCCCCCACCCCCCGCTCATGCCCCATGTCTCTTTCCTGTTGCCCGCCACCCCCCGTTCATGCCCCGTGTCTCCCTGCTGTTGCCCCCCACCCCCCGGTCATGCCCCGTGTCTCCCTGCTGTTGCCCCCACCCCCGGTCATGCCCCGTGTCTCCCTGCTGTTGCCCCATCACCCCCCGCTCATGTCCCGTGTCTCTCTCCTGTTATCCCCCACCCCTGCTCATGCCTCGTGTCTCTCTCCTGTTACTCCCCACGCCCCGCTCATGCCCCGTGCCTCCCTCATGTTCCCCCCATCCCCCGCTCATGCCCTGTGTCTCCCTGCTGTTGCCCCCACCCCCCGGCTCATGCCCCATGTTTCTCTCATGTTGCCCCCCCACCCCCTGCTCATGCCTCGTGTCTCCCTGCTGTTGCCCCCCACCCCCTGTCATGCCGTGTCTCCCTGCTGTTGCCCCCCCACTCCCCACTCATGCCCTGTGTCTCTCTCCTGTTGCCCCCCACCCCCCGCTCATGCCCTGTGTCTCCCTGCTGTTGCCCCCAGTCCCCGCTCATGCCCTGTGTCTCTCTCCTGTTACCCCCTGCTCATGCCCCGTGTCTCCCTCGTGTTCCCCCTACCCCCCGCTCATGCCCCGTGTCTCCCTGCTGTTGCCCCCCACCCTCCGCTCATGCCCCGTGTCTCTCTCCTGTTACCCCCCACCCCCCGCTCATGCCACGTGTCTCCCTGCTGTTGCCCCCCCCACCCCCACTCATGCCCCGTGTCTCTCTCCTGTTACCCCCTCACCCCTCTCTCATGCCCCGTGTCTCTCTCCTGTTATCCCCCACCCCCCTCTCATGCACCGTGTCTCTCTCCTGTTGCCGTTCACCCCCCGGTCATGCCCCGTATTTCACTGCTGTTGCCCCCCACCCCCGGCTCATGCCCCGTGTCTCTCTCCTGTTACCCCCCACCCCCCGCTCATGCCCCGTGTCTCCCTGCTGTTGCCCCCCATCCCCCGCTCATGCTCCGTGTCTCCCTGCTGTTGCCCCCCACCCACTGATACTGCCCCGTGTATCTTTCCTGTTGCCCCCCACCCCCGGTCATGCCCCGTGTCTCCCTGCTGTTGCCCCCCCACCCCCCGGTCATGCCCTGTGTCTCCCTGCTGTTGCCCCCCACCCCCCGCTCATGCCCCGTGTCTCTCCCCTGTTGCCCCCCAACCAACTCTCATGCCCCGTGTCTCCCTGCTGTTTCCCCCCCCCCTGCTCATGCCCTGTGTCTCTCTCCTGTTACCCCCCACCAACCGCTCATGCCCTGTGTCTCCCTCGTGTTCCCCCCACCCCCCGCTCATGCCCCGTGTCTCCCTGCTGTTGCCCCCCACCCTCCGCTCATGCCCCGTGTCTCCCTGCTGTTGCCTCCCACCCTGCTCATGCCCCGTGTCTCTCTCCTGTTACCCCCCCACCCCCCTCTCATGCCCCGTGTATCTCTCCTGTTGCCCCCCACCCCCTGCTCATGCCCTGTGTCTTCCTCGTGTTCCCCCACCCCATGCCCCGTGTCTCCCTTGTGTTGCTCCCCAACGCCTGCTCATGCTTCGTGTCTCCCTGCTGTTGCCCCCCACACCCAGCTTATGCCCCATGTCTCCCTCCTGTTGCCACCCACCCCCCGCTCATGCCCGGTGTCTCTCTCATGTTACCCCCCACCCCCCACTCATGCCCTGTGTCTCTCTCCTGTTGCCCCCCACCGCCCGGTCATGCCCAGTGTCTCCCTGCTGTTGCCCCCCATCCCTCCCTCATGTCCCGTGTCTCTCTCCTGTTACCCCCCACCCCCGCTCATGCCCGTGTCTCTCTCCTGTTACCCCCCACCCTCAGCTCATGCCCCGTGTCTCTCTCCTGTTGCCCCCCGCTCATGCCCCGTGTCTCCCTCGTGTTCCCCCTACCCCCCGCTCATGCCCCGTGTCTCCCTGCTGTTGCCCCCCACCCTCCGCTCATGCCCCTGTCTCTCTCCTGTTACCCCCCACCCCCCGCTCATGCCCCGTGTCTCCCTGCTGTTGCCCCCCACCCCCGCTCATGCCCTGTGTCTTCCTCGTGTTCCCCCACCCCCCGCTCATGCCCCGTGTCTCCCTTGTGTTGCTCCCCAACCCCCACTCATGCCCCGTGTCTCCCTGCTGTTGCCCACCACACCCAGCTTATGCCCCATGTCTCCCTCCTGTTGCCACCCACCCCCCGCTCATGCCCGGTGTCTCTCTCATGTTACCCCCCACCCCCCGCTCATGCCCGGTGTCTCCCTGCTGTTGCCCACACCCCCCGCTCATACCCTGTGTCTCCCTGCTGTTGCCCCCCACCCCCCGCTCATGCCCCATGTCTGCCTCCTGTTACCCCCACCCCCAGCTCATGCCCTGTGTCTCCCTGCTGTTGCCCCCCACCCCCCGCTCATCCCCCATGTCTCTCTCCTGTTGCCCCCCACCCCCTGTTCATGCCCCGTGTCTCCCTGCTGTTGCCCCCCACCCCCCGGTCATGCCCCATGTCTCCCTGCTGTTGCCCCCACCCCCTGCTCATGCCCCGTGGCCCTCTCCTGTTTCCCCCCACCCCCCGCTCATGCCCCGTGTCTCCCTCGTGCTCCCCCCACCCGCCCGCTCATGCCCCGTGCCTCCCTCCTGTTACCCCCCACCCCCTCTCACGCCCCGTGTCTCCCTGCTGTTCCTCCCCACCCCTTTCTCATGCCCTGTGTCTCTCTCCTGTAATCCCCCCCCTTCTCATGCCCCGTGTCTCTCTCCTGTTGCCCCCCATCCCCTGGTCATGCCCCGTGTTTCCCTGCTGTTGCCCCCCACCCCCGCTCATGCCCCGTGTCTCTCTCCTGTTACCTCCCACCCCCCTGTCATGCCCCGTGTATCCCTGCTGTTGCCCCCCACCCCCGGTCATGCCCCGTATCTCTCTGCTGTTGCCCCCCACCCCCATCCCCCGGTCATGCCCCGTGTCTCCCTGCTGTTGCTCCCCACCCCCCGCACATGCCCTGTGTCACTCTCCTGTTGCCCCCCACCCCCCGCTCATGCCCCATGTCTCTCTCCTGTTGCCCGCCACCGCCCGTTCATGCCTCGTGTCTCCCTGCTGTTGCCCCCCACCCCCCGGTCATGCCCCGTGTCTCCCTGCTGTTGCCCCCACCCCCGGTCATGCCCCGTGTCTCCCTGCTGTTGCCCCATCACCCCCCGCTCATGTCCCGTGTCTCTCTCCTGTTACCCCCACCCCTGCTCATGCCTCGTGTCTCTCTCCTGTTACTCCCCACGCCCCGCTCATGCCCCGTGCCTCCCTCGTGTTCCCCCCATCCCCCGCTCATGCCCTGTGTCTCCCTGCTGTTGCCCCCCACCCCCCGGCTCATGCCCCATGTTTCTCTCATGTTGCCCCCCCACCCCCTGCTCATGCCCCGTGTCTCCCTGCTGTTGCCCCCCACCCCCCGTCATGCCGTGGCTCCCTGCTGTTGCCCCCCACCCCCCACTCATGCCCTGTGTCTCTCTCCTGTTGCCCCCCACCCCCCGCTCATGCCCTGTGTCTCCCTGCTGTTGCCCCCAGTCCCCGCTCATGCCCTGTGTCTCTCTCCTGTTACCCCCTGCTCATGCCCCGTGTCTCCCTCGTGTTCCGCCTACCCCCCGCTCATGCCCCGTGTCTCCCTGCTGTTGCCCCCCACCCTCCGCTCATGCCCCATATCTCCCTGCTGTTGCCCCCCACCCCCGCTCATGCCCCGTGTCTCTCTCCTGTTACCCCCTCACCCCTCTCTCATGCCCCGTGTCTCTCTCCTGTTATCCCCCACCCCCCTCTCATGCCCCGTGTCTCTCTCCTGTTGCCGCCCACCCCCCGGTCATGCCCCGTGTTTCACTGCTGTTGCCCCCCACCCCCCGGCTCATGCCCCGTGTCTCTCTCCTGTTACCCCCCATCCCCCGCTCATGCCCCGTGTCTCCCTGCTGTTGCCCCCCATCCCCCGCTCATGCTCCGTGTCTCCCTGCTGTTGCCCCCCACCCACTGATACTGCCCCGTGTATCTTTCCTGTTGCCCCCCACCCCCGGTCATGCCCCGTGTCTCCCTGCTGTTGCCCCCCACCCCCTGGTCATGCCCTGTGTCTCCCTGCTGTTGCCCCCCACCCCCTGCTCATGCCCCGTGTCTCTCTCCTGTTGCCCCCCAACCAACTCTCATGCCCCGTGTCTCCCTGCTGTTTCCCCCACCCCCTGCTCATGCCGTGTCTCTCTCCTGTTACCCCCCACCACCCGCTCATGCCCTGTGTCTCCCTCGTTTCCCCCCCACCCCCCGCTCATGCCCCGTGTCTCCCTGCTGTTGCCCCCCACCCTCCGCTCATGCCCCATGTCTCCCTGCTGTTGCCTCCCACCCTGCTCATGCCCCGTGTCTCTCTCCTGTTACCCCCCCACCCCCTCTCATGCCCCGTGTATCTCTCCTGTTACCCCCCACCCCCCTCTCATGCCCTGTGTCTCTCTCCTGTTGCCCCCCACCGCCCGGTCATGCCCCGTGTCTCCCGCTGTTGCCCCCCATCCCTCCCTCATGTCCCGTGTCTCTCTCCTGTTACCCCCCACCCCCGCTCATGCCCGTGTCTCTCTCCTGTTACCCCCCACCCTCAGCTCATGCCCCGTGTCTCTCTCCTGTTGCCCCCCGCTCATGCCCCGTGTCTCCCTCGTGTTCCCCCTACCCCCCGCTCATGCCCCGTGTCTCCCTGCTGTTGCCCCCCACCCTCCGCTCATGCCCCGTGTCTCTCTCCTGTTACCCCCACCGCCCGCTCATGCCCCGTGTCTCTCTCCTGTTGCCCCCCATCCTCCGCTCATGCCCCGTGTCTCTCTCCTGTTGCCCCCCACCCTCCGCTCATGCCCCGTGTCTCCCTGCTGTTGCCCCCACCCCCGCACATGCCCTGTGTCTCTCTCCTGTTACTTCCCACGCCCCTCTCATGCCTGTGTCTCCCTCCTGTTACCCCACCCCCCTCTCATGCCCCGTGTCTCTCTCCTGTTGCCCCCCACCACCGGTCATGCCCCGTGTCTCCCTGCTGTTGCCCCCACCCCCTGCTCATGCCCCGTGTCTCTCTCCTGTTACCCCCCACCCCCGCTCATGCCCCGTGTCTCTCTCCTGTTGCCCCCCATCCTCCGCTCATGCCCCGTGTCTCTCTCCTGTTATCCCCCACCGCCCTCTCATGCCCTGTGTCTCCCTGCTGTTGCCCCCCACCCCCCGCTCATGCCTCGTGTCTCTCTCCTGTAGCCCCCCACCCCCGGTCATGCCCCGTGTCTCCCTGCTGTTGCCCTCGCTCATGCCCCGTGTCTCTCTCCTGTTCCCCCCACCCCCCCGGTCATGCCCCATGTCTCCCTGCTGTTGCCCCTCACCCCCCGCTCATGCACCGTGTCTCACTGCTGTTGCCCCCACACCCCGTTCATGCCCGTGTCTCTCTCCTGTTACCCCCCATCCTCCGCTCATGCCCCGTGTCTCTCTCCTGTTGCCCCCCACCCTCCGCTCATGCCCTGTGTCTCCCTGCTGTTGCGCCAACCCCCGCACATGCCCTGTGTCTCTCTCCTGTTACCCCCACCACCCGCTCATGCCCTGTGTCTCCCTCGTGTTCCCCCCACCCCCCGCTCATGCCCCGTGTCTCCCTGCTGTTGCCCCCCACCCTCCGCTCATGCCCCGTGTCTCCCTGCTGTTGCCTCCCTCCCCGCTCATGCCCCGTGTCTCTCTCCTGTTACCCCCCATTCCCCTCTCATGCCCCGTGTATCTCTCCTGTTACCCCCCACCCCCCTCTCATGCCCTGTGTCTCTCTCCTGTTGCCCCCCACCGCCCGGTCATGCCCCGTGTCTCCCTGCTGTTGCCCCCATCCCTCCCTCATGTCCCGTGTCTCTCTCCTGTTACCCCCCACCCCCGCTCATGCCCATGTCTCTCTCCTGTTACCCCCCACCCTCAGCTTATGCCCCGTGTCTCTCTCCTGTTGCCCCCCACCACCCGCTCATGCCCCGTGTCTCTCTCTTGTTACCCCCACCACCCGCTCATGCCCTGTGTCTCTCTCCTGTTGCCCCCCATCCTCCGCTCAAGCCCTGTGTCTCTCTCCTGTTACCCCCCACCCCCCTCTCATGCCCATGTCTCTCTCCTGTTACCCCACCCCCCTCTCATGCCCTGTATCTCTCTCCTGTTGCCCCCCACCCCCCGGTTATGCCCTGTGTCTCCCTGCTGTTGCCCCCACCCCCTGCTCATGCCCCGTGTCTCTCTCCTGTTACCTCCCACCCTCCGCTCATGCCCCGTGTCTCTCTCCTGTTGCCCCCCATCCTCAGCTCATGCCCCGTGTCTCTCTCCTGTTATCCCCCACCGCCCTCTCATGCCCCTTGTCTCCCTGCTGTTGCCCCCCACCCCCCGCTCATGCCTTGTGTCTCTCCTGTAGCCCCCCACCCCCGGTCATGCCCCGTGTCTCCCTGCTGTTGCCCCCGCTCATGCCCTGTGTCTTTCTCCTGTTCCCCCCACTTCCCGGTCATGGCCCATGTCTCCCTCCTGTTCACCCCACCCCCCGATCATGCCCCATGTCTCCCTGCTGTTGCCCCTCACCCCCCACTCATGCACCTTGTCTCACTGCTGTTACCCTTCACCCCCCGCTCATGCCCTGTGTCTCTCTCCTGTTCCCCCCACCCCCCGGTCATGCCCCATGTCTCCCTCGTGTTCCCTCCTACCCCCGCTCATGCCCCGTGTCTCCCTTCTGTTGCCCCCCACCCCCCGCTCATGCCCCATGTCTCCCTCGTGTTCCCTCCTACCCCCGCTCATGCCCCGTGTCTCCCTGCTGTTGCCCCCCACCCCCCGCTCATGCCCCATGTCTCTCTCCTGTTGCCCCCCCACCCCCTGCTCATGCCCCGTGTCTCCCTGCTGTTGCCCCCCACCCCCGTCATGCCCCGTGTCTCTCTCCTGTTGACCCCCACCCCCCGCTCATGCCCCGTTTCTCTCTGCTGTTGCCCCCACCCCCCGCTCCTCCCCCGTGTCTCTCTCCTGTTACCCCCACCCCCTGCTCATGCCCCGTGTCTCCCTTGTGTTCCCCCCACCCCCGCTCATGCCCTGTGTCTCCCTGCTGTTGCCCCCCACCCTCCGCTCATGCCCCGTGTCTCCCTGCTGTTGCCCCCCACCCCCGCTCATGCCCCGTGTCTCTCTCCTGTTGCCCCCACCCCACGCTCATGCCCCGTGTCTCTCTCCTGTTACCCCCACTGCCCTCTCATGCCCCGTGTCTCCCTGCTGTTGCCTCCAACCCCCGGCTCATGCCCTGTGTCTCTCTCCTGTTACCCCCCCACCCACTTCTCATGCCCCGTGTCTCTCTCCGGTTACGCCCCACCCCCCTCTCATGCCCTGTGTCTCTCTCCTGTTACCCCCCACCCCCCTCTCATGCCCCGTGTCTCCCTGCTGTTGCCCCCCACCCCTGCCCATGCCCCGTGTCTCTCCCCTGTTACCCCCCCACCCCCCTCTCATGCCCCGTGTCTCCCTGCTGTTGCCCCGCCCCCCCCGGTCATGCCCCATGTCTCCCTGCTGTTGCCCCCCACCCCCCGCTCATGCCCCGTGTCTCCCTGCTGTTGACCCCCACCCCGCTCATGCCCCATGTCTCTCTCCTGTTATCCCCCACCCCCCTCTCATGCCCCGTGTCTCCCTCGTGTTCCCCCCACCCCCCGCTCATGCCCTGTCTCCCTGCTGTTGCCCCCCACCCCCCGGTCATGCCCCGTGTCTCCCTGCTCCTTCCCTCCAACCCCTGCTCATTCCTCTTGTCTCTCTCCTGTTACCCCCCACCCCCTTCTCATGCCCCGTGTTTCCCTCGTGTTCCCCCCACCCCCCGCTCATGCCCCGTGTCTCCCTGCTGTTTCCCCCCACCCCCGGTCATGCCCGTGTCTCCCGGCTGTTGCCCCCCACCCCCCGCTCATGCCCCAAATCTCCCTCGTGTTCCCCCACCCCCCGCTCATGCCCCGTGTCTCCCTTGTGTTGCCCCCACCCCCGCTCATGCCCCGTGTCTCCCTGCTGTTGCCCCCCACACCCCGCTTATGCCCCGTGTCTCCCTCCTGTTGCCACCCACCCCCCGTTCATGCCCAGTGTCTCTCTCATGTTACCCCCCACCCCCTGCTCATGCCCCGTGTCTCCCTGCTGTTGCCCACCCCCCCCGCTCATGCCCTGTGTCTCCCTGTTGTTGCCCTTCACCCCCCGCTCATGCCCCGTGTCTGTCTCCTGTTACCCCCCACCCCCCACTCATGTCCCGTTTCTCCCTCGTGTTCCCCCCACCCCCGCTCATGCCCCATGTCTCTCTCCTATTGCCCCCCACCCCCTGTTCATGCCCCGTGTCTCCCTGCTGTTGCCCCCCACCCCCCGGTCATGCACCGTGTCTCCCTGCTGTTGCCCCCACCCCCCGCTCATGCCCTGTGTCTCTCTCCTGTTACCCCCCACCCCCCGCTCATGCCCCATGTCTCCCTACTGTTGCCCCCCACCCCCCGCTCATGCCCTGTGTCTCCCTGCTCTTGCCCCCCACCCCCATCCCATGCCCCATATTTCTCTCCTGTTATCCCCCACCCCCCTCTCATGCGCCGTGTCTCCCTCGTGTTCCCCCATCCCCCGCTCATGCCCTGTCTCCCTGCTGTTGCCCCCACACCCTCTCATGCCCTGTGTCTCTCTCCTGTTACCCCCCACCCCACTCTCATGCCCCGTGTCTCTCTCATGTTGCCCCCCACCCCCCGGTCATGCCCCGTGTCCCCCTGCTCTTGCCCTCCACCCCCTGCTCATTCCTCGTGTCTCTCTCCTGTTACCCCACACCCCTCTCTCATGCCCCGTGTTTCCCTCGTGTTCCCGCACCCCCTGCTCATGCCCCGTGTCTCCCTGCTGTTTCCCCCCACCCCCCGGTCATGCCCAGTGTCTCCCTGCTGTTGCCCCCCACCCCCGCTCATGCCCCGTGTCTGTCTCCTGTTAACCCCACCCCCCGCTCATGCCCCATGTCTCTCTACTGTTGCCCCCACCCCATGTTCATGCCCCGTGTCTCCCTGCTGTTGCCCCCACCACCCGCTCATGCCCCGTGTCTCTCTCCTGTTACCACCCACTCATGCCCTGTGTATCTCTCCTGTTACCCCCCACCCCCCGCTCATGCCCCGTGTCTCCCTCGTGTTCACCCCACCCCCCTGCTCATGCTCTGTGCCTCCCTGCTGTTGCCCCCCACCCCCTCTCATGCCCAGTGTCTCCCTGCTGTTCCCCCCACTCCCTGATCATGCCCCGTGTCTCTCTCCTGTTACCCCCCACCCCCCGCTCATGCCCCGTGTCTCCCTGCTGTTGCGCTGCACCCCCCGGTCATGCCCCATGTCTCCCTGCTGTTACCCCCCGCTCATGCCCCGTGTCTCCCTGCTGTTGCCCCGCACCCCCCGGTCATGCCCCATGTCTCCCTGCTGTTGCCCCCCACCCCCTGCTCATGCCCCGTGTCTCCCTGCTGTTGCCCCCCACCCCCGCTCATGCCCCGTGTCTCTCACCTGTTATTCCCCACCCCCTCCCATGCCCCGTGTCTCCCTCGTGTTCCCCCCACCCCCCGCTCATGCCCTGTCTCCCTGCTGTGGCCCTCCACCCCTTCTCATGCCCCGTGTCTCTCTCCTGTTACCCCCCACCCCCCTCTCATGCCCCGTGTCTCTCTCATGTTGCCCCCCACCCCCCGGTCATGCCCCGTGTCTCCCTGCTCTTGCCCTCCACCCCCTGCTCATTCCTCGTGTCTCTCTCCTGTAACCCCCACCCCCCTCTCATGCCCCGTGTTTCCCTCGTGTTCCCCCCACCCCCTGCTCATGCCCCGTGTCTCCCTGCTGTTTCCCCCCACCCACAGTCATGCCCCGTGTCTCCCTGCTGTTGCCCCCCACCCCCCGCTCATGCCCCGTGTCTGTCTCCTGTTACCCTCCACCCCCCACTCATGTCCCGTGTCTCCCTCGTGTTCCCCCCACCCCCTGCTCATGCCCTGTGTCTCCCTGCTGTTGCCCCACACCCCCGGCTCATGCCCCATGTCTCTCTACTGTTGCCCTCCACTCCCCGTTCATGCCCCGTGTCTCCCTTTTGTTGCCCCCAACCCCCGCTCATGCCCCGTGTCTCTCTCTTGTTACCCCCCAACCCCCGCTCATGCCCCATGTCTCCCTCCTGTTCCACCCACCCCCCCGGTCATGCCCCGTGCCTCCCTGCTGTTGCCCCCCACCCCCCTCGCATGCCCCGTGTCTCCCTGCTGTTCCCCCCACTCCCCGATCATGCCCCGTGTCTCTCTCCTGTTACCCCCTACCCCCCGCTCATGCCACGTGTCTCCCTGCTGTTGCCCTGCACCCCCCGGTCATGCCCCATGTCTCCCTGCTGTTGCCCCCACCCTCCACTCATGCCCCGTGTCTCTCTCCTGTTACCCCCCACCCCCTTCTCATGTCCCGTGTATCCCTCGTGTTGCCCCCACCCCCGCTCATGCCCTGTGTCTCCGTGATGTTGCCCCCACCCCCCTCCCATGCCCCATATCTCTCTCCTGTTACCCCACCCCCCTCTCATGCCCCGTGTCTACCTCGTTTTCCCCCCACCCCCCGCTCATGCCCCGTGTCTCCCTGCTGTTTCCCCCCACCCCCGGTCATGTCCCGTGTCTCCCCGCTGTTGCCCCACAACCCCCGCTCATGCCCCGTGTCTCCCTCATGTTCCCACCACTCCCCGCTCATGCCCCATGTCTCCCTTGTGTTGCCCCCCACCCCCCGCTCATGCCCTGTGTCTCCCTGCTGTTGCCCCCCACATCCTGCTTATGCCCCGTGTCTCTCTCCTGTTACCCTCACCCCCTGCTCATGCCCCGTGTCTCCCCCGTGTTCCGCCCACCCCCCGCTCATGCCCCGTGTCTCCCTGCTGTTGCCACCCACCCCCCACTCATGCCCCGTGTCTCCTTCCTGTTACCGCCACCCCGCTCATGCCCCATTTCTCCCTGCTGTTGCCCCCACTTCCCGCTCATGCCCTGTGTCTCCCTGCTGTTGCCCCCCACCCCCCGCTCATGCCCCATGTTTCTCCTCTGTTACCCCCACCCCCTGCTCATTCCCGTGTCTCCCTCGTGTTGCCCCCACCCCCCGCTCATGCCACGTGTCTCCAAGCTGTTGCCCCACACCCCCCGCTCATGCCCCATGTCTCTCACCTGTTGCCCCCCACCCCCCGTCCATTCCCTGTGTCTCCATGCTGTTGCCCCCACCCCCCGGTCATGCCCCGTGTCTCCCTGCAGTTGCCCCCCACCCCCCGCTCATGCCTCGTGTCTCTCTCCTGTTACCCCCCACCCCCCGCTTATGCCCCGTGTCTCCCTCGTGTTCCCCGCTCATGCCCCGTGTCTCCCTGCTGTTGCCCCCCACCCCCCACTCATGCCCCGTGTCTCCCTCCTGTTGCCATGCACACCCCGCTCATGCCCCGTGTCTCTCTCCTGTTACCCCCACCCCCGCTCATGCCCCGTGTCTCCCTGCTGTTGCCCCCACCTCCCGCTCATGCTCTGTGTCTCCCTGCTGTTGCCCCCCACACCCTGCTCGTGCCCCGTGTCTCTCTCCTCTTACCCCCAGCCCCTCCTCATGTCCCGTGTCTCCCTGCTGTTGCCCCCCACCCCCCCGCTCATGCCCCATGTCTCTCTCCTGTTGCCCCCCACCCCCTGTTCATGCCCTGTGTCTCCCTGCTGTTGCCCCCCACCCCCCGGTCATGCCCCATGTCTCCCTGCTGTTTCCCCCCACCCCCCACTCATGCCCCGTGTCTCCCTCCTGTTGCCATGCACACCCCGCTCATGCCCCGTGTCTCTCTCCTGTTACCCCCACCCCCGCTCATGCCCCGTGTCTCCCTGCTGTTGCCCCCACCTCCCGCTCATGCTCTGTGTCTCCCTGCTGTTGCCCCCCACACCCTGCTCGTGCCCCGTGTCTCTCTCCTCTTACCCCCAGCCCCTCCTCATGTCCCGTGTCTCCCTGCTGTTGCCCCCCACCCCCCCGCTCATGCCCCATGTCTCTCTCCTGTTGCCCCCCACCCCCTGTTCATGCCCTGTGTCTCCCTGCTGTTGCCCCCCACCCCCCGGTCATGCCCCATGTCTCCCTGCTGTTTCCCCCCACCCCCCGCTCATGCCCTGTGTCTCTCTCCTGTTACCCCCACCCCTTGCTCATGCCCCGTGTCTCCCGTGTGTTCCCCCCACCCCCGCTCATGCCCCATGTTTCACTGCTGTTGCCCCCCACCCCAAGCTCATGCCCCGTGTCTCTCTCCTGTTACCCCCCACCCCCCGCTCATGCCACGTGTCTCCCTGCTGTTGCCCCCCACCCCCCGCTCATGCCCTGTGTCTTCCTCGTGTTCCCCCACCCCCCGCTCATGCCCCGTGTCTCCCTTGTGTTGCTCCCCAACCCCCGCTCATGCCCCGTGTCTCCCTGCTGTTGCCCCCCACACCCAGCTTATGCCCCATGTCTCCCTCCTGTTGCCACCCACCCCCCGCTCATGCCCGGTGTCTCTCTCATGTTACCCCCCACCCCCCGCTCATGCCCGGGTGTCTCCCTGCTGTTGCCCACACCCCTCGCTCATGCCCTGTGTCTCCCTGCTGTTGCCCCCCACCCCCCGCTCATGCCCCATGTCTGCCTCCTGTTACCCCCCACCCCCAGCTCATGCCCTGTGTCTCCCTGCTGTTGCCCCCCACCCCCGCTCATCCCCCATGTCTCTCTCCTGTTGCCCCCCACCCCCTGTTCATGCCCCGTGTCTCCCTGCTGTTGCCCCCCACCCCCCGGTCATGCCCCATGTCTCCCTGCTGTTGCCCCCACCCCCTGCTCATGCCCCGTGTCTCTCTCTTGTTACCCCCCACCCCCCGCTCATGCCCCGTGTCTCCCTCGTGCTCCCCCCACCCGCCCGCTCATGCCCCGTGCCTCCCTCCTGTTACCCCCCACCCACCTCTCACGCCCCGTGTCTCCCTGCTGTTCCTCCCCACCCCCCTTCTCATGCCCTGTGTCTCTCTCCTGTAACCCCCCCCTTCTCATGCCCCGTGTCTCTCTCCTGTTGCCCCCCATCCCCTGGTCATGCCCCGTGTTTCCCTGCTGTTGCCCCCCACCCCCGCTCATACCCCGTGTCTCTCTCCTGTTACCTCCCACCCCCCTGTCATGCCCCGTGTATCCCTGCTGTTGCCCCCCACCCCCGGTCATGCCCCGTATCTCTCTGCTGTTGCCCCCCACCCCCAACCCCCAGTCATGCCCCGTGTCTCCCTGCTGGTGCCCCCCACCCCCCGCACATGCCCTGTGTCACTCTCCTGTTGCCCCCCACCCCCCGCTCATGCCCCATGTTTCTGTCCTATTGCCCGCCACCCCCGTTCATGCCCCATGTCTCCCTACTGTTGCCCCCCACCCCCCGGTCATGCCCCGTGTCTCCCTGCTGTTGCCCCCACCCCCGGTCATGCCCCGTGTCTCCCTGCTGTTGCCCCATCACCCCCCGCTCATGTCCAGTGTCTCTCTCCTGTTACCACCCACCCCTGCTCATGCCTCGTGTCTCTCTCCTGTTACTCCCCACACCCCGCTCATGCCCCGTGCCTCCCTCGTGTTCCCCCCATCCCCCGCTCATGCCCTGTGTCTCCCTGCTGTTGCCCCCCACCCCCCGGCTCATGCCCCATGTTTCTCTCATGTTGCCCCCCCACCCCCTGCTCATGCCCCGTGTCTCCCTGCTGTTGCCCCCCACCCCCCGTCATGCCGTGTCTCCCTGCTGTTGCCCCCCCACCCCCCACTCATGCCCTGTGTCTCTCTCCTGTTGCCCCCCACCCCCCGCTCATGCCCTGTGTCTCTCTGCTGTTGCGCCCAGTCCCCGCTCATGCCCTGTGTCTCTCTCCTGTTACCCCCTGCTCATGCCCCGTGTCTCCCTCGTGTTCCCCCTACCCCCCGCTCATGCCCCGTGTCTCCCTGCTGTTGCCCCCCACCCTCCGCTCATGCCCCAAATCTCCCTGCTGTTGCCCCCCTCCCCCGCTCATGCCCCGTGTCTCTCTCCTGTTACCCCCTCACCCCTCTCTCATGCCCCGTGTCTCTCTCCTGTTATCCCCCACCCCCCTCTCATGCCCGTGTCTCTCTCCTGTTGCCGCCCACCCCCCGGTCATGCCCCGTATTTCACTGATGTTGCCCCCCACCCCCAGCTCATGCCCGTGTCTCTCTCCTGTTACCCCCCGCTAATGCCCCGTGTCTCCCTGCTGTTGCCCCCCATCCCCTGCTCATGCTCCGTGTCTCCCTGCTGTTGCCCCCCACCCACTGATACTGCCCCGTGTATCTTTCCTGTTGCCCCCCACCCCCGGTCATGCCCCGTGTCTCCCTGCTGTTGCCCCCCACCCCCCGGTCATGCCCTGTGTCTCCCTGCTGTTGCCCCCCACCCCCCGCTCATGCCCCGTGTCTCTCCCCTGTTGCCCCCCAACCAACTCTCATGCCCCGTGTCTCCCTGCTGTTTCCCCCACCCCCTGCTCATGCCCTGTGTCTCACTCCTGTTACCCCCCACCACCCGCTCATGCCCTGTGTCTCCCTCGTGTTCCCCCCACCCCCCGCTCATGCCCCGTGTCTCCCTGCTGTTGCCCCCCACCCTCCGCTCATGCCCCGTGTCTCCCTGCTGTTGCCTCCCACCCTGCTCATGCCCCGTGTCTCTCTCCTGTTACCCCCCCGCCCCCCTCTCATGCCCCGTGTATCTCTCCTGTTACCCCCACCCCCCCTCTCATGCCTGTGTCTCTCTCCTGTTGCCCCCCACCGGCCGCTCATGCCCCGTGTCTCCCTGCTGTTGCCCCCCATCCCTCCCTCATGTCCCGTGTCTCTCTCCTGTTAACCCCCACCGCCGCTCATGCCGTGTCTCTCTCCTATTACCCCCCACCCCCAGCTCATGCCCCGTGTCTCTCTCCTGTTGCCACGTGTCTCCCTCGTGTTCCCCCTACCCCCCGCTCATGCCCCATGTTTCTCTCATGTTGCCCCCCCCACCCCCCTGCTCATGCCCCTTGTCTCCCTGCTGTTGCCCCCACCCCCCGTCATGCCGTGTCTCCCTGCTGTTGCCCCCCCACCCCCCACTCATGCCCTGTGTCTCTCTCATGTTGCCCCCCACCCCCCGCTCATGCCCTGTGTCTCCCTGCTGTTGCCCCCAGTCCCCGCTCATGCCCCATGTTTCTCTCATGTTGCCCCCACACCCCCTGCTCATGCCCCTTGTCTCCCTGCTGTTGCCCCCACCCCCCGTCATGCCGTGTCTCCCTGCTGTTGCCCCCCCACCCCCCACTCATGCCCTGTGTCTCTCTTATGTTGCCCCCCACCCCCGCTCATGCCCTGTGTCTCCCTGCTGTTGCCCCCAGTCCCCGCTCATGCCCTGTGTCTCTCTCCTGTTACCCCCTGCTCATGCCCCGTGTCTCCCTCTGTTCCCCTACCCCCCGCTCATGCCCCGTGTCTCCCTGCTGTTGCCCCCCACCCTCCGCTCATGCCCCATATCTCCCTGCTGTTGCCCCCCACCCACGCTCATGCCCCGTGTCTCTCTCCTGTTACCCCCTCACCCCTCTCTCATGCCCCGTGTCTCTCTCCTGTTATCCCCCACCCCCCTCTCATGCCCCGTGTCTCTCTCCTGTTGCCGCCCACCCCCCGGTCATGCCCCGTATTTCACTGCTGTTGCCCCCCACCACCCGCTCATGCCCCGTGTCCTCCCTGCTGTTGCCCCCCATCCCCCGCTCATGCTCCGTGTCTCCCTGCTGTTGCCCCCACCCACTGATACTGCCCCGTGTATCTTTCCTGTTGCCCCCCACCCCCGGTCATGCCCCGTGTCTCCCTGCTGTTGCCCCCCACCCCCCGGTCATGCCCTGTGTCTCCCTGCTGTTGCCCCCCACCCCCTGCTCATGCCCCGTGTCTCTCCCCTGTTGCCCCCTAACCAACTCTCATGCCCCGTGTCTCCCTGCTGTTTCCCCCACCCCCTGCTCATGCCCTGTGTCTCTCTCCTGTTACCCCCCACCACCCGCTCATGCCCTGTGTCTCCCTCGTGTTCCCCCCACCCCCCGCTCATGCCCCGTGTCTCCCTGCTGTTGCCCCCCACCCTCCGCTCATGCCCCGTGTCTCCCTGCTGTTGCCTCCCACCCTGCTCATGCCCCGTGTCTCTCTCCTGTTACTCCCCCACCCCCCTTTCATGCCCCGTGTATCTCTCCTGTTACCCCCCACCCCCCTTTCATGCCCCGTGTCTCTCTCCTGTTGCCCCCCACCGCCCGGTCATGCCCCGTGTCTCCCTGCTGTTGCCCCCTATCCCTCCCTCATGTCCCGTGTCTCTCTCCTGTTACCCCCCACCCCCGCTCATGCCTGTGTCTCTCTCCTGTTACCCCCCAACCCCCAGCTCATGCCCCGTGTCTCTCTCCTGTTGCCCCCCGCTCATGCCCCGTGTCTCCCTCCTGTTCCCCCTACCCCCCGCTCATGCCCCGTGTCTCCCTGCTGTTGCCCCCCACCCTCCGCTCATGCCCCGTGTCTCTCTCCTGTTACCCCCCACTGCCCGCTCATGCCCCGTGTCTCTCTCCTGTTGCCCCCCATCCTCCGCTCATGCCCCGTGTCTCTCTCCTGTTGCCCCCCACCCTCCGCTCATGCCCCGTGTCTCCCTGCTGTTGCCCCCACCCCCGCACATGCCCTGTGTCTCTCTCCTGTTACCCCCCACCCCCCTCTCATGCCCGTGTCTCCCTCCTGTTACCCCACCCCCCTCTCATGCCCCGTGTCTCTCTCCTGTTGCCCCCCACCCCCGGTCATGCCCCATGTCTCCCTTCTGTTGCCCCCACCCCCTGCTCATGCCCTGTGTCTCTCTCCTGTTGCCCCCATCCTCCGCTCATGCCCCGTGTCTCTCTCCTGTTATCCCCCAGCGCCCTCTCATGCCCCGTGTCTTCCTGCTGTTGCCCACCACCCCCCGCTCATGCCTTGTGTCTCTCTCCTGTAGCCCCCCACCCCCGGTCATGCCCCGTGTCTCCCTGCTGTTGCCCTCGCTCATGCCCCGTGTCTCTCTCCTGTTCCCCCCACCCCCCGGTCATGCCCCATGTCTCCCTGCTGTTGCCCCTCACCCCCCGCTCATGCACCGTGTCTCACTGCTGTTGCCCCCACCCCCCGTTCATGCCCGTGTCTCTCTCCTGTTACCCCCCACCCCCGTTCATGCCCCGTGTCTCTCTCCTGCTGCCCCCCATACCCTGCTCATGCCGAGTCTATCTCCTGTTACTCCCCACCCCCGCTCATGCCCTGTGTCTCTCTCCTTTTGCCCCCACCCCACGCTCATGCCCTGTGTCTCTCTCCCTTTACCCCCACTGCCCTCTCATGCCCCGTGTCTCACTGCTGTTGCCCCCCCACCCTCTGCTCATGCCCCGTGTCTCACTGCTGTTGCCCCCAACCCCCCGCTCATGCCCTGTGTCTCTCTCCTGTTACCCCCCACCCTCCTCTCATGCCCTGTGTCTCTCTCCTGTTACCCCCCACCACCCGCTCATGCCCTGTGTCTCCCTCGTGTTCCCCCCACCCCCGCTCATGCCCCGTGTCTCCCTGCTGTTGCCCCCCACCCTCCGCTCATGCCCCGTGTCTCCCTGCTGTTGCCTCCCACTCCCCGCTCATGCCCCGTGTCTCTCTCCTGTTACCCCCCACCCCCCTCTCATGCCCCGTGCATCTCTCCTGTTACCCCCCACCCCCCCTCTCATGCCCTGTGTCTCTCTCCTGTTGGCCCCCACCGCCCGGTCATGCCCCGTGTCTCCCTGCTGTTGCCCCCATCCCTCCCTCATGTCCCGTGTCTCTCTCCTGTTACCCCCCACCCCCGCTCATGCTCGTGTCTCTCTCCTGTTACCCCCCACATCCTGTTACCCCCCACCTTCAGCTTATGCCCCGTGTCTCTCTCCTGTTGCCCCCCCGCTCATGCCCCGTGTCTCCCTGCTGTTGCCCCCCACCCCCCGCTCATGCCCCGTGTCTCTCTCCTGTTACTCCCCACCCCCGCTCATTCCCCGTGTCTCTCTCCTGTTGCCCCCATCCTCCGCTCATGCCCCGTGTCTCTCTCCTGTTGCCCCCCACCCTCCGCTCATGCCCTGTGTCTCCCTGCTGTTGCGCCAACCCCCGCACATGCCCTGTGTCTCTCTCCTGTTACCCCTCACCACCCGCTCATGCCCTGTGTCTCCCTCGTGTTCCCCCCACCCCCCGCTCATGCCCCGTGTCTCCCTGCTGTTGCCCCCACCCTCCGCTCATGCCCCGTGTCTCCCTGCTGTTGCCTCCCTCCCCCGCTCATGCCCCGTGTCTCTCTCCTGTTACCCCCCACCCCCCTCTCATGCCCCGTGTATCTCTCCTGTTACCCCCCACCCCCCTCTCATGCCCTGTGTCTCTCTCCTGTTGCCCCCCACCGCCCGGTCATGCCCCGTGTCTCCCTGCTGTTGCCCCCATCCCTCCCTCATGTCCCGTGTCTCTCTCCTGTTACCCCCCACTCCCGCTCATGCCCATGTCTCTCTCCTGTTACCCCCCACCCTCAGCTTATGCCCCGTGTCTCTCTCCTGTTGCCCCCCGCTCATGCCCCGTGTCTCCCTGCTGCTCCTCACCCCCCACTCATGCCCCGTGTCTCCCTGCTGTTGCCCCCCACCACCCGCTCATGCCCCGTGTCTCTCTCCTGTTACCCCCACCAGCCGCTCATGCCCCGTGTCTCTCTCCTGTTGTCCCCCATCCTCCGCTCATGCCCTGTGTCTCTCTCCTATTACCCCCCACCTCCCTCTCATGCCCGTGTCTCTCTCCTGTTACCCCACCCCCCTCTAATGCCCTGTGTCTCTCTCCTGTTGCCCCCCACCCCCCGGTTATGCCCTGTGTCTCCCTGCTGTTGCCCCCACCCCCTGCTCATGCCCCGTGTCTCTCTCCTGTTACCCCCCACCCTCCGCTCATGCCCCGTGTCTCTCTCCTGTTGCCCCCATCCTCCGCTCATGCCCCGTGTCTCTCTCATGTTATCCCCCACCGCCCTCTCATGCCCCTTGTCTCCCTGCTGTTGCCCCCCGCTCATGCCTTGTGTCTCTCTCCTGTAGCCCCCCACCCCCGGTCATGCCCCGTGTCTCCCTGCTGTTGCCCCCGCTCATGCCCTGTGTCTCTCTCCTGTTCCCCCCACCCCCCGGTCATGCCCCATGTCTCCCTCCTGTTCCCCCCACCCCCCGGTCATGCCCCATGTCTCCCTGCTGTTGCCCCTCACCCCCCACTCATGCACCGTGTCTCACTGCTGTTACCCTTCACCCCCCGCTCATGCCCTGTGTCTCTCTCCTGTTCCCCCCACCCCCCGGTCATGCCCCATGTCTCCCTGCTGTTACCCCTGAACCCCCCTCTCATGCCCCGTGTCTCTCTCCTGTTACCCTTCACACCCCTGTTATGCACCAGCCATGGAAGTTATGGTATAGGTGGAGATACACCTAGCATGGTTGCCTTCTATGTCTACGTAACGGTCTAGCCTCCCACCAAGATGGCGGCCGGAGCGTATATACGTATCACGCACAATAACAACGGTGCGTTGTATCATCGTTGAATTCTAACTTTGTTCATTGCCCCTTGCTTGTACTACTCTGTTTTACAGAAAGATCTTACCTCCTTATCCTTGCCTTAGCCTTTTTCTACCCTTCTGCTTTCACTCGTGGTGTTACCCCTCTCAGGTGTATACTCAACAGCGGTTTACTCTGGTAAGTTCACAGGAGTTTCTTTTCTATTTTTCTTCGGTTGTCTGTTCCTACCTCCACATTTTCTGCTCCCTTCTCGCCTGTCCGATACTCTGTCTGCTTCCAGTTCCTTTTTTTCCGCTGCTCTCTTTCACCGCTATAATTATAGTTCTGTGCCGAAGCCCCCGTTACCGCAGCCTCCACGGAGCCGCTGGTCCTACGCATCTTCTACCTTCTGCGGTGCCGTTAGGATCTTGCGGTTTTCCCAGACAACGTCTGCCTTCTACGACGTCTTCTGGGTATCGGAACTCTTCAAAAGGTTGCCTGTCTCCTGTGGTGCCTGCTGGAACTTGTAGTTTCTCCATACTACATATCTGGTCTTGTCCTTTGATTGCCTCAAAGTCTTCAGAATATATCCACCTTTAAAGACCTTTTCGCCACAGCGGAATTCACAAATAATAGATCGGATACTCCTTCTGACAGGAGAGAAGACCTGCTACACAGGGATTTTTGCCAAACGGCTTTTTCCCTGAAGTTTTGGGACTGGCTCCTGGGGGATCACCGGACTTGGTTCCCATCCGGTCAGGGTGGCCTCCGAGGAGCCACGTCCTTATTTACGTCAAAAGAAGACCAAGGAGAAGACGGAATCGAAAAGGTATCGAAGAAGACAGGATTGGTCGACTTCTACGGGATCCACCGGAGATTCAGGTGAGGAGGAGTTGGGCACAAAGAAAGGGGAAGTTGTTAGTCTTGACACCCCCTCTCATGCCCCGTGTCTCTCTCCTGTTGCCCCCCACCCCCCGGTTATGCCCTGTGTCTCCCTGCTGTTGCCCCCACCCCCTGCTCATGCCCCGTGTCTCTCTCCTGTTACCCCCCACCCTCCGCTCATGCCCCGTGTCTCTCTCCTGTTGCCCCCCATCCTCCGCTCATGCCCCGTGTCTCTCTCATGTTATCCCCCACCGCCCTCTCATGCCCCTTTTCTCCCTGCTGTTGCCCCCCGCTCATGCCTTGTGTCTCTCTCCTGTAGCCCCCCACCCCCGGTCATGCCCCGTGTCTCCCTGCTGTTGCCCCCGCTCATGCCCTGTGTCTCTCTCCTGTTCCCCCCACCCCCCGGTCATGCCCCATGTCTCCCTCCTGTTCCCCCCACCCCCCGGTCATGCCCCATGTCTCCCTGCTGTTGCCCCTCACCCCCCACTCATGCACCGTGTCTCACTGCTGTTACCCTTCACCCCCCGCTCATGCCCTGTGTCTCTCTCCTGTTCCCCCCACCCCCCGGTCATGCCCCATGTCTCCCTGCTGTTACCCCTGAATCCCCCTCTCATGCCCCGTGTCTCTCTCCTGTTACCCTTCACACCCCTGTTATGCACCAGCCATGGAAGTTATGGTATAGGTGGAGATACACCTAGCATGGTTGCCTTCTATGTCTACGTAACGGTCTAGCCTCCCACCAAGATGGCGGCCGGAGCGTATATACGTATCACGCACAATAACAACGGTGCGTTGTATCATCGTTGAATTCTAACTTTGTTCATTGCCCCTTGCTTGTACTACTCTGTTTTACAGAAAGATCCTACCTCCTTATCCTTGCCTTAGCCTTTTTCTACCCTTCTGCTTTCACTCGTGGTGTTACCCCTCTCAGGTGTATACTCAACAGCGGTTTACTCTGGTAAGTTCACAGGAGTTTCTTTTCTATTTTTCTTCGGTTGTCTGTTCCTACCTCCACATTTTCTGCTCCCTTCTCGCCTGTCCGATACTCTGTCTGCTTCCAGTTCCTTTTTTTCCGCTGCTCTCTTTCACCGCTATAATTATAGTTCTGTGCCGAAGCCCCCGTTACCGCAGCCTCCATGGAGCCGCTGGTCCTACGCATCTTCTACCTTCTGCGGTGCCGTTAGGATCTTGCGGTTTTCCCAGACAACGTCTGCCTTCTACGACGTCTTCTGGGTATCAGTACTCTTCAAAAGGTTGCCTGTCTCCTGTGGTGCCTGCTGGAACTTGTAGTTTCTCCATACTACATATCTGGTCTTGTCCTTTGATTGCCTCAAAGTCTTCAGAATATATCCACCTTTAAAGACCTTTTCGCCACAGCGGAATTCACAAATAATAGATCGGATACTCCTTCTGACAGGAGAGAAGACCTGCTACACAGGGTTTTTTGCCAAACGGCTTTTTCCCTGAAGTTTTGGGACTGGCTCCTGGGGGATCACCGGACTTGGTTCCCATCCGGTCAGGGTGGCCTCCGAGGAGCCACGTCCTTATTTACGTCAAAAGAAGACCAAGGAGAAGACGGAATCGAAAAGGTATCGAAAAAGACAGGATTGGTCGACTTCTACGGGATCCACCGGAGATTCAGGTGAGGAGGAGTTGGGCACAAAGAAAGGGGAAGTTGTTAGTCTTGACAGTATACAACGCCCAGAAAGTACCCAGATGGCTACTCCAGAACAGATACAGGAGATGTGGAATGCCATCCAAAACCTACGAGTCGATATGCAAGCACTCCAGGCTGAAAACCAAACATTGCGTAACCAAGCCGCAATCAGGGATGAAGGAAGAGGTGAATTACCGGCAATGCCTTTTTCCATGCCTAAGTACGACGGAAACCCAAAGGGCTTAAAGGATTTCCTGGATTCTTGCTTTGTGTACTTTTCTTTTAGAAGAAGAACCTTCGAGTCCGGAAGAGCCCGGGTAGGGTTCTTGATTTCCAACCTGACAGGCAATGCCTTAAGATGGGCAACACCTTTGGTGACGGCTGACGATCCGTCAGTGAACGACTATGCCTTATTTGTTCGCAATTTACAGACACGTTTTGAGAGACCAGAGGTCCAGTACTCAACGTATGAGGCACTGTTGGATATAAGACAAGGAAATCAAGATGTACAATCCTACGTATCTCAATTCCAAGGGTTGGCTACCTTGGCTGGATGGCCGGAAACGGCTCAGCAGACATTATTCCGTAGAGGTCTCCAAGATGAGATAAAGGATGAATTAGCTCTAGTAGCCAGACCAGAGACTTTTGCGGAACTAGTAACCTTGGTTCTACGGATCGAATACAGAATTAATGAGAGACGCCATGAGAGGAAGAGAGCACGAGGAGGCCAGCTGAACTATAACCCTCCTACAATTTCAAGGGAAAGATCCTCCACCGAGGAACCAATGCAGATAGGTGCTACTCGTGGACCTTTGACATCAGATGAAAGAAGACGCAGGCGAGAACTGAACTTATGTATGTACTGTGGTTCTCCCAAACATCAATTGAAGGATTGTACCGAGACTCCTTCCCGACGTTCGGGAAACGCTCAGCCTCGTCCCTCTGCAAGGGAGGTAACGGGGAGAGTAGCACAAGTCCTTGCAACCCCACAGGATCTGGGAAAGGAGTAGAGAACAACAGTCGAATGATTTTCCAAGTATCACTAACCACAACAACTGGAAGTTGTATTTCGGTTCTAGCCATGTTGGACTGCGGAGCAGCAGGCAACTTTATTGACATTACCTGGGCTAAGAACAATATGATCATCCTCCAACCCAAGAAGAAGGCAATACCAGTAGAGGGAGTTGATGGCTGTCCTTTATCCTCTGGACCTATCACCATGGAAACGCTACCCATGCGAGTTTCTATGGGTAACCATCACGAAGAGATTACTTTCGATGTGATTAGAGCAGCACACTTTCCTCTCATACTGGGAATACCTTGGTTGAGACTTCACAACCCGTGCATCAACTGGAGTACCAACCGACTGAGTTTCGATTCCGAATTCTGCAGCAAAGACTGTATCAAGGTTCCGTACCCAGAGGTACAATCCGCCAACCTGGTAATTCAACCTCAGTTGACGATATCAGCTATTCCGATGCAATACAAGGAATACGAGGATGTATTTGAAGACGTCCTGCCTAAACTCCTCCCACCTCATCGCCCTGAGGACTGCAGCATCGAACTGAAGGAAGACGTACCCTTGCCCTTTGGAAGAATGTATCCATTGTCCCAACTGGAACGGACTGCACTTAAGGAATATCTCGAATCCAACCTCAGCAACGGATTGATAAAACGGTCAAAGTCTTCAGGCGGTGCATCTTTGTTTTTTGTAGCTAAGAAGGGTACCAAAGAGCTCCGTCCCTGTATCGATTATCGTGGATTGAACAGTATTACTGTTCGGGACAGATACCCTATGCCCCTCATCAGGGATATCCTAGAGGCTGTTAAAGACTCACAAATCTTCACTAAGATTGACTTACGAGGAGCCTATCATTTGCTAAGGATACGTCATGGCGATGAATGGAAGACCGCCTTTCGAACACCGTTGGGGTTGTTCGAGTATTGCGTAATGCCTTTTGGTCTTGTTAATGCCCCAGCGGTGTTCCAGAGATTCATGGATCGGGTATTTTCAGACATGCTGAACATATCTGTTGTAGTTTATCTGGATGATATCCTGGTATTCTCCAGCTCACTACATGAACACCGTACCCAGGTTAAAGAGGTTCTTCGCAGGCTAAGAGAGAACGATCTGTTCGCCAAACCTGAGAAGTGTTCATTTGAAGTTACAGAGATACCTTATCTTGGATTCATAATCTCATCTACAGGTATACGGATGGATCCAGATAAGGTTAAGGCCATTCTCAGATGGCCCGATCTATCATCTGTCAAGGAGGTTCAACGCTTTCTCGGTCTGGCGAATTTCTATCGCCGCTTTATACCACATTTCTCTGAGATAGTGTTACCCCTTACCTCACTCCTTAAGAAGGGTGTTCTTTTTTCCTGGAATCCAGCTGTCCAGAAGGCATTTGCCACACTAAAGGAACTGTTTACCACAGCACCTGTTCTAATACAACCCGACCAGTCAAAGCCTTTCATAGTTGAGACTGATGCCTCTGGTGGCGCTCTGGGAGCGGTACTCTTACAGGAAGACAAGGAAGGACAGGAACACCCTATCGCCTACTATTCACGAACGCTTACATCAGTGAGCGAAATTATTCTGTGCTCGAGCGAGAGTTGTTGGCCATGAGAATGGCTTGTGAAGAGTGGAGACACCTCTTACAAGGAGCAACCAATCCATTCCTCATACGTACCGACCATAGAAATCTAAAGGTTCTTCAGCAGATGGAATGTCATAACTCACGTCATGCTCGCTGGGCCTATTACTTTTCAACTTTTGATTTCCAGATTACTTACATACCAGGTTCATTGAACTGAGTGGCTGATGCTCTTTCCAGAAGCTGGCCTGAATCCGGACAGGAAAGGACGGCGTTGGCCAATGTAGAGAAGTTGTTACCCAAACAACGATTCATAGCCATGATCAATCTTTATCTCCAAAAGGTACAGGAGGGTTATAAAACATGCACTAAACAGACACCCACTTCCAAGGATCTACAAGAGATAAAAGGGTTATGGTTCTACAAGTCAGCCCTTTTTCTACCTTCTCCAGAGCTTCAACAACAAGCACTCAGTTTATGTCATGATCTTCCTCTGGCTGGACATAGAGGACAAAAAGCCACACATGAGCTACTTACTCGAAGTTTTTGGTGGCCTTCGGTGAATTCTGACGTCAAGTCATATGTCCGGTCTTGTTCAGTTTGTGCCAGTGCAAAGGTATCTAGGCAGAAACCCATCGGTTTACTACAACAACCCGAGCTTCCCACTCGCCCCTGGGAAAACATCTCTATGGATTTTATTGTGGACCTACCTCCTTCTCAGGGAAGAACAGCAGTAATGGTAACGATTGATTCGTTTTCCAAACAAGCCCATTTCTCTTCTCTGAAAGGAGTACCCTCGGCAGCAGAAACTGCCTCGGTGTTTCTTAGAGATATAGTAAGACTACATGGACTCCCTCGAGTGATCATTTCCGATAGGGGCGTACAGTTCACTTCAAAGTTTTGGTCCATACTTTGTAAGGAGCTAGGAATTCATAGAGCTATGTCGTCGGGTTATCACCCGCAGTCAAATGGACAGACGGAGAGACTCAATGCCACTCTTGAAGAGTACCTACGTTGTTTCTGTAATAAGGAACAGGACGATTGGAATTCCTTGATCCCCATGGCAGAGTTTGTTTACAACAATACTTATCACACCTCTATCGGTATGAGTCCGTTTTTGTGTACTTACGGCTATCACCCTCACTCCTTCCCCAAGATCGGATTTATCGATACCAAGGCACTGTCTGTGGATAAAGCCTTGGCTGAGATCCAACAAATACATACCTCTGCTCTACATACCTTGGAAGAGAGCAGAAAAAACTCCAAGAGGTACGCGGACAAGAAGAGAAGACCAGTCCCTCAATGGGGTCCAGGGTCGTTAGTCTGGCTATCCACCAGGTACTTACCCAGGTGGGCGAGGCTAGGCAAATTCACCCCAAGATATATAGGTCCTTTTCGGATAGAGACTAAGATCAATCCTGTGGCATACAAACTAAAGCTACCTGCTCGTTTCAGTAGAATACACCCAGTATTCCACACTTCCTTGTTGAAAGAACATATTGAGGATCCTTTTCACAGAAGAACTAGGAAGAAGGACATCAAGACGTCTCTGATTCCTGAAGAGTATGAGGTAGCCAGATTGATGGATTCACGTTACAAACAGGGAATATTGCAATATCTGGTCCATTGGAAGGGTTACCCAAATTCTGAAAGAACTTGGGAACCTAGATCGCATCTACATGCCCCAGAACTACTCAAGAAGTTCCACAGATTGTTTCCCGGTAAGCCGGGAGGGTTCCGGCATAAAAGGGGGCATACTGTTATGCACCAGCCATGGAAGTTATGGTATAGGTGGAGATACACCTAGCATGGTTGCCTTCTATGTCTACGTAACGGTCTAGCCTCCCACTAAGATGGCGGCCGAAGCGTATATACGTATCACGCACAATAACAACGGTGCGTTGTATCATCGTTGAATTCTAACTTTGTTCATTGCCCCTTGCTCGTACTACTCTGTTTTACAGAAAGATCTTACCTCCTTATCCTTGCCTTAGCCTTTTTCTACCCTTCTGTTTTCACTCGTGGTGTTACCCCTCTCAGGTGTATACTCAACAGCGGTTTACTCTGGTAAATTCACAGGAGTTTCTTTTCTATTTTTCTTCGGTTGTCTGTTCCTACCTCCACATTTTCTGCTCCCTTCTCGCCTGTCCGATACTCTGTCTGCTTCCAGTTCCTTTTTTTCCGCTGCTCTCTTTCACTGCTATAATTATAGTTCTGTGCCGAAGCCCCGGTTACCGCAGCCTCCACGGAGCCGCGGGTCCTACGCATCTTCTACCTTCTGCGGTGCCGTTAGGATCTTGCGGTTTTCCCAGACAACGTCTGCCTTCTACGACGTCTTCTGGGTATCAGTACTCTTCAAAAGGTTGCCTGTCTCCTGTGGTGCCTGCTGGAACTTGTAGTTTCTCCATACTACATATCTGGTCTTGTCCTTTGATTGCCTCAAAGTCTTCAGAATATATCCACCTTTAAAGACCTTTTCGCCACAGCGGAATTCACAAATAATAGATCGGATACTCCTTCTGACAGGAGAGAAGACCTGCTACACAGGGTTTTTTGCCAAACGGCTTTTTCCCTGAAGTTTTGGGACTGGCTCCTGGGGGATCACCGGACTTGGTTCCCATCCGGTCAGGGTGGCCTCCGAGGAGCCACGTCCTTATTTACGTCAAAAGAAGACCAAGGAGAAGACGGAATCGAAAAGGTATCGAAGAAGACAGGATTGGTCGACTTCTACGGGATCCACCGGAGATTCAGGTGAGGAGGAGTTGGGCACAAAGAAAGGGGAAGTTGTTAGTCTTGACACCCCCTCTCATGCCCCGTGTCTCTCTCCTGTTACTCCCCACCCCCCGCTCATGCCCTGTGTCTCCCTCGTGATCCCTCCAACCCCCGCTCATGCCCCGTGTCTCCCTGCTGTTGCCCCCCACCCCCCGCTCATGCCCCATGTCTCTCTCCTGTTGCCCCCCACCCCCTGCTCATGCCCCGTGTCTCCCTGCTGTTGCCCCCCACCCCCGTCATGCCCTGTGTCTCTCTCCTGTTGACCCCCACCCCCCGCTCATGTCCCGTTTCTCCCTGCTGTTGCCCCCACCCCCCGCTCCTCCCCCGTGTCTCTCTCCTGTTACCCCCACCCCCTGCTCATGCCCTGTGTCTCCCTTGTGTTCCCCCCACCCCCGCTCATGCCCCGTGTCTCCCTGCTGTTGCCCCCCACCCTCCGCTCATGCCCCGTGTCTCCCTGCTGTTGCCCCCCACCCCCCGCTCATGCCCTGTGTCTCTCTCCTGTTACCCCCCCACCCACTTCTCATGCCCCGTGTCTCTCTCCGGTTACCCCCCACCCCCCTCTCATGCCCCGTGTCTCTCTCCTGTTACCCCCCACCCCCCTCTCATGCCCCGTGTCTCCCTGCTTTTGCCCGCCACCCCCGCTCATGCCCGTGTCTCTCCCCTGTTACCCCCCCACCCCCCGCTCATGCCCCGTGTCTCCCTGCTGTTGCCCCCCCCCCGGTCATGCCCCATGTCTCCCTGCTGTTGCCCCCCACCCCCCGCTCATTCCCCGTGTCTCCCTGCTGTTGACCCCCACCCCCGCTCATGCCCCATGTCTCTCTCCTGTTATCCCCCACCCCCCTCTCATGCCCCGTGTCTCCCTCGTGTTCCCCCCACCCCCCGCTCATGCCCTGTCTCCCTGCTGTTGCCCCCCACCCCCCTCTCATGCCCCGTGTCTCTCTCCTGTTACCCCCCACCCCCCTCTCATGCCCGTATATTTCTCCTGTTGCCCCCCACCCCCCGGTCATGCCCCGTGTCTCCCTGCTCTTGCCCTCCAACCCCTGCTCATTCCTCGTGTCTCTCTCCTGTTATCCCCCACCCCCTTCTCATGCCCCGTGTTTCCCTCGTGTTCCCCCCACCCCCCGCTCATGCCCCGTGTCTCCCTGCTGTTTCCCCCCACCCTCGGTCATGCCCCGTGTCTCCCTGCTGTTGCCCCCCACCCCCCGCTCATGCACCATATCTCCCTCGTGTTCCCCCACCCCCTGCTCATGCCCCGTGTCTCCCTTGTGTTGCCCCCACCCCCGCTCATGCCCGGTGTCTCCCTGCTGTTGCCCCCCACACCCCGCTTATGCCCCGTGTCTCCCTCCTGTTGCCACCCACCCCCTGCTCATGCCCGGTGTCTCTCTCATGTTACCCCCCACCCCCTGCTCATGCCCCGTGTCTCTCTGCTGTTGCCCACACCCCCCACTCATGCCCTGTGTCTCCCTGTTGTTGCCCTTCACCCCCCGCTCATGCCCCGTGTCTGTCTCCTGTTACCCCCCACCCCCCACTCATGTCCCGTTTCTCCCTCGTGTTCCCCTCACCCCCGCTCATTCCCCATGTCTCTCTCCTATTGCCCCCCACCCCCTGTTCATGCCCCGTGTCTCCCTGCTGTTGCCTCCCACCCCCTCTCATGCCCCGTGTCTCCCTGCTGTTCCCCCCCACTCCCCGCTCATGCCCTGTGTCTCTCTCCTGTTACCCCCCACCCCCCGCTCATGCCCCATGTCTCACTGCTGTTGCCCTGCACCCCCCGGTCATGCCCCATGTCTCCCTACTGTTGCCCCCCACCCCCCGCTCATGCCCCGTGTCTCTCTCCTGTTACCCCCCACCCCCTTCTCATGCCCTGTGTCTCCCTCGTGTTCCCCCCACCCCCCAATCATGCCCTGTGTCTCCCTGCTGTTGCCCCCCACCCCCTCCCATGCCCCATATCTCTCTCCTGTTAGCCCACCCCCTTCTCATGCCCCGTGTCTCTCTCCTGTGTCCCCCCACCCCCCGGTCATGCCCCGTGTGTCCCTGCACTTGCCCTCCACCCCCGCTCATTCTTCGTTTCTCTCTCCTGTTACCCCCCACCCCCTCTCATGCCCGTGTCTCCCTCGTTTTCCCCCCACCCCCCGCTCATGCCCCGTGTCTCCCTGCTGTTTCCCCCCACCCCCGGTCATGCCCCGTGTCTCCCTGCTGTTGTCCCCCACCCCCTGCTCATGCCCCGTGTCTCCCTCATGTTCCCACCACCACCCATTCATGCCCCGTGTCTCCCTTGTGTTGCCCCCCACCCCCCGCTCATGCCCCGTGTCTCCCTTCTGTTGCCCCCACATCCTGCTTATGCCCGGTGTCTCTCTCCTCTTACCCCCACCCCCCGCTCATGCCGGTGTCTCCCTCGTGTTCCCCCACCGCCTGCTCATGCCCCGTGTCTCCCTGCTGTTGCCCCCCACCCCCCGCTCATGCCCCGTGTCTGCCTCCTGTTGCCACCCACCCCCCACTCATGCCCCGTGTCTCTCTCCTGTTACCCCCACCCCCCGCTCATGCCCCATGTCTCCCTGCTGTTGCCCCCACCTCCCGCTCATGCCCTGTGTCTCCCTGCTGTTGCCCCCCAACCCCCGCTCATGCCCCGTGTCTCTCTCCTGTTACCCCCCACCCCCCGGTCATGTCCCGTGTCTCCCTCGTGTTGCCCCCACCCCCCACTCATGCCCCGTGTCTCCATGCTGTTGCCCCCAACCCCCCGCTCATGCCCCATGGTCTCTCCTGTTGCCCCCCACCCCCGTTCATGCCCCGTGTCTCCATGCTGTTGCCCCCCACCCCCCCGGTCATGCCCTGTGTCTCCCTGCTGTTGCCCCCCACCCCCTGCTCATGCCCCGTGTCTCTCTCCTGTTACCCCCACCCCCCGCCCATGCCCCGTGTCTCCCTGCTGTTGCCCCCCGCTCATGCCCCGTGTCTCCCTCCTGTTGCCACCCACCCCCCGCTCATGCCCCGTGTCTCTCTCCTGTTACCCCCACCCCCCTCTCATGCCCCGTGTCTCCCTCCTGTTGCCCCCCAACCCCCGCTCATGCCCCGTGTCTCTTTCCTGTTACCCCCCACCCCCCTCTCATGCCCCGTGTCTCTCTTCTGTTGCCCCTCACCCCCCCGGTCATGCCCCGTGTCTCCCTGCTGTTGCCCCCCACCCCCCTCTCATGCCCCGTGTCTCCCTCCTGTTGCCCCCCAACCCCAGCTCATGCCCCGTGTCTCCCTCCTGTTGCCCCCCAACCCCCGCTCATGCCCCGTGTCTCTCTCCTGTTACCCCCCACCCCCCTCTCATGCCCCGTGTCTCTCTTCTGTTGCCCCTCACCCCCCCAGTCATGCCCCGTGTCTCTCACCTGTTACCCCCCACCCCCCTCTCATGCCCTGTGTCTCCCTCGTGTTCCCCCACCCCCCGCTCATGCCCCGTGACTCCCTGCTGTTGCCCCCCTCATGCCCCGAGTCTCTCTCCTGTTACCCCCACCCCCCTCTCATGCCTTCTGCTCAAGCCCTGTGTCTCCCTGCTGTTGCCCCCCACCCCCCGCTCATGCAGCGTGTCTCTCTCCTGTTACCCCCCACCTCCCTCTCATGCCCTGTGTCTCCCTCGTGTTCCCCCACCCCCCGCTCATGCCCCGTGTCTCCCTACTGTTGGCCCCCCCTCTCATGCCCCGTGTCTCTCTCCTGTTACCCCCACCCCCCGCTCATGCCCCGTGTCTCCCTCCTGTTGCCCCCCAACCCCCGCTCATGCCCCGTGTCTCTCTCCTGTTACCCCCCACCCCCCTCTCATGCCCCGTGTCTCTCTTCTGTTGCCCCTCACCCCCCCGGTTATGCCCCGTGTCTCCCTGCTGTTGCCCCCCACCCCCCACTCATGCCCCGTGTCTCTCTCCTGTGACCCCCACCCCCCTCTAATGTCCTGTGTCTCTCTCCTGTTGCCCCCCAGCCCCCCGGTCATGCCCCGTGTCTCCCTGCTGTTGCCCCCCACCCCCTGCTATTGCCCCGTGTCTCTCTCCTGTTGCCCCCCACCCCCGGTCATGCCCCGTGACTCCCTGCTGTTGCCCCCCGCTCATGCCCCGTGTGTCTCTCCAGTTCCCCCCACCCACCGGTCAAGCCCCGTGTCTCCCTGCTGTTGCCCCCTGCTCATGCCCTGTGTCTCTCTCCTGTTACCCCCACCCCCCTCTCATGTCCCGTGTCTCCCTCCTGTTGCCCCCCAACCCCCGCTCATGCCCCTGTCTCTCTCCTGTTACCCCCCACCCCCGGTCATGCCCCGTGTCTCCCTGCTGTTGCCCCCCACTCATGCCCTGTGTCTCTCTCCTGTTACCCCACCCCCCTCTCATGCCCCGTGTCTCTCTCCGGTTTCCCCCCACCCCCTCTCATGCCCTGTGTCTCTCTCCTTTTACCCCCCACCCCCCTCTCATGCCCCATGTCTCCCTGCTGTTGCCCCCCAGCCCCCTGCTCATGCCCCGTTTCTCCCTCGTGTTCCCCCCACCCCCCGCTCATGCCCCGTGCCTCCCTGTTGTTGCCCCCCACCCTCCGCTCATGCCCCGCCTCCCTGCTGTTGCCCCCCACCCCCGCTCATGCCCCGTGTGTCTCTCCTGTTACCCCTGAACCCCCCTCTCATGCCCCGTGTCTCTCTCCTGTTACCCCCCACTCCCCTCTCATGCCGCGTGCCTCTCTCCTGTTGCCCCCCACCCCCCGCTCATGCCCCGTGTCTCCCTGCTGTTGCCCCCCACCCCCCGCTCATGCTCTGTGTCTCCCTGCTGTTGCCCCCCACACCCCGTTCATGCCCCGTGTCTCTCTCCTGTTTCCCCCCACCCCCTGTCATGCCCCGTGTCTCCCTTCTGTTGCCCCCCACTCCCTGGTCATGCCCTGTGTCTCTCTCCTGTTACCCCCCCACCCCCTCTCATGCCCGTGTCTCTCTCCTGTTACCCCCCACCCCCCTCTCATGCTCGTGTCTCTCTCCTGTTGCCCCCCACCCCCCACTCATGCCCCGTGTCTCTCTCCTGTTCCCCCACCCCGCTCTCATGCCCCTTGTCTCTCTCCTGTTGCCCCCCACACCCCGGTCATGCCCTGTGTCTCTCTCCTGTTACCCCCAACCCCCCGCTCATGCCCCGTGTCTCTCTCCTGTTGCCCTCCATCCCCCGCTCATGCCCCGTGTCTCCCTGCTGTTGCCCCCCACCCTCCGCTCATGCCCCGTATCTCCCTGCTGTTGCCCCCCATCCCCTGCTCATGCCCCATGTCTCTCTCCTGTTACCCCCCCACCCCGCTCTCATGCCCGTGTCTCTCTCCGGTTACCCCCCACCCCCTCTCATGCCCTGTGTCTCTCTCCTTTTACCCCCCTCTCATGCCCCGTGTCTCCCTGCTGTTACCCCCACCCCCCTCTCATGCCCCGTGTCTCTCTCCAGGTTTCCCCCACCCCCCTCTCATGCCCCATGTCTCCCTGCTGTTGCCCCCCAGCCCCCTGCTCATGCCCCGTCTCCCTCGTGTTCCCCCCACCCCCCGCTCATGCCCCGTGCCTCCCTGTTGTTGCCCCCCACCCTCCGCTCATGCCCCGCCTCCCTGCTGTTGCCTCCCACCCCCCTGGTCATGCCCTGTGTCTCTCTCCTGTTTCCCCCCACCCCCTGCTCATGCCCCGTGTCTCCCTGCTGTTGCCCCCACCCCCTGCTCATGCCCCGTGTCTCTCTCCTGTTACCCCCCACCCCTCGCTCATGTCCCGTGTCTCCCTCGTGTTTCCCCCACCCCCGCTCATGCCCCACGTCTCCCTGCTGTTACCCCCACCCTCCACTCATGCCCGTGACTCCCTGCTGTTGCCCCCCTCTCATGCCCCGTGTCTCCCTGCTTTTGCCCCCCACCCCCCGCTCATGCCCCGTGTCTCTCTCCTGTTACCCCCACCCCCGCTCATGCCCCGTGTCTCTCTCCTGTTACCCTCCACCCCCCGCTCATGCCCGTGTCTCTCTCCTGTTGCCCCCCCGCTCATGCCCCGTGTCTCCCTGCTGTTGCCCCTCACCCCCCACTCATGCCCCGTGTCTCCCTGCTGTTGCCCCCCACCCCCGCTCATGCCCTGTGTCTCTCTCCTGTTACACCCCACCCCCGGCTCATGCCCAGTGTCTCTCTCCTGTTGCCCCCACCCCCCGCTCATGCCCCCTGTCTCTCTCCTGTTACCCCCTCCCCCGGTCATGCCCGGTGTCTCTCTCCTGTTGCCCCCACCCCCGCTCATGCCCCGTTTCTCTCTCCTGTTACCCCCACCCCCCTCTCATGTCCCGTGTCTCCCTGCTGTTGCCCCCACCCTCCGCTCATGCCCCGTGTCTCCCTGCTGTTGCCCCCACCCCCGCTCATGCCCTGTGTCTCTCTCCTGTTACCCCCCCACCCCCTCTCATGCCCGTGTCTCTCTCCTGTTACCCCCCACCCCCCTCTCATGCTCGTGTCTCTCTCCTGTTGCCCCCCACCCCCCGCTCATGCCCCGTGTCTCCCTGCTGTTGCCCCCACCCCCCGCTCATGCACTGTGTCTCTCTCCTGTTACCCCCCACCCCCCTCTCATGCCCTGTGTCTCGCTCGTGTTCCCCCCACCCCCCGCTCATGCCCCATGTCTCCCTGCTGTTGCCCCCCACCCCCCTCTCATGCCCTGTGTCTCTCTCCTGTTACCCCCACCCCCGGTCATGCCCCGTGTCTCCCTGCTGTTGCCCCCCACCCCCCACTCATGCCCCGTGTCTCTCTCCTGTTACCCCCACCCCCCTCTCATGCCCCGTGTCTCTCTCCGGTTTCCCCCCACCCCCTCTCATGCCCTGTGTCTCTCTCCTTTTACCCCCCACCCCCCTCTCATGCCCCATGTCTCCCTGCTGTTGCCCCCCACCCCCCTGCTCATGCCCCGTGTCTCCCTCGTGTTCCCCCCACCCCCCGCTCATGCCCCGTGCCTCCATGTTGTTGCCCCCCACCCTCCGCTCATGCCCCGCCTCCCTGCTGTTGCCCCCCACCCCCGCTCATGCCCCGTGTGTCTTTCCTGTTACCCCTGAACCCCCCTCTCATGCCCCGTGTCTCTCTACTGTTACCCCCCACTCCCCTCTCATGCCGCGTGTCTCTCTCCTGTTGCCCCCCACCCCCGCTCATGCCCCGTGTCTCCCTGCTGTTGCCCCCCACCCCCCGCTCATGCTCTGTGTCTCCCTGCTGTTGCACCCCACACCCCGTTCATGCCCCGTGTCTCTCTCCTGTTTCCCCCCACCCCCTGTCATGCCCCGTGTCTCCCTGCTGTTGCCCCCCACTTCCTGGTCATGCCCTGTGTCTCCCTGCTGTTGCCTCCCACCCCCCTGGTCATGCCCTGTGTCTCTCTTCTGTTTCCCCCCACCCCCTGCTCATGCCCCGTGTCTCTCTCCTGTTACCCCCCACCCCTCGTTCATGTCCCGTGTCTCCCTCGTGTTCCCCCCACCCCCGCTCATGCCCCGCGTCTCCCTGCTGTTACCCCCACCCTCCACTCATGCCCGTGACTCCCTGCTGTTGCCCCCCACTCATTCCCCGTGTCTCTCTCCTGTTACCCCAACCCCCCTCTCATGCCCCGTGTCTCCCTGCTTTTGCCCCCCACCCCCTGCTCATGCCCAGTGTCTCTCTCCTGTTACCCCCACCCCCGCTCATGCCCCGTGTCTCTCTCCTGTTACCCTCCACCCCCCGCTCATGCCCGTGTCTCTCTCCTGTTGCCCCCCCGCTCATGCCCCGTGTCTCCCTGCTGTTGCCCCTCACTCCCCGCTCATGCCCCGTGTCTCCCTGCTGTTGCCCCCCACCCCCGCTCATGCCCTGTGTCTCTCTCCTGTTATTACACCCCACCCCCCTTCTCATGCCCAGTGTCTCTCTCCTGTTGCCCCCCACCCCCCGCTCATGCCCCGTGTCTCTCTCCTGTTACCCCCTCCCCCGGTCATGCTCGGTGTCTCTCTCCTGTTGCCCCCACCCCCTCTCATGTCCCGTGTCTCCCTGCTGTTGCCCCCACCCTCCGCTCATGCCCTGTGTCTCCCTGTTGTTGCCCCCACCCCCGCTCATGCCCTGTGTCTCTCTCCTGTTACCCCCCCACCCCCTCTCATGCCCGTGTCTCTCTCCTGTTACCCCCCACCCCCCTCTCATGCTCGTGTTTCTCTCCTGTTGCCCCCCACCCCCCGGTCATGCCCCGTGTCTCCCATCTGTTGCCCCCCCACCCCCACTCATGCCCCGTGTCTCTCTCCTGTTACCCCCCACCCCCTGCTCATGCCCCGTGTCTCCCTGCTGTTGCCCCCCACCCCCGCTCAAGCCCCGTGTGTCTCTCCTGTTACCCCTGAACCCCCCTCTCATGCCCCGTGTCTCTCTCCTGTTACCCCCCACTCCCCTCTCATGCCGTGTGTCTCTCTCCTGTTGCCCCCCACCCCCCGCTCATGCCCCGTGTCTCCCTGCTGTTGCCCCCCACCCCCCGCTCATGCTCTGTGTCTCCCTGCTGTTGCCCCCCACACCCCGTTCATGCCCCGTGTCTCTCTCCTGTTTCGCCCCACCCCCTGTCATGCCCCGTGTCTCCCTGCTGTTGCCCCCCACTCCCTGGTCATGCCCTGTGTCTCCCTCCTGTTGCCTCCCACCCCCCTGGTCATGCCCTGTGTCTCTCTCCTGTTTCCCCCCACCCCCTGCTCATGCCACGTGTCTCCCTGCTGTTGCCCACACCCCCTGCTCATGCCCCGTGTCTCTCTCCTGTTACCCCCCACCCCTCGCTCATGTCCCGTGTCTCCCTCGTGTTCCCCCCACCCCCGCTCATGCCCCGCGTCTCCCTGCTGTTACCCCCACCCTCTACTCATGCCCGTGACTCCCTGCTGTTGCCCCCCACTCATGCCCCGTGTCTCTCTCCTGTTACCCCCAACCCCCCTATCATGCCCCGTGTCTCCCTGCTTTTGCCCCCCACCCCCCGCTCATGCCACGTGTCTCTCTCCTGTTACCCCCACCCCCGCTCATGCCCCGTGTCTCTCTCCTGTTACCCTCCACCCCCCGCTCATACCCGTGTCTCTCTCCTGTTGCCCCCCCACTCATGCCCCGTGTCTCCCTGCTGTTGCCCCTCACCCCCCGCTCATGCCCCGTGTCTCCCTGCTGTTGCCCCCCACCCCCGCTCATGCCCTGTGTCTCTTCCCTGTTACATCCCACCCCCTGCTCATGCCCAGTGTCTCTCTCCTGTTGCCCCCCACCCCCCGCTCATGCCCCGTGTCTCTCTCCTGTTACCCCCTCCCCCGGTCATGCCCGGTGTCTCTCTCCTGTTGCCCCCACCCCCGCTCATGCCCCGTTTCTCTCTCCTGTTACCCCCACCCCCCTCTCATGTCCCGTGTCTCCCTGCTGTTGCCCCCACCCTCCGCTCATGCCCCGTGTCTCCCTGTTGTTGCCCCCACCCCCGCTCATGCCCTGTGTCTCTCTCCTGTTACCCCCCCACCCCCTCTCATGCCCGTGTCTCTCTCCTGTTACCCCCCACCCCCCTCTCATGCTCGTGTCTCTCTCCTGTTGCCCCCACCCCCGGTCATGCCCCGTGTCTCCCATCTGTTGCCCTCCACCCCCACTCATGCCCCGTGTCTCTCTCCTGTTACCCCCCACCCCCCGCTCATGCCCCGTGTCTCCCTGCTGTTGCCCCCCACCCCCGGCCATGCCCCGTGTCTCCCTGCTGTTGCCCCCCACCCCCCGCTCATGCCCCGTGTCTCCCTGCTGTTGCCCCCACCCCCCGCTCATGCACTGTGTCTCTCTCCTGTTACCCCCCACCCCCCTCTCATGCCCTGTGTCTCGCTCGTGTTCCCCCCACCCCCCCCGCTCATGCCCCATGTCTCCCTGCTGTTGCCCCCCACCCCCTCTCATGCCCCGTGTCTCTCTCCTGTTACCCCCACCCCCCTCTCATGCCCCGTGTCTCTCTCCTGTAGCCCTCCACCCCCCGGTCATGCCGTGTCTCCCTCCTGTTGCCCCCCAACCCCCGCTCATGCCCCGTGTCTCTCTCCTGTTACCCCCCATCCCCGGTCATGCCCCGTGTCTCCCAGCTGTTGCCCCCCACCCCCCACTCATGCCCTGTGTCTCTCTCCTGTTACCCCCACCCCCCTCATGCCCCGTGTCTCTCTCCTGTTGCCCCCCACCCCCCCAGTCATGCCCCGTGTCTCCCTGCTGTTGCCCCCCACCCCCTGCTATTGCCCCGTGTCTCTCTCCTGTTGCCCCCCACCCCCTGCTATTGCCCCGTGTCTCTCTCCTGTTGCCCCTCACCCCCGGTCATGCCCCGTGACTCCCTTCTGTTGCCCCCCGCTCATGCCCCGTGTCTCTCTCCTGTTCCCCCCACCCCCGGTCATGCCCCATGTCTCCCTGCTGTTGCCCCCGCTCATGCCCCGTGTCTCCCTGCTGTTGCCCCCATCCCCCGCTCATGCCCCGTGTCTCTCTCCTGTTACCCCCACCCCCTGATCATGCCCCGTGTCTCTCTCCTGTTGCCCCCACCCTCCGCTCATTCCCCGTGTCTCTCTCCTGTTATCCCCCACCCCCCTCTCATGCCCTGTGCCTCCCTGCTGTTGCCCCCCACCCTCCGCTCATGCCCCGTGTCTCCCTGCTGTTGCCCCCCACCCTCGCTCATGCCCCGTGTCTCTCTCCTGTTACCTTCCACCCCCGCTCATGCCCCGTTTCTCTCTCCTGTTACCCCCACCCCCCTCTCATGTCCCGTGTCTCCCTGCTGTTGCCCCCACCCTCCGCTCATGCCCTGTGTCTCCCTGTTGTTGCCCCCACCCCCGCTCATGCCCTGTGTCTCTCTCCTGTTACCCCCCCACCCCCTCTCATGCCCGTGTCTCTCTCCTGTTACCCCCCACCCCCCTCTCATGCTCGTGTCTCTCTCCTGTTGCCCCCACCCCCGGTCATGCCCCGTGTCTCCCATCTGTTGCCCCCCACCCCCACTCATGCCCCGTGTCTCTCTCCTGTTACCCCCCACCCCCCGCTCATGCCCCGTGTCTCCCTGCTGTTGCCCCCCACCCCCGGCCATGCCCCGTGTCTCCCTGCTGTTGCCCCCCACCCCCCGCTCATGCCCCGTATCTCCCTGCTGTTGCCCCCACCCCCCGCTCATGCACTGTGTCTCTCTCCTGTTACCCCCCACCCCCTTTCATGCCCTGTGTCTCGCTCGTGTTCCCCCCACCCCCCCGCTCATGCCCCATGTCTCCCTGCTGTTGCCCCCCACCCCCTCTCATGCCCCGTGTCTCTCTCCTGTTACCCCCACCCCCTCTCATGCCCCGTGTCTCTCTCCTGTAGCCCTCCACCCCCCGGTCATGCCGTGTCTCCCTCCTGTTGCCCCCCAACCCCCGGTCATGCCCCGTGTCTCTCTCCTGTTACCCCCCACCCCCGGTCATGCCCTGTGTCTCCCAGCTGTTGCCCGCCACCCCCCACTCATGCCCTGTGTCTCTCTCCTGTTACCCCCACCCCCCTCTCATGCCCCGTGTCTCTCTCCTGTTGCCCCCCACCCCCCCAGTCATGCCCCGTGTCTCCCTGCTGTTGCCCCCCACCCCCTGCTATTGCCCCATGTCTCTCTCCTGTTGCCCCTCACCCCCGGTCATGCCCCGTGACTCCCTTCTGTTGCCCCCCGCTCATGCCCCGTGTCTCTCTCCTGTTCCCCCCACCCCCGGTCATGCCCCATGTCTCCCTGCTGTTGCCCCCGCTCATGCCCCGTGTCTCCCTGCTGTTGCCCCCCATCCCCCGCTCATGCCCCGTGTCTCTCTCCTGTTACCCCCACCCCCTGATCATGCCCCGTGTCTCTCTCCTGTTGCCCCCACCCTCCGCTCATTCCCCGTGTCTCTCTCCTGTTATCCCCCATCCCCCTCTCATGCCCTGTGCCTCCCTGCTGTTGCCCCCCACCCTCCGCTCATGCCCCGTGTCTCCCTGCTGTTGCCCCCCACCCTCGCTCATGCCCCGTGTCTCTCTCCTGTTACCTTCCACCCCCTGCTCATGCCCCATGTCTCTCTCCTGTTTCCCCCTCCCCTGGTCATGCCCGGTGTCTCTCTCCTGTTGCCCCCACCCCGCGCTCATGCCCCGTGTACTCTCCTGTTACCCCCACCCCCTGCTCATGTCCCGTGTCTCCCTGCTGTTGACCCGACCCTCCGCTCATGCCCCGTTTCTCCCTGCTGTTGCCCCCACCCCCGCTCATGCCCTGTGTCTCTCTCCTGTTACCCCCCACCCCCTCTCATGCCCGTGTCTCTCTCCTGTTACCCCCCACCCCTCTCTCAGGCCCCGTGTGTTAGGCGGAAACATGTGCAGTTCCCTCTGGGACCACTGCAAAAGATTTAGGACTACAGGTGTTTGGCGGTGAACTCCCTTGGTAGCAGTCTGTACCACACAGATTCACTTGGTAGCTGTGGCTGAGCAGTCAGACTTCCCTCAAGAAGAGTTGAGAAGTATGTGGAGTATACAATATAGGACAATTCTTCACAGTAAGACAAGCAAACACGCAACAAGGCTTCAGTCTAAAGATATTAAGGTATTTATTTATAACGGAACATCTATAGAAAACACTATGGCACTATCACGGCAAAACACTTCAATTACAATTACTCTACGCAGAAGAAAATGATCAATCCCCCTAACAATAGTTCGACAAGTCTAGGTTCTACCGGTATCACTTATTTTCAGACAGAGGTGCATACCTCAACCTAGATGGCACTCTACTATTAGTTAAGACGGGAGAGAAAGAGAGGCAGGTTACGAAATCAACACAGTTCAATACTTCATGGATAAAATGCAAGGCGCGAAGGCAAGAACCACAATAGATCATAAAGTTCAAAGGCCAGGCCCACTCGGAGAGAGGCAAGGCGATATGTTCCAAAAAGTCTCTAGTGGAGATGCGCCCGAGTCTTTGTAGCAAATTGTTATCGGCAGATTGAACCAGTTCAGAACAATACGTGAGAAAAAGCTTGGAGGCGACCCAACGGAAAGGCGAGGATTAAGACACCTCACTCGAACCGATCGAAAGGGAAGCCAGGCGGACACGGTACCTTGTTGTGGAGAGACAGCTCCGGCAGGGGTAGTTGTTCCTGGTGGTGGATGCACGACGGGTCTTTGCCAAGAGTAGAGATCATCTCGTCGTCGAAGAAAAGTGAAGTCCGGTGCACCACCAGGGAAGAGGCCAGCCGCGGAGTGCTCCGTCACAAGGCACCACCTTTTGGTCGCGGTACAGGGGAAGTGGCTATCCGGCTGCCAGGGTGCTTCTGCACGGGCAATTCGACCACCGCGTCCTGAGGCGAAGAAAAAGCAGAGGGGACTGGTTGTTCCCACCAGTCAGGGGAAGAGACTCTCCGGCAGGGAGATCTCCTCTGTTGTCGGGAAGTGGTGAGTCGGTTCTGCAGGGCTCCACCGGAGGTGTCGTCGTGCAGGTCGGCTCAGCGTTACCCTCGTCGGATTCTTAAGTCCTGTGGCGACTTCTAAAGATCCAGTCCCAAAAGCCCTGCTTTTATGCAGAAAACCCCCATTCGTTCAGCCTAGCTGTCAATCAACACTCGCTAAGTGGTGAGCGGGGAGGCTCACCACTTGGGCCAATCACTCCAGAGTGCGACCGGAGTTGGCAAGGCAACTCGGTCCAGGGTGCCTAAACCCCCTCCCACACCCCTGTGGTAACCCAGACAGAATGGCACCACTTTGGAGGGTGTCGGTACAGAGGCCCGCCAAAAGTGGAACAAAGGGCTCAACCTTTGGTTTAGGAGTCACAGAGACGAACACAGACGCCATTTTAAAAACCGAGTTCTGGCAGAAAATTCCATCCAATAAACTTATTTAAGATAAGTAGACCGGTGGTACGTTAGAGATTAACGAGGAAAAGTATCAATCTCCAACAATGGGACTAATCCCATAGGGTTATGTCCGGGGTCGAACATAACAAGTACTTTCCACTGCCACCAGCCAAAACTCGACGAGGGGGGATGGGACAGTGCCCCCTCGAGTAACAGACCCAGGAGTAATCGAATTACCCCTACTGGCACGTCCACAATAAGATGGTTGGTACTAGTTCTGTTAGTAAATTTAGGTCTAGTAAAGCCAATGGTGACTTTACATGCCCGGGGAGACAATAGTCAGTCCCCGGGTATGGAGTCTATGGTGGAGGTCCGCTAGGATGCCCCAGTGTTACGGCACGTAGAGTGCGGTGTAACACACATAGAAAAACATATGAGACCCTATGGAGTAAAAGACCCCATAGCCCATAGAACACATTGACATTCAAAGGAATTACACACATTCATGTCCAAGAGTGGGAGGAAGAGAGTCTCACTCTTGGCAGGATGGAAAAAACAAACTCCAGAAATCCAGCAAAGCCGCTGGGGGACTCACTAGGTTAGGAAATTCAGCCCAAACAGAGTATTCTCCCTAACACTCACCCCCCCCCCAGACTAAGGGACAGGAGGATTTAATCCACTCCTGGATGAATCTCATACTTCTAGTCGATGACATACATCCTAGAGAGACCATCTCTTTCGATCGTTGCCCACCTTGTTTCAGGATCCTTCAGCTTGCGGCTGATGAAGCAAACGGGGTGCTCCCTACCTTTCCCATCCAGTTGACTGAGTACGGCACCTATCCCTACATTGGAAGCATCTGTCTGCACAATGAAGTGTTGGCGGTAATCAGGAGCTCTGAGTACTGGGGCTTGGCAAAGAGCCTTTTTCAGGTTTTCAAAAGCCTGATTGCACTCCTCGTTCCATTTAACCTTTTTAGGAAATTTGGGCGAGGAGATGACATTCAGTGGAGAAGCTATGGTCCCATAGTTCTCTATGAAATTCCTGTAGTACCCAGTGAGGCCTAGGAAGGCTCTCACTTGGGTTTGAGTAGTAGGTGTTGTCCAATTTTGCACAGCTTCAATCTTACTGAGCAAAGGCCTTATTTCTCCACCTCCTACCTCATGTCCAAGATAGACTACCTTACTCTGGCCAATTTGGCATTTACTCGCCTTTATGGTCAGATTGGCTCGTCCAAGAGCCTGCAAAACATCTCTTAGTTGGGTTACATGTTCTTCCCAGGAATCGCTGAACACTGCGATGTCATCCAAGTATGCCATGCAGAAGTCCTCCATCCCATTCAGAACCTGGTTTACCATCCGTTGAAACGTAGCAGGTGCATTCTTCAATCCGAAAGGCATTACCTTAAACTGGTATAAGCCAACGGGGGTAGAAAATGCAGTTTTCTCCTTGGCATGGTCTGTCAGGGCTATTTGCCATTAGCCTGACGTCAAGTCAAATGTGCTGAGGAACTTGGCGGCACCAAGTTTATCCACCAACTCATCTGTTCTTGGCAAAGGGTGGGCATCAGTCGTGGTGACTGCATTAAGAGCTCTATAATCCACGCAGAATCTAAGCTCTTTAGATCCGGCCTTTGGTACTAACACAACTGGGCTATACCATGGACTAGTAGAGGGCTCTATTACCCCGAGATCAAGCATCTTGCTGACCTCACCTTTGATGTGGGTGCGTACGTTTTCTGACATTCTGTATCCTCTGCTTTTGACTGGCAGACAGTCACCAGTGAGTATGTCATGCTGGCCCCAAGGGGTTAAGCCTGGCGAAAGCGAGAACAGAGAGGCAAACTGATTCAACATGGATTTGCACTCTTCTTGTTGCTCGGGTGTCAGATTGGAGGAGAGATTTACTCCTTCAATTTGTTACTCTAAAGGTAAGCCTATGAGGAGATCCGGAAGAGCTTCACTCTCTTCTTCTTCCTCGGATGATGCTAGAAGCAATGCTCCTACATCAGGTCGTGAGACATACGCTTTAAGGCGGTTGGTGTGGAAGACTGTCGGAGCCTCCTTGGGATTGCCCAAGTCCACCAGATAGTTAACCTCTCCGAGTTTACCCACGACTCTGAAGGGTCCCATCCATTTATCTTGCAAGGCCCTCTGCCTTGTTGGGATCATAACGAGAACGAGCTGGTCTTGAGTGAACTCAACCATGTTAGCCTTTTGTTCGTGCCAGTGCTTGACCAATGCTTGTCCAGCTTTCAAGTTATCGCTTGCTTCTGTCATCTTGTGCGACATTCTCCTCCGGAGACCTATCACGTAGTCAGTCACTCTGACTGGCTTGGGGGAAGGAGCACTCTCCAACCCCTCCTTAATCAGGGCCAATGGACCTCTGACGGGATGACCATAGAGAAGCTGGAAGGGAGAGTAGCCTACTCCCTCCTGAGGGACTTCTCTATAAGCAAAGAGAAGGCATGGCAGTAGAAGGTCCCACTTACGCTTAAGGGGTTCTTCTAAAGCACCTATCATGCTCTTCATGGTTCGGTTGAACCGTTCTACCAACCCATTGGTTTGGGGGTGGTAAGCTGTTGAGAACTTGTAAGTAACTCCACAGGTTTTCCACATGGCTTTCATGTAGTGAGACATAAAGTTTGACCCCCTGTCAGAGATTACTTCCTTAGGAAACACAGCCCTAGTGAAAATACCAAGGAGGGCCTTAGCCACAGCCGGAGCTGTAACAGTCCTCATAGGAATTGCCTCAGGATACCTAGTAGCATGGTCTACTACAACAAGTATAAACCTGTTGCCTGAGGAGGTTGGAGGATCAAGGGGACCAACAATGTCAATCCCTACTCTCTCAAATGGGACTCCCACAACTGGGAGAGGCACTAAAGGTGCCACATTCTTGGAGCCAACCTTACCAGAGGTCTGGCAGGTGTGGCAGCTCCTGCAGTGTTTTTCTACTTCGGCCCCCATCTTTGGCCAATAGAAGTAGAGAGAGAGCCTTTCCTTAGTCTTCTTGAAACTCAAGTGACCAGCCAAAGGAATCTTGTGGGTTAACTGCAAGAACTGTGGTCTGTTCTCTTGGGGTACTACAAGTCGTTTGTAGTCTCCAGGTGCAGACTCGGTCGGTTCACTGTAGAAGAGGCCATCTTCCCAGTGCAACCTGTATTTCCCAGGCTCTTGCCCTTCAGCCTGAGCTTCTGCCTGGTGGCGAAGACCTTCCAGAGTCGGACATTCTCTCTGTCCCTTACTGAAGTCTGCCCTGCTGGGTCCACCTTCTGCCAGTAAAGACTGCAGCTCAGGATGGTCAACAGGATCCAGATCTCCAATGAGTTCCTGGCCTTCCATTAGCTCTTCCTCAGAGTCTAATTCTACCACACAGGGTTGTACCTCCCTCTCAGCCTCAGCTGGAGGTGGAGTTACGGGTGTACTTTTGGACAACCGCGGGGAAGTCCGTGTTGGCTGCACTGAAGTGCTGGCTGCTGGTTTCGGGATAGAAGTCTTAGGTTTCCTTTTCGCTTCTGATTTCTTGGAGACAGCTGCCGACAATTCTAGTGGAGCAGGAGTGATTTCTGTCTTCATCATCTCCTGGAGAGTACCACGCATGGTCCTCTCTCTTGCGGATCTGGTTAGCTCCTGTAACCGTTTACTAGGAGGTCTGGGAGTATGCGATACAACTCCGAGAGTTTTCAAATCGTTACCCAACAGTACGCGTCCTGGTACCTCACTCTGTATGCTGACAGGTATCTTTACAGTCATGTCGTTACACTGGATGAGAACTGGTAATTGGGGAAGCATCTGCACAGGCCCTCCAGCTAACTTGGTGAGGCGTTTGGGTGCCTTAGCAACATCCTCAGCCTGAAAAAATGATTTATCCACCACAGTTATGCTGGCCCCAGTGTCCCTAATGGCAGGAGTCTCCTGGCCATTCGCCTGGACACTGTCCTTATAATACTCTTTAGTATTATCAGGGATAGAATTATAGACATCTAAATTCTGTTGTTCCCACAACCCCAGAGATACTAAAGAAACGCTGGCTGAGACTCCAATGGGTTCGTCAGCTAGCAGTAGAAAGTTTCCACTTGCCATTTGGACTTCCTCCTCTGGAGCGAAGGCTAAGGAGACAAGCTGGACCCCTGAAGGTTTACCCTTACATCTGGGATCTCCTTTCACGTGGTCAGTCGAGCCACAAACAAAGCATTTACCGAATGCTTTTTGGAATGGTGGTTTGTTCTGACCTCCTTCCGGTTTGGCACCAGAAGACACACTATTCTGCTGTGGTTTTCCCGGTGGCTTACCCTTCTGGTTTTGTTTGGGGCCCTGTTTGAATTTGAGTTATTCAAATTCTCTTTTGAGTCTTTTTTAGGCTGTTTTCCCTCATCCTTTTTCTGAGTTGCCCCAGAATCCTTATGAGTGGCCCTGTTGGCAACCCACAAGTCAGCGGCCTTAGCTAGCGTCCGGGAATCCAATTCCTTCGAATCAGCCAAGTGCTGTCTGAGCTCAGGAGAACAGGCATCATAAATCGACTCCAACATAAAAAGATTCTTCATACCCTCATAAGTGTTCACTTTGTAACCCTTAATCCATCCCTCTAAGTTTTTCAACCTTTCACTCACCCAGGTAGCCCAAGGGGTACCATCATGCTTTTTGAGGGTTCTAAACCTCTTAAGATACTGGGAAGGAGTCTTCCCGAATCTAGCTATCAAAGCTAGTTTCACACTTTTGTAATCCATCTTATCCGCCTCCCACAACTCCATTACCACATCAGGTGCAACGGAGGGAGCATAGAGAACAACCAGGGAAGTAAAGCATTCCCGGTGATGTCCTGGAGACCATGATTGTACTCAAACAGTTTTAACCAATCCAACACATCCAATCTCGGTTCATACATACCCACTAATTCCTTCGGCATCCGGGGTCTTTTGGGACTGGAGCTCCTAGAGGAACCAGAGGAGAGAGAAGCATTTTCCATAGACAGCTTTTTCATTTCTAACTCGTGATTAAGTTCTATTTCCCTGAGTCTTAACTCAGCTTGCTTCTGCTCAGCCTGGGCATTCATCCGTCTGAACTCGAGCTCTTGGTTTCGTTCAGATTGAGCCAAGAACCGTTTGTATTCTAATTCGAGCTTCATTTTTTCAAGTTCAAAATAAGCAGGGTTACTTGTGGGACCTGGTATGGGCCCCGTAGGTACAGCTGGAAAGGCAGGTAGAGGAGCAGGGGAGACAGTTTCGTTAGCCTCTCCGTCCTCGTCAGCCTCTTCATCGCTATCATCGGAATTACCATTCAGATCAACACCATCACTGTTATCTACATTTGCTGGAGAAATTGGTTCCTCTGAACCAGTACCCAGACTTTGGTTCGCCAGCAATCTCTTTATTAGTTCTAACTTCTTGCCTCTTACGGAAAGATTCTCTTGCCTACAGAGAGCTCGCAAACTCTCAGTATTTTCACCTGACAAGGATTCTTGACTGTAAGTTTCCATCGTAGACATGTTTTTGAAAGTTGCTTTTTAGTGCTAAGCTTTGTGGTTAGTTATCCTAAAGCGTCGAAAAGTACTCTAAACTGTATACTCGATACAAATCCCACCGCTGTACACCAGAGTTAGGTGGAAACCTGTGCAGTTCCCTCTGGGACCACTGCAAAAGATTTAGGACTACAGGTGTTTGGCGGTGAACCCACTTGGTAGCAGTCTGTACCACACAGATTCACTTGGTAGCTGTGGCTGAGCAGTCAGACTTCCCTCAAGAAGAGTTGAGCAGTATGTGGAGTATACAATATAGGACAATTCTTCACAGTAAGACAAGCAAACACGCAACAAGGCTTCAGTCTAAAGATATTAAGGTATTTATTTATAACGGAACATCTATAGAAAACACTATGGCACTATCACGGCAAAACACTTCAATTACAATTACTCTACGCAGAAGAAAATGATCAATCCCCCTAACAATAGTTCGACAAGTCTAGGTTCTACCGGTATCACTTATTTTCAGACAGAGGTGCATACCTCAACCTAGATGGCACTCTACTATTAGTTAAGACGGGAGAGAAAGAGAGGCAGGTTACGAAATCAACACAGTTCAATATTTCATGGATAAAATGCAAGGCGCGAAGGCAAGAACCACAATAGATCATAAAGTTCAAAGGCCAGGCCCACTCGGAGAGAGGCAAGGCGATATGTTCCAAAAAGTCTCTAGTGGAGATGCGCCCGAGTCTTTGTAGCAAATTGTTATCGCCAGATTGAACCAGTTCAGAACAATACGTGAGAAAAAGCTTGGAGGCGACCCAACGGAAAGGCGAGGATTAAGACACCTCACTCGAACCGATTGAAAGGGAAGCCAGGCGGACACGGTACCTTGTTGTGGAGAGACAGCTCCGGCGGGGGTAGTTGTTCCTGTTGGTGGATGCACGACGGGTCTTTGCCAAGAATAGAGATGATCTCGTCGTCGAAGAAAAGTGAAGTCCGGTGCACCACCAGGGAAGAGACCAGCCGCGGAGTGCTCCGTCACAAGGCACCACCTTTTGGTCGCGGTACAGTGGAAGTGGCTATCCGGTTGCCAGGGTGCTTCTGCACGGGCAATTCGACCACTGCGTCCTGAGGCGAAGAAAAAGCAGAGGGGACTAGTTGTTCCCACCAGTCAGGGGAAGAGACTCTCCGGCAGGGAGATCTCCTCTGTCGTCGGGAAGTGGTGAGTCGGTTCCGCAGGGCTCCACCGGAGGTGTCGTCGTGCAGGTCGGCTCAGCGTTACCCTCGTCGGATTCTTAGGTCCTGTGGCGACTTCTAAAGATCCAGTCCCAAAAGCCCTGCTTTTATGCAGAAAACCCCCATTCATTCAGCCTAGCTGTCATTCAACACTCGCTAAGTGGTGAGCAGGGAGGCTCACCACTTGGGCCAATCACTCCAGAGTGCGACCGGAGTTGGCAAGGCAACTCGGTCCAGGGAGCCTAAACCCCCTCCCACACCCCTGTGGTAACCCAGACAGAATGGCACCACTTTGGAGGGTCTCTGTACAGAGGCCCGCCAAAAGTGGAACAAAGGGCTCAACCTTTGGTTTAGGAGTCACAGAGACGAACACAGACGCCATTTTAAAAACCGAGTTCTGGCAGAAAATTCCATCCGATAAACTTATTTAAGATAAGTAGACCGGTGGTACGTTAGAGATTAACGAGGAAAAGTATCAATCTCCAACAATGGGACTAATCCCATAGGGTTATGTCCGGGGTCGAACATAACAAGTAGTTTCCACTGCCACCAGCCAAAACTCGACGAGGGGGGACGGGACAGTGCCCCTCGAGTAACAGACACAGGAGTAATCGAATTACCCCTACTAGCACGTCCACAATAAGATGGTTGGTACTAGTTCTGTTAGTAAATTTAGGTCTAGTAAAGCCAATGGTGACTTTACATGCCCGGGGAGACAATAGTCAGTCCCCGGGTATGGAGTCTATGGTGGAGGTCCGCTAGGAAGCCCCAGTGTTACGGCACGTAGGGTGCGGTGTAACACACATAGAAAAACATATGAGACCCTATGGAGTAAAAAACCCCATAGCCCATAGAACACATTGACATTCAAAGGAATTACACACATTCATGTCCAAGAGAGGGAGGAAAAGAGTCTCACTCTTGGCATGATGGAAAAAACAAACTCCAGAAATCCAGCAAAGCCGCTGGGGGACTCCCTAGGTTAGGAAATTCAGACTAAATAGAGAATTCTCCCTAACACTGTGTCTCTCTCCTGTTGCCCCCCACCCCCCAGTCATGCCCCGTGTCTCCCATCTGTTGCCCCCCACCCCCCGCTCATGCCCCGTGTCTCTCTCCTGTTACCCCCCACCCCCCGCTCATGCCCCGTGTCTCCCTGCTGTTGCCCCCCACCCCCGGTCATGCCCCGTGTCTCCCTGCTGTTGCCCCCCACCCCCTCTCAAGCCCCGTGTCTCCCTGCTGTTGCCCCCCGCTCATGCACCGTGTCTCTCTCCTGTTACCCCCACCCCCTCTCATGCCCTGTGTCTCCCTCGTGTTCCCCCACCCCCCGCTCATGCCTGTGTCTCCCTGCTGTTGCCCCCCTCTCATGCCCCGTGTCTCTCTCCTGTTACCCCCACTCCCCTCTCATGCCCCGTGTCTCCCTCCTGTTGCCCCCCAACCCCCGCTCATGCCCCGTGTCTCTCTCCTGTTACCCCCACCCCCCTCTCATGCCCCGTGTCTCTCTCCTGTTGCCCCTCACCCCCCCGGTCATGCCCCATGTCTCCCTGCTGTTGCCCCCCACTCATGCCCCATGTCTCTCTCCTGTTACCCCAACCCCCCTCTCACGCCCCGTGTCTCTCTCCTGTTGCCCCCCACCCTCCCGGTCATGCCCCGTGTATCCCTGCTGTTGCCCCCCACCCCCTACTATTGCCCCGTGTCTCTCTCTTGTTGCCCCCCACCCCCGATCTATGCCCTGTGACTCCCTGCTGTTGCCCCCCGCTCATGCCCCGTGTCTCTCTCCTGTTCCCCCCACCCCCCCGGTCATGCCCCGTGTCTCCCTGCTGTTGCCCCCCGCTCATGCCCTGTGTCTCTCTCCTGTTACCCCCACCCCCCTCTCATGCCCCGTGTCTCCCTCCTGTTGCCCCCCAACTGCCGCTCATGGCCCGTGTCTCTCTCCTGTTGCCCCCCACCCCCCGGTCATGCCCTGTGTCTCTCTCCTGTTACCCCCAACACCCCACTCATGCCCCGAGTCTCTCTCCTGTTCCCCCACCCCGCTCTCATGCCCCGTGTCTCTCTCCTGTTGCCCCCCACCCCCCGGTCATGCCCTGTGTCTCTCTCCTGTTACCCCCAACACCCCGCTCATGCCCCGTGTCTCTCTCCTGTTGCCCTCCATCCCCCGCTCATGCCCCGTGTCTCCCTGCTGTTGCCCCCCACCCTCCGCTCATGCCCCGTGTCTCCCTGTTGTTGCCCCCCACCCCCTGCTCATGCCCCATGTCTCTCTCCTGTTACCCCCCACCCCCCTCTCATGCCCCGTGTCTCTCTCCGGTTACCCCCCACCCCCTCTCATGCCCTGTGTCTCTCTCCTTTTACCCCCTCTCATGCCCCGTGTCTCCCTGCTGTTGCCCTCCTGCTCTTGCCCCGTGTCTCTCCCCTGTTACCCCCCCCTCTCATGCCCTGTGTCTCCCTGCTGTTGCCCTGTTGTCCCGCACCCCCCGGTCATGCCCTTTGTCTCCCTGCTGTTGCCCCCACCCCTCGCTCATGCCCTGTGTCTCCCTGCTGTTGCCTCCCACCCCCCGCTGATGCCCCGTGTCTCTCTCCTGTTACCCCCACCCCCTCTCATGCCCCGTGTCTCCCTCGTGTTCCCCCCCACCCCCGCTCATGCCCCGTGTCTCCCTGCTGTTGCCCCCCACCCCCCTCTCATGCCCGTGTCTCTCTCCTGTTAACCCCCACCCCACTCTCATGCCCCGTGTCTCTCTCCTGTTACTCCCCACCCTCCGCTCATGCCCCGTGTCTCCCTGCTGTTGCCCTCCACCCCCCGCTCATGCTCTGTGTCTCCCTGCTGTTGCCCCCCAGCCCCCGTTCATGCCCCGTGTCTCTCTCCTGTTTCCCCCCACCCCCTGTCATGCCCCGTGTCTCCCTGCTGTTGCCCCCCACCACCTGGTCATGCCCTGTGTCGCCCTGCTGTTGCCTCCCACCCCCCGCTCATGCCCCGTGTCTCTCTCCTGTTACCCCCCACCCCTCGCTCATGTCCCATGTCTCCCTCGTGTTCCCCCCACCCCCCGCTCATGCCCCGCGTCTCCCTGCTGTTTCCCCCACCCTCCGCTCATGCCCCGTGTCTTCCTGCTGTTGCCCCCCACCCCCGGCCATGCCCCGTGTCTCTCTCCTGTTACCCCCCACCCCCCGCTCATGCCCCGTGTCTCCCTGCTGTTGCCCCCACCCCCGCTCATGCACTGTGTCTCTCTCCTGTTACCCCCCACCCCCCTCTCATGCCCTGTGTCTCGCTCGTGTTCCCCCCACCCCCCCGCTCATGCCCCATGTCTCCCTGCTGTTGCCCCCCACCCCCTCTCATGCCCCGTGTCTCTCTCCTGTTACCCCCACCCCCCTCTCATGCCCCGTGTCTCTCTCCTGTAGCCCTCCACCCCCCGGTCATGCCGTGTCTCCCTCCTGTTGCCCCCCAACCCCCGCTCATGCCCCGTGTCTCTCTCCTGTTACCCCCCACCCCCGGTCATGCCCCGTGTCTCCCAGCTGTTGCCCCCCACCCCCCACTCATGCCCTGTGTCTCTCTCCTGTTACCCCCACCCCCCTCTCATGCCCCGTGTCTCTCTCCTGTTGCCCCCCACCCCCCCAGTCATGCCCCGTGTCTCCCTGCTGTTGCCCCCCACCCCCTGCTATTGCCCCGTGTCTCTCTCCTGTTGCCCCTCACCCCCGGTCATGCCCCGTGACTCCCTTCTGTTGCCCCCCGCTCATGCCCCGTGTCTCTCTCCTGTTCCCCCCACCCCCGGTCATGCCCCATGTCTCCCTGCTGTTGCCCCCGCTCATGCCCCGTGTCTCCCTGCTGTTGCCCCCCATCCCCCGCTCATGCCCCGTGTCTCTCTCCTGTTACCCCCACCCCCTGATCATGCCCCGTGTCTCTCTCCTGTTGCCCCCACCCTCCGCTCTTTTCCCGTGTCTCTCTCCTGTTATCCCCCACCCCCTCTCATGCCCTGTGCCTCCCTGCTGTTGCCCCCCACCCTCCGCTCATGCCCCGTGTCTCCCTGCTGTTGCCCCCCACCCTCGCTCATGCCCGTGTCTCTCTCCTGTTACCTTCCACCCCCTGCTCATGCCCCATGTCTCTCTCCTGTTTCCCCCTCCCCTGGTCATGCCCGGTGTCTCTCTCCTGTTGCCCCCACCCCGCGCTCATGCCCCGTGTACTCTCCTGTTACCCCCACCCCCTGCTCATGTCCCGTGTCTCCCTGCTGTTGCCCCGACCCTCCGCTCATGCCCCGTTTCTCCCTGCTGTTGCCCCCACCCCCGCTCATGCCCTGTGTCTCTCTCCTGTTACCCCCCACCCCCTCTCATGCCCGTGTCTCTCTCCTGTTACCCCCCACCCCTCTCTCAGGCCCCGTGTGTTAGGCGGAAACATGTGCAGTTCCCTCTGGGACCACTGCAAAAGATTTAGGACTACAGGTGTTTGGCGGTGAACTCACTTGGTAGCAGTCTGTACCACACAGATTCACTTGGTAGCTGTGGCTGAGCAGTCAGACTTCCCTCAAGAAGAGTTGAGAAGTATGTGGAGTATACAATATAGGACAATTCTTCACAGTAAGACAAGCAAACACGCAACAAGGCTTCAGTCTAAAGATATTAAGGTATTTTTTTATAACGGAACATCTATAGAAAACACTATGGCACTATCACGGCAAAACACTTCAATTACAATTACTCTACGCAGAAGAAAATGATCAATCCCCCTAACAATAGTTCGACAAGTCTAGGTTCTACCGGTATCACTTATTTTCAGACAGAGGTGCATACCTCAACCTAGATGGCACTCTACTATTAGGTAAGACGGGAGAGAAAGAGAGGCAGGTTACGAAATCAACACAGTTCAATACTTCATGGATAAAATGCAAGGCGCGAAGGCAAGAACCACAATAGATCATAAAGTTCAGAGGCCAGGCCCACTCGGAGAGAGGCAAGGCGATATGTTCCAAAAAGTCTCTAGTGGAGATGCGCCCGAGTCTTTGTAGCAAATTGTTATCGGCAGATTGAACCAGTTCAGAACAATACGTGAGAAAAAGCTTGGAGGCGACCCAACGGAAAGGCGAGGATTAAGACACCTCACTCGAACCGATCGAAAGGGAAGCCAGGCGGACACGGTACCTTGTTGTGGAGAGACAGCTCCGGCAGGGGTAGTTGTTCCTGGTGGTGGATGCACGACGGGTCTTTGCCAAGAGTAGAGATGATCTCGTCGTCGAAGAAAAGTGAAGTCCGGTGCACCACCAGGGAAGAGTCCAGCCGCGGAGTGCTCCGTCACAAGGCACCACCTTTTGGTCTCGGTACAGGGGAAGTGGCTATCCGGCTGCAAGGGTGCTTCTGCACGGGCAATTCGACCACCGCGTCCTGAGGCGAAGAAAAAGCAGAGGGGACTGGTTGTTCCCACCAGTCAGGGGAAGAGACTCTCCGGCAGGGAGATCTCCTCTGTTGTCGGGAAGTGGTGAGTCGGTTCTGCAGGGCTCCACCGGAGGTGTCGTCGTGCAGGTCGGCTCAGCGTTACCCTCGTCGGATTCTTAAGTCCTGTGGCGACTTCTAAAGATCCAGTCCCAAAAGCCCTGCTTTTATGCAGAAAACCCCCATTCGTTCAGCCTAGCTGTCAATCAACACTCGCTAAGTGGTGAGCGGGGAGGCTCACCACTTGGGCCAATCACTCCAGAGTGCGACCGGAGTTGGCAAGGCAACTCGGTCCAGGGTGCCTAAACCCCCTCCCACACCCCTGTGGTAACCCAGACAAAATGGCACCACTTTGGAGGGTCTCGGTACAGAGGCCCGCCAAAAGTGGAACAAAGGGCTCAACCTTTGGTTTAGGAGTCACAGAGACGAACACAGACGCCATTTTAAAAACCGAGTTCTGGCAGAAAATTCCATCCAATAAACTTATTTAAGATAAGTAGACCGGTGGTACGTTAGAGATTAACGAGGAAAAGTATCAATCTCCAACAATGGGACTAATCCCATAGGGTTATGTCCGGGGTCGAACATAACAAGTACTTTCCACTGCCACCAGCCAAAACTCGACGAGGGGGGATGGGACAGTGCCCCCTCGAGTAACAGACCCAGGAGTAGTCGAATTACCCCTACTGGCACGTCCACAATAAGATGGTTGGTACTAGTTCTGTTAGTAAATTTAGGTCTAGTAAAGCCAATGGTGACTTTACATGCCCGGGGAGACAATAGTCAGTCCCCGGGTATGGAGTCTATGGTGGAGGTCCGCTAGGATGCCCCAGTGTTACGGCACGTAGGGTGCGGTGTAACACACATAGAAAAACATATGAGACCCTATGGAGTAAAAGACCCCATAGCCCATAGAACACATTGACATTCAAAGGAATTACACACATTCATGTCCAAGAGTGGGAGGAAGAGAGTCTCACTCTTGGCAGGATGGAAAAAACAAACTCCAGAAATCCAGCAAAGCCGCTGGGGGACTCACTAGGTTAGGAAATTCAGCCCAAACAGAGAATTCTCCCTAACACTCGCCCCCCCCAGACTAAGGGACAGGAGGATTTAATCCACTCCTGGATGAATCTCATACCTCTAGTCGATGACATACATCCTAGAGAGACCATCTCTTTCGATCGATGCCCACCTTGTTTCAGGATCCTTCAGCTTGCGGCTGATGAAGCAAACGGGGTGCTCCCTACCTTTCCCATCCAGTTGACTGAGTACGGCACCTATCCCTACATTGGAAGCATCTGTCTGCACAATGAAGTGTTGGCGGTAATCAGGAGCTCTGAGTACTGGGGCTTAGCAAAGAGCCTTTTTCAGGTTTTCAAAAGCCTGATTGCACTCCTCGTTCCATTTAACCTTTTTAGGAAATTTGGGCGAGGAGATGCCATTCAGTGGAGAAGCTATGGTCCCATAGTTCTCTATGAAATTCCTGTAGTACCCAGTGAGGCCTAGGAAGGCTCTCACTTGGGTTTGAGTAGTAGGTGTTGTCCAATTTTGCACAGCTTCAATCTTACTGAGCAAATGCCTTATTTCTCCACCTCCTACCTCATGTCCAAGATAGACTACCTTACTCTGGCCAATTTGGCATTTACTCGCCTTTATGGTCAGATTGGCTCGTCCAAGAGCCTGCAAAACATCTCTTAGTTTGGTTACATGTTCTTCCCAGGAATCGCTGAACACTGCGATGTCATCCAAGTATGCCATGCAGAAGTCCTCCATCCCATTCAGAACCTGGTTTACCATCTGTTGAAACGTAGCAGGTGCATTCTTCAATCCGAAAGGCATTACCTTAAACTGGTATAAGCCAACGGGGGTAGAAAATGCAGTTTTCTCCTTGGCATGGTCTGTCAGGGCTATTTGCCAATAGCCTGACGTCAAGTCAAATGTGCTGAGGAACTTGGCGGCACCAAGTTATCCACCAACTCATCTGTTCTTGGCAAAGGGTGGGCATCAGTCGTGGTGACTGCATTAAGAGCTCTATAATCCACGCAGAATCTAAGCTCTTTAGATCCGGCCTTTGGTACTAACACAACTGGGCTATACCATGGACTAGTAGAGGGCTCTATTACCCCGAGATCAAGCATCTTGCTGACCTCACCTTTGATGTGGGTGCGTACGTTTTCTGACATTCTGTATCCTCTGCTTTTGACTGGCAGACAGTCACCAGTGAGTATGTCATGCTGGCCCCAAGGGGTTAAGCCTGGCGAAAGCGAGAACAGAGAGGCAAACTGATTCAACATGGATTTGCACTCTTCTTGTTGCTCGGGTGTCAGATTGGAGGAGAGATTTACTCCTTCAATTTGTTACTCTAAAGGTAAGCCTATGAGGAGATCCGGAAGAGCTTCACTCTCTTCTTCTTCCTCGGATGATGCTAGAAGCAATGCTCCTACATCAGGTCGTGAGACATACGCTTTAAGGCGGTTGGTGTGGAAGACTGTCGGAGCCTCCTTGGGATTGCCCAAGTCCACCAGATAGTTAACCTCTCCGAGTTTACCCACGACTCTGAAGGGTCCCATCCATTTATCTTGCAAGGCCCTCTGCCTTGTTGGGATCATAACGAGAATGAGCTGGTCTTGAGCGAACTCAACCATGTTAGCCTTTTGTTTGTGCCAGTGCTTGACCAATGCTTGTCCAGCTTTCAAGTTATCGCTTGCTTCTGTCATCTTGTGCGACATTCTCCTCCGGAGACCTATCACGTAGTCAGTCACTCTGACTGGCTTGGGGGAAGGAGCACTCTCCAACCCCTCCTTAATCAGGGCCAATGGACCTCTGACGGGATGACCATAGAGAAGCTGGAAGGGAGAGTAGCCTACTCCCTCCTGAGGGACTTCTCTATAAGCAAAGAGAAGGCATGGCAGTAGAAGGTCCCACTTACGCTTAAGGGGTTCTTCTAAAGCACCTATCATGCTCTTCATGGTTCGGTTGAACCGTTCTACCAACCCATTGGTTTGGGGGTGGTAAGCTGTTGAGAACTTGTAAGTAACTCCACAGGTTTTCCACATGGCTTTCATGTAGTGGGACATAAAGTTTGACCGCCTGTCAGAGATTACTTCCTTAGGAAACACAACCCTAGTGAAAATACCAAGGAGGGCCTTAGCCACAGCCGGAGCTGTAACAGTCCTCATAGGAATTGCCTCAGGATACCTAGTAGCATGGTCTACTACAACAAGTATAAACCTGTTGCCTGAGGAGGTTGGAGGATCAAGGGGACCAACAATGTCAATCCCTACTCTCTCAAATGGGACTCCCACAACTGGGAGAGGCACTAAAGGTGCCACATTCTTGGAGCCAACCTTACCAGAGGTCTGGCAGGTGTGGCAGCTCCTGCAGTGTTTTTCTACTTCGGCCCCCATCTTTGGCCAATAGAAGTAGAGAGAGAGCCTTTCCTTAGTCTTCTTGAAACTCAAGTGACCAGCCAAAGGAATCTTGTGGGTTAACTGCAAGAACTGTGGTCTGTTCTCTTGGGGTACTACAAGTCGTTTGTAGTCTCCAGGTGCAGACTCGGTCGGTTCACTGTAGAAGAGGCCATCTTCCCAGTGCAACCTGTATTTCCCAGGCTCTTGCCCTTCAGCCTGAGCTTCTGCCTGGTGGCGAAGACCTTCCAGAGTCGGACATTCTCTCTGTCCCTTACTGAAGTCTGCCCTGCTGGGTCCACCTTCTGCCAGTAAAGACTGCAGCTCAGGATGGTCAACAGGATCCAGATCTCCAATGAGTTCCTGGCCTTCCATTAGCTCTTCCTCAGAGTCTAATTCTACCACACAGGGTTGTACCTCCCTCTCAGCCTCAGCTGGAGGTGGAGTTACGGGTGTACTTTTGGACAACCGCGGGGAAGTCCGTGTTGGCTGCACTGAAGTGCTGGCTGCTGGTTTCGGGATAGAAGTCTTAGGTTTCCTTTTCGCTTCTGATTTCTTGGAGACAGCTGCCGACAATTCTAGTGGAGCAGGAGTGATTTCTGTCTTCATCATCTCCTGGAGAGTACCACGCATGGTCCTCTCTCTTGCGGATCTGGTTAGCTTCTGTAACCGTTTACTAGGAGGTCTGGGAGTATGCGATACAACTCCGAGAGTTTTCAAATCGTTACCCAACAATACGCGTCCTGGTACCTCACTCTGTATGCTGACAGGTATCTTTACAGTCATGTCGTTACACTGGATGAGAACTGGTAATTGGGGAAGCATCTGCACAGGCCCTCCAGCTAACTTGGTGATGCGTTTGGGTGCCTTAGCAACATCCTCAGCCTGAAAAAACGATTTATCCACCACAGTTATGCTGGCCCCAGTGTTCCTAATGGCAGGAGTCTCCTGGCCATTCGCCTGGACACTGTCCTTATAATACTCTTTAGTATTATCAGGGATAGAATTATAGACATCTAAATTCTGTTGTTCCCACAACCCCAGAGATACTAAAGAAACGCTGGCTGAGAGTCCAATGAGTTCGTCAGCTAGCAGTAGAAAGTTTCCACTTGCCATTTGGACTTCCTCCTCTGGAGCGAAGGCTAAGGAGACAAGCTGGACCCCTGAAGGTTTACCCTTACATCTGGGATCTCCTTTCACGTGGTCAGTCGAGCCACAAACAAAGCATTTACCGAATGCTTTTTGGAATGGTGGTTTGTTCTGACCTCCTTCCGGTTTGGCACCAGAAGACACACTATTCTGCTGTGGTTTTCCCGGTGGCTTACCCTTCTGGTTTTGTTTGGGGCCCTGTTTGAATTTGAGTTATTCAAATTCTCTTTTGAGTCTTTTTTAGGCTGTTTTCCCTCATCCTTTTTCTGAGTTGCCCCAGAATCCTTATGAGTGGCCCTGTTGGCAACCCACAAGTCAGCGGCCTTAGCTAGCGTCCGGGAATCCAATTCCTTCGAATCAGCCAAGTGCTGTCTGAGCTCAGGAGAACAGGCATCATAAATCGACTCCAACATAAAAAGATTCTTCATACCCTCATAAGTGTTCACTTTGTAACCCTTAATCCATCCCTCTAAGTTTTTCAACCTTTCACTCACCCAGGTAGCCCAAGGGGTACCATCATGCTTTTTGAGGGTTCTAAACCTCTTAAGATACTGGGAAGGAGTCTTCCCGAATCTAGCTATCAAAGCTAGTTTCACACTTTTGTAATCCATCTTATCCGCCTCCCACAACTCCATTACCACATCAGGTGCAACGGAGGGAGCATAGAGAACAACCAGGGAAGTAAAGCATTCCCGGTGATGTCCTGGAGACCATGATTGTACTCAAACAGTTTTAACCAATCCAACACATCCAATCTCGGTTCATACATACCCACTAATTCCTTCGGCATCCGGGGTCTTTTGGGACTGGAGCTCCTAGAGGAACCAGAGGAGAGAGAAGCATTTTCCATAGACAGCTTTTTCATTTCTAACTCGTGATTAAGTTCTATTTCCCTGAGTCTTAACTCAGCTTGCTTCTGCTCAGCCTGGGCATTCATCCGTCTGAACTCGAGCTCTTGGTTTCGTTCAGATTGAGCCAAGAACCGTTTGTATTCTAATTCGAGCTTCATTTTTTCAAGTTCAAAATAAGCAGGGTTACTTGTGGGACCTGGTATGGGCCCCGTAGGTACAGCTGGAAAGGCAGGTAGAGGAGCAGGGGAGACAGTTTCGTTAGCCTCTCCGTCCTCGTCAGCCTCTTCATCGCTATCATCGGAATTACCATTCAGATCAACACCATCACTGTTATCTACATTTGCTGGAGAAATTGGTTCCTCTGAACCAGTACCCAGACTTTGGTTCGCCAGCAATCTCTTTATTAGTTCTAACTTCTTGCCTCTTACGGAAAGATTCTCTTGCCTACAGAGAGCTCGCAAACTCTCAGTATTTTCACCTGACAAGGATTCTTGACTGTAAGTTTCCATCGTAGACATGTTTTTGAAAGTTGCTTTTTAGTGCTAAGCTTTGTGGTTAGTTATCCTAAAGCGTCGAAAAGTACTCTAAACTGTATACTCGATACAAATCCCACCGCTGTACACCAGAGTTAGGTGGAAACCTGTGCAGTTCCCTCTGGGACCACTGCTAAAGATTTAGGACTACAGGTGTTTGGCGGTGAACCCACTTGGTAGCAGTCTGTACCACACAGATTCACTTGGTAGCTGTGGCTGAGCAGTCAGACTTCCCTCAAGAAGAGTTGAGCAGTATGTGGAGTATACAATATAGGACAATTCTTCACAGTAAGACAAGCAAACACGCAACAAGGCTTCAGTCTAAAGATATTAAGGTATTTATTTATAACGGAACATCTATAGAAAACACTATGGCACTATCACGGCAAAACACTTCAATTACAATTACTCTACGCAGAAGAAAATGATCAATCCCCCTAACAATAGTTCGACAAGTCTAGGTTCTACCGGTATCACTTATTTTCAGACAGAGGTGCATACCTCAACCTAGATGGCACTCTACTATTAGTTAAGACGGGAGAGAAAGAGAGGCAGGTTACGAAATCAACACAGTTCAATACTTCATGGATAAAATGCAAGGCGCGAAGGCAAGAACCACAATAGATCATAAAGTTCAAAGGCCAGGCCCACTCGGAGAGAGGCAAGGCGATATGTTCCAAAAAGTCTCTAGTGGAGATGCGCCCGAGTCTTTGTAGCAAATTGTTATCGCCAGATTGAACCAGTTCAGAACAATACGTGAGAAAAAGCTTGGAGGCGACCCAACGGAAAGGCGAGGATTAAGACACCTCACTCAAACCGATTGAAAGGGAAGCCAGGCGGACACGGTACCTTGTTGTGGAGAGACAGCTCCGGCGGGGGTAGTTGTTCCTGTTGGTGGATGCACGACGGGTCTTTGCCAAGAATAGAGATGATCTCGTCGTCGAAGAAAAGTGAAGTCCGGTGCACCACCAGGGAAGAGACCAGCCGCGGAGTGCTCCGTCACAAGGCACCACCTTTTGGTCGCGGTACAGTGGAAGTGGCTATCCGGTTGCCAGGGTGCTTCTGCACGGGCAATTCGACCACTGCGTCCTGAGGCGAAGAAAAAGCAGAGGGGACTAGTTGTTCCCACCAGTCAGGGGAAGAGACTCTCCGGCAGGGAGATCTCCTCTGTCGTCGGGAAGTGGTGAGTCGGTTCCGCAGGGCTCCACCGGAGGTGTCGTCGTGCAGGTCGGCTCAGCGTTACCCTCGTCGGATTCTTAGGTCCTGTGGCGACTTCTAAAGATCCAGTCCCAAAAGCCCTGCTTTTATGCAGAAAACCCCCATTCATTCAGCCCAGGTGTCATTCAACACTCGCTAAGTGGTGAGCAGGGAGGCTCACCACTTGGGCCAATCACTCCAGAGTGCGACCGGAGTTGGCAAGGCAACTCGGTCCAGGGAGCCTAAACCCCCTCCCACACCCCTGTGGTAACCCAGACAGAATGGCACCACTTTGGAGGGTCTCTGTACAGAGGCCCGCCAAAAGTGGAACAAAGGGCTCAACCTTTGGTTTAGGAGTCACAGAGACGAACACAGACGCCATTTTAAAAACCGAGTTCTGGCAGAAAATTCCATCCGATAAACTTATTTAAGATAAGTAGACCGGTGGTACGTTAGAGATTAACGAGGAAAAGTATCAATCTCCAACAATGGGACTAATCCCATAGGGTTATGTCCGGGGTCGAACATAACAAGTAGTTTCCACAGCCACCAGCCAAAACTCGACGAGGGGGGACGGGACAGTGCCCCCTCGAGTAATAGACCCAGGAGTAATCGAATTACCCCTACTAGCACGTCCACAATAAGATGGTTGGTACTAGTTCTGTTAGTAAATTTAGGTCTAGTAAAGCCAATGGTGACTTTACATGCCCGCGGAGACAATAGTCAGTCCCCGGGTATGGAGTCTATGGTGGAGGTCCGCTAGGAAGCCCCAGTGTTACGGCACGTAGGGTGCGGTGTAACACACATAGAAAAACATATGAGACCCTATGGAGTAAAAAACCCCATAGCCCATAGAACACATTGACATTCAAAGGAATTACACACATTCATGTCCAAGAGAGGGAGGAAAAGAGTCTCACTCTTGGCATGATGGAAAAAACAAACTCCAGAAATCCAGCAAAGCCGCTGGGGGACTCCCTAGGTTAGGAAATTCAGACTAAATAGAGAATTCTCCCTAACACTGTGTCTCTCTCCTGTTGCCCCCCACCCCCCAGTCATGCCCCGTGTCTCCCATCTGTTGCCCCCCACCCCCCGCTCATGCCCCGTGTCTCTCTCCTGTTACCCCCCACCCCCCGCTCATGCCCCGTGTCTCCCTGCTGTTGCCCCCCACCCCCGGTCATGCCCCGTGTCTCCCTGCTGTTGCCCCCCACCCCCCTCTCAAGCCCCGTGTCTCCCTGCTGTTGCCCCCCGCTCATGCACCGTGTCTCTCTCCTGTTACCCCCACCCCCTCTCATGCCCTGTGTCTCCCTCGTGTTCCCCCACCCCCCGCTCATGCCCCGTGTCTCCCTGCTGTTGCCCCCCTCTCATGCCCCGTGTCTCTCTCCTGTTGCCCCTCACCCCCCCGGTCATGCCCCATGTCTCCCTGCTGTTGCCCCCCACTCATGCCCCATGTCTCTCTCCTGTTACCCCAACCCCCCTCTCACGCCCCGTGTCTCTCTCCTGTTGCCCCCCACCCTCCCGGTCATGCCCCGTGTATCCCTGCTGTTGCCCCCCACCCCCTACTATTGCCCCGTGTCTCTCTCTTGTTGCCCCCCACCCCCGATCTATGCCCTGTGACTCCCTGCTGTTGCCCCCCGCTCATGCCCCGTGTCTCTCTCCTGTTCCCCCCACCCCCCGGTCATGCCCCGTGTCTCCCTGCTGTTGCCCCCCGCTCATGCCCTGTGTCTCTCTCCTGTTACCCCCACCCCCCTCTCATGCCCCGTGTCTCCCTCCTGTTGCCCCCCAACTGCCGCTCATGGCCCGTGTCTCTCTCCTGTTACCCCCCACCCCCGGTCATGCCCCGTGTCTCCCTGCTGTTGCCCCCCACCCCCCACTCATGCCCCGAGTCTCTCTCCTGTTCCCCCACCCCGCTCTCATGCCCTGTGTCTCTCTCCTGTTGCCCCCCACCCCCCGGTCATGCCCTGTGTCTCTCTCCTGTTACCCCCAACACCCCGCTCATGCCCCGTGTCTCTCTCCTGTTGCCCTCCATCCCCCGCTCATGCCCCGTGTCTCCCTGCTGTTGCCCCCCACCCTCCGCTCATGCCCCGTGTCTCCCTGTTGTTGCCCCCCACCCCCTGCTCATGCCCCATGTCTCTCTCCTGTTACCCCCCCACCCCCCTCTCATGCCCCGTGTCTCTCTCCGGTTACCCCCACCCCCTCTCATGCCCTGTGTCTCTCTCCTTTTACCCCCCTCTCATGCCCCGTGTCTCCCTGCTGTTGCCCCCCTGCTCTTGCCCCATGTCTCTCCCCTGTTACCCCCCCTCTCATGCCCTGTGTCTCCCTGCTGTTGCCCTGTTGTCCCGCACCCCCCGGTCATGCCCTTTGTCTCCCTGCTGTTGCCCCCACCCCTCGTTCATGCCCTGTGTCTCCCTGCTGTTGCCTCCCACCCCCCGCTGATGCCCCGTGTCTCTCTCCTGTTACCCCCACCCCCTCTCATGCCCCGTGTCTCCCTCGTGTTCCCCCCCACCCCCGCTCATGCCCCGTGTCTCCCTGCTGTTGCCCCCCACCCCCCTCTCATGCCCGTGTCTCTCTCCTGTTACCCCCCACCCCACTCTCATGCCCCGTGTCTCTCTCCTGTTACTCCCCACCCCCCGCTCATGCCCCGTGTCTCCCTGCTGTTGCCCTCCACCCCCCGCTCATGCTCTGTGTCTCCCTGCTGTTGCCCCCCAGCCCCCGTTCATGCCCCGTGTCTCTCTCCTGTTTCCCCCACCCCCTGTCATGCCCCGTGTCTCCCTGCTGTTGCCCCCCACCACCTGGTCATGCCCTGTGTCGCCCTGCTGTTGCCTCCCACCCCCCGCTCATGCCCCGTGTCTCTCTCCTGTTGCCCCCCACCACCTGCTCATGCCCCGTGTCTCCCTGCTGTTGCCCCCACCCCTTGCTCATGCCCAGTGTCTCTCTCCTGTTACCCCCCACCCCTCGCTCATGTCCCATGTCTCCCTCGTGTTCCCCCCACCCCCTGCTCATGCCCCAAGTCTCCCTGCTGTTGCCCCCACCCTCCGCTCATGCCCCGTGTCTTCCTGCTGTTGCCCCCCACCCCCGCTCATGCCCCGTGTCTCTCTCCTGTTACCCCCCACCCCCTCTCATGCCCCGTGTCTCTCTCCCTTTACCCCCAACCCCCCTCTCATGCCCCGTGTCTCTCTCCTGTTGCCCCCCACACCTGGTCATGCCCCGTGTTTCCCTGGTTTTGCCCCCCACCCCCCGCTCATGCCCCGTGTCTCTCTCCTGTTACCCCCACCCCCCGCTCATGCCCCGTGTCTCACTCCTGTTACCCCCTCCCCCAGCTCATGCCCCGTGTCTCTCTCCTGTTGCCCTCCATCCCCCGCTCATGCCCCGTGTCTCCCTGCTGTTGCCCCCCACCCTCCGCTCATGCCCCGTGTCTCCCTGCTGTTGCCCCCCACCCCCTGCTCATGCCCCATGTCTCTCTCCTGTTACCCCCCACCCCCCTCTCATGCCCCGTGTCTCTCTCCGGTTACCCCCCACCCCCTCACATGCCCTGTGTCTCTCTCCTTTTACCCCTCTCTCATGCCCCGTGTCTCCCTGCTGTTGCCCCCCACCACCCTGCTCTTGCCCCGTGCCTCTCCCCTGTTACCCCCCTCTCATGCCCCGTGTCTCCCTGCTGTTGCCCTGTTGTCCCGCACCCCCCGGTCATGCCCTGTGTCTCCCTGCTGTTGCCCCCCACCCCCCGCTCATGCCCTGTGTCTCACTGCTGTTGCCTCCCACCCCCGCTGATGCCCCGTGTCTCTCTCCTGTTACCCCCACCCCCTCTCATGCCCCGTGTCTCCCTCGTGTTCCCCCCCACCCCAGCTCATGCCCCGTGTCTCCCTGCTGTTGCCCCCCACCACCCTCTCATGCCCCGTGTCTCTCTCCTGTTACCCCCCACCCCCTCTCATGCCCCGTGTCTCTCTCCTGTTACTCCCCACCCCCCGCTCATGCCCCGTGTCTCCCTGCTGTTGCCCCCACCCCCCGCTCATGCTCTGTGTCTCCCTGCGTTGCCCCCCAGCCCCCGTTCATGCCCTGTGTCTCTCTCCTGTTTCCCCCCACCCCCTGTCATGCCCCGTGTCTCCCTGCTGTTGCCCCCCACCCCTTGGTCATGCCCTGTGTCTCCCTGCTGTTGCCTCCCACCCCCTGCTCATGCCCCGTGTCTCTCTCCTGTTGCCTCCCACCCCCTGCTCATGCCCCGTGTCTCTCTCCTGTTACCCCCCACCCCTCGCTCATGTCCCGTGTCTCCCTCGTGTTCCCCCCACCCCCCGCTCATGCCCCGCGTATCCCTGCTGTTGCCCCCACCCTCCGCTCATGCCCCGTGTCTTCCTGCTGTTGCCCCCCACCCCCGCTCATGCCCAGTGTCTCTCTCCTGTTACCCCCCACCCCCTCTTATGCCCCGTGTCTCTCTCCTGTTACCCCCAACCCCCCTCTCATGCCCCATGTCTCTCTCCTGTTGCCCCCCACCCCCCGGTCATGCCCCGTGTCTCCCTGCTTTTGCCCTTCCACCCCCCGCTCATGCCCCGTGTCTCTCTCCTGTTACCCTCCACCCCCCGCTCATGCCCCGTGTCTCTCTCCTGTTGCCCCCCGCTCATGCCCCGTGTCTCCCTGCTGTTGCCCCCACCCTCCGCTCATGCCCCTTGTCTCCCTGCTGTTGCCTCCACCCTCCGCTCATGCCCCGTGTGTCCCTGCTGTTGCCCCCACCCCCGCTCAGGCCCTGTGCCTCTCTCCTGTTACCCCCCACCCCCTCTCATGCCCGTGTCTCTCTCCTGTTACCCCCCACCCCCCTCTCATGCCCCGTGTCTCTCTCCTGTTGCCCCCCACCCCCCGGTCATGCCCTGTGTCTCCCATCTGTTGCCCCCCCACCCCCGCTCATGCCCCGTGTCTCTCTCCTGTTACCCCCCCACCCCCCGCTCATGCCCCGTGTCTCCCTGCTGTTGCCCCCCACCCCCCGCTCATGCACCGTGTCTCTCTCCTGTTGCCCCCCCCAACCCCCGGTCATGCCCCGTGTCTCCCTGCTGTTGCCCCCCACCCCCTGCTCATGCACCGTGTCTCTCTCCTGTTTTCCCCCACCCCCTCTCATGCCCTGTGTCTCTCTCGTGTTCCCCCCACCCCCCGCTCATGCCCCGTGTCTCCCTGCTGTTGCCCCCCACCACCCTCTCATGCCCTGTGTCTCTATCCTGTTACCCCCACCCCCTCTCATGCCCCGTGTCTCTCTCCTGTTGCCCTCCACCCCCCGGTCATGCCCCGTGTCTCCCTCCTGTTGCCCCCCAACCCCCGCTCATGCCCTGTGTCTCTCTCCTGTTACCACCCAACCGGTCATGCCCCGTGTCTCCCTGCTGTTGCCCCACACCCGCACTCATGCCCTGTGTCTCTCTCCTGTTACCCACACCCCCCTCTCATGCCCCGTGTCTCTCTCCTGTTGCCCCCCACCCCCCCGGTCATGCCCCGTGTCTCCTTGCTGTTGCCCCCCACCCCCTGCTATTGCCCCGTGTCTCTCTCCTGTTGCCCCCCACCCCCGATCATGCCCCATGACTCCCTGCTGTTGCCCCCGCTCATGCCCCGTGTCTCTCTCCTGTTCCCCCCACCCCCGGTCATGCCCCATGTCTCCCTGCTGTTGCCCCCCGCTCATGCCCCGTGTCTCCCTGCTGTTGCCCCCCCACCCCCCGCTCATGCCCTGTGTCTCTCTCCTGATACCCCCAACCCCCCGCTCATGCCCCGTGTCTCTCTCCTGTTGCCCCCCATCCCCCGCTCATGCCCCGTGTCTCTCTCCTGTTACCCCCCACCCCCCGCTCATGCCCCGTGTCTCTCTCCTGTTGCCCCCACCCTCCTCTCATGCCCCGTGTCTCCCTGCTGTTGCCCCCCACCCTCCGCTCATGCCCCGTGTCTCTCTCCTGTTACCCCTCACCCTCGCTCATGCCCCTTGTCTCTCTAATGTTACCCCCCACCCCCTGCTCATGCCCCGTATCTCTCTCCTTTTACCCCCTCCCCCGGTCATGCCCGGTGTCTCTCTCCTGTTGCCCCCACCCCCCGCTCATGCCCCGTGTCCTCTCCTGTTACCCCCACCCCCTGCTCATGCCCGTGTGTCCCTGCTGTTGCCCCTACCCTCTCCTCATGCCCCGTGTCTCCCTGCTGCTGCACCCACCCCCGCTCATGCCCTGTGTCTCTCTCCTGTTACCCCCCACCCCCTCTCATGCCTGTGTCTCTCTCCTGTTACCCCCCACCCCCCGGTCATGCCCTGTGTCTCCCATCTGTTGCCCCCTACCCCCCGCTCATGCCCAATGTCTCTCTCCTGTTACCCCCCGCTCATGCTCCGTGTCTCCATGCTGTTGCCCCCCACCCCCGGTCATGCCCCGTGTCTCCCTGCTGTTGCCCCCCACCCCCTGCTCAAGCCCCATGTCTCCCTGCTGTTGCCCCCCACCCCCCACTCATTCACCCTGTCTCTCTCCTGTTACCCCCCACCCCCTCTCATGCCCTGTGTCTTCCTCGTGTTCCCCCACCCCCGCTCATGCCCCGTGTCTCCCTGCTGTTGCCCCCCCTCTCATGCCCCGTGTCTCTCTCCTGTTACCCCCACCCCCCTCTCATGCCCCGTGTCTCCCTGCTGTTGCCCTGTTGTCCCGCACCCCCCGGTCATGCCCTGTGTCTCTCTGCTGTTGCCCCCCACCCCCCGCTCATGCCCTGTGTCTCCCTGCTGTTGCCTCCCACCCCCCGCTGATGCCCCGTGTCTCTCTCCTGTTACCCCCACCCCCTCTCATGCCCCGTGTCTCCCTCGTGTTCCCCCCACCCCCGCTCATGCCCCGTGTCTCCCTGCTGTTGCCCCCCACCACCCTCTCATGCCCCGTGTCTCTCTCCTGTTACCCCCCACCCCCTCTCATGCCCCGTGTCTCTCTCCTGTTACTCCCCACCCCCGCTCATGCCCCGTGTCTCCCTGCTGTTGCCCCCACCCCCCGCTCATGCTCTGTTTCTCCCTGCTGTTGCCCCCCAGCCCCCGTTCATGCCCTGTGTCTCTCTCCTGTTTCCCCCCACCCCCTGTCATGCCTCGTGTCTCCCTGCTGTTGCCCCCCACCCCCTGGTCATGCCCTGTGTCTCCCTGCTGTTGCCTCCCACCCCCCGCTCATGCCCGGTGTCTCTCTCCTGTTGCCCCCCACCCCCTGCTCATGCCCCGTGTCTCTCTCCTGTTACCCCCCACCCCTCGCTCATGTCCCGTGTCTCCCTCGTGTTCCCCCCACCCCCCGCTCATGCCCCGCGTATCCCTGCTGTTGCCCCCACCCTCCGCTCATGCCCCGTGTCTTCCTGCTGTTGCCCCCCACCCCCGCTCATGCCCAGTGTCTCTCTCCTGTTACCCCCCCACCCCCTTTCATGCCCCGTGTCTCTCTCCTGTTACCCCCAACCCCCCTCTCATGCCCCATGTCTCTCTCCTGTTGCCCCCCACCCCCCGGTCATGCCCCGTGTCTCCCTGCTTTTGCCCTTCCACCCCCCGCTCATGCCCCGTGTCTCTCTCCTGTTACCCTCCACCCCCCGCTCATGCCCCGTGTCTCTCTCCTGTTGCCCCCCCGCTCATGCCCCGTGTCTCCCTGCTGTTGCCCCCACCCTCCGCTCATGCCCCTTGTCTCCCTGCTGTTGCCCCCACCCTCTGCTCATGCCCCGTGTCTCCCTGCTGTTGCCCCCACCCCCGCTCAGGCCCTGTGCCTCTCTCCTGTTACCCCCCACCCCCTCTCATGCCCGTGTCTCTCTCCTGTTACCCCCCACCCCCCTCTCATGCCCCGTGTCTCTCTCCTGTTGCCCCCCACCCCCCGGTCATGCCCTGTGTCTCCCATCTGTTGCCCCCCCACCCCCGCTCATGCCCCGTGTCTCTCTCCTGTTACCCCCACCCCCGCTCATGCCCCGTGTCTCTCTCCTGTTGCCCCCCAACCCCCGGTCATGCCCCGTGTCTCCCTGCTGTTGCCCCCCACCCCCCGCTCATGCACCGTGTCTCTCTCCTGTTATCCCCCAGCCCCCTCTCATGCCCTGTGTCTCTCTCGTGTTCCCCCCACCCCCCGCTCATGCCCCGTGTCTCCCTGCTGTTGCCCCCCACCACCCTCTCATGCCCTGTGTCTCTATCCTGTTACCCCCACCCCCTCTCATGCCCCGTGTCTCTCTCCTGTTGCCCTCCACCCCCCGGTCATGCCCCGTGTCTCCCTCCTGTTGCCCCCCAACCCCCGCTCATGCCCTGTGTCTCTCTCCTGTTACCACCCACCCCCGGTCATGCCCCGTGTCTCCCTGCTGTTGCCCCACACCCCCACTCATGCCCTGTGTCTCTCTCCTGTTACCCCCACCCCCCTCTCATGCCCCGTGTCTCTCTCCTGTTGCCCCCCACCCCCCCGGTCATGCCCCGTGTCTCCTTGCTGTTGCCCCCACCCCCTGCTATTGCCCCGTGTCTCTCTCCTGTTGCCCCCCACCCCCGATCATGCCCCATGACTCCCTGCTGTTGCCCCCGCTCATGCCCCGTGTCTCTCTCCTGTTCCCCCCACCCCCCGGTCATGCCCCATGTCTCCCTGCTGTTGCCCCCCGCTCATGCCCCTTGTCTCCCTGCTGTTGCCCCCCACCCCCCGCTCATGCCCTGTGTCTCTCTCCTGATACCCCCAACCCCCCGCTCATGCCCCGTGTCTCTCTCCTGTTGCCCCCATCCCCCGCTCATGCCCCGTGTCTCTCTCCTGTTACCCCCCACCCCCCGCTCATGCCCCGTGTCTCTCTCCTGTTGCCCCCACCCTCCTCTCATGCCCCGTGTCTCCCTGCTGTTGCCCCCCACCCTCCGCTCATGCCCCGTGTCTCTCTCCTGTTACCCCTCACCCTCGCTCATGCCCCTTGTCTCTCTCCTGTTACCCCCCACCCCCTGCTCATGCCCCGTATCTCTCTCCTGTTACCCCCTCCCCCGGTCATGCCCGGTGTCTCTCTCCTGTTGCCCCCACCCCCCGCTCATGCCCCGTGTCCTCTCCTGTTACCCCCACCCCCTGCTCATGCCCGTCTGTCCCTGCTGTTGCCCCTACCCTCTCCTCATGCCCCGTGTCTCCCTGTTGTTGCACCCACCCCCGCTCATGCCCTGTGTCTCTCTCCTGTTACCCCCCACCCCCTCTCATGCCTGTGTCTCTCTCCTGTTACCCCCCACCCCCTCTCATGCCCCGTGTCTATCTCCTGTTGCCCCCCACCCCCCGGTCATGCCCTGTGTCTCCCATCTGTTGCCCCCCACCCCCCGCTCATGCCCAATGTCTCTCTCCTGTTACCCCCCGCTCATGCTCCGTGTCTCCCTGCTGTTGCCCCCCACCCCCGGTCATGCCCCGTGTCTCCCTGCTGTTGCCCCCCACCCCCTGCTCAAGCCCCGTGTCTCCCTGCTGTTGCCCCCCACACCCCACTCATTCACCCTGTCTCTCTCCTGTTACCCCCCACCCCCCTCTCATGCCCTGTGTCTCCCTCGTGTTCCCCCACCCCCGCTCATGCCCCGTGTCTCCCTACTGTTGCCCCCCCTCTCATGCCCCGTGTCTCTCTCCTGTTACCCCCACCCCCCTCTCATGCCCCGTGTCTCCCTGCTGTTGCCCTGTTGTCCCGCACCCCCCGGTCATGCCCTGTGTCTCCCTGCTGTTGCCCCCCACCCCCCGCTCATGCCCTGTGTCTCCCTGCTGTTGCCTCCCACCCCCCGCTGATGCCCCGTGTCTCTCTCCTGTTACCCCCACCCCCTCTCATGCCCCGTGTCTCCCTCGTGTTCCCCCCACCCCCGCTCATGCCCCGTGTCTCCCTGCTGTTGCCCCCCACCACCCTCTCATGCCCCGTGTCTCTCTCCTGTTACCCCCCACCCCCTCTCATGCCCCGTGTCTCTCTCCTGTTACTCCCCACCCCCGCTCATGCCCCGTGTCTCCCTGCTGTTGCCCCCACCCCCCGCTCATGCTCTGTTTCTCCCTGCTGTTGCCCCCCAGCCCCCGTTCATGCCCTGTGTCTCTCTCCTGTTTCCCCCCACCCCCTTTCATGCCCCGTGTCTCCCTGCTGTTGCCCCCCACCCCCTGGTCATGCCCTGTGTCTCCCTGCTGTTGCCTCCCACCCCCCGCTCATGCCCCGTGTCTCTCTCCTGTTGCCCCCCACCCCCTGCTCATGCCCCGTGTCTCTCTCCTGTTACCCCCCACCCCTCGCTCATGTCCCGTGTCTCCCTCGTGTTCCCCCCACCCCCCGCTCATGCCCCGCGTATCCCTGCTGTTGCCCCCACCCTCCGCTCATGCCCCGTGTCTTCCTGCTGTTGCCCCCCACCCCCGCTCATGCCCAGTGTCTCTCTCCTGTTACCCCCCCACCCCCTTTCATGCCCCGTGTCTCTCTCCTGTTACCCCCAACCCCCCTCTCATGCCCCATGTCTCTCTCCTGTTGCCCCCCACCCCCCGGTCATGCCCCGTGTCTCCCTGCTTTTGCCCTTCCACCCCCCGCTCATGCCCCGTGTCTCTCTCCTGTTACCCTCCACCCCCCGCTCATGCCCCGTGTCTCTCTCCTGTTGCCCCCCCCGCTCATGCCCCGTGTCTCCCTGCTGTTGCCCCCACCCTCCGCTCATGCCCCTTGTCTCCCTGCTGTTGCCCCCACCCTCCGCTCATGCCCCGTGTCTCCCTGCTGTTGCCCCCACCCCCGCTCAGGCCCTGTGCCTCTCTCCTGTTACCCCCCACCCCCTCTCATGCCCGTGTCTCTCTCCTGTTACCCCCCACCCCCCTCTCATGCCCCGTGTCTCTCTCCTGTTGCCCCCCACCCCCCGGTCATGCCCTGTGTCTCCCATCTGTTGCCCCCCCACTCCCGCTCATGCCCCGTGTCTCTCTCCTGTTACCCCCCCACCCCCGCTCATGCCCCGTGTCTCTCTCCTGTTGCCCCCCCAACCCCCGGTCATGCCCCGTGTCTCCCTGCTGTTGCCCCCCACCCCCCGCTCATGCACCGTGTCTCTCTCCTGTTATCCCCCAGCCCCCTCTCATGCCCTGTGTCTCTCTCATGTTCCCCCCACCCCCCGCTCATGCCCCGTGTCTCCCTGCTGTTGCCCCCCACCACCCTCTCATGCCCTGTGTCTCTATCCTGTTACCCCCACCCCCTCTCATGCCCCGTGTCTCTCTCCTGTTGCCCTCCACCCCCCGGTCATGCCCCGTGTCTCCCTCCTGTTGCCCCCCAACCCCCGCTCATGCCCTGTGTCTCTCTCCTGTTACCACCCACCCCCGGTCATGCCCCGTGTCTCCCTGCTGTTGCCCCACACCCCCACTCATGCCCTGTGTCTCTCTCCTGTTACCCCCACCCCCCTCTCATGCCCCGTGTCTCTCTCCTGTTGCCCCCCACCCCCCCGGTCATGCCCCGTGTCTCCTTGCTGTTGCCCCACCCCCTGCTATTGCCCCGTGTCTCTCTCCTGTTGCCCCCCACCCCCGATCATGCCCCATGACTCCCTGCTGTTGCCCCCCTCATGCCCCGTGTCTCTCTCCTGTTCCCCCCACCCCCTGGTCATGCCCCATGTCTCCCTGCTGTTGCCCCCCGCTCATGCCCCGTGTCTCCCTGCTGTTGCCCCCCACCCCCCGCTCATGCCCTGTGTCTCTCTCCTGATACCCCCAACCCCCCGCTCATGCCCCGTGTCTCTCTCCTGTTGCCCCCCATCCCCCGCTCATGCCCCGTGTCTCTCTCCTGTTACCCCCCACCCCCCGCTCATGCCCTGTGTCTCTCTCCTGTTACCCCCACCCCCCTCTCATGCCCCGTGTCTCTCTCCTGTTGCCCCCCACCCCCCGGTCATGCCCCGTGTCTCCTTGCTGTTGCCCCCACCCCCTGCTATTGCCCCGTGTCTCTCTCCTGTTGCCCCCCACCCCCGATCATGCCCCATGACTCCCTGCTGTTGCCCCCGCTCATGCCCCGTGTCTCTCTCCTGTTACCCCTCACCCTCGCTCATGCCCCTTGTCTCTCTCCTGTTACCCCCCACCCCCTGCTCATGCCCCGTATCTCTCTCCTGTTACCCCCTCCCCCGGTCATGCCCGGTGTCTCTCTCCTGTTGCCCCCACCCCCCGCTCATGCCCCGTGTCCTCTCCTGTTACCCCCACCCCCTGCTCATGTCCCGTGTCTCCCTGCTGTTGCCCCTACCCTCTCCTCATGCCCCGTGTCTCCCTGCTGTTGCACCCACCCCCGCTCATGCCCTGTGTCTCTCTCCTGTTACCCCCCACCCCCTCTCATGCCTGTGTCTCTCTCCTGTTACCCCCCACCCCCTCTCATGCCCCGTGTCTCTCTCCTGTTGCCCCCCACCCCCCGGTCATGCCCTGTGTCTCCCATCTGTTGCCCCCCACCCCCCGCTCATGCCCCATTTCTCTCTCCTGTTACCCCCCGCTCATGCTCCGTGTCTCCCTGCTGTTTCCCCCCACCCCGGTCATGCCCCGTGTCTCCCTGCTGTTGCCCCCCACCCCCTGCTCAAGCCCCGTGTCTCCCTGCTGTTGCCCCCCACCCCCGCTCATTCACCCTGTCTCTCTCCTGTTACCCCCACCCCCCTCTCATGCCCTGTGTCTCCCTCGTGTTCCCCCACCCCCGCTCATGCCCCGTGTCTCCCTACTGTTGCCCCCCCCTCATGCCCCGTGTCTTTCTCCTGTTACCCCCACCCCCCTCTCATGCCCCGTGTCTCTCTTCTGTTACCCCCCACCCCCCTCTCATGCCCCGTGTCTCTCTTCTGTTGCCCCTCACCCCCCCGGTCATGCCCCGTGTCTCCCTGCTGTTGCCCCCCACCCCCCACTCATGCCCCGTGTCTCTCTCCTGTGACCCCCACCCCCCCCTAATGTCCTGTGTCTCTCTCCTGTTGCCCCCCACGCCCCCGGTCATGCCCCGTGTCTCCCTGCTGTTGCCCCCCACCCCCTGCTATTGCCCTGTGTCTCTCTCCTGTTGCCCCCCACCCCCGGTCATGCCCCGTGACTCCCTGCTGTTGCCCCCGCTCATGCCCCGTGTGTCTCTCCAGTTCCCCCCACCCCCCGGTCAAGCCCCGTGTCTCCCTGCTGTTGCCCCCTGCTCATGCCCTGTGTCTCTCTCCTGTTACCCCCACCCCCCTCTCATGTCCCGTGTCTCCCTCCTGTTGCCCCCCAACCCCCGCTCATGCCCCTGTCTCTCTCCTGTTACCCCCCACCCCCGGTCATGCCCCGTGTCTCCCTGCTGTTGCCCCCCACCCCCCACTCATGCCCCGTGTCTCTCTCCTGTTACCCCCACCCCCCTCTCATGCCCCGTGTCTCTCTCCGGTTTCCCCCCACCCCCTCTCATGCCCTGTGTCTCTCTCCTTTTACCCCCCAACCCCCTCTCATGCCCCATGTCTCCCTGCTGTTGCCCCCCACCCCCCTGCTCATGCCCCGTGTCTCCCTCGTGTTCCCCCCACCCCCCGCTCATGCCCTGTGCCTCCCTGTTGTTGCCCCACACACTCCGCTCATGCTCCGCCTCCCTGCTGTTGCCCCCCCACCCCGCTCATGCCCCGTGTGTCTCTCCTGTTACCCCTGAACCCCCCTCTCATGCCCCGTGTCTCTCTCCTGTTACCCCCACTCCCCTCTCATGCCGCGTGTCTCTCTCCTGTTGCCCCCCACCCCCCGCTCATGCCCCGTGTCTCCCTGCTGTTGCCCCCCACCCCCCGCTCATGCTCTGTGTCTCCCTGCTGTTGCCCCCCACACCCTGTTCATGCCCCGTGTCTCTCTCCTGTTTCCCCCCACCCCCTGTCATGCCTCGTGTCTCCCTGCTGTTGCCCCCCACTCCCTGGTCATGCCCTGTGTCTCCCTGCTGTTGCCTCCCACCCCCCTGGTCATGCCCTGTGTCTCTCTCCTGTTGCCCCCCACCCCCTGCTCATGCCCCGTGTCTCCCTGCTGTTGCCCCCACCCCCTGCTCATGCCCTGTGTCTCTCTCCTGTTACCCCCCACCCCTCGCTCATGTCCCGTGTCTCCCTCGTATTCCCCCCACCCCCGCTCATGCCCCGCGTCACCCTGCTGTTACCCCCACCCTCCACTCATGCCCGTGACTCCCTGCTGTTGCCCCCCACTCATGCAGCGTGTCTCTCTCCTGTTAGCCCCAACCCCCCTCTCATGCCCCGTGTCTCCCTGCTTTTGCCCCCACCCCCCGTTCATGCCCCGTGTCTCTCTCCTGTTACCCCCACCCCCGCTCATGCCCCGTGTCTCTCTCCTGTTACCCTCCACCCCCGCTCATGCCCGTGTCTCTCTCCTGTTGCCCCATCCGCTCATGCCCCGTGTCTCCCTGCTTGCTGTTGCCCCTCACCCCCCGCTCATGCCCCGTGTCTCCCTGCTGTTGTCCCCCACCCCCGCTCATGCCCTGTGTCTCTCTCTTGTTACACCCCACCCCCCGCTCATGCCCAGTGTCTCTCTCCTGTTGCCCCCCACCCCCCGCTCATGCCCCATGTCTCTCTCCTGTTACCCCCTCCCCCGGTCATGCCCGGTGTCTCTCTCCTGTTGCCCCCACCCCCCGCTCATGCCCCGTTTCTCTCTCCTGTTACCCCCACCCCCTCTCATGTCCCGTGTCTCCCTGCTGTTGCCCCCACCCTCCGCTCATGCCCCGTGTCTCCCTGCTGTTGCCCCCACCCCGCTCATGCCCTGTGTCTCTCTCCTGTTACCCCCCCACCCCCTCTCATGCCCGTGTCTCTCTCCTGTTACCCCCCACCCCCCTCTCATGCTCGTGTCTCTCTCCTGTTGCCCCCCACCCCCCGGTCATGCCCCGTGTCTCCCATCTGTTGCCCCCCCACCCCCACTCATGCCCCGTGTCTCTCTCCTGTTACCCCCCACCCCCCGCTCATGCCCCGTGTCTCCCTGCTGTTGCCCCCCCACCCCCGGCCTGCCCCGTGTCTCCCTGCTGTTGCCCCCCACCCCCCGCTCATGCCCCGTGTCTCCCTGCTGTTGCCTCCACCCCCCGCTCATGCACTGTGTCTCTCTCCTGTTACCCCCCACCCCCCTCTCATGCCCTGTGTCTCGCTCGTGTTCCCCCCACCCCCCGCTCATGCCCCATGTCTCCCTGCTGTTACCCCCCACCCCCCTCTCATGCCCCGTGTCTCTCTCCTGTTACCCCCACCCCCCTCTCATGCCCCGTTTCTCTCTCCTGTAGCCCTCCACCCCCCAGTCATGCCCCGTGTCTCCCTCCTGTTGCCCCCCAGCCCCCGCTCATGCCCCGTGTCTCTCTCCTGTTACCCCCCACCCCCGGTCATGCCCCGTGTCTCCCAGCTGTTGCCCCCCACCCCCCACTCATGCCCCGTGTCTCTCTCCTGTTACCCCCACCCCCTCTCATGCCCCGTGTCTCTCTCCTGTTGCCCCCCACCCCCCGGTCATGCCCCGTGTCTCCCTGCTGTTGCCCCCCACCCCCTGCTATTGCCCCGTGTCTCTCTCCTGTTGCCCCTCACCCCTGGTCATGCCCCGTGACTCCCTTCTGTTGCCCCCTGCTCATGCCCCGTGTCTCTCTCCTGTTCCCCCCACCCCCGGTCATGCCCCATGTCTCCCTGCTGTTGCCCCCCGCTCATGCCCCGTGTCTCCCTGCTGTTGCCCCCCACCCCCCACTCATGCCCTGTGTCTCTCTCCTGTTACCCCCAACCCCTTGCTCATGCCCCGTGTCTCTCTCCTGTTGCCCCATCCCCCGCTCATGCCCCGTGTCTCTCTCCTGTTACCCCCACCCCCTGATCATGCCCCGTGTCTCTCTCCTGTTGCCCCCACCCTCCGCTCATTCCCCGTGTCTCTCTCCTGTTACCCCCCACCCCCCTCTCATGCCCCGTGTCTCTCTCCTGTTGCCCCCCACCCCCCCGGTCATGCCCCGTGTCTCCCTGCTGTTGCCCCCCACCCCCTGCTATTGCCCCGTGTCTCTCTCCTGTTGCCCCTCACCCCTGGTCATGCCCCGTGACTCCCTTCTGTTGCCCCCTGCTCATGCCCCGTGTCTCTCTCCTGTTCCCCCCACCCCCGGTCATGCCCCATGTCTCCCTGCTGTTGCCCCCCGCTCATGCCCCGTGTCTCCCTGCTGTTGCCCCCCACCCCCCACTCATGCCCTGTGTCTCTCTCCTGTTACCCCCAACCCCTTGCTCATGCCCCGTGTCTCTCTCCTGTTGCCCCATCCCCCGCTCATGCCCCGTGTCTCTCTCCTGTTACCCCCACCCCCTGATCATGCCCCGTGTCTCTCTCCTGTTGCCCCCACCCTCCGCTCATTCCCCGTGTCTCTCTCCTGTTACCCCCCACCCCCCTCTCATGCCCTGTGTCTCCCTGCTGTTGCCCCCCACCCTCCGCTCATGCCCCGTGTCTCCCTGCTGTTGTCCCCCACCCTCGCTCATGCCCCGTGTCTCTCTCCTGTTACCTTCCACCCCTGCTCATGCCCCATGTCTCTCTCCTGTTTCCCCCTCCCCTGGTCATGCCCGGTGTCTCTTTCCTGTTGCCCCCACCCCCCGCTCATGCCCCGTGTCCTCTCCTGTTACCCCCACCCCCTGCTCATGTACCGTGTCTCCCTGCTGTTGCCCCGACCCTCCGCTCATGCCCCGTTTCTCCCTGCTGTTGCCCCCACCCCCGCTCATGCCCTGTGTCTCTCTCCTGTTACCCCCCACCCCCTCTCATGCCCGTGTCTCTCTCCTGTTACCCCCCACCCCCCTCTCAGGCCCCGTGTGTTAGGCGGAAACCTGTGCAGTTCCCTCTGGGACCACTGCAAAAGATTTAGGACTACAGGTGTTTGGCGGTGAACTCACTTGGTAGCAGTCTGTACCACACAGATTCACTTGGTAGCTGTGGCTGAGCAGTCAGACTTCCCTCAAGAAGAGTTGAGAAGTATGTGGAGTATACAATATAGGACAATTCTTCACAGTAAAACAAGCAAACACGCAACAAGGCTTCAGTGTAAAGATATTAAGGTATTTATTTATAACGGAACATCTACAGAAAACACTACGGCACTATCACGGCAAAACACTTCAATTACAATTACTCTACGCAGAAGAAAATGATCAATCCCCCTAAAAATAGTTCGACAAGTCTAGGTTCTACCGGTATCACTTATTTTCAGACAGAGGTGCATACCTCAACCTAGATGGCACTCTACTATTAGTTAAGACGGGAGAGAAAGAGAGGCAGGTTACGAAATCAACACAGTTCAATACTTCATGGATAAAATGCAAGGCGCGAAGGCAAGAACAACAATAGATCATAAAGTTCAGAGGCCAGGCCCACTCGGAGAGAGGCAAGGCGATATGTTCCAAAAAGTCTCTAGTGGAGATGCGCCCGAGTCTTTGTAGCAAATTGTTATCGGCTGATTGAACCAGTTCAGAACAATACGTGAGAAAAAGCTTGGAGGCGACCCAACGGAAAGGCGAGGATTAAGACACCTCACTCGAACCGATCGAAAGGGAAGCCAGGCGGACACGGTACCTTGTTGTGGAGAGACAGCTCCGGCAGGGGTAGTTGTTCCTGGTGGTGGATGCACGACGGGTCTTTGCCAAGAGTGGAGATGATCTCGTCGTCGAAGAAAAGTGAAGTCCGGTGCACCACCAGGGAAGAGACCAGCCGCGGAGTGCTCCGTCACAAGGCACCACCTTTTGGTCGCGGTACAGGGGAAGTGGCTATCCGGCTGCCAGGGTGCTTCTGCACGGGCAATTCGACCACCGCGTCCTGAGGCGAAGAAAAAGCAGAGGGGACTGGTTGTTCCCACCAGTCAGGGGAAGAGACTCTCCGGCAGGGAGATCTCCTCTGTCGTCGGGAAGTGGTGAGTCGGTTCTGCAGGGCTCCACCGGAGGTGTCGTCGTGCAGGTCGGCTCAGCGTTACCCTCGTCGGATTCTTAAGTCCTGTGGCGACTTCTAAAGATCCAGTCCCAAAAGCCCTGCTTTTATGCAGAAAACCCCCATTCATTCAGCCTAGCTGTCAATCAACACTCGCTAAGTGGTGAGCGGGGAGGCTCACCACTTGGGCCAATCACTCCAGAGTGCGACCGGAGTTGGCAAGGCAACTCGGTCCAGGGTGCCTAAACCCCCTCCCACACCCCTGTGGTAACCCAGACAGAATGGCACCACTTTGGAGGGTCTCTGTACAGAGGCCCGCCAAAAGTGGAACAAAGGGCTCAACCTTTGGTTTAGGAGTCAGAGACGAACACAGACGCCATTTTAAAAACCGAGTTCTGGCAGAAAATTCCATCCAATAAACTTATTTAAGATAAGTAGACCGGTGGTACGTTAGAGATTAACGAGGAAAAGTATCAATCTCCAACAATGGGACTAATCCCATAGGGTTATGTCCGGGGTCGAACATAACAAGTAGTTTCCACTGCCACCAGCCAAAACTCGACGAGGGGGGGCGGGACAGTGCCCCCTCGAGTAACAGACCCAGGAGTAATCGAATTACCCCTACTGGCACCTCCACAATAAGATGGTTGGTACTAGTTCTGTTAGTAAATTTAGGTCTAGTAAAGCCAATGGTGACTTTACATGCCCGGGGAGACAATAGTCAGTCCCCGGGTATGGAGTCTATGGTGGAGGTCCGCAAGGATGCCCCAGTGTTACGGCACGTAGGGTGCGGTGTAACACACATAGAAAAACATATGAGACCCTATGGAGTAAAAGACCCCATAGCCCATAGAACACATTGACATTCAAAGGAATTACACACATTCATGTCCAAGAGTGGGAGGAAAAGAGTCTCACTCTTGGCAGGATGGAAAAAACAAACTCCAGAAATCCAGCAAAGCCGCTGGGGGACTCACTAGGTTAGGAAACTCAGCCTAAACAGAGAATTCTCCCTAACACTCGCCGCCCCCAGACTAAGGGACTGGAGGATTTAATCCACTCCTGGATGAATCTCATACCTCTAGTCGATGACATACATCCTAGAGAGACCATCAGCATTTTGGTGGTGACACCCTGACCTGTGCTCAATGGTGAAATCAAACCCTTGCAGGCAGATCGACCATCTCAATAGTTTTGGGTTTTCCCCTTTCATTTGCATTAACCATCTCAAGGGTTGGTGGTCAGTCTGAATGACAAAAGTAGAACCATACAAATACGGCCTAAACTTCTTCAGAGCCCACACGATAGCAAAGCACTCTCTTTCGATCGTTGCCCACCTTGTTTCAGGATCCTTCAGCTTGCGGCTGATGAAGCAAACGGGGTGCTCCCTACCTTTCCCATCCAGTTGACTGAGTACGGCACCTATCCCTACATTGGAAGCATCTGTCTGCACAATGAAGTGTTGGCGGTAATCAGGAGCTCTGAGTACTGGGGCTTGGCAAAGAGCCTTTTTCAGGTTTTCAAAAGCCTGATTGCACTCCTCGTTCCATTTAACCTTTTTAGGAAATTTGGGCGAGGAGATGACATTCAGTGGAGAAGCTATGGTCCCATAGTTCTCTATGAAATTCCTGTAGTACCCAGTGAGGCCTAGGAAGGCTCTCACTTGGGTTTGAGTAGTAGGTGTTGTCCAATTTTGCACAGCTTCAATCTTACTGAGCAAAGGCCTTATTTCTCCACCTCCAACCTCATGTCCAAGATAGACTACCTTACTCTGTCCAATTTGGCATTTACTCGCCTTTATGGTCAGATTGGCTCGTCCAAGAGCCTGCAAAACATCTCTTAGTTGGGTTACATGTTCTTCCCAGGAATCGCTGAACACTGCGATGTCATCCAAGTATGCCATGCAGAAGTCCTCCATCCCATTCAGAACCTGGTTTACCATCCGTTGAAACGTAGCAGGTGCATTCTTCAATCCGAAAGGCATTACCTTAAACTGGTATAAGCCAACGGGGGTAGAAAATGCAGTTTTCTCCTTGGCATGGTCTGTCAGGGCTATTTGCCAATAGCCTGACGTCAAGTCAAATGTGCTGAGGAACTTGGCGGCACCAAGTTTATCCACCAACTCATCTGTTCTTGGCAAAGGGTGGGCATCAGTCGTGGTGACTGCATTAAGAGCTCTATAATCCACGCAGAATCTAAGCTCTTTAGATCCGGCCTTTGGTACTAACACAACTGGGCTATACCATGGACTAGTAGAGGGCTCTATTACCCCGAGATCAAGCATCTTGCTGACCTCACCTTTGATGTGGGTGCGTACGTTTTCTGACATTCTGTATCCTCTGCTTTTGACTGGCAGACAGTCACCAGTGAGTATGTCATGCTGGCCCCAAGGGGTTAAGCCTGGCGAAAGCGAGAACAGAGAGGCAAACTGATTCAACATGGATTTGCACTCTTCTTGTTGCTCGGGTGTCAGATTGGAGGAGAGATTTACTCCTTCAATTTGTTCGTCTAAAGGTAAGCCTCTGAGGAGATCCGGAAGAGCTTCACTCTCTTCTTCTTCCTCGGATGATGCTAGAAGCAATGCTCCTACATCAGGTCGTGAGACATACGCTTTAAGGCGGTTGGTGTGGAAGACTGTCGGAGCCTCCTTGGGATTGCCCAAGTCCACCAGATAGTTAACCACTCCGAGTTTACCCACGACTCTGAAGGGTCCCATCCATTTATCTTGCAAGGCCCTCTGCCTTGTTGGGATCATAATGAGAACGAGCTGGTCTTGAGCGAACTCAACCATGTTAGCCTTTTGTTCGTGCCAGTGCTTGACCAATGCTTGTCCAGCTTTCAAGTTATCGCTTGCTTCTGTCATCTTGTGCGACATTCTCCTCCGGAGACCTATCACGTAGTCAGTCACTCTGACTGGATTGGGGGAAGGAGCACTCTCCAACCCCTCCTTAATCAGGGCCAATGGACCTCTGACGGGATGACCATAGAGAAGCTGGAAGGGAGAGTAGCCTACTCCCTCCTGAGGGACTTCTCTATAAGCAAAGAGAAGGCATGGCAGTAGAAGGTCCCACTTACGCTTAAGGGGTTCTTCTAAAGCACCTATTATGCTCTTCATGGTTCGGTTGAACCGTTCTACCAACCCATTGGTTTGGGGGTGGTAAGCTGTTGAGAACTTGTAAGTAACTCCACAGGTTTTCCACATGGCTTTCATGTAGTGGGACATAAAGTTTGACCCCCTGTCAGAGATTACTTCCTTAGGAAACACGACCCTAGTGAAAATACCAAGGAGGGCCTTAGCCACAGCCGGAGCTGTACCAGTCCTCATAGGAATTGCCTCAGGATACCTAGTAGCATGGTCTACTACAACAAGTATAAACCTGTTGCCTGAGGAGGTTGGAGGATCAAGGGGACCAACAATGTCAATCCCTACTCTCTCAAATGGGACTCCCACAACTGGGAGAGGCACTAAAGGTGCCACATTCTTCGAGCCAACCTTACCAGAGGTCTGGCAGGTGTGGCAGCTCCTGCAGTGTTTTTCTACTTCGGCCCCCATCTTTGGCCAATAGAAGTAGAGAGAGAGCCTTTCCTTAGTCTTCTTGAAACTCAAGTGACCAGCCAAAGGAATCTTGTGGGCTAACTGCAAGAACTGTGGTCTGTTATCTTGGGGTACTACAAGTCGTTTGTAGTCTCGAGGTGCAGACTCAGTCGGTTCACTGTAGAAGAGGCCATCTTCCCATTGCAACCTGTATTTCCCAGGCTCTTGCCCTTCAGCCTGAGCTTCTGCCTGGTGGCGAAGACCTTCCAGAGTCGGACATTCTCTCTGTCCCTTACTGAAGTCTGCCCTGCTGGGTCCACCTTCTGCCAGTAAAGACTGCAGCTCAGGATGGTCAACAGGATCCAGATCTCCAATGAGTTCCTGGCCTTCCATTAGCTCTTCCTCAGAGTCTAATTCTACCACACAGGGTTGTACCTCCCTCTCAGCCTCAGCTGGAGGTGGAGTTACGGGTGTACTTTTGGACAACCGCGGGGAAGTCCGTGTTGGCTGCACTGAAGTGCTGGCTGCTGGTTTCGGGAAAGAAGTCTTAGGTTTCCTTTTCGCTTCTGATTTCTTGGAGACAGCTGCCGACAATTCTAGTGGAGCAGGAGTGATTTCTGTCTTCATTATCTCCTGGAGAGTACCGCTCATTGTCCTCTCTCTTGCGGATCTGGTTAGCTCATGTAAACGTTTACTAGGAGGTCTGGGAGTATGCGATACAACTCCGAGAGTTTTCAAATCGTTACCCAACAGTACGCGTCCTGGTACCTCACTCTGTATGCTGACAGGTATCTTTACAGTCATGTCGTTACACTGGATGAGAACTGGTAATTGGGGAAGCATCTGCACAGGCCCTCCAGCTAACTTGGTGAGGCGTTTGGGTGCCTTAGCAACATCCTCAGCCTGAAAAAAACGATTTATCCACCACAGTTATGCTGGCCCCACTGTCCCTAATGGCAGGAGTCTCCTGGCCATTCGCCTGGACACTGTCCTTATAATACTCTTTAGTATTATCAGGGATAGAATTATAGACATCTAAATTCTGTTGTTCCCACAACCCCAGAGATACTAAAGAAACGCTGGCTGAGACTCCAATGGGTTCGTCAGCTAGCAGTAGAAAGTTTCCACTTGCCATTTGGACTTCCTCCTCTGGAGCGAAGGCTAAGGAGACAAGCTGGACCCCTGAAGGTTTACCCTTACATCTGGGATCTCCTTTCACGTGGTCAGTCGAGCCACAAACAAAGCATTTACCGAACGCTTTTTGGAATGGTGGTTTGTTCTGACCTCCTTCCGGTTTGGCACCAGAAGACACACTATTCTGCTGTGGTTTTCCCGGTGGCTTACCCTTCTGGTTTTGTTTGGGGCCCTGTTTGAATTTGAGTTATTCAAATTCTCTTTTGAGTCTTTTTTAGGCTGTTTTCCCTCATCCTTTTTCTGAGTTGCCCCAGAATCCTTATGAGTGGCCCTGTTGGCAACCCACAAGTCAGCGGCCTTAGCTAGCGTCCGGGAATCCAATTCCTTCGAATCAGCCAAGTGCTGTCTGAGCTCAGGAGAACAGGCATCATAAATCGACTCCAACATAAAAAGATTCTTCATACCCTCATAAGTGTTCACTTTGTAACCCTTAATCCATCCCTCTAAGTTTTTCAACCTTTCACTCACCCAGGTAGCCCAAGGGGTACCATCATGCTTTTTGAGGGTTCTAAACCTCTTAAGATACTGGGAAGGGGTCTTCCCGAATCTAGCTATCAAAGCTAGTTTCATACTTTTGTAATCCATCTTATCCGCCTCCCCCAACTCCATTACCACATCAGTCGCAACAGGAGGGAGCCTAGAGAACAACCAGGAAGTAAAGCATTCCTGGTGATGTCCTGGAGACCATGATTGTACTCAAACAGTTTTAACCAATCCAACACATCCAATCTCGGTTCATACATACCCACTAATTCCTTCGGCATCCGGGGTCTTTTGGGACTGGAGCTCCTAGAGGAACCAGAGGAGAGAGAAGCATTTTCCATAGACAGCTTTTTCATTTCTAACTCGTGATTAAGTTCTATTTCCCTGAGTCTTAACTCAGCTTGCTTCTGCTCAGCCTGGGCATTCATCCGTCTGAACTCGAGCTCTTGGTTTCGTTCAGATTGAGCCAAGAACCGTTTGTATTCTAATTTGAGCTTCATTTTTTCAAGTTCAAAATAAGCAGGGTTACTTGTGGGACCTGGTATGGGCCCCGTAGGTACAGCTGGTAAGGCAGGTAGAGGAGCAGGGGAGACAGTTTCGTTAGCCTCTCCGTCCCCGTCAGCCTCTTCATCGCTATCATCGGAATTACGATTCAGATCAACACCATCACTGTTATCTACATTTGCTGGAGAAATTGGTTCCTCTGAACCAGTACCCAGACTTTGGTTCGCCAGCAATCTCTCTATTAGTTCTAACTTCTTGCCTCTTACGGAAAGATTCTCTTGCTTACAGAGAGCTCGCAAACTCTCAGTATTTTCACCTGACAAGGATTCTTGACTGTAAGTTTCCATCGTAGACATGTTTTTGAAAGTTGCTTTTTAGTGCTAAGCTTTGTGGTTAGTTATCCTAAAGCGTCGAAAAGTACTCTAAACTGTATACTCGATACAAATCCCACCGCTGTACACCAGAGTTAGGTGGAAACCTGTGCAGTTCCCTCTGGGACCACTGCAAAAGATTTAGGACTACAGGTGTTTGGCGGTGAACTCACTTGGTAGCAGTCTGTACCACACAGATTCACTTGGTAGCTGTGGCTGAGCAGTCAGACTTCCCTCAAGAAGAGTTGAGCAGTATGTGGAGTATACAATATAGGACAATTCTTCACAGTAAGACAAGCAAACACGCAACAAGGCTTCAGTCTAAAGATATTAAGGTATTTATTTATAATGGAACATCTATAGAAAACACTATGGCACTATCACGGCAAAACACTTCAATTACAATTACTCTACGCAGAAGAAAATGATCAATCCCCCTATCAATAGTTCAACAAGTCTAGGTTCTACCGGTATCACTTATTTTCAGACAGAGGTGCATACCTCAACCTAGATAGCACTCTACTATTAGTTAAGACGGGAGAGAAAGAGAGGCAGGTTACGAAATCAACACAGTTCAATACTTCATGGATAAAATGCAAGGCGCGAAGGCAAGAACGACAATAGATCATAAAGTTCAAAGGCCAGGCCCACTCGGAGAGAGGCAAGGCGATATGTTCCAAAAAGTTCTAGTGGAGATGCGCCCGAGTCTTTGTAGCAAATTGTTATCGGCAGATTGAACCAGTTCAGAACAATACGTGAGAAAAAGCTTGGAGGCGACCCAACGGAAAGGCGAGGATTAAGACACCTCACTCGAACCGATCAAAAGGGAAGCCAGGCGGACACGGTACCTTGTTGTGGAGAGACAGCTCCGGCGGGGGTAGTTGTTCCTGGTGGTGGATGCACGACGGGTCTTTGCCAAGAGTAGAGATGATCTCGTCGTCGAAGAAAAGTGAAGTCCGGTGCACCACCAGGGAAGAGACCAGCCGCGGAGTGCTCCGTCACAAGGCACCACCTTTTGGTCGCGGTACAGGGGAAGTGGCTATCCGGTTGCCAGGGTGCTTCTGCATGGGCAATTCGACCACCGCGTCCTGAGGCGAAGAAAAAGCAGAGGGGACTGGTTGTTCCCACCAGTCAGGGGAAGAGACTCTCCGGCAGGGAGATCTCCTCTGTCGTCGGGAAGTGGTGAGTCGGCTCCGCAGGGCTCCACCGGAGGTGTCGTCGTGCAGGTCGGCTCAGCGTTACCCTCGTCGGATTCTTAGGTCCTGTGGCGACTTCTAAAGATCCAGTCCCAAAAGCGCTGCTTTTATGCAGAAAACCCCCATTCATTCAGCCTAGCTGTCAATCAACACTCGCTAAGTGGTGAGCAGGGAGGCTCACCACTTGGGCCAATCACTCCAGAGTGCGACCGGAGTTGGCAAGGCAACTCGGTCCAGGGTGCCTAAACCCCCTCCCACACCCCTGTGGTAACCCAGACAGAATGGCACCACTTTGGAGGGTCTCTGTACAGAGGCCCGCCAAAAGTGGAACAAAGGGCTCAACCTTTGGTTTAGGAGTCACAGAGACGAACACAGACGCCATTTTAAAAACCGAGTTCTGGCAGAAAATTCCATCCGATAAACTTATTTAAGATAAGTAGACCGGTGGTACGTTAGAGATTAACGAGGAAAAGTATCAATCTCCAACAATGGGACTAATCCCATAGGGTTATGTCCGGGGTCGAACATAACAAGTAGTTTCCACTGCCACCAGCCAAAACTCGACGAGGGGGGACGGGACAGTGCCCCCTCGAATAACAGACCCAGGAGTAATCGAATTACCCCTACTAGCACGTCCACAATAAGATGGTTGGTACTAGTTCTGTTAGTAAATTTAGGTCTAGTAAAGCCAATGGTGACTTTACATGCCCGGGTAGACAATAGTCAGTCCCCGGGTATGGAGTCTATGGTGGAGGTCCGCTAGGAAGCCCCAGTGTTACGGCACGTAGGGTGCGGTGTAACACACATAGAAAAACATATGAGACCCTATGGAGTAAAAGACCCCATAGCCCATAGAACACATTGACATTCAAAGGAATTACACACATTCATGTCCAAGAGAGGGAGGAAAAGAGTCTCACTCTTGGCATGATGGAAAAAACAAACTCCAGAAATCCAGCAAAGCCGCTGGGGGACTCCCTAGGTTAGGAAATTCAGACTAAACAGAGAATTCTCCCTAACACCGTGTCTCTCTCCTGTTGCCCCCCACCCCCCCGTCATGCCCCGTGTCTCCCATCTGTTGCCCCCCACCGCCTGCTCATGCTCCGTGTCTCTCTCCTGTTACCCCCCACCCCCCGCTCATGCCCCGTGTCTCCCTGCTGTTGCCCCCCACCCCCGGTCATGCCCCGTGTCTCCCTGCTGTTGCCCCCCACCCCCCGCTCAAGCCCCGTGTCTCCCTGCTGTTGCCCCCAACCCCCCGCTCATGCACCGTGTCTCTCTCCTGTTACCCCCACCCCCTCTCATGCCCTGTGTCTCCCTCGTGTTCCCCCACCTCCCGCTCATGCCCCGTGTCTCCCTGCTGTTGCCCCCCACCCCCCTCTCATGCCCCGTGTCTCTCTCCTGTTACCCCCACCCCCCTCTCATGCCCCGTGTCTCTCTCCTGTTGCCCTCCACCCCCCGGTCATGCCCCGTGTCTCCCTCCTGTTGCCCCCCTCTCATGCCCCATGTCTCTCTCCTGTTACCCCCACCCCCCTCTCATACCCCGTGTCTCCCTCCTGTTGCCCCCCAACCCCCGCTCATGCCCCCTGTCTCTCTCCTGTTACCCCCACCCCCCTCTCATGCCCCGTGTCTCTCTCCTGTTGCCCCTCACCCCCCCGGTCATGCCCCGTGTCTCCCTGCTGTTGCCCCCCACCCCCCACTCATGCCCCATGTCTCTCTCCTGTTACCCCCACCCCCCTCTCATGCCCCGTGTCTCTCTCCTGTTCCCCCCACCCCACCGGTCATGCCCCGTGTCTCCCTGCTGTTGCCCCCACCCCCTACTATTGCCCCGTGTCTCTCTCTTGTTGCCCCCCACCCCCGATCATGCCCTGTGACTCCCTGCTGTTGCCCCCCGCTCATGCCCCGTGTCTCTCTCCTGTTCCCCCCACCCCCCGGTCATGCCCCGTGTCTCCCTGCTGTTGCCCCTGCTCATGCCCTGTGTCTCTCTCCTGTTACCCCCACCCCCCTCTCATGCCCCGTGTCTCCCTCCTGTTGCCCCTCAACCCCCGCTCATGCCCCGTGTCTCTCTCCTGTTACCCCCCCACCCTCGGTCATGCCCCGTGTCTCCCTGCTGTTGCCCCCCACCCCCCACTCATGCCCCGTGTCTCTCTCCTGTTCCCCCACCCCGCTCTCATGCCCCTTGTCTCTCTCCTGTTGCCCCCCACACCCTGGTCATGCCCTGTGTCTCTCTCCTGTTACCCCCAACCCCCCGCTCATGCCACGTGTCTCTCTCCTGTTGCCCTCCATCCCCCGCTCATGCCCCGTGTCTCCCTGCTGTTGCCCCCCACCCTCCGCTCATGCCCCGTATCTCCCTGCTGTTGCCCCCCACCCCCTGCTCATGCCCCATGTCTCTCTCCTGTTACCCCCCCACCCCCCTCTCATGCCCGTGTCTCTCTCCGGTTACCCCCCACCCCCTCTCATGCCCTGTGTCTCTCTCCTTTTACCCCTCTCTCATGCCCCGTGTCTCCCTGCTGTTGCCCCCCACCCCCTGCTCTTGCCCCGTGTCTCTCCCCTGTTACCCCCCCTCTCATGCCCCGTGTCTCCCTGCTGTTGCCCTGTTGTCCCGCACCCCCCGGTCATGCCCTTTGTCTCCCTGCTGTTGCCCCCACCCCCCGCTCATGCCCTGTGTCTCCCTGCTGTTGCCTCCCACCCCCCGCTCATGCCCCGTGTCTCTCTCCTGTTACCCCCACCCCCTCTCATGCCCCGTGTCTCCCTCGTGTTCCCCCCCCACCCCCGCTCATGCCCCGTGTCTCCCTGCTGTTGCCCCCCACCCCCTCTCATGCCCCGTGTCCCTCTCCTGTTACCCCCACCCCCCTCTCATGCCCCGTGTCTCCCTCCTGTTGCCCCCCAACCCCCGCTCATGCCCCGTGTCTCTCTCCTGTTACCCCCACCCCCCTCTCATGCCCCGTGTCTCTCTCCTGTTGCCCCTCACCCCCCCGGTCATGCCCAGTGTCTCCCTACTGTTGCCCCCCACCCCCCACTCATGCCCCATGTCTCTCTCCTCTTACCCCCACCCCCCTCTCATGCCCTGTGTCTCTCTCCTGTTGCCCCCCACCCCCCCGGTCATGCCCCGTGTCTCCCTGCTGTTGCCCCCCACCCCCTACTATTGCCCCGTGTCTCTCTCTTGTTGCCCCCCACCCCAATCATGCCCTGTGACTCCCTGCTGTTGCCCCCCGCTCATGCCCGGTGTCTCTCTCCTGTTCCCCCCACCCCCCGGTCATGCCCCGTGTCTCCCTGCTGTTGCCCCCCGCTCATGCCCTGTGTCTCTCTCCTGTTACCCCCACCCCCCTCTCATGCCCCGTGTCTCCCTCCTGTTGCCCCCAACCCCCACTCATGCCCCGTGTCTCTCTCCTGTTACCCCCCCACCCCCGGTCATGCCCCGTGTCTCCCTGCTGTTGCCCCCCACCCCCCACTCATGCCCCGTGTCTCTCTCCTGTTCCCCCACCCCGCTCTGATGCCCCTTGTCTCTCTCCTGTTGCCCCCCACCCCCCGGTCATGCCCCGTGTCTCTCTCCTGTTACCCCCAACCCCCCGCTCATGCCCCGTGTCTCTCTCCTGTTGCCCTCCATCCCCCGCTCATGCCCAGTGTCTCCCTGCTGTTGCCCCCCACCCCCGCTCATGCCCTGTGTCTCTCTCCTGTTACACCCCACCCCCCACTCATGCCCAGTGTCTCTCTCCTGTAGCCCCCCACCCCCCGCTCATGCCCTGTGTCTCTCTCCTGTTACCCCCTCCCCCCGCTCATGCCCCGTGTCTCTCTCCTGTTACCCCCACCCCCCTCTCATGTCCCGTGTCTCCCTGCAGTTGCCCTCACCCTCCGCTCATGCCCCGTGTCTCCCTGCTGTTGCCCCCACCCCCGCTCATGCCCTGTGTCTCTCTCCTGTTACCCCCCACCCCCTCTCATGCCTGTGTCTCTCTCCTGTTACCCCCCACCCCCCTCTCATGCCCCGTGTCTCTCTCCTGTTGCCCCCCACCCCCCTCTCATGCCCCGTGTCTCCCTGCTGTTGCCCCCCACCCCCGGTCATGCCCAGTGTCTCCCTGCTGTTGCCCCCCAACCCCCGCTCAGGCCCCGTGTCTCCCTGCTGTTGCCCCCCACCCCCCGCTCATGCACCGTGTCTCTCTCCTGTTACCCCCCAACCCCCTCTCATGCCCTGTGTCTCCCTCGTGTTCCCCCCACCCCCCGCTCATGCCCCGTGTCTCCCTGCTGTTGCCCCCCACCCCCCTCTCATGCCCCGTGTCTCTCTCCTGTTACCCCCACCCCCTCTCATTCCCCGTGTCTCTCTCCTGTTGCCCTCCACCCCCCAGTCATGCCCCGTGTCTCCCTACTGTTGCCCCCCAACCCTCGATCATGCCCCGTGTCTCTCTCCTGTTACCCCCCACCCCCGGTCATGCCCCGTGTCTCCCTGCTGTTGCTCCCCACTCCCACTCATGCCTCGTGTCTCTCTCCTGTTACCCCCACCCCCTCTCATGCCCCGTGTCTCTCTCCTGTTGCCCCCCACCTCCCCGGTCATGCCCCGTGTCTCCCTGCTGTTGCCCCCCACCCCCTGCTATTGCCCCGTGTCTCTCTCCTGTTGGCCCCCACCCCCGGTCATGCCCCGTGACTCCCTGCTGTTGCCCCCCGCTCATGCCCCGTGTCTCTCTCCTGTTCCCCCCACCCCCCGGTCATGCCCCATGTCTCCCTGCTGTTGCCCCCCGCTCATGCCCCGTGTCTCCCTGCTGTTGCCCCCCACCCCCCGCTCATGCCCTGTGTCTCTCTCCTGTTATCCCCAACCCCCCGCTCATGCCCCGTGTCTCTCTCCTGTTGCCCCCCATCCCCCGCTCATGCCCCGTGTCTCTCTCCTGTTACCCCCCACCCCCCTCTCATGCCCGTGTCTCCCTGCTGTTGCCCCCGACCCTCCGCTCATGCCCCGTGTCTCCCTGCTGTTGCCCCCCACCCCCCGCTCATGCCCTGTGTCTCTCTCCTGTTATCCCCAACCCCCCGCTCATGCCCCGTGTCTCTCTCCTGTTACCCCCTACCCCCTGCTCATGCCCCGTGTCTCTCTCATGTTACCCCCTCCCCCGGTCATGCCCGGTGTCTCTCTCCTGTTGCCCCCACCCCCTGCTCATGCCCCGTGTCCTCTCCTGTTACCCCCACCCCCTGGTCATGTCCCGTGTATCCCTGCTGTTACCACGACCCTCCGCTCATTCCCCGTGTCTCCCTGCTGTTGCCCCCACCCCCGCTCATGCCCTGTGCCTCTCTCCTGTTACCCCCACCCCCTCTCATGCCCCTGTCTCTCTCCTGTTACCCACTACCCCCTGCTCATGCCCCGTGTCTCTCTCCTGTTACCCCCACCCCCTCTCATGCCCCTGTCTCTCTCCTGTTACCCACTACCCCCTGCTCATGCCCCGTGTCTCTCTCCTGTTACCCCCTCCCCCGGTCATGCCCGGTGTCTCTCTCCTGTTGCCCCCACCCCCTGCTCATGCCCCGTGTCCTCTCCTGTTACCCCCACCCTCTGGTCATGTCCCGTGTATCCCTGCTGTTACCCCGACCCTCCGCTCATGCCCCGTGTCTCCCTGCTGTTGCCCCCACCCCGCTCATGCCCTGTGTCTCTCTCCTGTTACCCCCACCCCTTCTCATGCCCATGTCTCTCTCCTGTTACCCCCCACCCCCCTCTCATGCCCCGTGTCTCCCTGCTGTTGCCCCCCACCCCCTGCTATTGCCCCGTGTCTCTCTCCTGTTGGCCCCCACCCCCGGGCATGCCCCGTGACTCCCTGCTGTTGCCCCCCGCTCATGCCCCGTGTCTCTCTCCTGTTCCCCCCACCCCCCGGTTATGCCCCATGTCTCCCTGCTGTTGCCCCCTGCTCATGCCCCATGTCTCCCTGTTGTTGGCCCCCACCCCCCGCTCATTCCCTGTGTCCCTCTCCTGTTATCCCCAACCCCCCGCTCATGCCCCGTGTCTCTCTCCTGTTGCCCCCATCCCCCGCTCATGACCCGTGTCTCTCTCCTGTTACCCCCACCACCCGCTCATGCCCCGTGTCTCTCTCCTGTTGCCCCCACCCTCCGCTCATTCCGCGTGTCTCTCTCCTGTTACCCCCACCCCCCTCTCATGCCCGTGTCTCCCTGCTGTTGCCCCCGACCCTCTGCTCATGCCCCGTGTCTCCCTGCTGTTGCCCCCCACCCTCGCTCATGCCCCGTGTCTCTCTCCTGTTACCCCCCACCCCCCGCTCATGCCCCGTGTCTCTCTCCTGTTGCCCCCACCCTCCGCTCATTCCCCGTGTCTCTCTCCTGTTACTCCCCACCCCCCTCTCATGCCCGTGTCTCCCTGCTGTTGCCCCCGACCCTCCGCTCATGCCCCGTGTCTCCCTGCTGTTGCCCCCCACCCTCGCTCATGCTACGTGTCTCTCTCCTGTTGCCCCCACCCCCTGCTCATGCCCCGTGTCCTTTCCTGTTACCCCCACCCCCTGGTCATGTCCTGTGTGTCCCTGCTGTTACCTCGACCCTCCGCTCATGCCCGTGTCTCTCTCCTGTTACCCCCCACCCCCCTCTCATGCCCCGTGTCTCTTTCCTGTTGCCCCCCACCCCCCGGTCATGCCCCGTGTCTCCCATCTGTTGCCCCCCACCCCCCGCTCATGCCCCGTGTCTCTCTCCTGTTACCCCCCACCCCCGCTCATGCCCCGTGTCTCCCTGCTGTTGCCCCCCACCCCCGGTCATGCCCCGTGTCTCCCTGCTGTTGCCCCCCCACGCCCCGCTCAAGCCCCGTGTCTCCCTGCTGTTGCCGCCCACCCCCGCTCATGCACCGTGTCTCTCTCCTGTTACCCCCCACCCCCCTCTCATGCCCTGTGTCTCCCTCGTGTTCCCCCACCTCCCGCTCATGCCCCGTGTCTCCCTGCTGTTGCCCCCCTCTCATGCCCCGTGTCTCTCTCCTGTTACCCCCACCCCCCTCTCTTGCCCCGTGTCTCCCTCCTGTTGCCCCCCAACCCCCGCTCATGCCCTGTGTCTCTCTCCTGTTACCCCCCACCCCCCTCTCATGCCCTGTGTCTCTCTCCTGTTGCCCCTCACCCCCCCGGTCATGCCCCGTGTCTCCCTGCTGTTGCCCCCCACCCCCCATTCATGCCCCGTGTCTCTCTCCTGTTACCCCCATCCCCTCTCATGCCATGTGTCTCTCCTGTTGCCCTCCACCCCCCCGGTCATGCCCCGTGTCTCCCTGCTGTTGCCCCCCACCCCCTGCTATTGCCCCGTGTCTCTCTCCTGTTGCCTCCCACCCCCGGTCATGCCCCGTGACTCCCTGCTGTTGCCCCCCGCTCATGCCCCGTGTCTCTCTCCTGTTCCCCCACCCCCGGTCATGCCCCGTATCTCCCTGCTGTTGCTCCCAGCTCATGCCCTGTGTCTCTCTCCTGTTACCCCCACCCCCCTCTCATGCCCCGTGTCTCCCTCCTGTTGCCTCCCAACACCTGCTCATGCCCTGTGTCTCTCTCCTGTTACCCCCCACCCCCAGTCATGCCCCGTGTCTCCCTGCTGTTGCCCCCCACCCCCTCTCATGCCCTGTGTCTCTCTCCTTTTACCCCCCACCCCCCTCTCATGCCCCATGTCTCCCTGCTGTTGCCCCCCACCCCCCTGCTCATGCCTCGTGTCTCCCTCGTGTTCCCCCCACCCCCCGCTCATGCCCCGTGCCTCCCTGTTGTTGCCCCCACCCTCCGCTCATGCCCCGTCTCCCTGCTGTTGCCCCCCACCCCCCCGGTCATGCCCCGTGTCTCCCTGCTGTTGCCCCCCACCCCCTGCTATTGCCCCGTGTCTCTCTCCTGTTGCCCCCCACCCCTGGTCATGCACTGTGACTCCCTGCTGTTGCCCCCCGCTCATGCACCGTGTGTCTCTCCTGTTCCCGCCACCCCCCGGTCATGCCCCGTGTCTCCCTGCTGTTGCCCCCCGCTGATGCCCCGTGTCTCTCTCCTGTTCCCCCCACCCCCCGGTCATGCCCCGTGTCTCCCTGCTGTTGCCCACCGCTCATGCCCTGTGTCTCTCTCCTGTTACCCCCACCCCCCTCTCATGCCCCGTGTCTCCCTGCTGTTGCCCCCCAGCCCCCGCTCATGCCCCGTGTCTCTCTCCTGTTGCCCCCCACCCCCCACACATGCCCCGTGTCTCTCTCCTGTTACCCCCATCCCCTCTCATGCCCCGTGTCTCCCTGCTGTTGCCCCCCACCCCCTGCTATTGCCCCGTGTCTCTCTCCTGTTGGCCCCCACCCCCGGGCATGCCCCGTGACTCCCTGCTGTTGCCCCCCGCTCATGCCCCGTGTCTCTCTCCTGTTCCCCCCACCCCCCGGTCATGCCCCATGTCTCCCTGCTGTTGCCCCCTGCTCATGCCCCATGTCTCCCTGTTGTTGGCCCCCACCCCCCGCTCATTCCCTGTGTCTCTCTCCTGTTATCCCCAACCCCCCGCTCATGCCCCGTGTCTCTCTCCTGTTGCCCCCATCCCCCGCTCATGCCCCGTGTCTCTCTCCTGTTACCCCCACCACCCGCTCATGCCCCGTGTCTCTCTCCTGTTGCCCCCACCCTCCGCTCATTCCCCGTGTCTCTCTCCTGTTACCCCCACCCCCCTCTCATGCCCGTGTCTCCCTGCTGTTGCCCCCGACCCTCTGCTCATGCCCCGTGTCTCCCTGCTGTTGCCCCCCACCCTCGCTCATGCCCCGTGTCTCTCTCCTGTTACCCCCCACCCCCCGCTCATGCCCCGTGTCTCTCTCCTGTTGCCCCCACCCTCCGCTCATTCCCCGTGTCTCTCTCCTGTTACTCCCCACCCCCCTCTCATGCCCGTGTCTCCCTGCTGTTGCCCCCGACCCTCCGCTCATGCCCGTGTCTCTCTCCTGTTACCCCCCACCCCCCTCTCATGCCCCGTGTCTCTTTCCTGTTGCCCCCCACCCCCCGGTCATGCCCCGTGTCTCCCATCTGTTGCCCCCCACCCCCTGCTCATGCCCCGTGTCTCTCTCCTGTTACCCCCCACCCCCGCTCATGCCCCGTGTCTCCCTGCTGTTGCCCCCCACCCCCGGTCATGCCCCGTGTCTCCCTGCTGTTGCCCCCCCACGCCCCGCTCAAGCCCCGTGTCTCCCTGCTGTTGCCGCCCACCCCCGCTCATGCACCGTGTCTCTCTCCTGTTACCCCCCACCCCCCTCTCATGCCCTGTGTCTCCCTCGTGTTCCCCCACCTCCCGCTCATGCCCCGTGTCTCCCTGCTGTTGCCCCCCTCTCATGCCCCGTGTCTCTCTCCTGTTACCCCCACCCCCCTCTCTTGCCCCGTGTCTCCCTCCTGTTGCCCCCCAAACCCCGCTCATGCCCTGTGTCTCTCTCCTGTTACCCCCCACCCCCCTCTCATGCCCCGTGTCTCTCTCCTGTTGCCCCTCACCCCCCCGGTCATGCCCCGTGTCTCCCTGCTGTTGCCCCCCACCCCCCATTCATGCCCCGTGTCTCTCTCCTGTTACCCCCACCCCCTCTCATGCCATGTGTCTCTCCTGTTGCCCTCCACCCCCCCGGTCATGCCCCGTGTCTCCCTGCTGTTGCCCCCCACCCCCTGCTATTGCCCCGTGTCTCTCTCCTGTTGCCTCCCACCCCCGGTCATGCCCCGTGACTCCCTGCTGTTGCCCCCCGCTCATGCCCCATGTCTCTCTCCTGTTCCCCCACCCCCGGTCATGCCCCGTATCTCCCTGCTGTTGCTCCCAGCTCATGCCCTGTGTCTCTCTCCTGTTACCCCCACCCCCCTCTCATGCCCCGTGTCTCCCTCCTGTTGCCTCCCAACACCTGCTCATGCCCTGTGTCTCTCTCCTGTTACCCCCCACCCCCAGTCATGCCCCGTGTCTCCCTGCTGTTGCCCCCCACCCCCTCTCATGCCCTGTGTCTCTCTCCTTTTACCCCCCACCCCCCTCTCATGCCCCATGTCTCCCTGCTGTTGCCCCCCACCCCCCTGCTCATGCCTCGTGTCTCCCTCGTGTTCCCCCCACCCCCCGCTCATGCCCCGTGCCTCCCTGTTGTTGCCCCCCACCCTCCGCTCATGCCCCGTCTCCCTGCTGTTGCCCCCCACCCCCCCGGTCATGCCCCGTGTCTCCCTGCTGTTGCCCCCCACCCCCTGCTATTGCCCCGTGTCTCTCTCCTGTTGCCCCCCACCCCTGGTCATGCACTGTGACTCCCTGCTGTTGCCCCCCGCTCATGCACCGTGTGTCTCTCCTGTTCCCGCCACCCCCCGGTCATGCCCCGTGTCTCCCTGCTGTTGCCCCCCGCTGATGCCCCGTGTCTCTCTCCTGTTCCCCCCACCCCCCGGTCATGCCCCGTGTCTCCCTGCTGTTGCCCCCCGCTCATGCCCTGTGTCTCTCTCCTGTTACCCCCACCCCCCTCTCATGCCCCGTGTCTCCCTGCTGTTGCCCCCCAGCCCCCGCTCATGCCCCGTGTCTCTCTCCTGTTGCCCCCCACCCCCCACACATGCCCCGTGTCTCTCTCCTGTTACCCCCATCCCCGATCATGCCCCGTGTCTCTCTCCTGTTGCCCCCACCCCACGCTCATGCCCCGTGTCTCTCTCCTGTTACCCCCACTGCCCTCCCATGCCCTGTGTCTCACTGCTGTTGCCCCCCACCCTCTGCTCATGCCCCGTGTCTCCCTGCTGTTGCCCCCAACCCCCCGCTCATGCCCTGTGTCTCTCTCCTGTTACCCCCCCACCCTCCTCTCATGGCCCGTGTCTCTCTCTGGATACCCCCCACCCCCCTCTCATGCCCCGTGTCTCTCTCCTGTTACCCCCCACGCCCCTCTCATGCCCCGTGTCTCCCTGCTGTTGCCCCCCACCCCCCTGCTCATGCCCCGTGTCTCCCTCGTGTTCCCCCCACCCCCCGCTTATGCCCTGTGCCTCCCTGTTGTTGCCCCCACCCTCCGCTCATGCCCCGTCTCCCTGCTGTTGCCCCCACCCCCGCTCATGCCCCTTGTCTCTCTCCTGTTACCCCTGAACCCCCCTCTCATGCCCCATGTCTCTCTCCTGTTACCCCCCACTCCCCTCTCATGCCGCGTGTCTCTCTCCTGTTGCCCCCCACCCCCCGGTCAAGCCCAGTGTTTCCCTGCTGTTGCCCCCCACCCCCAGCCCATGCCCCGTGTCTCTCTATTGTTACTCCCCACCCCCCGCTCATGCCCTGTTTCTCCCTGATGTTGCCCCCCACGCCCCGCTCATGCTCTGTGTCTCCCTGCTGTTGCCCCCAACCCCCGTTCATGCCCCGTGTCTCTCTCCTGTTTCCCCCCACCCCCTGTCATGCCCCGTGTCTCCCTGCTGTTACCCCCCACCCCCTGGTCATGCCCTGTGTCTCCCTGCTGTTGCCTCCCACCCCCCGCTCATGCCCCGTGTCTCTCTCCTGTTGCCCCCCACCCCCTGCTCATGCCCCGTGTCTCCCTGCTGTTGCCCCCACCCCCTGCTCATGCTGCGTGTCTCTCTCCTGTTATCCCCCCCACCCCCCTCTCATGCCCCGTGTCTCTCTCCGGTTACCCCCACCCCCTCTCATGCCCGTGTCTCTCTCCTGTTACCCCCTACCCCCTGCTCATGCCCCGTGTCTCTCTCCTGTTACCCCCTCCCCCTCTCATGCCCGTGTCTCTCTAATGTTACCCCCACCTCCCTCTCATGCCCCATGTCTCCCTGCTGTTGCCCCCCACCCCCCTGCTCATGCCCCGTGTCTCCCTCGTGTTTCCCCCACCCCTCGCTCATGCCCCGTGCCTCCCTGTTGTTGCCCCCCACGCTCCGCTCATGCCCCGTCTCCCTGCTGTTGCCCCCCACCCCCGCTCATGCCCCGTGTCTCTCTCCTGTTACCCCTGAACCCCCCTCTCATGCCCCGTGTCTCTCTCCTGTTACTCCCCACCCCCGCTCATGCCCCGTGTCTCCCTGCTGTTGCCCCCCACCCCCCGCTCATGCTCTGTGTCTCCCTGCTGTTGCCCCCCAACCCCCGTTCATGCCCTGTGTCTCTCTCCTGTTTCCCCCCACCCCCTGTCATGCCCCGTGTCTCCCTGCTGTTGCCCCCCACCCCCTGGTCATGCCCTGTGTCTCCCTGCTGTTGCCCCCACCCCCTGCTCCTGCTCCGTGTCTCTCTCCTGTTACCCCCCCACCCCCCTCTCATGCCCCGTATCTCTCTCCGGTTACCCCCCACCCCCTCTCATGCCCGTGTCTCTCTCCTGTTACCCCCTACCCCCTGCTCATGCCCCGTGTCTCTCTCCTGTTACCCCCTCCCCCGGTCATGCCCGGTGTCTCTCTCCTGTTGCCCCCACCCCCTGCTCATGCCCTGTGTCCTCTCCTGTTACCCCCACCCCCTGGTCATGTCCCGTGTATCCCTGCTGTTACCCCGACCCTCCGCTCATGCCCCGTGTCTCCCTGCTGTTGCCCCCACCCCCGCTCATGCCCTGTGTCTCTCTCCTGTTACCCCCACCCCCTCTCATGCCCGTGTCTCTCTCCTGTTACCCCACACCCCCTCTCATGCCCCGTGTCTCCCTGCTGTTGCCCCCCACCCCCTGCTATTGCCCCGTGTCTCTCTCCTGTTGGCCCCCACCCCCGGTCATGCCCCGTGACTCCCTGCTGTTGCCCCCCGCTCATGCCCCGTGTCTCTCTCCTGTTCCCCCCACCCCCCGGTCATGCCCCATGTCTCCCTGCTGTTGCCCCCCGCTCATGCCCCGTGTCTCCCTGCTGTTGCCCCCCACCCCCTGCTCATGCCCTGTGTCTCTCTCCTGTTATCCCCAACCCCCCGCTCATGCCCCGTGTCTCTCTCCTGTTGCCCCCCATCCCCCGCTCATGCCCCGTGTCTCTCTCCTGTTGCCCCCACCCTCTGCTCATTCCCCGTGTCTCTCTCCTGTTACCCTCCACCCCCCTCTCATGCCCGTGTCTCCCTGCTGTTGCCCCCGACCCTCCGCTCATGCCCTGTGTCTCCCTGCTGTTGCCCCCCACCCTCGCTCATGCCCCGTGTCTCTCTCCTGTTACCCCCTGCTCATGCCCCGTGTCTCTCTCCTGTTACCCCCTCCCCTGGTCATGCCCGGTGTCTCTCTCCTGTTGCCCCCACCCCCTGCTCATGCCCCGTGTCCTCTCCTGTTACCCCCACCCCCTGGTCATGTCCCGTGTATCCCTGCTGTTACCCCGACCCTCCGCTCATGCCCCGTGTCTCCCTGCTGTTGCCCCCACCCCGCTCATGCCCTGTGTCTCTCTCCTGTTACCCCGACCCCGTCTCATGCCCGTGTCTCTCTCCTGTTACCCCCCACCCCCCTCTCATGCCCTGTGTCTCTTTCCTGTTGCCCCCCACCCCCCGGTCATGCCGCGTGTCTCCCATCTGTTGCCCCCACCCCCCGCTCATGCCCCGTGTCTCTCTCCTGTTACCCCCCCACCCCGCTCATGCCCCGTGTCTCCCTGCTGTTGCCCCCCACCCCCGGTCATGCCCCGTCTCTCCCTGCTGTTGCCCCCCACCCCCGCTCAAGCCCTGTGTCTCCCTGCTGTTGCCCCCGACCCCCGCTCATGCACCGTGTCTCTCTCCTGTTACCCCCCACCCCACTCTCATGCCCTGTGTCTACCTCGTGTTCCCCCACCCCCCGCTCATGCCCCATGTCTCCCTGCTGTTGCCCCCCTCTCATGCCCCGTGTCTCTCTCCTGTTACCCCCAAACCCCGCTCATGCCCCGTGTCTCTCTTCTGTTACCCCCCACCCCCCTCGCATGCCCTGTGTCTCTCTCCTGTTGCCCCTCACCCCCCCGGTCATGCCCCGTGTCTCCCTGCTGTTGCCCCCCACCCCCTGCTACTGCCCCGTGTCTCTCTCATGTTGCCCCCCACCCCCGGTCATGCCCCGTGACTCCCTGCTGTGTCCCCCCGCTCATGCCCCGTGTCTCTCTCCTGTTCCCCCACCCCCCAGTCATGCCCCGTGTCTCCCTGCTGTTGCCCCCCGCTCATGCACTGTGTCTCTCTCCTGTTACCCCCACCCCCCTCTCATGCCCCGTGTCTCCCTCCTGTTGCCCCCCAACCCCTGCTCATGCCCTGTGTCTCTCTCCTGTTACCCCCCACCCCCGGTCATGCCCTGTGTCTCCCTGCTGTTGCCCCCCACCCCCTCTCATGCCCTGTGTCTCTCTCCTTTTACCCCCCACCCCCCTCTCATGCCCCGTGTCTCCCTCCTGTTGCCCCCCAACCCCTGCTCATGCCCTGTGTCTCTCTCCTGTTACCCCCCACCCCCGGTCATGCCCTGTGTCTCCCTGCTGTTGCCCCCCACCCCCTCTCATGCCCTGTGTCTCTCTCCTTTTATCCCCCACCCCCCAGTCATGCCCCGTGTCTCCCTGCTGTTGCCCCCCGCTCATGCACTGTGTCTCTCTCCTGTTACCCCCACCCCCCTGCTCATGCCCCGTGCCTCCCTGTTGTTGCCCCCCACCCTCCGCTCATGCCCCGTCTCCCTGCTGTTGCCCCCCACCCCCCGGTCATGCCCCGTGTCTCCCTGCTGTTGCCCCCCACCCCCTGCTATTGCCCCGTGTCTCTCTCCTGTTGCCCCCCACCCCCGGTCATGCCCTGTGACTCCCTGCTGTTGCCCCCCACTCATGCCCCGTGTCTCTCTCCTGTTCCCCCCACCCCCCGGTCATGCCCCGTGTCTCTCTCCTGTTCCCCCCACCCCCCGGTCATGCCCCGTGTCTCCCTGCTGTTGCCCCCCGCTCATGCCCTGTGTCTCTCTCCTGTTACCCCCACCCCCTCTCATGCCCCGTGTCTCCCTGCTGTTGCCCCCCACTCCCCACTCATGCCCCGTGTCTCGCTCCTGTTACCCCCACCACCCTCTCATGCCCCGTGTCTCTCTCCTGTTGCACCCCACCCCCCGCTCATGCCCTTTGTCTCTCTCCTGTTACCCCCTCCGCCGGTCTTGCCCGGTGTCTCGCTCCTGTTGCCCCGACCCCCCGCTCATGCCCCGTGTCTCTCTCCTGTTACCCCCACCCCCCTCTCATGTCCCGTTTCTCCCTGCTGTTGCCCCCACCCTCCGCTCATGCCCCGTGTCTCCCTGCTGTTGCCCCCACCCCCGCTCATGCCCTGTGTCTCTCTCCTGTTACCCCCCACCCCCTCTCATGCCCGTGTCTCTCTCCTGTTACCCCCCACCCCCCTCTCATGCCCCGTGTCTCTCTCCTGTTGCCCCCCACCCCCCGGTCATGCCCCGTGTCTCCCATCTGTTGCCCCCCCACCCCCGCTCATGCCCCGTGTCTCTCTCCTGTTACCCCCCACCCCCTGCTCATGCCCCTTGTCTCCCTGCTGTTGCCCCCCACCCCCGGTCATGCCCCGTGTCTCCCTGCTGTTGCCCCCACCCCCCGCTCATGCCCCGTGTCTCCCTGCTGTTGCCCCCCACCCCCCGCTCATACACCGTGTCTCTCTCCTGTTACCCCCCACCCCCTCTCATGCCCTGTGTCTCACTCGTGTTCCCGCCACCCCCCGCTCATGCCCCGTGTCTCCCTGCTGTTGCCCCCCACCCCCCTCTCATGCCCCGTGTCTCTCTCCTGTTACCCCCCCCTCTCATGCCCCGTGTCTTTCTCCTGTTGCCCTCCACACCCGGTCATGCCCCGTGTCTCCCTCCTGTTGCCCCCCAACCCCCGCTCATGCCCCGTGTCTCTCTCCTGTTACCCCCCACCCCCTGGTCATGCCCCGTGTCTCCCAGCTGTTGCCCCCACCCCCTCTCAGGCCCCGTGTCTCTCTCCTGTTGCCCCCCACCCCCCCGGTCATGCCCCGTGTCTCCCTGCTGTTGCCCCCCACCCCCCGCTCATGCACCGTGTCTCTTTCCTGTTACCCCCACCCCCTCTCATGCCCTGTGTCTTTCTCCTGTTGCCCTCCACACCCGGTCATGCCCCGTGTCTCCCTCCTGTTGCCCCCCAACCCCCGCTCATGCCCCGTGTCTCTCTCCTGTTACCTCCCACCCCCGGTCATGCCCCGTGTCTCCCAGCTGTTGCCCCCACCCCCCACTCATGCCCCGTGTCTCTCTCCTGTTACCCCCACCCCCCTCTCAGGCCCCGTGTCTCTCTCCTGTTGCCCCCCACCCCCCCGGTCATGCCCCGTGTCTCCCTGCTGTTGCCCCCAACCCCCTGCTATTGCCCCATGTCTCTCTCCTGTTGCCCCCCAACCCCGGTCATGCCCCGTGAATCCCTGCTGTTGCCCCCCGCTCATGCCCCATGTCTCTCTCCTGTTCCCCCCACCCCCGGTCATGCCCCATGTCTCCCTGCTGTTGCCCCCCGCTCATGCCCCGTGTCTCCCTGCTGTTGCCCCCCACCCCCCGCTCATGCCCTGTGTCTCTCTCCTGTTACCCCCAACCCCCGGTCATGTCCCATGTCTCCCTGCTGTTGCCCCCCACCCCCTGCTATTGCCCCGTGTCTCTCTCCTGTTACCCCCCACCCCCTGCCCATGCCCCTTGTCTCCCTGCTGTTGCCCCCCACCCCCGGTCATGCCCCGTGTCTCCCTGCTGTTGCCCCCACCCCCCGCTCATGCCCCGTGTCTCCCTGCTGTTGCCCCCCACCCCCCGCTCATGCACCGTGTCTCTCTCCTGTTACCCCCACCCCCTCTCATGCCCTGTGTCTCACTCGTGTTCCCCCCACCCCCCGCTCATGCCCCGTGTCTCCCTGCTGTTGCCCCCCACCCCCCTCTCATGCCCCGTGTCTCTCTCCTGTTACCCCCCCTCTCATGCCCCGTGTCTCCCTCCTGTTGCCCTCCACACCCGGTCATGCCCCGTGTCTCCCTCCTGTTGCCCCCCAACCCCCGCTCATGCCCCGTGTCTCTCTCCTGTTACCTCCCACCCCCGGTCATGGCCCGTGTCTCCCAGCTGTTGCCCCCACCCCCACTCATGCCCCGTGTCTCTCTCCTGTTGCCCCCCATCCCCCCGGTCATGCCCCGTGTCTCCCTGCTGTTGCCCCCCACCCCCTGCTATTGCCCCGTGTCTCTCTCCTGTTGCCCCCCAACCCCGGTCATGCCCCGTGACTCCCTGCTGTTTCCCCCCGCTCATGCCCCATGTCTCTCTCCTGTTCCCCCCACCCCCGGTCATGCCCCATGTCTCCCTGCTGTTGCCCCCCGCTCATGCCCCGTGTCTCCCTGCTGTTGCCCCCCACCCCCCGCTCATGCCCTGTGTCTCTCTCCTGTTACCCCCAACCCCCCGGTCATGCCCCATGTCTCCCTGCTGTTGCCCCCCACCCCCGCTCATGCCCCGTGTCTCTCTCCTGTTCCCCCCACCCCCCTCTTATGCCTCGTGACTCTCCTGATACCCCCTACCCCCCGCTCATGCCCTGTGTCTTTCTCCTGTTGCCCCCCGCTCATGCCCCGTGTCTCCCTGCTGTTGCCCCTCACCCCCCGGTCATGCCCCATGTCTCCCTGCTGTTGCCCCCAACCCCCCGCTCATGCCCCATGTTGTGAAAACAAGGAAATAATATGAGGCAGGGTAACCAAAAAGGAAACACACCAAACACAGGTTACAAAGGAACATACAAAGCACTTTATTTTATACTGAATCCAGTTACAAAAGAACAGAACAAAATTCAGATAGCTATCGACCCTCAGTTCAACACAGCGAACTCTGGCGTGGTTCGGTGTGCTCAGTGAGTGCAAATATTCATTGAAACAGTCAGGCTTTTATAAATTTCAAGCCTGCTGTTCAGCCCTCCTTTGGGTTAACCATTCCATAAATAAGTTACTGCTCTAGGGTCCCTTGCCAGGTCAAATCTAGTTCATCTTAGGTTTATACATTAACAAGAAGAAATTGTAATAATGTATGCTCTAGGCCTAACATTACAATGCAGGACTTAATTTATACAATATAGTTAAGCAGGTGTTCTCATTCAATTATAGATCAGTTTCGGTGATACAGGTAATCCATTGCACACAGGTCAGCAGAAGGACAAGGTCTCAGCTCATGACCCTAACAAGTGGCCTGCAGGCAAGTTATACATTAGCTGTACAGAGATCATGACAATCGAGTTCTGTTCTGAATAACATAGGTTACCATTTTAGCTCACATGGTGACTTTATAGAGCAAGAAAACCTAAAATGGCGGCTTGACCCAAAATGACAGTTTACATGGTTTCTAGGGTCAGGACCTTGCAATGCGAGTTTATTCACATGTAGTTTATAAGCAGCTTGTTAGCAGCTTGGCGTAGGCCAATATACATATATTCATAGCAATAGGAGGCACGATATAATTTCTAGTTTGACAAACCCTCCTTTTGGCCTATGCCAAGTGCTAAACTACTTCTGATCTCCCTGCAAATAACTCCATGTGTCATCGTCCATACACCCTGAATAGCTGTCAGAAATATCTATCGCCATTAGATCTTTTACTAAGATCTCTTTCAGTACATATTCCTTAGAGGTTTTATCCGGGGCATACACTTTATGTCCTATTGTACCTATCGCCTGAGCGCAACATCCCCCTAGCATTGAACATACACTTGGTAGACATTGGATACAACAACAAAGAAATAGCAGAATTCCCAAAATAATCAGCAAGACTGAAAGCACTTTCCAACCCCAAGACCGCAAGAAATCCCAGAACCAAGCGCTAAGATCCCAATTTCCCTCGGGAACATGCACTTCTGAACTAAGAATGTGCAGATTCTGTATTGCCTTAAAAATAGTTGGGGAGGAATCCGGTACGAAAACACAGCAAGCGGACCCCACTAGTTTACATACTCCACCACGTTCAGCCAGAATGACATCTAATGCCATCCGGTTCTGAAGCGCTACCAATCTGATCGCTTTCTGCTCTAAAGTCATATTATAGAGTATATCTGTAGTCCGGTTGATGGTTCTCTCCAGTACTCTCGCTAGTTTCCTGATATCCTCGGAATTCGCTATCTGCCCAAAGAATGGAAGGAATGATTTCGCTACATCTCCTAAAACCTGTGCTGGAGTGTCGCCATTCTCGTCCCGCCATGGACGAGCCTTCGAAACCTCTACAGTACTTGCTATAAACACCCCAGGTAACAGGATTCCTAGATAACAAGTTCCCTGCCAATCCCTGGGCAACCATAGAAATGCTACATTACCGCAAACAAAATAGACAGGTTTGCCTACATACAAAGGTCTGTCTTCCCCAGTCAAATTTGCAACGTTGGCACAACCTTTAAAATCTCCCATTGACCGAGTGCCATTCCTCTGTATGCAGAAAGAAACTGAATCGGGGCTATGGTTAACTGTGTAAGAAGGAGGCACGGCATCCTTATTGCCTATCAGAGCCATTTTAAAGGAAATCAAAGATTGGAAAGGACGAGACAGTCTATCAGAAGGCCTAATAGAAGCAATATTGAGTTTACTCCTATTTGCGAAAAGCGAGCATCCCAGGGGAGTCAGAACACGTTTCTCAAAACTATTCAAATTAGTGCCATCAAAGTTCCCCGAGATGCTATCGTTCCATCGGCCAAAGAACAGTGCTCTAAGTGAAGCATAATAAGCAGTTGTCAAAGGCAAAGGGTGAATATACCAACCTAGCCCCTTATCCCCATGTTGCGGTAAATGTGAGCCGACCCAACAATTAGTCTTATTAAAAATGGCATGTGTTGCATTCATTATAAGCAACAAGGTATTATTGTGATACTTCTGTCTATGCTGTGAGTCCCTAGGTGACAGAGTATGCAAATGTACAAAAGCTGTAGGAACAGTGGGTACAATTTCAGTCGGCAGCAAAGACTCTAAAGGATGAGTTTCTTCGAAATACCAAAGGCCTAAGACAGTGACTATTATAAAACCAAATATTATCATAAAAACACAGCAATACGTTTTCGGGGCCCAGGCACATTGTTCATTGTCCGAGTTGGTCACCCCCTTATTTATAAGTCCAATACGAGCAGCAGCGGTGGCGGTAGCAGGCATTGTAGATTTTCAATTGACGACCCCAATTTTCGTTGCTGGCGACACTACGGTCGCGCGGCTTCTTAGTCCTTCCACAGCCCCTAGCCAACAGAATCCCCTTCCTCAACTTTTTTGGGCAAAAGCAAGCCCTTGATGATCCTTTCCTTCCTTGAATGCACAGCCGAGCCGTGCCGTATGTCTATCAGATGCACAGCAAAACCGTGCCGTATGTCTATCTTCGTGGCCGGAAGTTGTATCTTGTTGTGCCTGGTGTTGTTTGATCCGAGAACAAGATGTCGTCACTTCCCGTTGGAAGCAACGTATCAGAGGCAAGTGAAGTTGGAACAGCAATTTCCGGGAGCAAAATTTTCGGAGAGTGCGGAGACAAAATGGCAGCTTCCCCAAGCTTCACGGGCTCAGAAAGATTCTCTGACGCACTCTCAGTGCTACTCACTGCTTTGGGATCATTGGTTGCAGCGTTAGCGAGGGGTTCTGTTTCTTTTGTAACGTGTGGCACTGGGTGAGGAAGTTTCTTGACATGCGTCGCGTGGATCCAATGCTTCCGGCCTGCGACACGCACTGCTGTTTGGGTGACCAGCAGGACCTGGAACGGGCCCTGCCACCGAGGTGCAAGGCAGGAAGATCGGTCAAAGGATTTGACCAAAACCCAACTTCCAGGTTGTATACTGTGGCCTGGGCCCTCGTATCGCGCGGGTAAAGCGTCTCGTACCTGGTGATAAATGAAATACAGGTTTTTAGTCAACTGGCTACAATAGTCTGAAAGCAATACATTTTCTACATTCCTCAATGCCCTAGGCTTCGGAAGACCCCAGATATTGGCAGGTCTCCCCATTACCACCTCAAATGGAGAGAGCCCAGTCTTAGTTTGAGGGGTTGTACGCATGGCTAGTAACACGATCGGTAAGGCGTCCGGCCATTTTAGTTTGGTGCCGGCACATGTTTTAGCGAGCTTGTTTTTTATGATACCATTGTGTCTTTCCACTAATCCGGCGCTCTGAGCATGTCTGGCTGAATGGAATCGTTTGTCAATTTGCATTGCCGTACATATCTGTAGAATTACAGCAGCGATAAAATGCGGACCATTATCCGACCAGATAACTCTCGGCAAACCGAACCGTGGGAAGAATTCCTTTAACATGGTCTTTGCAGTGGTCATGGCTGTAGCGTCTTTAACAGGGAAAGCCTCGACCCACTTACTAAAGGCGCAAATGATCACAAGGACATATTTTAGATTGTTACATCGCTCCATTTCAATAAAGTCAAAGTGAATCACTTCAAACGGGACAGAAGGAGGCCCAAGGCTACCTCTTGGAGTTGCTGTCCCCTTTCCCACATTGTGTTGTAGGCAAATCATGCAATTTTGGACATAATGCTGGGCAATTTTTGAAATCTTATCATTTACCCAGACTTTCTCTAACATTCTCGTGATCTGTTGAGCGCACACATGTGTGGGATCGTGTGCCATGGTAACCATCATTACTATATAGGCATTAGGAAGCAACCATTTCCCTTCAACCATGTCCACCCAACACCCATCATCATCGAGTTTCCCCAAGCCCTCAGCCCACCTCTTGGATTCTTCTAATGTGGCATCGGCTTGGATATCCCGTACAGACCCGACACCCTCATCCATTGCATAGGCATCTACAGTCTCCCTTGAAACATACATCTCCGTGAAGAGATCAGAGGCAGTTTGTCTAGCTATTTGATCAGCGAAAGCATTCCCTTTACCTACATCATCTATAATCTTGCGATGTGCTGCACACTTAATGATTGGTAACTGACTAGGGAACGCAAGCGCTGAAAGCAATTGTACTATCAGGGAGCTATGTTGGATCTTGGTGCCATGCGAAGTTAAAAACCCTCTCTCTGACCAAAGTCTCCCAAAGTTGTGAGCCACCCCAAAGGCATACTGGCTATCAGTATATATGTTTACTGTTAGCCCTTCGGAAAGCTCACAAGCTCGAGTCAATGCTATAATCTCTGCGGCCTGCGCAGAGTTATGCGTAATTCTCTTGGTCTCCACAACCGTACTCAATGTAGTGACTGCATAAGCAGCTGTGGATGTACCATCCAGTAGTTTGAAGCAGGAGCCATCACAAAACAGCTCCCCTTGTGGGTTATCCAAAGGAGTGTCCCTCAAATCAACTCTGCCTTTTGTATCTTGTTCAGTAGTATACAGGCAGTCATGTGACTCTTCGTCACCGCAAACAGTATTTTGCGGGAAAGGTAGGAGTTCAGCCGGATTAAGAACGCAGCACCTCCTAATTTGAATGTGGGGAGCAAACAAGATTAATTCATATCTTGTCAGTCGTGCGGAAGTGAGGTGTTGCGTTTGGGTTTTATTCAATAGAATATCTACAGAGTGAGGCACCATCAGGGTTAAATCATGGCCTAGGACCATTCCCTCACTCTGTTTTACAGACGCAGCAGCAGCAGCGACAGCGCGCAAACATCTTGGCAAAGCGCATGCAACAGGAACAAGGGCGGAAGAGTAGTAACCGCATGGCCTATTCTTCCCTCCATGTTCCTGCGTTAATACAGCCAAAGCACACCCATCACATTCATGCACAAACAACACAAAGGCCTTCTCATAGTTCGGTGTGCCCAAAACTGGCGCCGAACATAATGCAGTCTTGAGCAACTCGAATGAATGTTGATGCTCCGTATTCCATGGCAATGGCGAAGAAATACCCTTCTTCGTCAAGGCCAACATCGGTTTTATCACTAGTGAGAAGTTTGGGATCCATAACCTACAATAAGAAGCCATACCTATCAAGGCTCTAACTTCCTTTTGTGTATTTGGGACAGACATGCCAGAAATGTGTTTTATTCTTTCAGGTGTCAATCTTCTTCCCTCCTTTGACAGGAGATAGCCTAAATAGGCGACCTCCTGGCAACAATATTGAAACTTTTTAAGCGAAGCTTTGTGACCATGCTTAGCTAGATGGATGAGCAACAACACAGTGCCCTCTTTACAAGAGCTCTCAGAGTCAGCGGCTAAAAGCAAATCATCAACATATTGAAGCAACGTACAAGTAGGGGGCAATCCAAGGGTATCAAGCTGCTCTTTCAAAGCCCTACTATAAATACTAGGACTCTCAGTATAACCTTGAGGTGCACAAGTAAATGTGAATGAGCGTCCCCCTAAGGTGAACGCGAACAAGTATCTACTATCCTCATGTATAGGAATACTGAAGAAAGCATTCTTTAGGTCCACAACACTGAAGTGAGTAGCCCTAGCTGGAATCATGGTTAATATTGTCGTCACATCAGGCACAATTGGAAATTGCGGAGCGACGACTTTATTAATGGCACGTAAATCAATTATAAAACGAAATGGAATTGCATTATCACCTTTTTTGTACATGGGTAAAATCGGACTATTGCACAAACTTCGTGCAATCTCCTCAATCACCCCACGATGCACAAAATCGGAAACAATGTGTCTTCAAAGCTCGCTTGCCTTCAACTGAGATCTTATACTGTGGAATACGGGGCAGCTTAATTTCATGTTTCAAAACTATTTTAACAGGCTCAATCTGCAAAACACCGACATCATTGTCATCAACTGCCCACAAACACTCTGGTACATTACTGAATTCTGGCGGCAAAGGTCTAGTCAAGAATTGCGAAACAGAAAATTGCTGTGGTGAAATCGTCAAATGCACTCCATCAGAAGAACAATGAATTACCGCATTTAATTCCTTCAACAGATTCAACCCCAGCAAATTCTCTCCACAATTCGAAGTCAAGAGAAATGGACAGTGGTCCATAAAGGGACCCAAAGAAATAGGTACCGGTGAAGAAACTGGACAAAAAACTGGTGTGCCAGAAAACCCTACAGAAACATTGGTTTGCCCTGACAGTGGAATGTTTGGAACCCGAGAATGATCAATGGAGCACTTCTGTGCTCCAGTGTCTATCAAAAATTGATGTTTCCTATTTCCCACTACCATTTCAACGTAGGGACCTTTCTGATTAACGGGAATAGGTGTAGGTTCCAAACCCTGCTTCGGGCAATCCTAACGAAACAAAATATCATCAAAAGGAAGCTCTTCAGATAGATATGCAGCAGAAGGATGATCAAATTTGTTTCTAGTATCCACACTCGAAGTCTGATTATCCTGTGAAAAAGGTTGTTGGGGATCCTGCGAAAACTGGCCTCTACCAGGGCCCCCTACACCCGGGCGACCTCTGGATCATCTACCCATATTTCCAAATGTGTTATTCGACCTCTGTCGAAGGACGGGGCATTGTGCACGCCAATTACCCTCCTGGCGACAATAGCCACACTGGTTAATATTCACAGGACCCAAGGGCACATTCCCTTGTGGAACATACTGACCTCTAATCTGCGAACTACCCCCTCTGGGGCCTCTAACAATTTGCTGTAACAATACTTTAGTCTTCATATCACCTTTTCTCTTCTCGACTCTATCTTTTTCATTATTGACACGGTTCTCGTAGTACTGAGCCATGTGCAGTACTTCTGATTGGGATTTCGCCTGCCAAGCGCTCTCAGAAGACATAATTTGTGACTGGATGTCACGCAGCAATCCACATACAAATTTGTCCACAAATAATCTTTTCCCAGACTCTGTGCCTAAGTCTTGTCCACTGAAATCCGAGAATACCTGTTCGAACCGATTAAAGAACTCGGTAGCACCCTCAGATTTTCCTTGGACACAGGCCGTAAGCTTGTCCCAAATAATTCTCTTTTCGGGGATTATAGTTTTCAGTTTTGCAATGATTCTGTCAGGCAAAGTTAGTATCACCTGAGGTGGTCTCTCACCAGCTGGCCTTTCCCCATCAAGCCTAACTATGTTAGCCCATGTATCTCCCAACCCTGGTACATCGTCTATAGTTCTAACTTGTTTCCACAAATCTACAGGCAAGAGTACAGGGAATAGCAAATCAATGTCACCTAGGGTAAACACTGAGGACTGCAAAATGGACTCTATCTCTTTATAGAACCCTGTCGGATTTTTCCTAATGTCAGGAATAGTTTGTCTAATAGTATTCACTTCCTGTCGTGAAACAGGGACGTGAACAAACTGCGATACATAATGTGCAGGAATGTCCACAGCAGGTGTACCTGCTGCAGCATTAGCAGGAATCTCAACCTTTGGGACAAATGTCGGCGGAACCTCTCTCATAGGCAACTGAGATGTAGGCAACTCCGAACGCTTACTAAGCAACAGAGCTAAGTCGAGCGCTAAAGCAGTTGAAGAAGTGTCAAGTGAAAAAGCTCTCTTATAAATGCTCAATAACTCTGTGGGACAACTAACCTTTCTCTTTAAACATTCATCCTGCAGGTACTCTACCATTACCTGTATCACTTTCCTCTACATTTCTAGCGTATATTGACTGTATGTGTCATATACCTCAACTGGAGTTATCGATATGTCTGAAATCCATCTAATCGCATCTTTTGTACAAATTTGCGCCTCCTCAGATGTCGATTTACGACACGGAAGAAATCGTTTCTGTACATACATACTTTCTTCTTCGTCATCCTTATTCCGTAACCTTTCCAACTCCTTTCTATACTCAAATATCCTCTCAACATGCTCATGTCCCTTCTCCACAGTGTCTCTCGAAAACGTTAAAGTATTCAGGTCCCTCAACCCTTGTGGGAGATCTGCATTATTTAATTTACCCCACATTACACATAAATGAATCCCTAAACCTTCAATGAAAACATTTTTCTCAGGAAAATTATCCATATTAGAAAGTGTGGCAAGAACATTAGCACAATCATCTCTCTCCATACAATGCTTAGCCCATGCAAACAAATCCTGTTTCTTTTCTGTAGGAACAGTATTATGAGTAACAATCCTCGACCCCGCACCCTGATCAACTACAAGCAGTACAGAACTACTTGGGAGTGAGGGTGCAGGCAAATTCAATGGAGGTACTATTACTGGTGCAATGGGAAGAGGCAGAGGAGCAGGTGGAGGAACAACAACCAGAGGAATAGGAACAACAGGTTGAGCAGGAAGAGCAGGAATAACAGCAGGAAGAGGTACAGCAGGAGGAAGATGAACATACGGAGGTGGTGCAGAGGCACCAGGCCTTCGTTCATTTAACAATTTGTCGATAAACTCATCAGAAATATGAAGATCTTTAGAAGGATAGATTTTCTGAATACCGAGTGAGAAAGCCCTGTCCATATTCCTAACCGACTCAGACTGTTTGTCCTGATCATATAACAACGCCTTTTCAACGTTTGTTTTATGACGGCGCGCATGTTTTTCCGTACTTTTAAGCTGCTGCAACGCTTCTCTTTTCCAATTTTGCAAAACATCAAATGCTGCAGGTCTGGCCTTCTTTTTTAACAAGACTGACTCTAAATATTCAATACGAGGGATCTCAAAACTACCATTGACTGGCCACTGAAGTTCGGAGGCATGTCTGGTTTGTCTGTGCCAAATTTTATTAAATACTACACTTCCAATGCCATGCTTACAGTACATAGTACATGCCGGCGACCCCTCCTGCGGTGCCGGACGGCTAAATTCCAAAGATTGTCTATCGCTGCGGAATAATGCCCTAAAGCAGCTAGACAATTTCCCAGGCATTTCTCAAATACTCGGTGTTACCTGGTCAATAATTGTGTCTGCAGATACAATGCGCCAAATTCAAATTGTCAGGGTTGAATTAAGAGTCGGGTAACGACTCACCTGACCAAACCTAAGGAGGACCGATCGGTTTACAAAGGACTTACCTAACGAATTTTACCTTGTGTATGGTGATTTCGGCAAATCTGCCCGCCTCAAAAAAATGGACCCTCGTCAAGATGCCGTCTCAGACCACACAGCTATCGTCCAGGGAACGGATCGTGCAGCGCTATTGAGGTGTTGCGTCTCGTTCAGTCGGGCCCGTTATGTCACACCGTCCGATCCCGGTCGATAGCGTGCGTCAACCTTCAATAATCCGGCATCAATCTTGAGGGTCCCTATTCGGGCGCCAACTGTGAAAACAAGGAAATAATATGAGGCAGGGTACCAAAAAGGAAACACACCAAACACAGGTTACAAAGGAACATACAAAGCACTTTATTTTATACTGAATCCAGTTACAAAAGAACAGAACAAAATTCAGATAGCTATCGACCCTCAGTACAACACAGAGAACTCTGGCGTGGTTCGGTGAGTGCAAATATTCATTGAAACAGTCAGGCTTTTATACATTTCAAGCCTGCTGTTCAGCCCTCCTTTGGGTTAACCATTCCATAAATAAGTTACTGCTCTAGGGCCCCTTGCCAGGTCAAATCTAGTTCATCTTAGGTTTATACATTAACAAGAAGAAATAGTAATAATGTATGCTCTAGGCCTAACATTACAATGCAGGACTTAATTTATACAATATAGTTAAGCAGGTGTTCTAATTCAATTATAGATCAGTTTCGGTGATACAGGTAATCCATTGCACACAGGTCAGCAGAAGGACAAGGTCTCAGCTCACGACCCTAACAAGTGGCCTGCAGGCAAGTTATACATTAGCTGTACAGAGGTCATGACAATCGAGTTCTGTTCTGAATAACATAGGCTACCATTTTAGCTCACATGGTGACTTTATAGAGCAAGAAAACCTAAAATGGCGGCTTGACCCAAAATGACAGTTCACATGGTTTCTAAGGTCAGGACCTTGCAATGCGAGTTTATTCACATGTAGTTTATAAGCAGTTTGTTAGCAGCTTGGCGTAGGCCAATATACATTTATTCATAGCAATAGGAGGCATGATATAATTTCTAGTTTGACAATGTCTCCCTGCTGTTGCCCCCCACCCCCTGCTCATGCCCTGTGTCTCTCTCCTGTTACCCCCCTCTCATGACCCGTGTCTCTCTTCTGTTACCCCCACCCCCCTCTCATGCCCCGTGTCTCTCTCCTGTTGCCCCCCACCTCCCTCTCATGCCCCGTTTCTCTCTCCTGTTGCCCTCCAGCCCCCGGTCATGCCCCGTGTCTCCCTTCTGTTGCCCCCACCCCCCAGTCATGCCCCGTGTCTCCCTGCTGTTGCCCCCAACCCCAGCTCATGCCCCGTGTCTCTTTCCTCTTACCCCCCAGACTCCTCTCATGCCCCATGATTCCCTCGTGTTCCCCCACCCCCTGCTCATGCCCCGTGTCTCCCTGCTGTTGCCCCCCAGCCCCCTCTCATGCCCCATGTCTCCCTCCTGGTCCCCCCTACCCATCCCTTGTTGTGTTCTCTTTATACACCCCGCCTTCCCTTTCCGTGGTGTCCATCTTGGTAAAAGATTTTCCTTCCTACACCGGGACGCTGCAAGCGTTCCGGTTTGGGACGAAAAATCTTTTTTATTACCACCCCGTGTTCCCACTTTGAGAACCTAGTATGCTAGTGGTCTTCATCCATTGAAAAGGACGTTATGGTTACATTGCACTATTAAAAAACTATGAAATTCAATTAACAAAATGTGTTAAATGGACGTTATGGTTAAGTTGCACTAATAAAAAACTATGAAATTCAATGAAAAATCTTTGTTAAAGGGACGTTATGGTTAAGTTGCACTAATAAAAACCTATGAAAATCAATGTAAAAACTTTGTTAAAGGGACGTTATGGTAAAGTTGCACTAATAGAAACCAATGAAATTCAGTGAAAAAACTTTGTTAAAGGGACGTTATGGTTAAGTTGCGCTACTAAAAACCTATGAAATTCAGTGAAAAAACTTTGTTAAAGGGACGTTATGGTTCCAAGTAAAACCGAAAAACCCTTGAAATTCGCCAGTTATGGTAAGCTAAGCAACCATAACTCGCACCACCACCGTGCACTGCTAAGCCTAACACCCAGGACATCAAAGATGACATCACAAATGTCATTGATGACATCACTGATGACATCACATGTGCATTTACCTTTCATGAAAAGTCTGTACAAGGGATTCTTAGTGTAATGTTAATAAAAAAAGTGTCAAAGATTATTGGAATAAATATCAAGTGCTAATCAGTGCATTAAGCAATGCATTGATATAAATAGCATTCTATTATTAACTTCAATCCAGAATACTAAGGTACTCATGTAGAAACATAGGCATTGTGTGCAGCATACATGATGGAGGTGCAATATTCATAAGCTTGCCATGTTGAATAGTGAAATGATAACTGTTTTCATATTAGAGTTTTGCGTACAGTGAAACTTGTGATAAGTAGGTAATAAAACCCACTTACTACATAATTGCATTATTATAGACAAATCACAAAGAGACAACACCACATACAAATATGAATATATACAAGGGAATTGAAGTAAGAAAAAAAACAGCAATAGTAGCAGAAAGTGTTCATAACCTAACTGATTACCTTTATGCAGAGAAATGATTGCTCTGTTTCAAAGCTGTTACTTACCCTATCTATATATATATATCACATGATGTGTCTGGACCCTAAGGAAAATAGTGTGAGTACAACATATAAAAATATGAACATATACAGGGAAAGTACAGTAATAAAAAAACATCAAAAGTATCAGAAAGTGCTGATAAATCTATTGATAATTTTAATGCACAAAAAGGATTGCTGTCTTTCAAGGTTGTGTCTTCCCCTATGTATATGTTTCATATGATATGACTGGACCATAAGGGAATTATTGTAAGAACATACTTGAAGGATAAGTCTACAAATATAGTACATTTACAATTTTTAGTTCCTGACTGTTACTGAAGAAACTCATGTGGCCTAGATATGTCAGGAAAGGAAAAAAGGGGGCGTCAGACATGTGATGTCATCAATGACATTTGTGATGTCATCTTTGATGTGCTGGGTGTTAGGCTTAGCAGAGCACGGTGGTGGTGCGAGTTATGGTTGCTTAGCTTACCATAACTGGTGAATTTCAAGGGTTTTTTGGTTTTACTTGGAACCATAATGTCCCTTTAACAAAGTTTTTGCACTGAATTTCATAGGTTTTAGTAGCGCAACTTAACCGTAACGTCTCTTTAACAAAGTTTTTTCACTGAATATATATATATATATATATATATATATATATATATATATATATATATATATATATATATATATATAAAGAGAGAGAGAGAGAGAGAGAGAGGGAGAGAGAGAGAGAGAGAGAGAGAGAGAGAGAGAGAAAAAGTAGCTTGCAAACAACACTGCACTGTACACTAAAACGCACAGGGACTAGGGAGGAAGGTGGGGCCAGCAGGATGCAGGGACGTTGCACTTCTCTCTTCTGGTGATGCTCCTTTGGCCATGCAGACAACATCCCTGAAAGATTTACCTGGGTCTAGGGGTCCTGTGCTGTCAAAAGCTGTTGCCTTTAGCAAAGCCAAGCTCTTGGCTTTCCCTTTTTTTTCTATGAACTGTTTTCACTTGGCAGAAACCTACCATGACGTAACCCACAAGCCGCACCACCAGTGGTGCCTATCGAAAATAAACTGGTCCTATTCAATTCCTGTTCCTGCAAATTCTTGGACCAATGTCCTTCGTCCTATGAATGGGACCATTACTACAATTCTTTGCTGACTGCTGATCCTCCAAGAGATCTGGCGAAAACTCTTTAGATGGGGCTTATGCTGCCCCTTTGGTTTATCTGAGCTGTAAATGTCTGCGCGGTGGGTCAGAGTAGGTGACGGCTAGGTAGCATAGGAACAGCTTAGCTAGGCTGGAAAGACTGGTTTGCATTGAGTGAATACTTTAGACAACCAGCGGTAGGGGTTCTGCCAATGCTTGGTTGTTTTTAGGAAAGATTTCCATTCATGTGTAATTTCCCCTCCAGTTGTGTACCCCCCAACTTTATTTGCTGCTGTTTAACACCATAGTCTGACTTTGCCAAGGGAGCAAAGCCTTCTGCTGCAATCCTCTGGGCTTTCAATCATTTTTAATGGGGAAACTGACATGCCCTTAAGACAGTCAGTACTGGGAGACTTTGTTTCCCTTAGTCCTTTCCAATGTTGCAACTTTTCTGCAACATGTAACAAGTGTACAATGTACCTTCCAGTGCAGTACACCTGGGTCTCTAAGTCGTGTCCAAAGGCCCTAGATACTCTCAAAGGACTTTTTAGGAGATGTGCAGTTGTGTCACGGAAAGGGCTGGTGGCAGCTTATCTTTTTCATATTTTTTTTAACCCTTTCCTGCCAGGTAAACCGCGATTACTGCGCTTGGCACGAATAGGTGGCCTGGCTCCAAAATGGCCATTCCATGAGGTTCTTTGTCCTGTCCTTTGACCATCTTGCCCCTTCGCCTTGCCCAGGTCGAGCCGACCCGGGTCAGTCCTTATTTGGGCATGCATTTTCCTGCAAAACGCCAAGCTTTTGCTGGCTTCTGCATGCCTTCTGTGTGTGCCTCCATGATGTGGGCTGCAGTGTCTGTCCCCAATACACATCCTGGGTGCCAGAGCGTCTGGAGTGCTGTGAATGCCTGGGACCAACATGGTCTGTGATTGGTCTACATATGGTATGCCTGTATGTGAGCAGATCTCCCATCCGGTACTCTTTGTTTTGGGTGTGAAAGAGATTCTGGATAAGAGAAGCCCCCAAACACCCATGCCATGTCGATCTCTGGAGTTCTCACCGAACAAAGGATAGGATACAAGTATCCTGAAGCTAAGAAGCTGAGTCAAGGAACCGCTGGTGACCCGCTGGAAGGTTTGGCACCCTGAGCCCCCTGTCATCCCGTAGGACCCCTCTGCATCTGGTCATCGTAGAAGGTCTGCAAAGATGCTTTGACCCATTGGAATAGTGGGACTAACTATTCTCGACACCTTCATCAAACCCTGCAAGTAAGCCTTCTCGGAAGTGTTCCTGGGCCAACCAGTGGGCAGACCAGTTTACGCGGGACCCTTGCTCTGTCTCTGCCGCCGTTTGGAGGAGACCCTCAAAACTTGGTATATTGCTAGCTCTGTGTTCACTCTACTCTCACACCTAATTTCGTATACTTGGTGTTCCCAGGTCTGAAGTGAAACAAGTGCGCCCGAACCGGAGCATATGCAGTTACCGTGTTGCCCAGCTGTGGTGACAACCTTTACAGGTGTGCTGCATGTGTGCCCCTCTTGCCCCTGAAGCCTGCTGCAGTGAAACTGCCCTGATCCATCCACCAGTAGCAGAGAAATCACCACTGTTCCATTTGGGAATCATTGCTGTATTTTCGTCGCTGAAAGCTGCAGAGCCGCCAAATTGCCACACTTGAACCTGCAACCGAAGTGGACTCGACTGCCGAAGTTTGGTCCAGAGTGCACCAGGGATCGGTGAGTAATCGCAACCCTAGCCGGTGGCCCCTAGCACCTCCATCCATTTTTATGCACAAGTGGCCCCTGAGGGCCCCTCTCCTTTCCACTGCTAGTGCGAACAAGCAAACTATTTCCAACTCTTGGAACCCTCCTCGAATAGTGGGAACCTATTCTTCATCACCTCACCCACCATCCTGAGTTGCTACAGACCCTTGAAGAGACCCCCTTGTGCAGGATCTACCCCAGCCGTAGTACTGGGGGTTTCCAAACAGCACTTCAAGATGAGCAGCAGCACCCTTGAGATAGATGGGGATGCAGATTCGTACTCTTGCACCAAATTAATAATGACAATACTTTGGCAAAGGTAGTCCGTTTAATGACAAGTACAAAAAACAGGGAGTTCAATGTATATCAGCAATTGCTTGATCTTCCTTCTCGCTTCAACTCCAATTCATTTCAGAAAAAACATAACATTTATAACAAAAACTCGTCATCACTGATGTGTATTTCTTAAACCTTAGCATGCAACTTGACTGGTTCTAGGAAGGTAACTTTAATATAGGTACTATATCTGTATATGGTAACAGGGGAGAGGGGATTGGATAAGCAATGTCAGGTGGGGCAACTAAGCCCTTCCTTCAAAATGGCCACTGTAAACATCACTAAAAGTACAACGTCTCATTGGTTCCACTAACTATAGGACCCTAGATCACACGGTCCACTATGATTGGGTTGGCATCAACCCCACTCATACTTTTCCACTTGCTCTTAGCAGCGTTCAGAATAGTTTGTCTGCACCTCAGCTTCCCTCCAATTATTGTTACAATCAATCCACACCTCAGTGGTCATGTGTCAATTATTTCTTTGTAGTTGGCCTCGAGTCTGCTTCTTGGTCTGGGAAATTTATGGCATATGGGTATGGCAAGGATCCATGCGTAGGTGTGAAAGTCTCGTCCCTTTCTGCCTGCCTTGTCACGTGATTCAGACACTGCGAAATCTGCCTCATTTGCATGCAATTTCGTGTATTTGTATTTAATTCTGCCATTTGTCTGCCATCTGTGGCTTATCTTGACCTTTCTGAACAGGATACTCTGTTCTTCTTTCTCATTAATTGTATCCACTGTTGGCCTATTCCAGCTGAAACAACCTTGGATTCTTGGCATGGTTACCTTCGGCTGAGTTTCTCTCCGTCTTTAATTCTTGATTTGTTTGTTGTGAAACTCTCCTCTTGAGACCTTTAGTAACCTTTGTTAATTCTGCTCTTGTATACTTATATAAAGTGCTCTTTGAGGTAGATATATGTATAGGTGGCGCTTGATGCAATCTATTTTGCTACTAAGCATAAGCAAGCCTCACAAATTCTTTGCTCCTTGCGGTTTTTTGCATCTGTACACGTTTAAACTAACTGAATATCTTCATCGCGCATATGGCATAAGTTTCTGATATCTTGATATCAACTGTTTCACCTTAGGCTCGGGATGTCGGTTATCCATGGTATTTCATCTCTTTTGTCATCATTCTGAGGTCATTATATCTTCTATATGTGCCTCAGTCCGGGTTCTTATGACATCACCATTCAAATTCCTTCAGTATCTTCTTAGCTTCTTCGGGTATTACACTCTAACAATCGTCATTCTGTTTCACTTGTCGATATGGTTTTCTCAATGGGTACCTTACTGTCCAGGTTTTCTTAGGTGTCGATACTTCAGTAGGTGCTGTTATCCTGATAGGTACTGGACAGAGCCCAACTGCGGCTCTCTGCTGGTTTATTTGCTCATCATACGTCACATATTTCAGTGTGAACATTCCTGGTACTTTGAAAGGGGCAGCCGGATTGCAAATGGTGCTTGGCACTTCCTCTTCACCGGTTTTTGCCCATTTGAACTACTGCGTGCTCTTGCATTGCATGTACATCTGAGCATTAGGCTCCACTGTTCTTAGAGATTGGATTGCCTCTTAGATAGGAGTGTGTTGGATGCAGAAGCGACTAAAGTCTACTTGCACTGCCTGTTCCTTTCTCCTTTTAGCTTGTGGACCCATTTCATGCATTAACCCTTTAGACCGCATTGGTCTTGTATATATGTATTTAGATAGGACTGTGCTGGCTTAATAAGTATTACTGTGATTTGATTTGTGTGTTGAAAATCAAAGGCCTTGAAATAAATGTATATGTATTTTTAGTATATCTACCCCTGACTGGGAGTGATTTGTCAGTGTCCTTCACTCTGTGTGCTCATTGTGGTCTTTCAGTCTCCCTCACCCCTCCTGAGACCTAGTCTTGACCGGTGCCAAGCTACCTTGATTGGTCTGACTTGTCCAAAAGGTTACCCTGTTCCAAGAAACTAGGCTGGCCTTCTGAACCTCTGCCCACCATGTCAGAGTTCATAAATCCATCTTAACAGTTGTGGAGACCAGTGTGCAATTTGCTGGGGGTGCAGGCAGTGGCACGCTCTTGTGTAGAGTACTGGTGAATTCTGCTGAACACTTTCTGTGGATCTGTGACTGTGCTAGACTTGTTGGACATGCTGACGTTGTTCCTTCTAAGTCAGTGTGTTCGTGCATAAACACTTCAGGCCTTTTCCCCTTGTTTCACTGAGCTTGGGCCATCTTGTCTTGGGTTCCACCCTATTCGGTTGGAAGACAAAAGATGAATGCTAAGTCATTAGAGATCGAGCAGTGGAATTTCTATCCCAACCAACCTCTTGCATAGAAGGTCTACCATGGAGCTCCCCTTGGTGTTTCTGCATGCCCAGGCAAGCCTAACAGGGAGGAGACAACTGTCCTGTGCCCTGGCCTTTAGCTCTGCACCAGAACCCACAGGACAACGTGGCTTTGCATCCGGCTAACTCAGCTGGTGGAGGTGCCTTATAAGTGGTGAAATGGAGGGCTCTTGGGTACATAGACTGCTGAGATGGGTCAGCCAAGTCTTGCTGAGGGTGTGGGGGGGGTCAGAGATTATGGCCCTCATTACGACCCTGGCGGAAAGTAACTGACATGACCGCCATAGCGTAAATAGCGTTTCCGCCATTGCACGATGGAGTAAAGTGCGGCTAATTCCGACCCATCGGGCACGAGCATCACGCCATGGCGGAAGTGCAAAGTCCGCGATGGCGGAAATGACCCCAAAACGCCCCTTACCGCCGTCGTACGCCGCCCTAGGTGCAATCCCGCCACCCATCTCAGCGGTCACCGTAATGAGCGGTCAGCGCAAATTACGGTCACCGTAAATATACGGAAACGGAAGTAAAAACATGGGGCCGGAACGGGAAACAGCACGCCGTACACCTATAAAATCAGAATCTGTTCTGACTTGAGTGTCGTGTAGACCGATGAGACCTCCGTCCCCAAGTGACGCACAGGGGAACAAAAATAGAAACCCGCTGTGCGACCCTTGAGGCCACAGGTGAGAGATGTCTTCCCAGATCCACGGAGCCTCTGGAACACCGATGCTGCTGTCAAGAAGGAATGAGGTTAAGCACCAGGCAATCACAATACAGGCAGGTAAACAAAGTAATCTAAAGAGTCTTACCTATCTGGTGTAAGGGAAACCCAGGTAACCTAGTAGGGAGGTTCGAGGCTCAACAAGATGCAGCGGTCCCTGGAGTGGTAGAACCGCAGGTAAGCGTGGATCCAGGTAGGCCACCTGTAAGATAGGACTTGACTTGGGCGTAGAAGTACAGCAAGATACTCAGGGATGATCCAAAGACAGGTCGATGTACAGTCCAAAAATCCGGCAACAGGTAAACAGTTCCAGGCAAAGGTACAAAGGGGTGTCCAAGAGAGTCCAAGATAGAGTTCCGTGGTCGAGGTAGCAAGGAGCAAGTAATAACGCCAAACAGGGTCCGAAGCCAGCTGAGAAGCAATGATCGTCCTGCCTCTCAGCTCTTTATACTGTGTGTCCCTGGGTCATGTGACGTCCACCAAGATCACGTGAGGAACGCCACACTGTATCACGTGACCGACGTGATGACGTAACGCCGTCCCTTCTGCGATACATCCTCCAAGGCAGTTGCCAGTGCAGGAAAGGCTGTAAACGAGCCCGTACACCAAAGAAGGTATGGTGTCTTCGGTTCTGTGGGTTCACCGAATCCCTTGAGCCTCGAAGCTGGGGTGGAGATGTTTGGGGAATGTGAGCAGTGTTCTGATGTGGGGAGGCCTGATGTGCTGATGATCGCCTAACAGAATCCCAACACAACCATAAATAATCCGACCCTGAGACACATCCCAACCCGTTAGCCACCCCAGCCAGAAAAATAAATATGGGAAAAGTTGCTAAAAAAGCGTGCGATCGCAAGCGGTTGGTCCACTTCTCCCATGAGGAACTCACCGTGCTCACAGAGACCCTCCAGGATAATGCCGCCGTCGTCTTCTCGACGCAAATGACCAGGACGGCACTTGCGAACAAGAAGGCCATATGGGCCCTGGTGGCACAGCGGGTAAGTGCGGTGGGGACCGCACCCCGCAATCCGCAGCAATGCAGAAAGCGATGGGACGACTTGCGGATACGCGTCCGGAGCATACTTTCTGCCAACCGAAACATTGCCACAGCTACCGGGGGAGGATCGGAATCACCCATCAAGTTGACCCCCTGGGAAGAAATCTGTGCCTCCACCATTGGAATGGAGAGCATAGAGGGAGTCGGAGGGATGGAGAAAGGAGTGCAGACATCCGAAGAATCAGGTAGGTGGCCCAAATAAAACAATGCCAAATCCACAATGACCAATCATGTGAAGTAGCATGTGGCCCCATAGTGCAATAGAAACACATGTCCAGGAGAACGTCCACATACATTGCCATGATAGCGCCCTATAAAAGTCAGATTAAATACATAAATAAGTAAAAACCCTAAAAACACCCTCCACATGTGCAGCATGCACACCCTAACTACAGGCTGCAAAATAACTGCATCCTCAATCCACACAAAAATGAGACCACCTCCTAGGCCCTGACCCAAATCACCCTCAGGTACCACCCCAATGCATGTGATACATTGCCATCCAATTTCCACAGACCCATAAATAACGCTCGCCCTCCTTTACTCCACCACAGGGTCCGATTCAAACGACGAGCTCCAGAACACCCCTACCAGCACACCTGCAAAGAGGGCCAAGACCAACGGCCAAAGACCCTCCACCTCAGCTGCACGGATCAAGACACGGCAGCAGCACAAATCAAGTGGCAGCACACTGGAGGGGACTTCAACAGGCACCCCAGCAGCCAGCATGTCCACAACAGCAGCACCACGGGTCCCCCCAATGGATGCCACAGAAGGCACTGCTTCTGGTGGCAGCAGCACCATAGGTGACACTGCTTTCATGCCAGCATGCTCCGACACAGAAAACGGTGCTGTCGATATAGGACCCATCCATGACCTGTCTCAATCCCCCTGTTTGTTTCATCCCGTACACCATGAGGAAACCACGCAGGGGCACCCACAAGACGACGACTGGCCAACCCCCACAAGGCCTGTGGCAAGGCAACATGAGGTGAGCAGCCCCTCTGTGACACCACCGCAAATGGGCATGGCCCAGCAGAGGCAACAGTCCCTCGAGCAGATGATTGTGCAACAGCAGCAACTGGCCACGCTCCTCAAGGAGCATGCTGCTGAATGTGGGGGTTCTAAGGCAGCCATTGAAACATCTACTGAGACACTTAGGGCAGAAATGGAGCGAAGTACCGAGACACTAAGGGCACAAATGGAGGGAAGCACCGAGAGCCTGAGGGGACAAATGGAGAGAAGCACCGAGAGCCTGAGGGGACAAATGGAGAGAAGCACCGAGAGCCTGAGGGGGGAACTGCATGCGACGTCCAAAGACGTATGTGGTGAACTTGCCGCTGTGCGCCGTGTGCTCACTGAGCTCTCACAAACCCTTAGGGACATGCATGGACGTGAGCAGGCAGAGACATCATCCGTTGCAAGTTCCGTCCAGGGCAGCCCCCAACGTAGATCTGGGAGGAACCTGCGCTCCACAGGCAGGGGTGCCCCTGATACCCGGAGAGGGGGCTTGCAATAGCGTCTGCCCACTGACAATGAGCATCTTTGGACACTGGTGTTCGGGGGGAGGTCTGAGGGTGGAGGGGGTGTGTTGGGCTTTATTGGGTGGCGGGTCGATTGGGTGTGTAATATCATTTCACATTTGCTATACATTTCTTCATATTCATCCAATGAGATATGTGGACATTGATCTTTGTGTACGAGGTCTTTCTTGGCGTACAGTCCACATTGTGCATGTTCCAGACACACACAGTGCCACAAGTCCCGTGTCCATGTAACAGCCACCAGGCGTGAGTGCTAGAAGCATGCATCTATGAGATTCTGGCGAATTTCACGGGCCTCCTGTGCCTCGCGGACTCCTTGAGGTGCTGCCACATCCCCACCCTCATCATGACCATCTTCAGGTGCTTGCAGTTCTGCGTCAGGGGGCATGGCCACATTCCTACGTACGCACATGTTGTGTAGCATGACACATGCCATGACCATCTTTGCAACCTTCTCATGGCGGTACAGGAGTGCCCCGCCAGACCTGCTGAGGCAGCGGAAACGAGCCTTCAGTAGGCCGAATGCCTGTTCTATGACTACACGGGTACGTGAGTGGGCATGGTTGTAGTCCTCCTCATGCTGGTTCTGTGGGTTCCGGATTGGTGTAAGGAGCCATCTCTTCAGTGGATACCCGGCATCACCTGTATGTGGACAAGAAAGGATGTTTGTGGAATGACATTGCTACGTACGCATCCCCCCCCCTTCCTGCCAGGTCATTGACGCATCACCTACCCCACATTCACATGCATTAAATGAGACTCACCGAGTAGCCAGGATCGGTGCCCTGCGTGTCGCTCCATGTAGCGTGGTATTGTAGAGTTCCTCAAGACCATAGAATCATGGGTAGATCCTGGAAATCGGGCACAACAATGTGTAAAGATCCTGTTGGAGTCACACACCATTTGTACATTGATAGAATGATATTGTTTCTGGTTGCGGTACTGGACCTCCATGGCATGTGGGACAACCAATTCCACATGGGTGCAGTCGATGGCACCAATGCAACCCGGTATGCCGCCAAGTGCATGGAATCCCACTTTTGTGTTTGTAATCTCCTGCTCCGAGCGTGGTAAAGAGATGTAGTCGTCTGCGTGCTTCAGGAGGGCATCAAGCACTTGGAATAGTGTCCGTGACAATAGTGGCTGTGAAATGCCATGCAACTGTCCAACTGTGTGCTGGTAGGTGCCTGTGGCCAGGAAGTGGAGTACAGACACCACCTTCAGGAGGGGTGGGATGGCGGTTGAGCTATCTATCATGCTGACAAGGTCAGCGTGTGTCATGTTGACAATGGCGGTTATGGTGTCCCGGTCCAAACGGTAGAGGGTGTGGATCTGCTCAGCAGTGAGGTTGAACGGATTAGCTCGGAGGCGTGGGATTGCGGGCTGCCTGCGTGGTGGTAGTGGCTGTGCTGGTGGGCCTTGCTGCCCCTGCCTTGCCCTCCTCCTCCTCCTGCGTCTCCTCTGTGCGGCCGGTTGTTGTAGTAGTTGGTGTTCGTCTTCTTCTTGAAGTTGGAGTACTTGCAGTGCTATCAGGTCCCCCAGGCCCAACATCGCTAGTCCTGTCGGTAGCATTTTGGAGTGGGTGTGGTTGTGGGAGGGGGTTGGGTGTGCAATTTATGTGTTCTCAGGCTGTATAGCCTCCACCTGTGGTGATTCATTCCACCTGTGCCAGCTGCAATGACTTTTGGCCGAGCACGTCCCGCACACAACGCTGCAATTTGACGCATGGCATCTTGCTATTACAATCATGTATTTAATCCCGATGGCAGTGAAATATTGGTTTATATGTTAATTCTGCTATGGTCCCATTGTTTCACATACTATATTTGCAGTCGCGAACAAACTTGTGAAGGGTCAGTGGAATGTAGTACTCGATCAACGGTGGACCCTCATGCAGCACTGTACCGACGTTCACCGACGGGCGGGGAGTCCCATTAGTGATTGAAGCCAGTTACCATTCTCACACACAGCCGCACCACAAAGAAGTATTTGTGAATTCAAGCGTTCACAGATGCCTTTTCGACGTGATGTTGCAAATGAGGAATTCGAAGGACAGCGCTTTTGGTTTTCAACTAGCGGCGAGGAGACGCCCACAGGTCTGACTGGAGATATCACGTTCTATTGTTGGATGTCCTTGGGACAGGGCCCATGACGAGAATGCAATGATTGATATGAATTGAATGGGATGCGCAATAGCGTAGTGGACGATAAGGCAGGACGTTCCCATATACATGTTACTTCACTACACTAGAAATCCGGGCAGGAGCACAGTGAATTTTGCAGGCTGCATTACGCACAGACTCAATGGAAATTCCAAATGTCATGTGAGTAAATATTCTGGCGTTTTTATACCGGGATGAGGGAATGATGAATGGATGCATGGACAGATGATTTTAAAGAGAGTTTGCCATGTACATGGCTTTTTGGAATCTATCCCCTTCCCCTGCGCTATGTGATGCAAAGCTGCCATAGTGGGACCATCGTCTATCTGCCCTTGTTGAACCCTCCCTGTCTCGACGCGCCTTCAAACACTTGTTTCTATGCACGTTACTAATCCCATCTAATGGATTCTGTTTTAACAGATGCATGCACACAAACACTCGTTTGGAATAGTGTATTCACCTCGATTTATATCGTTTTGATTCGCAAGTGATTTTTGGGTGGCATTAATCCTTTTGAGTGGGCTAGCATGCATATGGTTGTAGATTTAGTGTGTTGAATGAAGTGAGTAATACATATGGAGTTCGGATGCCCATACTGTTTTTTTTTTTCATTTGGGTGACAGGTATCTCCTCCCCTTTTGCCGCTGCCATCTGTACGCCACTCCTGCAGATGGCTTTTACAGTGGACACCTGCAGCTTCGAGTTAATCAGTGGAGCACCATTACGATCTTATGGGACGATCGCCAATGGGCCACATGCCCTTACGCAGTACTAGTGGCTAGGAGCAACATTTCAAGCTTTCAGCTGGACTAGTGCCTACTTCATGGGACGGCCCTGCGGTTCTGGGCGCTTCCATGTTGCCTTTTTGAACGTAAATGTAGCCCCTGTGTACCATGAAGGAACAGGGCGTCACACATGTAGTAGCTGGTCATTTATTGCGGATGCAGCACACAGTGATGGAAATTATTTGGGAGTTTATGAGCGGATAGCTGTATGGGCTTGGTGATTTTGATGTGCATTAAATTTATATTCAGATATTAACCGTGTTGCGTTATTCTTTGCTAGTAATGTAGCATATTCCGATTTGTGGCGCGATGTATTGTGTGATGATCTGCATTGGGTTCCGGCTTCTGAGTAGAGTTGTGTGGTACTGTACTGGCCGCGTTTGCCTACGGAGCCCGGTAAGGTCAGGGATAGGGGCTGCCATTATGGCTGTTTTTATGATGTCATGCTCAGGGGCGGGGGATTAGCTTTTGTGCAACAGATGCCGGTCAGCCAGGTGGATTGGTGGAATGATGGGATTATCAGAACATGGCTGGTCACAGGTGCCTGTGTTTGCGTGCGTTTCTTGGAGGGAGACTGAGGTCAGATCCATTGGAATTGCTTCTGTATTCGTGCCATCTGTGCCCTACAGCTCCCATTGGCCCCTCTTGAGATGAGCCTGGCTGCTCAGTCACTCTGCCAACTTGTGTGGTGCATGCCTATGCTGATGGTTGGTCTGTCTACTGGCAAGAGTACAGGGCTGGTGCAGTCTCCCTCAGGATACTGCTTTGAATGTTGATTTACACTGGTGGCAAGCGATGGGGGACTATTGTTGTTTTGTCTCATGGAATGTTTCAGTTCATTTTGGTGTACTTGAACCTTCAAATGCCTGTGCTGCATCTGTACGGCAATGGTGACATGCCATATATGGATGGCCACTCACAAGGCACTTGGAGCCCCTGCATGCATTTGTTCGTTGGCATGCATGGGTGACTTGTACATTTCACTGGTTGCATGGTGTGACTACATTGCGCCTACGTGGAGTTGTGCAATGTGGGCAGGGAGTGGAGTACAGGCACTCAGTAGGGCCATTTACGGTTGGTTCGCGATGCCGTAATTCTCACCATGGCGGAATGGTGCTTTCCGCCATGCTTGATGGCGTTCAGTACATGTCCGCTAGGGTCAGAATTTGCGTACCGTTGCGCCATGGCGGTAATTACGGTTTTGCAAGGCGCGCGTGCGCGTACTTGGTGCAGTTGGCGTTGGCGTTCACTACGGTGTCGCTATTGGCATCGTACTTTACGGTGACGGGTCATAATCGCAACGGGCGGTATTCGATGGCGGTATTACATTTCCGCCATCGTTTTTCGTAATCCGCCAGGGTCGTAATGAGGGCCTATGTGTTTGCTGCTCTGCTCGATTGTGTCCCTCAGAAACATCAGTCTGGAAGTCCTGTGTGAGGGACTGCTATTTGTCACTCTGCGGCGATAAGCCTGACAGAGGGTCAAAGTGTTCTCTGATTGTGCTTTTGGCAGGAGTTCCCAGTTGCTTGGTAAGTCTTTTGTGTGCCAGATGTTCATTGCCTCGTGCTGGGTTTCACTGTGCTTTTGTGCTCGTTTTTTGCTTGGGAATACAGATTATTTTATTTGAGTCCTACCACTTACTCTACAGGTTGGTAAATAGCATAAGTTCCTCAACCACGGTTGGTTGTAAGATACTGCCTGGAAGCTTTGGCCTGGTTTGAGGCTTATGAACTGGCAAATACCCTTCAGTCAAGGGTCTTGTGTCACAGGTTCACATGCTTTTTAGGTAATGGACTTGTATTCACCCTCATAACTGTTGCCTACTTTTGTGCTTATAAGGGGTGGGCAGATTCTCTCACCCAGTAATGATCTGCTGCCCGATGTGACAGGCTGTCACCAAAATGAGTCACACTGGCACCAACTAATGCTCCAAGGGTGTTTATTCAGGAACGATACAGGAAGGTTGGGCTTGGTTGATATCGTCAGAGATGTTAGGGCAAACCAGGGTATGGGGGAATTTGGCACTAGAGTTGTCCCTCTGTCTTCCCCCCCTCCGAAGCCCAGGCGTCCATAACAGGGTTTAGTGCTAGCTCTTGATGACACCTACTATCTGTGTCGTCTCTTAGACAGCCAGCGCTTTAGGGAGTCCACCTTGAGTTTGACTCCCTCGGGATCTTATTGCTTTCCCTTACCCTGCCCAGCTTAGTGTTCTGGGGGAATTAGCGATGCTTTCACTCATGCGGTTGAAGTCTCTCACCATGCATGCCCAGCCTCACCTTGCAGTTCTATGCTGGTGCCCACATGATGTTCTCCTCTCCTCCACTACTTTCCCTCTGATGTTCCACTCCGCCATCCTCCCTCCTCCCTTAGATGTTACCTTCTTTTTTCCTCTCCCTTTCCTCCTTCTCTACTCCACTCACTACTACCACTACCTCCTTCTACTACTCCACCTACTTCTACTTCTCTCCTCTGCTACCACTGCACCTCTCTGCCACTACTTCTCATCCACTACTACTGCTACCTCAACTCCACTATTACTTCCCCTTACTACCACTTCTCCTCTGCCACTTCTACTACTACCACTCCTCACTACCACTATCGCCCACTGTTGCCACTAGCACTACCATCTCTGCTTCCAACCACTACTCTGCTTACACTACCAAGACATGTGCTACTTCCACTATCACTCACTATCACCCCCTACTGCTTGTTATGTTATGTTACCAACATTTGTAACGCACACAGTCACACAAGGGCATCATGGTGCGAAGGACACAGATGGCAGAGTGCTTAAGGACCCAAAACAGTAACGTTTTCAGAAGATAGGCAGGTGGAGAACTATCTTCAGTTCTGCTAAGAGCAACAGGCAGATTATTCCAAACAGATTATTTCAAATTCTGGCCGCCGCTACGGAAAATGCACGCCCACCCACTCTGATCCTGCAAAACTTGGGAATGGCCCCTAGAAGTGTGGTTGCAGAGCGGAGGGCTTGTGCGGGCACCTAGGGCTGGAATTTGTCCTGAAGATATTCCGTGCCTAGATGATAGAAAGCCTTGTGCACCATACACAGGAACTTAAACTCAATCCTTTTAGCCACCGGTAACCAGTGTAGGGAGCGAAGCACTGAGCTGATTTGTGACCCAAAAGGGGTAGAAGTGGCTACACTAGCAGCTAGGTTTTGAAGGTGCTGCAGCCGGTGTAAGGCCAAGATGCTGGGACAAATACAGTGCATTGCAGTAGTCAACACAACTCACTACAATGGCGGCTACAACACGAGAGTGGAGATGAATGGGTAGGTACGGAAGTACTCCACAAAGTACCTCTGTCTTCCCCGTCCCAAGCCCTCGCTCCTCGCTCTCATACCCACTCACTTCGCAGAACCCATCTCTCCAACCATCTCTGCACTCCTTCTCTCCGTCCTCCTCTGGTCTTTTGGTCAGCCTCCTTTCACCACCCCTACTAAACCCTTTCCTTCTTCACATTATGTAACCCTCCCTCTCCCAGAATTGGCCACCGTTCCCTAGCCATTCACTTATTTGTCTTCTAGGTGGTGTTATAGAAGAACTCTGGGGAGGCTTGATGATGGCTTAAAGTCCTGCCCCCTTTTCTACGCTGTCCTTCCACGTTCCTGTCACGGGCAACACAATGGCCCATAGGGAACTGTTGTTCCCTGTTGTCCTGGCCTCCTTGTAGGCCTACTTTTAATACAGAATCGCTGGTGGTTTAGTGAGTTCCTGCGCTTCATGCATGGGCTGGTGCTGCCTGCCGGGGCTCTGCTGTTCTGATTGAAGTTGCGCCCTCGCTCAGCCTTCCTGTAGCATCATCCCTCTCGCTGAGGCTGCACTCGTCAGTGGGGCCGTGCTCTGCCTGCCGCCTACCATAGACCACTTTCTCTCTTCTTCCTAACAGGTTCTACCCATTTACTGTGTCTGCCGTCCATTTTCTTGGCCGTCACCGTGGTCCAACAACACTGGCGAGCTGGTGTCTTTTTGTGACCCTGCCGGCATCTTCTCAGATAAGGAAGGGGGAGCTAACCCTTCAAATGTTGAGAGAGGCACTAACTTCGGAGACGGTGGGGGAGGGGCCAACTTATTTGTGCGGGGGCATCTTCTTTACGCATTCTAATGAGACTATTTTAGTGCTGCTTCAAAATTACACGCAGTTAACTCTCTATGTTCAGTCAGAAAGCACCCACTTAAGGACTGCTGTGAGAATGAGTGGCCTCCTGTCCCCTCAATCCCCTTCCAATCACTCCCCTGGCATGCAAGCACTAACTCCACATCACGATTTCAATAGCCTAAAAATATTTGCAAATGAATGTGGGTCTGGATGCTGTCAACAAATGAAATACATAGATAAATGCAAGTGCTAACAGTGAAATGCTTGCGTAATTGTGGGGCCTTTGTTAACAGCAAAGCCCAGTCGCTTTTACCATCTGTGTTCTGTTCTGTCCGGCTATGGCTGTGTAGGTCAGCCAGGTTGGATCAACATAGCACAACATTTCGGGAGGGATGAAGCCTGGTCAGCTCAATGGTGTTGGGACACTGGTTGGGAGGGAGTCTGCACCCATGCACTCCGGCACCCTACGCAGCATTAGGCGTCGGACTCCCTCCCTCCTTTGGCAGGCCCTGTCACACCGAGGTAAGGGTTCAAGTGAAGTAAGGGGATTTAAGTAGGGTTTGACTGGATCTGGACAGCATACCCGCCTAGATATTTTTGACATGTGTACCTGCGGATGACACTTGTCAAATACAGGCACTAATGCGATTTAAAAGTACAAACATGCCGTTTCCCTGACATTTCTTCTTGCCAGACATTACCGGGCCATGCTTGTCTCTTTTCACTGTTCATTACACTCATATAATAAGGAGTAGAAAAGGGATATCATGTTCTTCAGGGGCGCAACGAAACCTACATTTCGGGGAAGGTGGTAACTGGTGATGGGAGGGGCCACTTCAGAAAATGGGCGTGACAAACTCAGAGGCTCCACCCCCCTGTTCCACCCCTAAGGTCTGGTGATGGGACCAACTATCAAAAAGTACATTTTAAAGTGCAATATGGAGAGAGGGGACTGTCACAATATATTATACAGCACAAGCAAGTCAGGGATCTCTTTCCCCTGCAATGAATGTGGCACACAATAAAATATTTTTTTTTTTACAGTCCAACAGTGTGCGTTTTCCTAAAGTTGTTTGGGTTGCTACTGTTATCAGCGCACACCCCTTCCGGAAGCGTATAGCCTGCCTTCAGACTGAACTACCAAAAGAAGTGAAGCAGGTGTACCTTTCTGGCTGTGTCTATTTCACCTTTATGATTGGGATCACTGTTGATTTGGTAGTAGGGTGGAGCTGAGTAGGGAGTTTAGTAATTTTGGGACATTGCCAGCTGGAAAGACCACCACAACCACTAGCCCCAGGCACAGGGAAAGGACCATGTCACAGGATGCAGAATTCCTCTTCCGCGTGATTTCCTGCCTGTGGTTCATCATGCAGATTATCCCCATGCCGACTATCCCCATGCCGATTATCCCCATGCCGATTATCCCCATGCCGATTATCCCCATGCCGATTATCCCCATGCCGATTATCCCCATGCCGATTATCCCCATGCCGATTATCCCCATGCCAATTATCCCCATGCCGATTATCCCCATGCCGATTATCCCCATGCCGATTATCCCCATGCCAATTATCCCCATGAAACGCTGCTTGTAGTTTTCCTCAGTGTTTTCAGGACTGGCACAAACATGTGCAGACATGATGTTTCAACATTGTTGGCACTTTCCACTGAATGCAAAACAAAACGCTGAATATAAGCATTAAAATAGTTCTATTAAAAACTTGGGGGCTACTACCCATGGCCTTTTTACAAAACACTTCACGCCTCAAGAGTTCTGCTATTAATATAAGTGCGCGTTATGAAAATGGTCACTGTTATTTTTGTTGTCTGTTGGTGTACTTAAGTAGCTGTGACAACCACCATTTTCTCTATAGCCCCTTTCCTTTTAGAATCTTATTTTTGTGTTTGCTTGACTAGAGGGAGTTGCCTTAGTCCAGACATGTGGAATGAATGGGCTGAAGCGCCTGTTTGGAAAAGTTGGACAATCCTTGGAGGAATATTTAATGTTTTCTACTTGTCCAGAACCACCCTGTTGCCTTTAGTGGAGAAATCAATCTTGGATTCAGGGACAATTCTGGGAATTGTGCACTGTGCATCAGAATGCTGAGGCTGCTCCCGGTAAGCACAGACAATGGAATGTAGGGAGTTGTCTGGATGGCCACTAGTCCTGGGCTTTGGCCATGGACACTGTACATGTTACACCAAGACGTTTCTTTGGGGCCCACTACCCATGGCCTTCAGCCGTGGTCACTGTACATGTTGCACTAATACGTTTCTTTGGAGCCCACTACCCATGGCCCTCTGCCGTGGCCACTGTACATGTTGCACCAATACGTTTCTTTGGAGCCCACTAGCTATGGCCTTCTTAGCAATGTCATAATTGTGTTCATACGCTGTGCAATAGGAAGTGCGAAATTAAGGTGGACTTTCTTCAAATGCGATTGCTGAATTTCCATGGTTTTGTTGCCTTACATCTGATCACTGCAACTGTCTCTTAATAAAGGTTTTTCACAGAATTTCGGGGGTTCTGTTATACTATAGTTTATTTGGGGCATACTAGCAATGGCCTCTGCCCTTGGCCACTATACTTGGTGCACCAATATTTTTCTTTGGGGGCTAATACTCATGGTGAGGCCGAAGTAGCCTGACGTGTTACTCTCCTGGATGGTAATGGAAAACATTCTTCTAGAGAACCATGGCAATACAGAAAGTACAGGATATGTAATTATCGGAGTAGATTTTCTGTACCAAAAAATATAAGTGTTGTTGCTCTAATGGGTTTCCAGACCTTTACTTAAAATGCAATTAGATTCCACTGTTGTTATTACAGCCCATTTGAAAGGAGGAGATATATTCATGCGTAAATACTCCTGTCGCAAACAGGGAGGAACAACAGAAATGTATTTGTGCAATTGGCATACTCAGAACTGTAGCGTTGACTTATTATGGCCAGCCATGCAAAAACAAATGGAAAACACACAAAGTAGTTGGATTGGGAACTCTGTTATCTTTTTGTAATTGTGTAGCTAATAAAATTGGTTTTAACTGGTCTTATCAATGGTAAGGTTTAACAGATGGGTGAGATTTGTTCTATAGGGTAACAATTTTGCAGTATACGGGTAACAACTTCCCCGGGGACATAGATACCTTCCCAAAAGGTTTCCGGGGAACGGTGCTTCAGAGTCAGCAATGACCTAGAAAAGCCAGCCTTACACAAAGGAACTGATCGCTGGAGACGTTTTGAAGCCAGCCGGTATGGGAAGGGGGCAGATTTAGAGTAGCAAGATGTCATAAGGCAAAGGGCCCTTGTTACAACAACCAGGACTCAACCCCTTTGGCACTTTGCCTTTAAAAGGAGATATGCAGCCATCATACTTTGATTCACCTGTGAACCATCAAGAGGAGAAGAAGGATACACTTTTGAACCTCTGTTGTGAGTGTAGTCCATTCCACTCCAAAGTCCTCTGGCATAGAGTTGAAGACAGAAGGAATTAAAGGCAGAAGATGGCTCTGTCCTCTTACCATCCCTAGGGTACAGTGAATGTGACTGCTGCTGGATCAAGACTACTCTCTCTGCTGACTACACAAGAGCCAAGCTCTTGCTCACTTCAGGTTAAGTATCCCTGATAGGTGCCAGCCACGCTCCTACAGATAAAGTTCAAAGTGATTGCAAATAAAGGACTTACCTTGTGCTGGCACCCCTTGATTTGGGCTCCCAGCAACTGCAAAACCAAAGAAGTGCCCCCTAGTTCTCCATGCATCTCTGAATAGCCCTGACAGTGGTTTGGGCACCTTTAAAGGGGATCAGGTTGCGGCACAGAAACCCCCTGAGTCATGCTTGACCTCGACGCTAAACTTCCTCTGCATCTCCAAGTTTGATGAACGCATTTTCGAAGCTCCACTTTCTCCACATTTGTGAGCCTCTGTGTCTTCTAATGCCCCAATGTGGCACTGGCGCCTGGTCACCAGCTTCTTTGAGCTCCAAGCCAACATCGCTGCAGTACCCCAACACCACATAGGGCCAGCCGTGCCCACTCGCTGCCAAAGGCAACTACTTGCTTCTCCATCCATGAGGTCACAGAGCCTTCACCAAAGCACCACCAAACCAACACCTCCCACCATTCCCTGTGTCGTTGACCCACATGCGCATACTGAACAGAACCACATCTTTGGGACCTTTTCCTGCCACTACACGATTCGGCTATGGCCCAGAACTTAAAAGCCTAGCTCAATGCTGCTGAGTCCCAAAGGCAAGAATAAAATACTGTCATGAAGCTCTGCCCCCTTTCATGACTTTTTCTTCTAACATATTCTTAAACCTTGACTTTGTGCCAATTAAGTATCCGAACACCCCATCTCATTGACCCAGAGTGCCTTTCAACAACAGTCTTTGTTTTCCTTAAGTTGTTTGGGTTGCTACTTTTATCAGCTCACACCCCTCCGGAAGGGAATAGCCTGCCCTCAGACTGAACTACCAAAAGAAGTAAATCAGGTGTACCTTTCTGGCTATGTGTAATTCACCTTCATGATTGGGATCATTGTTGATTTGGTAGTAGGGTGGGGCTGAGCAGGGAGTTCAGTCATTTTGGGACATTGCCAGGTGGACTGACCACCCCAAACCACTAGCCCCAGGCACAGGGAAAGGACCATGTCACAGGATGCAGAAATACTCTTCCGCATGATTTCCTGCCTGTGCCTCATCATGCAGATTATCCCCATGCCGATTATCCCCATGCCGATTATCCCCATGCCGATTATCCCCATGCCAATTATCCCCATGCAAATTATCCCCATGCCAATTATCCCCATGCCGATTATCCCCATCCAGATTATCCCCATGCAGATTATCCCCATGCAGATTATCCCCATGCTGATTATCCCCATGCCGATTATCCCCATGCCGATTATCCCCATGCATATTATCCCCATGCCAATTATCCCCATGCCGATTATCCCCATGCCGATTATCCCCATGCCAATTATCCCCATGCAAATTATCCCCATGCCAATTATCCCCATGCCGATTATCCCCATCCAGATTATCCCCATGCAGATTATCCCCATGCAAATTACCCCCATGCCGATTATCCCCATGCAAAGTATCCCTATAAAACACTGCATGCAGTTTTCCTCAGTGTTTTCAAGACTGGCACAAAAATGTGCAGACATGATGTTTCAACATGTTTGGCACTTTCCACTGAATGTAAAAAAAAAAACGCTGAATGCAATCATTAAAATAGTTCTATTAAAAACTTCCAAAATGGCATGATTATTTTTTAGAAAGCACTTCATGCTTCAAGAGTTCAGCTATTAATATTAGTGTGTGTTATGAAAATGGTCACTGTTATGTTTGTTATCGTTCTATCTGTCTGTTGGTGTACCTGAGTAGCTGTGACAACCACCATTTTCTCTGCAACCCCTTTCATTTCAGAATCTTATTTTTGTGTTTGCCGGCCTAGAGGGAGTTGCCTTAGTGCCAACATGTGGAATGAGTGGCCTGAAGCGCTCTACATAATGGTTTGTTTTTGAAAAGGTGGACAATCCTTGGAGGAATATTGAATGTTTTCTACATGTCCAGGACCACCCTGTTGCCTTTGGTGGAGAAATAAAGCTTGGAATCAGGGACAATTCTGGGATTTCTGCACTGTGCATCAGAATGCTGAGGCTGCTCCCAGGAAGCACAGCCAATGGAATGTAGGGAGTTGTCTGGATGGCCACTAGTCCTGGGCTTTGGCCTTGGCCACTGTACATGTTGCACTGAGACGTTTCTTTGGCGCCCACTAGCCATGACCTTCAGCCGTTCTCACTGTACATGTTGCACCAATAGGTTTCTTTGGGGCCCACTACCCATGGCCCTCTGCCGTGGCCACTGTACATGTTGCACCAATACGTTTCTTTGGGGCCCACTAGACATGGTCTTCACCCGTGATGTCATAATTGTGATCATACGCTGCGCAACAGGGGGTGCACAGTTTAGGTGGACTTGCTACAGATGCAAGTGCTGAATTTCAAAGGTTTTGCTGCGTTAAATCTGATCACCTTAGCTCTCACTTAACTAAATTTTTTTCACTGAATTTCATGGGTTTTGTTATACTATAGTTTCCTTCGGGACCCCTAGCCATGGTCTTCGGCCATGTCCACTATAGATGTTGCACCAATACGTTTCTTTGGGGCCCACTAGCCATGGCCTTCAGCCCTAGCCACTCCATATGTTGCACCAATAGGTTTCTTTGGGGCCCACTAGCCATGGCCTTCAGCCGTGGCCACTCCACTTGTTTTTAGCAATAGTTTTCTTTAAGGCCCACTAGTCCTGGACTCTGACCCTGGCCACTGTACATGTTGCACCAACAGGTTTCTTTGGGGTCACCAGCCCTTGCCCTCATCAGTGATGTCATAATTGTGGTTAAACACTGTGAAACAGGGGGCAGAAAGTGAAGGTGGACTTGCTTCAAATGCGAGTGTTGAATTTCAAAGATTTTGTGATCACCTTAACTGTCTCTTAACAAAGGTTTTTCACAGAATTTCAAGGGTTTTGTTATACTATAGTTTCCTTGGGGCCCAATAGCCATGGCCTTAGGCCTTGGCCACTGTACTTGTTGCATCAATAAGTTTCTTTGGGGCCCATTATCCATGGCCTTCAATCATGGCCAAAAACCTTGCCCACTGTTAGTGTTGCATGCATGTGTTCCTTTGTGGCCCACAACTATGGCCTTCGGTCATGGCCATTATCCATGGCCTTCGGCCATGCCCACTGTACATGTTGCACAAATACGTTTCTTTAGGCTATGGCCGATGTTGCACCAATAAGTTTCTTTGGGGCCCACTAGCCATGGCCTTTGCCCATGACCAGTGGGCCACTGTACAGGTTACACCAATAGGTTTGTTTGGGGCCCACTAGCCATGCCCTTCAGCCATAGCCAGTGTACATGTTGCACAAATAGGTTTATTTGGGGCCCACTAGCCCTGATTTTCCACCATGGCCACTATCAATGTTGCACCAATAGGTTTCTTTAGGGCCCAGTAGCCATGGCCTTCAGCCGTGGCTACTGTATATGTTGCACCAATACGTTTCTTTGGGCCCCACTAGCCATGGCCTTTGGCCATGGCCAGTAGCACAAAGACCCATTACCCCCTGGCTAGTAGATGTGATTATTGTAGTTGTACAATTTCCTTATTTTCTCAACCCCTCGCGATTCCTCTGCTATTCACGAACTACACATACAGCGGCAATGAACTACCCATGCCTGCGGTATTCCCCCGGTATTTCCTTGATAATCCAAACATTTTAGAAATCAAAAACTCTTCCCAGTCCTCTCAGGCACTCACCAGGTGCTGCCCTCCTGCTTCCATGATCCCCACACACAACTCAGCAGTTTTTTTCAATCCTTGGCGCTCACCGACTACCCCCTTTCTCTTCTCTCTTTTGCTTTTGTGACAGAATCTCGTGAGATTCCCCTGGTACTCCCCCGATAATCCAAAAATGTCAAACTGTAACTGGCTCTCCAGACCACCCCCAACTCTCTTAATTCACATGGTATCCTCTTTCTCCCTCCCCACCTCTAACCTAATGCAATTTCATCCGTTTTCCTCTTCCAAATAGCATTTTGAGTACTTTCCATTTTGGCATTACCCTGCTAATTGCTCGCATCGATCAAAACAAATTGCTGCTTTTCATTCCTGAAAAGCCTCTCTGCAAAGCACCATGGGAGATATAACTATATTTTTAGGTGCAGGGGGCACCCATTTTCCCGTCAGATATTTTAAAAACAACCTGACGGTTTAACCCCAAACCTATCCTGGAAATTAAGGCAACTCTTCGTGCCCAAGTTGTTTCATATTTGGTCCAAATCCGCCCAGCACCTTTTGCGCTGCGGCTTTGCTAAATTTGAAATTTTTCTCTATGGGAAAATGAATGGGAGAAGGCCGATGTTAATAACGTTTTCATTTTTTAACAAATCTTTCCCAAAATGTTCAGTCGGGTGTGGGGTGCCCATGACGAACGTTTTGTTTGGAAGATGTCATCCAAATTCGTCATGCAAGTCAAAAGTTATTAGCAGAAGAATGTTCGGATGTCCTATGACTCCATAATTAGAACCATACAGAATGACGGAATATTTAGCAGCTAATGAGTCTCTGTGGCTCTCACATACACAAGCTAAATCAAGCTATGTTAGAGATGGAGAGCAAGAACTTTCTAATTTTTTACATTGGGATAACTCCTTTGCTCTCTGTGTGTAGCACTGTAGACGGTTCCATGTGTTAATATCCCCGCAAAAATATTGTGATACAAAAATATCGCCATATTTTTGCGGCGATATTGAGGAATGGACCCCGAGGGGGACACCCCCGCAACCCCTGCATTATTTTTAAATGTGCGGGGGACACCACCGCAACCCCTGCTCCCACAAATTATCCCCCTCAAAAATATTGCCTGTGGCGTTCCAGACGACCTTATGTACGGCAATATTTTTGGTGGGGATAATATGTCGGGGTACCCTTGTAGACACATGCATAATCTATCAGAACAAACAAATCCATACATTTTTGTATGTTAAGGTAAACATTTGTCATATGTATTTAATGTGTAGCAGCTTTGAATAAGAGCCCATTCCACGTGCAAACCACAGGGATTCATATCTCAAAGAGTCAATGTTCTAGCCCATACTTACCTGTTGAAAGAGTTTGTTCTAAAGGCCTTTTTAAAGCAGGCTAATTTAGTAATGTCTCTAACTGAAGTGGACAGGGAGTACCAGATCGGGGGTACTAGGAAAGGGAAAGAAGACACCCTCAAAGACAGAGCTACTTCGAAGGATGCGTGAATCGATGATCTCAGGTTCCTTCTGGGGATGCATTATTTTATCAATTTATATTTTTGGGAGGAAATCTGGCCCAATACTTTGTAACGCCTTAAATGTGATGCAGAGGTGGAGCCACCAGGGGGCACTGAGATGTGCTGACGCGTCTCATCCAATCTCCTCCACGAAGGTGGAATTTTGGGATTGAGCCCCCCCATACCCACCCAGGAGTGAAACCCTGACCCCCCCACGACCACCCTAAAGTGACAGTGCACCGGAGGAGAGAAAACCCAAGCTTCCGAGGTGCCCTAAAGACAGAGTTCTGCATACAAAAAACGGGGCCGGAGATCCAGCGTTCCCCTTCCTGTGCGCCATCTCCAGGGGAAGCTGTGAACGCAGGTAGAGCCGGGAGGCCCGCACGGAGTAGGCCATGACCTACTTCATGAAAGGAACCTACTTGGCTGCCAGCTGAGATGTGGACCCCGAGAGGAGGCACCTTGCGGCAGGGGTGCACGCCTTGGGGAGGCAGCATCTCTCGCCACGCAAATCCCCAGCCACCGGCTAGAGAGAGACCAGGCCGCATTGCATTAACCCTGCGGGGGCCTAGCAGGGTGCTGCAACAAAGGAGATCCTGAGCGTGGAGGGGTTTAGCAGACACCACCACACCTCGTCGTCAACCCCCGCTGCAGCCTGGGGCCGGAGCCCCTCTCCCCGCCCAAGATGTAGAGAAGCGAGGAGACCCGGGGATGCAGACTTGGAGGCCCACTGACAGGTCCCTCCAGTGGGAGAACACAGCATACCTAGCTTGAGGACACAGGAGCCCCAGAGTGATCGCTGGAGCAAGGGGCCTGTGTAGTCCTGAAATTGCAACATGTGCACCCTGAGCACCAGACCCGGGCGGCCAGGAATCTGGACCTGAGTGGCCACTGATAATATCCTCACATGCGCGCCCACCACTGGGAGAGGCCTAGCACACCACTGAGGTGGCGAAAGACTGGTGGGGGAACAGCTATTTGCTCCTCGGAGGAGCGTCTGACAGAAAGTGGCACACGACACCCCCCAGCCCCCTGCCCACAGGGTTTCACTCTGCACAGCCTCTCCATTGGTTCCCTGGGGGGATCAGCCAGAACCGGGACCTATCAACCTTCCCACAGCTGCCGAAGCACGCACGGTCCCACCTGACCCCATCGGGGGAGGAGGAGAGAGCCCAAAGGATTATAGTGGTGGACCTTCAGAGCCCAGCCGGCTTCCGTGGCTGGACTCCACCACGTCTGGTCTGGGCCGCTACATGGAACTAGCAGCGGATACCCCAGCTTGCCCCTGTTAATCACCCCTCACTCCGCAGCAGAGCAAGCGTGTCGCTTTCACCATAGGACCCGAGGGTCTGCCAGAATCCGGATCCAACCGACGCGGACAATGGTGAGGCCTCCTACCCCACGGGTCCCAGGAGGGGCAAGGCAGCACCCCACTCTGCACGTGGGTTCCCAGAATAAAAATAACATTCATCGCCTTCTGTGCATGTGGTGACGGCTGGCGCATCCACAATTCTTTAATGCGAGCATGAGCCTCCCCACCCTGTTGCCCTGAAGATCTAGGTCCCACACCTGCAGCTATCTGCCAATACCTCCAGTAGCCACCTTTCTGAACCTCTGCGTATACCCCCCGGTGGAACCCCAAGGAAGTGGACTTCCAGTGGCCCTCTCATAGGGTGCGATCGGCTAGTAAACAGACCCAGCCCCCTGCGGCCTCTGACCCCAGTGTTCAAACACCCCAGCCAAGACCAGACTCTTACTAGATTCCTCGAGTTTTGAAGGGATCATCCTTTTCTGCCGGTGCCAGCTCTTGATCCCGGTAAAACCGCGCTTTCAGGGTATCTGGGGGGTGTCCTTGGCGCAATCCCATAAATAGTTCCCCTGTGGAACCAACCCAGTGATACCGTTGTCTGAACAAAACAGTAGGTGGGAGAAAGGGTCACTTCTATGCCCTGCCCACACCCGATTAGCCGCCTGGAATCACAATAGCTCGAGCAACAGATACTACTAACTTGGACTGCAACTCAGATACTACCCCAAGTGGAGAGTGGATAATTGCAGTGTTCTGGGGGAGGTGGTCGCTGACCCCCACTCAACCCAGTGGAGGGTCCCCTCGTGGAGTCAGGAGAGAGAGAGATACTCCCGAGACCCTACCACAGGGAGTGGCCAACTGAGATCCCAGCCCTACCTCCAGGGACCCCTGACTACTGACCTGATCCTGCTCTGTTACTTCAAGCTCTGACCCGAACCCCCTGGGATCAGCGGGGACTGTGCCTCTGAGGACCCGGCCCATGATCAAAGAGAGCTTCCTTCTTTGCAAAACTCCAAGGAGCCCCTGTCCTGGGCCCACTCCCTGAGCTATCGACTGACCACCCTTCTCTTGGGGGCAAGCTAATGTGACCTCTAGCTACTTCAAAGAGAAAGTAGGAAATCTAATGACCCCTCCGCCTTCCCCTTACACGATTAACTGCCCGACCTCGAACACACAGCAATTAGTTAAGTTCCACAAGCATTGAAAGTCCCGGGAGTTCGGCCCCCTGGGAACCGTCCCGCGGGGTCCCCAGTTCCCTCTCTTGGCCTTGGGTTGGAACCCTCTGCAGATCCCCGCTGCCTAATTCTCTCCTCCTGCCCAAACAGGCTGACTCATAAGAAATCCCCTGATGGACTGGGCGAAAAACCCTACAAAAGTTTCGACACACCTCTTCTTTGACTCCAGAACCGGTCGCCATGCCCTCCACCGAGCAACCAGAAGTCATTGATCCCCAGTCAATGAGTAGGGGTATGACAGCCCTCCTGGAGGAGATCTGTGGATTTAGGGCAGACATTAGCAAACAGCTCAACTCCCTGGGCAAAAAGGTGGACTCTGTGGACGACTGAGTTCAAGCCCTTGAGGCCAACCACACCTCGATAGACCTCCTTGAGACCCAAATTGATATGCGCCTGTCGGAGTTGGAAAGGAGGGAGAAGAAATGTACTCTTAAGCTCGATGACCTAGAGAACAGGGAGTGCCGCAGTAACCTGGGAGTCCCGGAGCGAGAAGGAGAAACCCAGGCGGACATCATAAGAATTGTGAATGTGGTGATAAGTAAATTGTTTGACGAGGGTAACACCAACAAGCCAACCATTGACAGGGCTCACAGAGCAGGGGCCGCCTCAAGGGGTCCCAAGTCAATACAAGTAAGATTTCATTACTACACAGAAAAGAACAAGATTCTGGAGCTGGCACAGAAAAAAGGGTCCTATCGACTGGGAAGATACCAAGGTCACGATCTACCAGGACCTGTCTGACCTCACATTAGGGTGCCACCGACTATGTGGACCCCTAACAAAATGGCTTCAACCCAAAGGCGTGAGATATAGATGGGGCCACCCGTTCTCCCTCTCCTTTTAATACGACAGCTATAAATACTCTCTGGTCACAGAAGACGACATCCAAAGAGTGACCAGTGAACAGCTGGGAGAACCATCCCCGGGGGAGGACCAAACAGCTGGAGGTAGTGAGCCAGCAGAACTCTGAAAGACTAACGGCTTTGCCGAAAGATGCTGTGTCTGAGGCAATAGAAAATTCAGGAGGGTGGCTCCGACCTCCCCCAGGCCTCCAACCAATTAACTCCATTCTATCTTTGCTTTACACGAGAGTGATGAGTGGTTAGGCCTGGTCCCTGTCTACTACCTTGGGATTCCGCAGACGAACCCTGCCCCTCCGACTGAGGATAGCCTGCATCGTTAAGTTGTTCATTTGCACTAATGAATATCCTGGGAGGGGAGCGGGACGGAATGTGGATGTAATATTGCATTTGTTTAAGCTTTGGGGGAGGAGGGGCTCAGAGAGTCGTTGTTTATTGTTCCTTGCCGCCCTGGTGGAGGCGGGCATTGGTGGCCTGGTCGAGCGGCATCTCCTATGTCGCAGGCAGTCCAGGTGCTAGGGAGGGCGAGGGGGGTAAGTTGGGGGTTTTCCTACAATTGTTTAGGGGCTATAACTGGTTGAGTCAACCGACTGGGGACTTCATTCTTTTAGGGACGACAAGTTTAGAGGCAAACCTGAAAAGGCAGAGTAAAGGAGGGCACGTAGGTCATAGTTGCACCCCAGAGGGTTTTTGCAAATATGGTACCCACTGATGGGTGATCCTATTCATTTGCTGACACTGGGTTTGTTGAATGCTCAGGGACTCAACTCCCTGCATAACAGATCTTTAGTGGTGAAGGAATTCAATAGGCTGAAACTCCACTTTCTCTTTCTCCAAGAAACTCATTGGGCTATGGGCAGGGAAATGTCTCTTAAGGCTAAAACCATACAGGAAGTCTTTCACGCTTCATGCCAGGCTAAGAAAAGGGGGGTGGCGATAGTGGTGTCTCCGAAAGCGCATTTTGCACCTGCGACATACCGGAAGGCCGCTATGTAATGGTCAAAGGGGAATTCAGGAGTTCCAACGTGACACTGGTCTTGGTCTATGCCCCCAACGAGGCCTCAGACCAATATTGGGCAAAGGTGAAGACTAAAATCATGGCATTCACGGAGGGAACCCACCTAGTGGGTGGAAACTTCAATGTGGTCCTGCATCCAGAGCAGGACAGGAAATCCGAGTGCCCTTACGCAGACATGCACTTACATAGGAGGATGACCATCTCTTTCCAGAATACCAATGACGAATGGAGGCTTTCAGATTCCCACTCGGCGCGCCAGGGACGCAACCCCTTATTTACATTCCTCTCTAGTCCCCACTCTTCGTACTCCAGAATTGATTATATCCTAGTTGACAACTTGCTCTGCAGGAGGATAACCGAATTTAGGGTCAAGGTGACCCCTTGGTCAGACCACGACCTAGTTAGGATTCAAATAGGGATTCACTCTAGAAACCCTGACAGCACAAGGTGGACGTGCAATGACCTCTTGATGGACAAAGAACTGTCCCAGTCTCTCCTCGCTGCCATAAAAGAGTACTTCGTAATCAATGACAACAGCCAAGTGGGGAAAGCGGGAGTCTGGGAAGCCTTTAAAGCCATGATCAGGGGTGTCATTATTGGAATGGGAGCAACAAGGAAGCGGGAGAGGGGTAAGGAGGAGAATCCTCTTAGAGACAAAATAAGAGCTTTCCAACCAGGGGACAAACTACAGACCCAGATGTTCCCGGTTAAGTGAGCAGAACTCCAGCAGCTAAAAGCTAAACTCGCCGCCCTCCTGGTTGAGCAAACCAAGAGAAAGTTATCGTTTCTTAAGCAGAGATACATGGAGAAAGGGGAGAAGGCTGCTAAGATGCTAGCCTGGAGATTACGAGAAATTAGAAACAGCAGAAGTGTTGACTCGTTGGATCTACCGGGGGTGCAAATATCTCGATGACGCGTGGATAGCACAGCAATTCCGCATGTACTATGAACGCCTCTAGTACTATATCGCCAGAGTACTCAGGGGATGGGTCCGAAGTTGATCATTTTCTGGACATTCTGCCAGACCCCTGCCTTCCCCCCTGAGAGATCAGACCCACTGGAAAGGCCCATCACGCCCCAAGAGGTGGTGGACACTATCGGTTCCATGAAAGGGGGCACCACCCCTGATGACGTTGGCTTCACCATTCTCTTTTACAAGTCCTTCCGCTCCACCCTGGCTCCCTTCCTGTCAAAATTGTTCAACGCGGCTCCGGATTCCGGATCCCTTCCCCAGTCCATGTTATCAGCCTACATTGTGGTTATCCCAAAAGAGGGGAAAGACCCAACGAACTGCCAATCCTACCATCCCATTTTCCTACTTAATTTGAACGTGAAGGTCTTAGCTAAGTTCCTCGCAAATAGGCTGGCCCAGCATCTCCCTTCATTAGTACACAGCGACCAAGTCAGATTTATCCCGGTAGGCAGGGATCCAATAACACTAGGAAGACCCTGGACCTGATGCACAAATCCTCTAATAATGACATGGAGGCCTATCTCCTTTCATTGGACTCTGAAAAGGCCGTCGACCGGTTCGAATGGTCGTATATGAGCAAGGTCTTGCAGAAGATGGGCCTGGGTGAAAGATTCTGTGGGTGGATTGCCTCCTTGTGCAATGGCCCAACCGCCAGAGTAGTGGTTAATGGTGCTGTCTCTGCCCTGTTCTCCCTCTCCAGAGGGACCCGTCAAGGCTGCCTGATCTCACCCCTCCTGTACGCCCTCACAATGGAGCCCCTGGCCATAGCTATAAAACAACACCAAGGGATTACGGGGGTACGGTGTGGGGATCTCGATTTTAAACTCTCACTTTTTGTATATGATATCCTTGCCTATCTGACCAATCTGAAGGGCAACTTCCGAGGCTCCTGGACCTGATACACTCTTTTGCTACCTTCTCCGGCCTGAAAATAAATCCATTGAAATCATGTCTAATGCCAATGGGTAAGGGCGATAGTGACGTTGAGGGAAGAGAAACTTTAGGGGGTATTAGAATTGAACGCAAAGCCACTCCCTACTTGGGGGTCCTCCTTCCAAGAGATCTGAGAGTTCCCTTTGAACTGAACTTTCCCCCCCATTCTTTACAGGATAAAATCAGATGTCCATTGATGGGCTCCCCTGACCCTCTCGTGGTTCGGGCGTATGGTATCTATCAAAATGAACGTCCTTCCCCGGCTTCTTTATCTCTAAACCTCCATCCCGGTCACTATACCAGATACATATTTTAAGGCCCTCCACTCTATGGTCCAACGCTTCATCTTGAACGGTAAGAAACCGAGGATCAAACACGTGACTCTGACGCTCCCGAGATCATTTGAGGGGTTTGGTCTTCCGGATTTCCGGCTTTACCATAAGGCGGCTCAATTTAGGGTAATCTTAGAGCATATGAGAGACGAGATGCAAACCTACTGGACTTACATAGAGGATACCCACACCCAACCCAGAAAAGTAAGGGACCTCCTATGGGCCCCAAACAAGGATCTTCCTGTATCTATTAGAAACCTCCCTACTCTTTCTGTCCTGTGGACACTATGAAAGCACGGCAAAGTGAACTCAACCCTCTCTTCCTGGCCCTCCCCTCTGTCGTCCCTATGGGGACCCCCCCTTGACCTGGGTAAACAAGGTTTACGAGACACACATAGGTGGTCGGATATGGGCTTGGAACGAGGAGCTCAGCTCTTCCACCCGAGCGCCTTCATCGACTACAACAAATTAGCAGAAGCCATGGGGGACAATCCGATGTCGATATTTGAATATCTCTGTGTCAAAGGGATCCTGACCAATACCCAGTGGGTTGAAGCCCTGGCACGCCCCCTTAAGCCACTGGAAAAAATCATTGTGGAATCTTCCTCGAGGAGGGGCTCTTTGTCCAGGATTTACAAAACCCTGATGACAGCGGACTTAGAAGGTAGACAGGGTTTTAAGCAGTTTTGGGAGGAAAAGTTGGTGAAGGTGTTGGAAGAGGCTACCTGGGCTAAACTCTTTAGGGCCCTTTTTCAGGCTCCCTGTATACTTCGGCCATGGAACATAATTTCGAGATTCTCCATGCATGCCCCCTCCCACTGGAGAGGCTGTCTAAAATGTTTCTGGGCGTGTCGCCCCTCTGCCCTAGGGAATGTGGCCAACAGGGAACCTGGTACCTCCTTTGGTGGGAATGACCAGCCGACCCGATCTACTGGCCTGAGGTCTTGAGTTGAATTAAGGATATCATGGGCCTCTCCCTTCCTTTACTCCCCCTCACATTTCTCTTTGGTATTCCTACTTCAAAGGCGGATTTGTGCACCTTACCCAAAGTGATCCAAGCCAAATTAATAGCAGGGAGACTAGCCTTGGCCCAGAAATGGAAAAACAACTTGGTGCCTTCCAAATCAGAGTGGCTAGTTAAACTGTGGGTGATCTTTACTTATGAGAAGTTAGCAGCAATGACCCACGACACTATGGGATCATTCCTGCTCAATTGGACAATGGTACTTTTGCATGAGGACTGTGGTACAATGAGACTTTGATACTGCCTGCTCGAGACTGCCCCAAATTGCTGTTATTGCATAAACTAATCTCCGCCACTCATGTTCATTGTATTGGTTGAACCCACTAAGACAGCCCATTCAGACCAGTTGGTCCCAAACCTGTGATTTCTGGAGCCCACAGTGCCCGTACGGGCTCAGTTGTTTATAGGTGGGGGGTGAGAGAGGGAGGGGGGAGGCTCGGTTAATTATGATGTCATTTGAGAAATATTGATGCATATGTCTTGCAAAATTGTTCAATAAAAATGAAGTGGAAAGAAAAAAAAATATGTGATGCAGAGCATTTTGAAAGATATTCTGCGTCCAAGTGGCAACTATTGCAAGCCGGGCGATAAGTACAGGAGAGATGTGTTGTCTGCATCCCATTCTGAGTAGAAGTCTTGCTGCCCTAGGCTTGTCATTGCCACTGCATGTGTAGTTAAATCAATGCCATTATCGAGGGAATATGACCTACAATAATTACATCTACTAGGCAGGGGGTAATGGATCTTTGTGCCACTGCCATGGCCAAAGACCATGGCTAGTTAGCTCGAAAGAAATGTATTGGTGCCACATGCGCAGTGGCCACAGCTGAAGGGCATGGCTACTGGGCCCCAAAGAAACTATAGCATAACAAAACCCTTGAAAGTCTGTGAAAAACTTTAGTTAAGAGAGAGTTAAGGTGATCAGATTTAATGTGAAAAACACATAGTAAAAAAACATTTGAAATTCAGCACTCACATTTGAAGCAAGTCCACCTTAACTTTGCGCCCCCTGTTGCGCAGCATATGATCACAATTATGACACCACTGATGTATTCCATGGCTAGTGGGCCCCAAATAAGCCTATTGGTGCAACATCTGATGTGCCCAATGGCCGAAGGTCGTGGCCACTGGCCATGGCCAAAGGCCATGGGTAGTAGCCCCCAAAGAAACGTATTGGTGCAACAACTACAGTGGCCAAGGCTAGTGGGCCCCAAAGAAACTATAATATAACAAAATCTTTGAAATTCTGTGAACAAACTTTAGTTAAGAGAGTTAACCTTTGAAATTCAGCACGTGCATTTGAAGCAAGTCCACATTAATTTTGCGCCCTCTGTTGCGCAGTGTATGACCACAATTATGATATCACTAATGAAGGCCATGGCTACTTGCACCAATGAACCTATTGGTGAAGCATGTACAGTGGCCATGCAAGAAGGCCGTGGGTAGTAGGCCCCAAAGAAACATATTGGTGCAACATGTACAGTGGCAACAGCTTAAGGCCAGGATTAGTGGGCCTAAAAGAAACCTATTGATGCAACATTTACAGTGACCACGGCAGAGGGCCATGGGTAGTGGGCCCCAAAGAAACATATTGGTGCAACATTTACAGTGGCCACGGCTAAAGAGCATGACTAGTGGGCCCCAAAGAAACGTATTGGTGCAGCATGTTTGGCGGCGAAGGCCGAAGCCCATGGCTAGTGGGCCCGAAAAAACAAGAGTGTAACAAAACCCTTGGGATTCTGTGATGCCATCATTGTGGTCATACACTGCTTAACAGGGGGCTCAAAGTTAAGATAGACTTGCTTGCAAGGAGAGTGCTGAATTTCAAGGGTTTAGTTGCGTTAAATCTGATCACCTTAACTGTCTCTTAAAAAAGGCTTTTCTCTCATATACATATCCTAATTTGATACACATCTGCTACCAGTGTTAAGGATGCCTACCAGCTGCATCTAGTCACAGGCACTCAGTTTGGTTGTAGAACAGGCTTATCCCTGCTGTGATGATCTTTGCAATACTGTATAATTGGAATGAATTGCTGTGTCCTTCTGTTTGAAGATTATTTTGCCTGCCATTCTTTCTTACTTATAAGACTTTGTTTGTACTTCTGTTTATATAGTGTGCTTTTTGTCTTATTGGATATCATTTCTACATAACTGTAATGAAAAGGCCCTTCTTGCGTTAACAGTTCTGATTGTATTTGAATGTGTGAATTATACTGCATGCTAAGTGTCCACACCACCCTGTTTGCTTTCTGCATTGCTTCAACTATTTATTTATTATATATTTAGCTAGATACTAGACAGATGTATCTCATTTAATAACAAAGCAATCACAATATATATTTTCTTGCACTAACTTGGAATCCTATTATTAGTTGGTTCGACCCTCAATCAGTTTGCTGCATGAATTATGGAAATTCCTATTCATTGGGCCTCATTACGACTTTTGCGTAATGGGTAAATGGGCTCCACTAATGGAGCCGGACCCGTTAAACCCATTACGCAAAATTACAAGGTCCCCTCGCCAGGCGTCGTTACCGGGTCCCGCGAGGGGACCAGGGAGCTAACAACGGGCCGGTCGTAATCGGCCCGTTGTTAGCTCCCTCTCCCATTCCCATCTGAGCCCTATGGGGTCTCAGATGGGAATGGGGAAGGTCTGGGCCCGGGTTCCCAGAGGGAGGAATATCCGGGCCCTCCAAACTCGGAATGGCCCGGTAATTCCCCATTCTGGGAACCCGGACCCGGTTTTGGTGGCAGCCATGCCGCCAATAGCGGAATGGCTACCGCCAAAGCCGTAATGAGGCCCATAGACTTTGAAGAGTCATGATCTGGCAACAGAATCTGCACCAACCAATGGCCTTGTATGGATGCATGTCCATCGCCCCAAACGCGAGCGGAAGAACACATTAAGAAAATCCCTTGAGCATTTAATATGAATGATGCAGAATGTCAGCAACCATACCACCGTGCATGACATTTAGGTTTCCCGTGATGCTCCCAGAGGGTTAGACATATTTCTGAGAACATGCAATGAGGAAATATAGAAATGAAACCCAAAGCACATAGATTAAAAGGAGGTGATTACTATATAGTAACATAGTAGAACCAGGATAAATCTGGAGGTAAAGGAAGGTGCACAAGGCACATCCAGTAGGTGAAAAGCTGTGCATAGAAGCATGATAGAGAATAATATAGAAAATAGTAGAGAACATATATACATTTGCACTGATAGGCTGATGCTAGTTAATTGAAGTTTGTGCCACTTTAGAATAATCAACATTGCAAAAGGCCGTTTTTTTTTATAGAAAACTAGGCCAGAGGGGAGCATTTGTTTTTCCTTGGTAAAATACGCTTCATTTCTGCATGTCTTAAATGCTGTAAGAGCCAAGGTCAGAGCCCTCGAAGGGAGAGGCAAAAATCTGCACATGGATTGGTCAGGAGTGTAGAGGGAAGATGGCTCCCAAGCTAAACGAAATTGTAACTAAAAGTGTTCCTTAAAGCCTGCAAAATGAAGGTCGCAGCTCAGTGGGAACACAGTGATGTGCTGAGGTGTGTTTAGTTTGTGTTTAATTTCCAGAAGAAAATTAAACAGGGCATTAGGTAATTTCTGCACATACGCAGGCCTCAAGTTCATCAAACACGGGTCCATTTCTTTAAATAACAAGGAATTATTTCTCAACGACGGGGTACATCTATCTATAGAGGGAATGGAGATTTTCACAAGGAATATTTTTTGGACTTTGGTTGAAAGGGGGTTTACATTGGGCATATTTTGGGGGAATCTGAGGGGTTGTATACCCCCTCAGGGTGAAGGCAGGGATCAGCCTCTGGTTGATGGAGCAGGGTCCCCGCTCACCTTTTCCCATGTTCCCCAAAATGTTTATACCATTTCTGATTTTTCTGGTTTTGGATTTTATGCATAGCTGATTGTGCAATAAAGCTTGCGGCCGAATATTCCACTTTTCCTGGCTTGGGACACCCAAAAGTTGTGTTTCTTTTGGCACCTAGGTGTGCAGGGAGGCGCACAGAAGGGGAAAGACAAAGGCGACCCAAATTACTGGGCACCCAGGTCTATCAAAGGAGGTTGGGACAGCTAACACGCACCTGATAATCAGGTGGTCCCAGCCCCTGACAGCTAAGATCTAAGGACCCCTCCCGCCCAGACGAATGGGAGGTCGCTGGTCCATTGTAGTAGCAAGAGGTGCCCTCAGGCCGTTTTTGGCCTATATCTGGCTAATGGCAGGGTAGCCTACATTCAGATAATATTCCTCATGGCACGGTGTACGGCTCCAGCGAAGTGAGGTGCACAATTACAGAAGAAAAACCACCCACCCACCCCGAAGAGGGTCACAGGGAAATAAGCATCAACAAAAAGGGCACAGTCGATACATAAATCAATGAAAAGAGGAAATGATGACACAGCCCTAACACCTCGAAAAGAGGCAAAGGAAATAAGGTCTACAATTGAAAAATAAAATATATGCATAAGGAATTATTGACCATCGCTTTGGAGCAATTACACTTCCCCACACATGTCCCCAAAGAGCATATGGCTGCGGACGTCAGCGAAGATTGGTTTGTCCGAGGTTTATCAGAGCAGGTGGATGGATTTGTGGTCAACTGTACAACGTGTCACATGTTCAATCGAGGCCATACTTTAAAGACTCTGAAGGCAACCTTGCCCCACCCCTTGGGTCCTTTAAGCAGCTCCATGTCAACTATGTTGACATGACTAACAGGTGTAATCATTTTCGTTACATGAGTGTTGTGGTTTGCCTATTTTCTCACTGGTTTGAGGGTGGATGCAAAATCAGTGGCTGAATTGTGGATCAGCAATGTTTTTCCAAGATGGGAAATATGTGAGGATCCGAGAATGGACAATGGCCCTCATTTTGCAAGTGAGCTCTTTGAGGAGATCACCAAATTGCTGGGTATAAGACATAAGCCAACGGGATAGTGGAGCGATTAAATGAATTAATCAAAACAAGCTGGCTAAGATTTGTCATTCACTGAAAAAGAGGTGGCTGTTCTGCTTTCCCTTGGAGCTGTTCAGTTTGCGCAACCAGCCAGGCAAGGACCACTACTTGTCACTGCGCGAGGTGATGACAGGTCGGCGGATGCACACACTGGTTGCCCCAGCTCAAACAGTGTCAGACGCTCATGGGAGCACAGAGATTTTGGGGGAGAAATGTGCCAAATTCCTTAGGGATTTGTCAACATGTGCAAAGGGTATATCTCACCAGGTAACCTCCAAAGTGCATCAACAGGCCACATCGCACTCCAGCAACTTAACAGCTCCTCAGCCATTGCAAGTCTATCAAGGAAAAAGAGTCTACGCAAGGACGCACAACAAGAAATGGAAAAAGCCAAACTTTACAGGCCCATATGAAGTGATTTTCTCTACACCCACTGCAGTGAAGTTGAAAAACTGCTGTGCCTGGGTAGACCCAATTGACATTGCATGAGACATCAGAATAATTCCATTTCCCCAGTAAGAAGACACAGAAGAAAGCACTGTTGACCAAAGTTAAGTTGCACTAACGTTATGGAAACATTCAAAGGGTCAGTGCACCCTTTTGGGCACACAGGACAAGATATGTCTGCACCGATTTCAGAGGCGCGTGTGGAGAATCATAAAAGAGAATAGAAGCCTCGTAACTAGACAGAAAAGAGATGTACAAATTGGGGAAAAACACATAGGCCAATGTTTTAGAAGAGCATCATTTAGAGGGAATGAATGTGTGGTATGACACCATGGAAGAGATCAGTAGAGCCTAGTATAACGATTCATGTTATGTTTGTGGGTTGATACCACATGCAGTTGGCAACCCCAGATTATTCTTATCCAAGGAAATGTCACCCGTAGAGGCACAGTGCTTGGCACACTTGGTTCTCTGCAAGGTACAGGGCCAGTTCTAGGGACACACGGTACAGGTAAAATTAGAAAAGATAAACAAAGATGAATGTGCAACGAAAAACGGACAAGACCATGTGAAATATATGATCAGACTACAAATTCATATTGAACGAGCAAAATATTGAAACAAAAAATTGGCCAAGGGGCAAGCAGTATTCAAGGCAGAGGGACTGGTGGGATACATAGAAGATGTGATAATGAAAACTCATGAAAGCTGCAGAAGCATTCGGGTCTCTGTCCTGTCCCCACTTTTATTTACACTGTACTTTTGTCCACTGGCTGACCTTGTTGCTGAGCATGGGGTGCGTTTCTACAGCTATGTAGACGATACACAGGTAAGTTTTCATTTAAATACCCCAGGGTCGTATCCTCCCTATAACCTGCAGAACTGGCTGGCTAGCATTGTGGATTGGGTGGCCACGAATTGGCTTAAACTCAATGGTGACAAAATAGAGGTGTTGGTGGTGGGTGGGCCTGCGTCCGGGTCCCTGTGGAGTGCCGATTACTGGCATCCCTCTTTGGGACCTTGTCGTCTACCTGTGGAAGCGGTAAAGAGTCTTGGAATTAAGCTTCTTTCCAGCGGCACTAGAGAGGTGCACATTTCCTCTGTAGGGTAAATGGACTTTGCTAAGCTCAAAGTACTGAAGAACATTTTGACATTCCTTCCTCTTTGTAAAGACTGGAAAGAGGTGTCTGTACTCCTGCTCTCTATATGGCAGAGGAGAGCCCAGCAGAGGACCCCAGCCAAGAGTCTCTATATGGTAGCGCTGGTCGAGCAATCAAGGCCTGGCTTCTCAGGAGGCGATGCAGGCTGGTTCTTAAGTACAGTTTAGTCGCCAAGCCCCCACAAAGGAATGTCCACACACTATATTAGTTGAAACACAGTCTTTATATAATTAATATTCAAGGTTATGTACACTATCACAATAACTTGCTTTGTGCTCAGAAAATTCACATTGGCAAATATATACAGTTCTAAAGTGGTACCACAATTATTATCAGATCTCATTAAAGTGCATCAACTATACTCTGGTCAAATGTCACACAGATCAAGGAATAAAAGTAACCAACAATAGATATAGGAGGAAAGCAGTTGGTTAGAACAATGGGCAGAATATTGACCCCTACCAACTAGGCACAAATCTGTGTGGAGATCCCCCCACCTGGGCAACCTGTAAATTAAAGATATATCACAAGCCCAGTCCATATATTGTTCTATAAGTATTATTTACTTCTATATGGTTTCTACCCCCACCCCAATGTACCTGGTAGAGCAGAGTTCTTCGATGAGGCGTTGAGGGATCCTTCTTGAGTGACTCCCTTTAAATCAGGAGCCACGGATCGTCAAGAGGTGTCAAAGAAGGTGAACTTGGCATCGACGGCATTGATGAAAAGTTCGATGGTGCCAAGACCACGGCATCGATCCAGGCAGTGCTCGTCGGCAACATCCTGCGAGGATGAGGTGTGCGGGGCACATCAGTGTTTGATAGTTCAGAACCGCAAAGAGTTTCTGAAGAACTGTGGCCCAACAAGGGCATCGAGTTGTCAAAGTCTTTGTGGTCTTCGGGTGGCGGGAAACCCACCGGTGGATGCTTCTCAGCGCGTCAATGGCCTGGCCTTCTCTGGTGGGTTAAGGCAGGCAGCAGTGCCGACGAGTGAGTCCCTGAATCAAAAGTCTTAGACAAAGGAGCATGCAGCTCCGGTTGTCAGTGGCACGGCGTCAAGCGGTCCCTTCTTCTGGGCAACCCAGCTTCGACAGGCCTCCAGCGGTTACGGCGATACTCCGAACCCTGGTCGACGGCAATGGACTTCAACGGCGTCGATGTCCGGGTGCTTTACTTCATTCTCCTCGGCGGACCCCGTATCCGGTCGGCAGTCTTTCGAGGGTCTGACTTCCAGGAAGCTTCGGCAAAGGTTAGCGTTGCTCGATGGTCCCTCGGAGCACGGGAAGAGGGCGCCTAACCAGGTCCTCTCTCGGATCAGTCCTTGATGAACTCGACAGCTTTCGGATCGGGTTGAAACAAATGCAGCAGCAGTTCTTCTTCTTCCAGCTGGGCGTCAAGGATAAGCAGTTCCAGTTACTCTTCAAGTGTCAACTCAGCTTCTGAACAATTTCCAGGGGAGAGAGGTCCCCAGATATACTATTCTGTCTCTCATCCACACTGCTGGGTCACACTCAGAAGCCAATCATACAGAAGGGCATTCATGCAGTCAGTCATCCAATCAGGCATACAGTGCATTCAGGCCATACTCCTCCCTCTCAGACACTCACAACAAGGAATGTGTTTTGGGACAATTACCCAGCCATTCAACACTACACACTGCATTCATACCAGTTTCGGGCAGGGCTGTCTCAGTCATTGTGCCATACACCAGAAACCAGACAACCTGCCCTCTTGCTCCAACGCCTGTGGGTTCTGCAGAAATCTGCCGCTCAGTTGCCCCTTGGAGCCCCGAGGCTGTCCCATTCTTTATCCTTGCCCTTCTTTGTCCTTGCTTCGCCAATTGCATTGGCTCTCCATTGAGAGCTGGGTTCATTTCAAGACACTGTGCCTGGTTCATCGTGCTATATTCAACACCAGAGTGTAATATCTGTGCTCCAAGCTGACTCTGTACAAGCCTGCCAGAACCCTGCAGTCCTCATCACAAGTTCTACTGAATATTCTAAGTTACTGCAGGGCTCAAACTGGTGGCAGATCCCTTTCAGTCTTGTCCCCCTACTCTCTGGAATTCTCTTCCTCTGTCTCTTCAAGAGTTTATTGACCACCTTCAGTATCAGAGAAATTTGAAAACCTATCTTTTCTTATTTCCAGTTGATCTGTTTAGCCATTTTTTTCCCTCTCCTCTATCTTTGCTGGTAGCGCCCAGCTGCCTTTTGGCCATAGTTTGCACTCTATAAATGTTCATATGATACAATAAAATACATATGTTAGCAGATTAACAAGTTTACAAAAACATGAACAACCTATTAAGGCACAGAAACTCACTTGATCTTCATTTTGTTTCAGAGGCAAAGGAAATGTGCCAGTGGGACAGAATTTTAAATGTAGGCAGAACCTGACCACTAATGGATGTGTTTTGGCAGTGTGGGAGCCTTATTTTCACCTACCACTGTCATTGAATTGATAATGCACCGCTGTGACCCTAGACTCGTCCATTTTTCTCTTAGTGGAGAGTCATCTTTCTATTCGCAACCAACACCACAAGTCCACTACAGAGCCCACAGTCCCACAAAGAAGAAAGCGATCAGTGACACTTTCCTGCGAGAGAAGAACAAACTATTTCAGCAAGGAATCAGAAGACGCTTTAGAAAAAGTGCTAGCTGAGTACAGACACTTCTCTAATACCAAAGTGTTCTTCCCCTCGTGTTTTGCTCCTGGAGTGCAGGCAGCAGCTGACACTAAGTGGCTGCAAGTGGTGCATTGGAATGTGGGCAGCTTGCAAATGCAGTGCGAGAAGAGTTAAGAGCCTTATGAGTAATGACACTACAGAACCGCCAAGTACTGGAGCTCCTCACAACAATGGAGGATGGGGTCTGCAAAAGGATCGGCACCACATGTTGCACATATGTACCCGCAAACGACCAGGACACCGGCTCATTAAGCATAGCTATAAAAGCCGTCCATAACTTGCGCACAGGGATGGAGATAGAAGGAGGAACTGCAAAAGACTGATTTGATCACTGAACTATTTTGTGGATGCCAACTGGCTGACCATAACATGCAAAATACATTTCCCTTTTCTCATCCTTTTGATTTTTATCTGGTGTTTATACCAAGTAACACTTGCCTTTTGTGTATCCAATGGATATAAAATAAGTGTACATGCAGTAAGAAAAGGTAAGGCCACTTCTTTTCGCAAGAAATGAAAGCACCCAGATAGATGAAGTGTACATAAGTACAAAGCCAAAAATGGTTGAAACCCCAATTGGTCCGAAGGTAGAGTTTGGTCTTCACCCCCAGATCCAGAAAACTATTTGGATTGCTTCGCCAATCCCCCAGCAGATGGTGACTGTAGTTTCTTAGGGTGCAGTACTTGGGATTATGCAGCAGCAGGAGGGAATTTACACAAAGTGTGCAAAATATGGGTACCAAAAACAATATATGACTGGGTAAGGGAACATGAGTGGGAGATGAAAAGAAATGTTGTTACTGAAGTAACAAAAGGGGGGGAATTTATGGATGCAAGTCCATCTCCCCAAATATGAGCGGAAGTACAAATAAAAAAAATCCCTTTAGCGTTTAATATGAATGATGCAGAATGTCAGCAACCTTACGACTATACATGACATTTAAGCTTCAAGTGATGCTAACAGAGCGTTAGACATATTTATGAGAACATGCAATGAAGAAATATAGAAAAGAAACCCAAAGCATGTAGAATAATGAAGGAGGCGATTCATATATAGTAGCATAGTAGAACCAGGATAAATCTGGAGGTAAAGAAAGGTGCGCAAGGCACATCCAGTAGATGAAATGCTGTGCATAGAAGCATGATAGAGAATAATATAGAAAATAGTGGGGAGCATATATACATTTGCACTGATAAGCTGGTGCTTATTAATTGAAGTTTGTGCCCAGTGCTCCAGATAAGATTTAGAAGTAAGAGTATTTCACTCCCTATTTTTTAAAGTTGGAGTGAAATGATTTATTAGGGAGTAAAACTGTCAGTGCAATTCACAATGAGTGAGTAAAAATATTATGCCTGGAAAATGTTCCTTTGCACCCAGGTATTCACACACATTAAAAAAGATGCATGTTTACTTCTACAAATCAAGCAGTAATAATAGTAGTTTCTTCCTGTGGAATTATGGGCACTACTGGTCCAAACATATCCATGGAGCTCTGTGGGTGAAAGTAGGGGCACATGGTCCTTTTATTTGGGAGCATTTTTACTCCTTATTATTATTTATTTTTTTTGCACATATTTGCTTATTTCTAGGGAGTAAATGTGGCCGGTACACCCTTATCTTTTGGGCTTTTTGTGCCATTTTAGAATGATCACCATTACAAAGGGCAGTTTCTGCGATAGTTAGGAAACTAGGCCACAGAGGAGCATTTAGAGTTCCTTGGTAAAATGCACTTCATTTGTGCATGTCGTAGATTCTATAATAGACAAGGTCAGAGCCCTCGAAGGGAGAGGCAAAAAGCCACGCAAGAATTGGTCAGGAGTGCAAAGTGAAGTTGTTTCCCAAGCTAAGCGGAAGAAATTATAACGTAAAGTGTTCCTTAAAACTTGCAAAATGAAGGTCGCAGCTCAGTGGAAACATAGTGATGTGCCAAGGTGTGCTTAGTATAAATTGCTCAGGCAGGAGACACACTGCCCCCTTGCGGAAAATGCACACTTAATTTTGCAGCTACAAAACCAAACAATAAAGGCAATTTTGAATGAGAACATTGGGGGATCCAGGACACTGGAAGCAATAAAGTGTCTGATGTATGCAAGGGCTAGATTTAAGATCTCATGAAAGGGTAAGGGGAAATAGTTATTTATGTTACCACTTAAATTACTGTCTTCATAAAACCAAGACACCACGTGTATACTTACGCACGCTCATACATAGACATATTCAAGAATTGCCCTTTGGTCTGGAATGATGACATAGAGGTATTGCCTGGCAGTGTGTGTGTTCCAATGATGGGAAAGGAAGGATTTGGCCATCAGGTGAAACATGTTTCTGAAGAGAAGTCGAAATATTAACTGTCCTTTTGTACAATCACAAGGCTGAGAACGTTCAGATGGAGCCAACATGCAGGTCTCATGAGAAAGCAAAGAGGGATCACCTTTTGTTGCCACACTTTCTGCACCTCAGAAAATGATTGGTCAATGAAGAAGGATGGACCCCACCATGGAACACTCGAAGGTTGGATAACCAATGGAGAAGCAAGCAGCATGTTTAATTATTTTGCTCACATAGCCCGGGGGCATCAAGGAGCTGCTACAGAATGATATCTTAGTTGTGTATTTATAATGCGCTTAATACCCAGATGTTTCTAAGCGCGGACCCCGGGGTTTCCAAGGCGAGCACGTTGCCGCTGAGCTATCTTCCCAGATGTTGCAAGATGTGCTAGTGCACAGTAGCCAATAGGAATTAAGAAGACTGGTTAATCTGATTATTAGATCATTATTCGAAGGAGGGTACTCATTTGGTCACGAGGGTGCATTAGGCCAATAGGGCTAGGAGATATGTAGCAATGTGAAGGGGATCATATGAATAACCAATTGGTGAACAAGAATTTACATATATCTTTAAACATTGTTAAAGTGATGATGTCACTCACTTTTATTAAAAAAACGCCATTTAATGGTGAGAATTTGAATTATGTTTGTATTATTCTCGGCTGAGACTGCATGTAATAAACTTTTATTTTTCTTGCCACTCGTGCACTTTGTATTGCTTGTTGGATTTATATTTTGCTACATGTGTTTTCGGGCCTACCTTACTGCCTGCTGGGCTGGGCATAATAGTTCAATGGGTTCACAGATGTCTCCTTCGCAGAACATGAGCACCTACGTTTGGTACATCCTCCCTTGCCTGCATCTCCACACTCCAGGCCTTGCGTTTGGCATGCACGACTACCCGTTAGTGGGTGGTGGATGGAGGACGTCACTCTCTTTGCATGTTGTGCACATGCCTGGTGTCTTGATGATTGAGACGTTGCCCGGAGCTACAAAGAACTGATGCACCCCAGAGTGAGGGGAGTCCTGGGGATAAGCACAAGGACATATCACCTCAATTGCCTGTCACGATCCAAAGTGCCATGCCTAGATCATGTCTTGGGAGGTTTTCTTAAACCTTTATGCTGTCTTTACCACACTATTGTTATTCAATAACGTTAAACTTTCACACGGTCTATTCTTCACTGGGCCGCTTCTGGCCACAGGCTTCGCAGTGCCGGAATTTGACAACAAGTAAAATATAAGCCACCATTAGTTAACTGGGCGTCTTGATCAGAGCTTGAACCCATCACACAGCCAAAATTCAGACCGTAATTTTATGGGAGTCCAAACTGCCTCTCTCTGTCCTAGTTTTGAACACAAACATGTAAATATAACTCCTTCCTCCAACTGAGATCTAGGGTTCTCTGTGTTGGAATCACATGCAATTATTTCATGAGTACTTGGATATCCTTAACACAAGGGAGATTAATCTGAAGCCTACTCATTTTTGGAGTACGAGGGAACTCTACATTTTACAACCACCCTTGAATTTCTTTGTCACAAAACTTGAAACAATCGCTTAATCTAAAATAATGTCTGCAGGCACGTACTTGATGTTCCTAGTGCACATTAAAAGTTCCAAAAGCAGATCATTTCTTCTTGGAATATCCTACGTGTAACGCATAATTGTTCAAGAGACATAGATTTCGAAGGAGCTGACCATTATAATGTTTTCAGCAGTTTAGAGGTTAACTTGAATGTGTAAATGATGAAGGCTATACTACATGCAGATCAATTCAACTACACACTTTAATAATACTAAAACAGAAACCCCTAGAGCAACTTTACAATTTGAGGTTCTCAATTTATAGCGCCATAGCACACCAAATTAGGCAGATCATGTATGAAAGCAGACGCATACTACTTTATTAGTCAATTCAAATTTAGTGTTTAAGCCGTTATCACTGGTGTTTAACCAGGTAACTTCCAAATTAAGCTTTCTTTCGAAATTCCTGGTTGGATTTTTATTCAGAAATTGTTCACTAATTTGTGTAAATGGCCGCAGTAACTCTTTCGGGCATTTGGACTCAGGCAAGTCCGCTGTCCATGGACAGGGGAGACCTGTCGAATGTTCCAAGATTCCATAGGCCCCCCAGGAAGAAGGAGCCCATCGGTGCAACCTGCTACAAACAGAAAATAAGTCATATTTGCTCATGCCTTGGTGTCTTCATGAATTGTTTCCTTTGATCCTTTTTCCTTACAAAGGTTATGGTTATAGGGATAACGTTGCTGAGCTGGGCCTACATTGGGCCAGGGGTTACAAATAGCCACCTAGAAAACGCACCCACAGTGACGCCAGCTGCTCCGGGTTCCACACGCAACAACAGTTAAGCAAAAACTCCTGCCTTTTCCCTCTCCTCTCCCAACCAAAGCAGGCCACACTTTCCCTTCCATACACAGCCCCTTCTAAACTGATACCGTATTCTCCCCTATGGTGGTTTTAGGCCCCCCTGACGGCCCCCATGACATACATGCTTGGCAGCCTAATCTTCGGAATGTGGAGCCTTACATCTCTGTGATGGTTTTTTGTGCTGAGCAGTGGGGCATAAAGTGCTTCTTAGTCGCTTTTTCTGCCATGTTGTACCATTGGAAGATTCTGATCCCACTGGCTCAGACCCTTCACTCAGCCAAAACACTGCTTCTGTGCTACCCCAACGTGTCCGTCTCCTCAATGGGCCTCATTACACGGATGGCGGTGGACCAAGGTGCTATTAGCACCTTGGTCCATGCCGGTAAAATACCGGCACCGCCTTAGTGGAAAGGGGAATTACCGCCCTATTCCAAGGTTGGTGGGGCGGTAATTCCCCTTTCCCCCATTGCCTTTCCCCATTCCCATTTTTGCCCCATAGGGCTCTATGGGAATGGGGAAGGTGCTAATTACGGTGCCGCAAATTGCGGTACCGTAATTAGCTCCCTGGTCCCTTTGCGGGTTGGTTTTTAACGCCAGCAAAAAGCAGGCGTTAAATTCACCAACCCGCAAAGGGACCTCGTAGTAAGGTGGTAAGGGTTTACCAGTACCGGTAAAATACTGGTACCGGTGAACCCTTACCGCCTACCGTGTAATGAGGCCCAATGTCTTGAGCGCATTTGCAATTAAAGGTCCCCATGATGCCAGGACATCTGGTTCCATGTGATAATATCCCCGCAATAATCTCGCCATACAAGAATGTCGCCATATTTGTACAGCAATATCACCCCATGGAACCTGTGGGGGACACCCCTGCAGCCCCCATATATTTTTCAAGGAAGCGGGGGACACCCCTGCAACCCCTGCAGCCATTTACCCCAAAAATGGTCCCCACTAGTAACATTACATATGGCCGTTCCCGGCGACCATACATATTATGGAGGGGGTTATTTTGCCTGATACCGGACATCCTTGCATTTGCTCATGGATTGGATCATAGTGTGGCATTATATAAGTCAAGCAATTTGACGAGACGCCTACTTATTCCACATGGAAATCCAAGTTGATGACCATCGTTTGAAATGCATCTGAAATGCTGACCAATAGGGGAGAATCCACCGCTGGAAAAGGAATGTACTGCAGGATTAGAGTTCCACGGGCGATGCCGCAGGTGTCCAGTCATTTGGTCGACTACAAACTGGTCGACTGCAATTTGGTCGACGTCATTTGGTCGAAAACCAAATGGTCGAATTTTTTATTTTTTATTTATATATGTGTTTTGTGGGGCTTCGTGTACAAAAAAAAAAAAAGAAAAAAAAGGGGGTTGGGCGGGGGGGGGGGGGTAGGGATGGACCCACCAAAAAAAAAAAGGGGTAAAAATAAAAAAACAAAAAATTCGACCATTTGGTTTTCGACCAAATTGATTCGACCAGTTGTCCAGTCGACCAATTGTTTTCGACCAAATGACTGGCAACCGATGCCGTACAAAGCATATTCTCAAGCAGCACTGTTCCACAGACCACGTCACAAAGAAGGTCCTTGGAATCAGTCCCCTTCGAGAATGTTCCATGGAGTGTGGCACCCAGAATGACCTCCCATAGAATGTCATACACGAGTGCAGGAAGAGCTGCACCCTGTGCTGCTGAGGGAAGAAGGGGGCAGCTGGGGGGAGCCGTGAGGAGGAAAAACCGCTGAGGACGAAGAGAGGCACAGAAAGGGGGCATTACGCCGGAAGTGCGTGCAAGCGCTGATCTGAGAGAAAAGCAGGGACTATCAGTGAAGGAACTGCTTCTAGGTAAAGTGGGATATGCTATCCAGGGGTCAGGAACAGCAGGGAGTAGAGGATTGGCTGGGGAGGGCAGGAGGGAGCGGTGCGAAGCAAAGAGAGCAACCGTTTCTGTGAAGCAAAGGACAGCATCCTACAACGTGAAAGGTACTGTAGGGCATGGTGGTGGCAGGGCCTGCTGGGACACAAAACAGCAGGCAATCACTCTGGTGTGAGGTGGCACAGCGCTGAATGAAGCAAAAGAGAGCAGGAACTGCTTAGGGTTGAAACCCGGAAGAAAGAAAGACCCCCTCAGAAGAGAACGATCAAGGAGAGCACTGGGAAGAGGAGTAACCCTTCACTATGGAAGGCTTTCTGCCGGTGACAGTTGCACTCCTCAATCTTGGTGAGTAGCTTGAGGCTCTCAGTTGATGGAATTTAATGCAAATGTTTGTGACAGAGGCATATTGGTACATTTCAGGCATTTGTTTGTTGCAATGTAGCACATGACAGATCTCCAACATATATATATATATATATATATATATATATATATATATATATATATATATATATATATATATATATATATATATATATATATATATATATATTTGCTCTTCCTATGCCATGAGACCCCAGTGTGCAACCTCCAGTTGCAAAAAATGCCCTGTGTGATCTTGGTCAAATAGGGTTAATATGTCTTCTGAAGTTCCCTGCTTGGTTCTGAGTATCACCCAGCTGGTGGCACAGGGGAAAAGGTCCCACACCAATCATGTGTATGCTGTGCCCGGGGCTGGTATGAGAAGGATCTCCTGGCCCCCTACCTTGCCCCCCCTCACATGGCAGGTAAGAATCGTGCCTCATTCTAGGCCCGTCTGTGGGGCTTAGAAGCTTGCGACTCCATCAGTCTTTTAGTGCAGGCCAACTCTAAATGCTGTGACCATGCCCAAACCCCAGGTGAGACCTGTCAGGACAATTATAATGCACCCCACCCCAAAGAGCAGACCTAAATGCCCAGAATAGGAAAATAAACCTTTCCCTTTAAGGGAGATCAGTGCCCTTCAGAGTCTGATTTTAAACAGTTGTAGTTTCACATGATACATCAAAGAAGTGATTACACCAGGTTTGTGGGACCCACAGTGAACTCTGCAGCTCTACAGATACAATGTTACAAATCACGACTTCATGAATGCTGAAACTACATTGCAGAAAGCAAAGTTTCTGGAGTGTTTTTTTTCCCATAAAGAGATTCCCCCTCCGGGGGTACAATAATTCAATATCACCCCACGCACCACATGGACATTGACACTATGGGCCTCATTACGACTTTAGAGGTGCTGCCTCCAAAACCATGTCCGGGTCTGGGTTCCCTGAATGGGGAATTACCGGGCCATTCCGAGTTTGGAGGGCCCGGTAATTCCTCCTACAGGGAACCGGGGCCCGGACCTTCTCCATTCCCATCTGAGCCACCATAGGGCTCAATGGGAATGGGTGCGGGAGCTAACAACGGGCCGATTCCGACCGGCCCGTTGTTGGCTCCCTGGTCCCCTCGCGGGACCCGCTCTGGACGTCTGGTAAAACCAGACATCCACATCGGGTCCCGCGAGGGAACCTCGTAATGAGGCAGAATGGGTTTAATGGGTCCGCCACCATTAGCGGTGCCCGTTAACCCATTCCGCAATTGTCGTAATGAGGCCCTAGGTGTTTACAGAACGTATCCAGGGTGAATCCAGCACCTAAGTCACACCCTGAACAGGAGCTCTGAGCCTAGCACAAGCGCAACCAGGGAAGGTCAGAGGGAGAAAACTAAACTTCAAAATGGCAGACAAGTTAATTATAGGTTTGGCCCTGCTCCATAAACCCAGAATATCCCGAAACCCTCAGAGAGAATAATCGATACTGTTCCTCTGTCACTTACAAGACACAGGCCCCCAATGATGATACCACACAGGGGAGGAGGGAACACAGCGTGAAAGCATACACCCGTGTGGCTCATTCTACACTGCAGCAGTGTTTCATGAAAGCTCAAGACGGGAGAGTGATGGAAGAAGCAAAGTGGGATATATGGACGTCTGGGAGGCCAACAACCACAAGAAAGACAGAGACCAGAGCAAGAGCAGGGACTGACAAGCAGGAAATGCAGACACCTAGAACGAGTGAAGGTCCTGTTTACTGTGAAGGGAAAGACAGTGGCAGGCGATCCTCATAGGGGAAAGTGGGGGCGGGGGGATTCTTGTAATGGGCCTCTGTGTGTGGATGCAGAAAGGTGTGATGTCACATGGTACCTGGGATATTGGTGTGACTGGGTTCTATGGGTACTTACCGTGACAGTTGGAGTGGCTGTGCTGGCTGAGTTGGATGTCTCAGTATTTCTGTCCATCAATCTTACTTGTGCTCACAGTCCGGGAATAAACTTACCCAGCAACTTACCTCCTGACTGCAGCGTGGTGTCTGAGCCTGAGAACCCCATTACTTCAGGGATCCCCTCTCTGCTGCTGCTGAGCTGTGTTGCAAAACTCATTGAGTGGTTATGGGGCTTTGTGTTCCTCGATGGAAGAAAGTGCCCCCCTTGAGTAGAGTTTCTATATCTAGTAGGTTGATCAGAAAGGGGAAATGTGGGACAGATTGATGAGGCAATGCGTGAGTGACGTCTACCGGAATCATCTTTGCATGCACTGGCATTACTGTTTATGGTTCTAGAGGAGGGTTTCACGGGGGAAGCATGGTCACTTTCTGGACTATCCACCTATGGTGCGCTCCCCCCCCCCTCCGGTCCCCAACAAGCAATCAAGGGAGCTACATATCATCTAACTGGCACAGCTGCTATACTAATCAATACCTTGTTCCTAATGTAAGAGTCCTGGAGGATACCTCTCGACCCTTCAAGTCCCCTAGGTGGGTGAAAACAGCAGATTTCATTTTGGGCGGGTGAGAGCCCATTAAAGTGAATGGGCGTGTAAGGAGCTCAGTGGGTGAAAGATCTCATTTTAAGGCGGGTGACACCTATCAAAATGGTGTGAGTTGAGAGCTATGCCTGGGGATATGTTTTATTTACAAGATAATGAGCCTCTTTACGAGTGTGTCGGTCCGGTAACAACGTTGCGGGTAAGCCTACCCGCACCGTTGTGACCAGACAAGCACACTGTGAGTCTGTGGGCGGCTGCCGTCCCGCCCGCCATGTCTGACCCAATGGGCCTCTTTACGAGTTTGGCGGTAGCCGTGCCGGTAAAACCGGCAGGCTGCCGCCGGACTTGTGTATTTTTCCGGCACCCGGCTTCACGAAAACACCCAGGGATTATGACCCCGGTGTTCCTGGAAGTCAGGCGCTGGAAAAATGTTAATGGGAATGGGGATGACGGAAGCACCGGCACTGTTAATAACGGTGCTGGTGCTTCCATGAAAGTCTGCGAGCGGCTGCAGTCCCGCCCGCCAGGCGAGACCTGGCGGGCGGGGCGGCAGCCGCCCGCAGACTTGGAGTGTGCCGGTCCAGTAACAACGGTGCCGGTAGCCTTATCAGCACCGTTGTTACCGGACCGGCACACTCGTAACGAGGCTCAATGTGGGACACCATTAGGAGCTTGAGGTTCCTATCAGGGGTGTTGCTAGGTCTAGAAAAGATCTGGGGCTACACTAATGTTGGGACTATTGGGACTCGGGGATTGCTATAGCCTTTTGGTTGCAGATCCTGAGCTTCTATCCGGGGCTTCAACCAAAAGACCAGGGGCTATTGGCCCCTCAGCCCGCCCTAGCAATGCCTCTGGTTACTATATTTAGAGGAAACGGATTAAGAAATATAGGCCAGAGCATGATATCGGTTAACGACAAGGTCTGCTGCAGTGTTTCTATCGGTTATTCTCAAGGACGTTGTGAATCATGTAAAAAGGATCGTCGAGCTCGTGCATAATCTATTCTGCACCGGGTGGTAGGCGTGATAAAGCTGTGCAGGTCAGCTGTCCATGAACAGCAAATTAAACTGTTTCCCTCGACCTATCTAGCGCCATAATCTAGTCGCTACACATAACAGGAATGATAGAGAAGTGCAAAGAGCAGCCAATGAAGTCAGTTACAACCAAAGCCGGATAGTCCGGCGCATCGCTTTGGGCGCCGGCTGTTTCGGCGTGCCGCTTTTGGCACGCATCCCTTTTAGGCGTCCTCTGTTGGCCGCGGTCAGCCTGGCGCAGAGACGTAGGGGCATGGGGACCTGCATGCCGAGACATTTATGTTTTGGTTAAATATATTGTCAACCAACCCTCCATGCAGAAATATGTTGGATGTTATTGTTTGCATTGCAGGGCACAGCAACCTAGTTCTGCATGGAAGGTGCACTCACCGTGCAGCTCCATGGGCTGAGCGGCTACTATTTGCTTAACTATACTGTCAACCAAGGCACTTCACTTTCCCGTGCTTTGGTTGACAATATATTTAAGTAAAGCATAAATATCTCGGCGTGCAGGCCAACAGTTTGTGCCTAAAAGGGACCGGCACCAAAAGTGCTGCGCCGCAGCGGCCGGCGCCCAAAGCGCTGCACCAAAACACGGCGTTGCATAACCACGGAAGTAAGACTAGTGATGGAACACTTCAAGAAGCGAATACACTGGGAAAACTTTACATAAATACAAGTAGTAAACCCCCTTTCTGTGCGTTACATGCCCAATAACTGCCCTCTTTCCCTCTCCCAGACGGTGACGCGTGAGCAGTGGTTGTAGTTCCCAAATCGGAGTTCAACATCCGAGACTTGTGAAGGAGGTGCCCATTAAGTGTGGGAAACAGACTTCACTAGCGTGAATTATTCCTAATCTGGGAATAGTGAGGTTTATGAGGAATGTGAAAGCAGGAATTTTGAAATCAGGATCTTTGTGAGATGGCAGGGGATGCCGACTGCCTTTTGGAGAGCACGCTGTCAATCCAAGCAAACATGCGTAGGGGAGAAACATCAGCCCTCGGCGAAAGGGCGAGTTTTGTGCTGTTCTGCTGTGGAGATACTGTGAAGTGCTACCTGGCGAGAGAGAACCGTGATCCTTATTACGAGTGACTGTTTTCTGCAACATCCATAATAACATCCGGAGGTGCGTGTGCCTTTAAGTCAGCAGGGCCAGCTGACTTTAAGAAAGCTGCCTCCACGCCCTTGCGGCGAAAGGGCGAGTTTTGTGCTGTTCTGCTGTTCTGGCGGTTTGTGGTGAAGGCTGTCCTGGACAGGCACAGCAGCTGCAGAGATGATCTGCCAACCCTCCTGTTACCCGATTCGATCCCACCTATTGCCATGCACCTCTCCAAGACGCGTGCACAGACAAAGAAATGGAAATCTTCAGATTCACAGCACGACCCCGCAAAACAGACAGCAGTTCAAAGCTACGGCTCCACTTCAGCTAAAGTAAGTACAACATGCATGCAAGACAGAGATGCTGATGCTGATAATTGTTTGATCACCGCGCCTGCTGCACTTACTGTATCTGCGTCTGAGTCGCTTGACAACTCTAACACAGATACTAGCAGAAATGAAAGTATGCGATCTGCAAATATACAATTCTCTGCGAATACTGCGAGCATATTATTTGCATCTCCGCTCCTTATTTACCTCTGGAATCTAATACAGCAGCACTTGTGCCTGCGCCTGTGTCTGAGCCTTTAGAAAGTGGTAGCGAAATGGAAGACAGATGCACGCACCAACACTGTTCTGAAGCTGCAGAATTCAATAACAACCCTGAAACTGGTGCAGCTAAAATTGTCGTGTTAGTCTCTCGTATCACCAAACCTCAAGAAAGACTTATTGCCTCTGAACTTACACCAGTAGGTGGTGGCGAGGAGTGCCCTACTACGCTCACACTAAACCCAGGTTCAATGCCTATTCGTGACGTAGCCTCACCCAAACAAAACCGCTCCATTTACCTTAGTGCTTCGGCTACACCTCTGGAAAAAATATGCCATAACTTTTGCGATGAGGTTTTTCAAAAAAACTGTTCATTTACTGACGCACCGATCACCTCCTCATCAGCAAACCTTAAACTTTCCAACGACTTATGTACTGCACACGGCCCCGAGACTCGCAGAAACTCACTTGCTATTGCAAACAAGCTAATCTTCGATCTAGCACTAATAAATAAAGCTCAGCAAAATCGGCATGTAGAGCCGGCGCCTGAGGCAATTCTTTCGCACATGAATGAACAGATCACACAAGATGCCCGAGCCATTGCCCCAAACCCTCTGTCTAATTCTACAACCAGAGTCATTGTGGGGGCGAAACGCAGACGTACTCACATAAACAGTTCACCACCTCTGCAATGTTCTCAAGTGAAAAAACTGAAAGTCACTCAGAAATCTGTGATGAGGAACACTAAAATATGTCATGGGATCTCTTCCCCAGAACATGCTGAGGGCCTCCCAAAGGCAACTGAATAAAAACCTCAACATTTCCAACACTTTTCTGCCTCAGAAACCTCTTCTTCTGATTCTTCAATCGTGGAGCTCCCGTATCCCAAAATTAGGTCAAGTAGGCACACTTATCCATTAAAACAGGCACGTACCAACTGGAACCTCGATGCTGCTCGGGACCCATCTATCCCTAAAGAACTACAGTCTATGATTATAGCATCTATGGGAATTTCCATTGCACCCTTTCTCAAACTTTACGAGCACATGAATGAAAATATCAAGGATCCCTCGACACTGACTGCACTCCTTAACACAAAAATAATAGAAATGGAAAGGAAAGGAATTGTCTGCAAAGACGACCTAAACTCCATGAACTGTAAAATCGACCAAATGTTAAACTCTATTTCTGGCTATACTTCAAACAACAACGAGGATAAAAAAGTTTTGGCAGAAGTGGCGCATGGCGTATGAAGCTCTGAAACTTTTCCAGAAAAATCCTGTGAAGTGCGTTGAGTTTTGACTCAGAACTAATCCCTTTTGATAAGGTGCATAAAGAAAAAGACCGGGTGCTTGACGCTTTGACCTGCAAATTCCATGTTGCTGCATGATGATTGCAGTCTTTCAACATTGCCATCCACAATGAAAAAGCGAAAGTCAAGAAATGATCCCTCTATGACTTCTCAACCAGCAAAGAAACTCGACAGGTCTTCAAGCTCTCACTTGCTGCACTCTGCAGTTGACTTAGTGTCTAACACACGAGACAAGGACCTCACTCAGCAAATTGTTACTTCCTTTGACGAGGCGCTTGAAATTAGCCGCCAATCTAGCAACCTTGCACTTGCAGACCCTCAAGCAGCTTCATCCTCAGGAAGAATTTGTTGCCTCAAGAAAAAAACTCCAAAGATGGCAAAGCATCGGCATGTACAGGTGACTCATCTACTTCCAAACTTTCAGAGGTATATGACATCTTCAAAGGGACCCAATGTCCGCCAGTCCCAGTCCCTACATTTGCATTTGGGAAAACTGCAACTTGTAGAAAAAAGTCTAAAAATCAACCTGCCACCAAATCCAGACGTGGAAATGGTTCTAGGAAATGTTTGTGCAATTTAAAAACAGTAAATTTAACAGTTCATAACACTGGATGCAAAGTCTCTACCCCTCCAAGCTTAAACCCATTGCAGGAAACTGAAAGCTCCAGCGCCGTATCAAACCCTTCTGAGGCGATACAGAATGCTGAATCTGATCTGATAAACTTATCAACATATGAAGATTTTGAAGAAAACCCTAAAATTGAGCAGTTTGATTCTTCGACCAAGAGCTCTGATATGCCGCAAGTTGAAATGGCTCAGACAAACTCTGGCAATAGCTGTGTAGATAAGTCTTGGCCTGATTTCCTATCAGGAGTCTCCAAACCATTGAGACCACGACAAATATGTACGATTGTTAGTCCTGCTTGCAACGAATACAGAACTGAATAACGAACCTGATTCGCCATTTCTAACCATGGCAGAAAAATGCCTGAAAATATTGGCAAAGAGAACTAATGAAACCAAACGAGAAATCAATCAACCGAAGGAATCTTACATCTCTACAAATACTGAAATGATCTCTACTACGGAATCATGTCATATGTCCTCCAAGCCTCAGTCCCCACATGGACATTCCTTAGATGTAACACAGTCTACACTTAAACGCAACGTGGCAAATTCTAAAATAACGAAAAAGGTATCATCTTTCGAAAAACTAATTCTGGATAGACTGGACTCTTGTGATAACTTGATATTAAATCGGCAGTACTTATCCAAGCTATTCTATTTACTACCCAGTTTGCGAATGCTTCGCTCCGATGACCTGAAAATAGTGCAGTTTCACTGCGAGAAAAGAAATGACATGGTGACTTTGCACCTTGCATCTAGTATAATTTGAGACATATTACTAGATGCAGTACCGGCATTGCTGTCATTGGGTTTTGATTTATATCCCCAGTGCCAAGATGTCAGAGCATCAGAGTCTTCTCTCAATAACATGTACGACAAAAATCAGAAAACCCTACAGAAACCCATAACCATGAGTACAGCTCACAAAATACTTAAAGGCCCAGATTTGAAATCATGACAAAACCTGAAGATAAAGAATTAATTCAGTCCTTTGAAAATGATCAAATTCAAATAACAATTAAAGGTCTAAACATAAATGACAGAGACTTATCTAAAAGCGATTTAGAAAAGGAAAATTTGGCATGGCTGGCTGCAAATCTTAACAACAAACATTGCAACTAACGCCCGGAATGGAGTGCGTACCGGCACTTCAATTGTGGATCGTGGAACACACAAGGATTTGTCCACCTATTCAAATCTCCCTAGATGCGAAATTTGGACCTTATATGTTTACAGGAAACATGGCTAACGACTTGCCCTATCTCCCCCTCTTTCGAGATAGTAGCAAATCCAGCAGTTAAACCCCTAAAAGGCAGGCCTATGTCTGGGCTTTTGATAGCGGTAAACAAAGATCGTGACCTTAGAATAGTAGAGACAATGAATGTCTCAGCATATATACAAACTGCTAAAGTGAGGTTCCCTGATACCTGCAGAACTGAGTTCCAATATATAATTAATCTTTACTGGAACCAAATCGCAACAGGCATGCTTCAATTCATTGATCAGGTGACTACACTTTTGGACACTATAATGGAAAACTCAAGCATAGCCCAAATTATCATCTGTGGCGACCTAAACATCGATTGCTTAAACTCGAACATCAAGTCAAAAACAAAGTCATCGAATAAATAGGCCAACGAAGCGGCTGCCAATTCTTGGATGACTGAAATGAACTCTAGAAAATGAACACTTCTGAAAACACCACAGTGCTCCCTTTGACACTTCTTCACACAAACCTCTTTGAACTGCTGTTGCTGCTCCTTGAACCAGTTCACCACGACCGTGCAAACTGAGCATGCCAATTGCCCCTGCTCGAATAAGAAGCTTACCGCTGTGGAAGTCTTCAAACCCCCAAGTTTCAAACAGTGCTCAAAGCACCAGCAACTTCGTCACTGACCAAAGCCCAAACGCCGAACCGACCTTGGTGTCTCCTTCAACCCAAATCCTTCAAACACTGCATTAAAACGCAACAAGCCCCAGTTCAAACCAGACTCAACAACTTCTTCCCATAGGATCACTGTGACTCGCAGCATCCAAACTTAATCTGACCCACTTGCGCAACATTAACAATAATGATAAGAAGACTGGTTCGATGCTGTCAAACCCCCACGAACAAATAAAGGTACTGATTGAAGGCCCCTTCCCCCCTGGCAAATTTGTTAGGGCCGTAGAGGCTGGTTAAGCCCCCCTTTGCTCTTTTTCCCAAAGACATATCCTTTTTACTATCTTTGAAGTAATGTATTTCATTTCCCCCGCTACGTATCCAGAGTGCTTGCTTCACTATATTTTGCATTTCTCAGTCTTCCTTTGCAGGAGTGGGGTTTTGTTAGTGTTTTCTAGCACAGTTTTTTTATTATTGCATAATGGTGTGTCTATTTCAAGCATATATATATATATATATATATTTGTATAGGACCTTGATTGAATATTCCTTTATTTTGGACTGTTGTCCTGCTGATGTTTGGATTGCTTCACATTCACACCCTTCCTAAGGGTGTTGTCTACCCGGGCTTATGTTACCACAAACTGCAATGGGAATTTAAGTCTTACCTGTGCCTGTTTTGCCTTTATGACTGGGATCACAGTTGTTTTGTAGCTCTGTGAGAGCTGAGTAGGCAGTTTAACAACTGCCCATCATTGCACACCTGTGGAGCAATAAACATTTCGTCACAAGAAGAGAATCAGAGTATTTGGACTAGATTCTTGGCGCATCACATTTTTGTGTTGCCCAGATTTTTCCTCTATACTCACTGGGGAGGAGGCACATTCCGTTGGCGTGCAGTAGAGTTGGCGCTGAGAGCAAACTCGGGTCACCATCACAACTCATGAACAGATGGTGATTATCCTGTTGGTAAACCTGGATCCTGGATAATCGTCTTGGTGCCACATCACCTAAGGCAACTCATATTATAAACACTGCACCCATAAAGCAGCTTCTCTTCTGTGTTGGAATTTTTTCAACCAAGTCAGTCTTTTCAAGGACGAGGAAGGCAACACGCTCTTGCCACATACAAGTGGCGTAGCCCCATATACTGCCTGTAATAATCATCTGCAAGATCCATTATCGCCTCACCAATTGTTTTTGCAGTGGACTGCCTCTGATATAGGAGGGTTTAAGAAACTCCCCCAAAACATTCATGATGGTTCTCTTGTCATTAGAATCAACATGAATGTGTTGTGTGCACATCCACCTATGGAGATCCCTTGCTCCCTTCCACCGGACAATTGGTGGGTGCGGAGTAAAAGATGCAGGGTTTCTTTTCCACCTTTTTCCTGCATTTGCCATGCGGTCAATGAGTCTGGCAGTAGATACAAACCTGAAGGAAAATATACTTTAACTTTACGAATGTCCGAGGATATTCTATTAGCAATGTAGAACTGTTTCTGCACCAGAACAGCATAATGTTCGTAGTGCTAGGTGAACTAGTCTGGATACTGCTGAAATCATCCAAACTTCATGTGGTTCGAATTCTCAAAACATTCTAACTTTTCCAGAGATTCATCTAGACAAGGTTTAGGATAATCCAGGGATTAACCATTTCCAGTGGAAGCTGTGAAATTTTAAGGTGGTGGAGTTTAAATGTGTGTTATAGCAAAGTGGGAGCGAGTGGGCCCGACTCACAAATGGGTGGTCTGGTGCGTGCAGGGGGTTCCGCCTTGTGAAAATGTTTTGTAACAAGGAATAGAAATGGTGTATTTTCCAGCACACATTTCAAGAAAAGTTGTAGTTAAAGACCTAAGATACAAGAAGTTCTCAGAGGAGAATCCAAAATATTCTACGACCAGAGATGCCAGGTTACCGACAGTACACAGGGCCATTTTGCAGCAGCAAATCATGTATGTTCCGATCTCCTACTACGGCACAAATATGCTTCCATCATTAAGGCAAGTGGTGGGTAAAGTGTGCCACTGCCATCCCTTACATAATTTCCTACGCATATAATTTCTTGCTGGAATTACACTTGCCTTAAATAATGTGACAGAAGATTTCATAATGCACATGGCTCTTCGTGGGTATGGTAGTTAAAAAACAATCAGAATTTGCTGCAACTCATCAGGATACCAACGTGTATTTAAGTGGTGCTCAAATACTCAGTGAGTTGCTCATTGGATATGCAATGTGCCAATTGCCTTGGGCGATGCTTCAATACACCAGAGTACTCCCAAATGTGTCTGAGGTCCAGTCAATAAACCAGATGTGCTGTAAACAAATGGTATGGACCTTTTTACATTACCAAGCCAGTTTAAGTGTTCCCATTCCAGTTAATAACACATTGTTTATGCCATACAATTGAGTGCTCTAGTATTAGTGTTACCCCCAGTTAAGCATTGCCATGCAATTCCAGCAATACCATCGCTAGCAATGTTGCACAACATTGCACACTGTCAGGTTGGTATCCATCTTGTGCACAGAAAACATGGTTATCCCAGTGTCAACCGTAGCTAAAACATGTTGACATGCTTTTCCTACCTGTGAAATACTTCTTCTTTTCTGCATCAGCACTCCAACTGTGAAAACAGCAAGGCAAGCCTAATGCCATACACAAATAACATAAAATATTGTGTTAGCTACTATTTTGTAAATTGGTACTTGTTGATTTGAAAGATAGGAAGGACTTTTCCCATAGAGGCCGGCATGAGTAATGCACAGCATCTGAAACGTAATCCGCTTTCCGATTGGAAGCCAGTGCAAGGATATCCATGCCAATGTCACATGATCAGACCTATGCAGACTCATGACCACTCGAGCCGCGCTATTTTGAATGACCCGAAGGCGGATGAGTTCACCTTTGCCCATGCCCTGCAGAAAACTGGAACGGTCTAAGTTGAGCAATGTCTTGCAATCCACATGCAGTAACTATCTGAAATTCTTCACCAGATTCAGCATTTTGAGTACCACTTTCTAAGACTCAGAGAAGTTGTTTCCTATCTCATCTTGCATCTTTTATGTTATTCTTTAGTAAAAAATATAAATATTTCAGGTGTTTCTATCCATTAAATAAGTCTAGTGACTGCACGTGAAATGAGAGAATTGTAAATGTCATTATAAAAATATCCTTCTCCTTTTTCCAGGTGTTCAAGACATTGCGAGTCATGCAGGTAAGAGATTCTCTTTAAAGGTTGACAGCCACTTTTATATGCTTTCCTAGTGAATGGAGGAAAGACAGGTGAAGCATTGACGAAGACGATAGCAGACAGCCATCAAACACCCAAAAGCAACCACAAATGCTCAAACATCAGCCATCACACACGCAAGCGCAGCCATCACACGCAAATAGCAGCCACAAATGCTCGCACATCAGCCATCACAAACCCAAGAGCAGCCATCACGCGCAGAGCAGCCACAAAAGCTCCAACATCAGCCATCACACACCCAAGAGCAGCCATCACACGCCAAAGAGCAGCCACAAATGCTCGCACATCAGCCATCAAACACCCAAGAGCAGCCATCACACGCAGAGCAGCCACAAAAGCTCCAACATCAGCCATCACACACCCAAGAGCAGCCATCACACGCCAAAGAGCAGCCACAAATGCTCGAACATCAGCCATCACACACCCAAGAGCAGCCATCACACGCCCAAAAGCAGCCATCACGCGCAAAGAGCAGCCACAAATGCTCAAACAACAGCCATAACACACCCAAAAGCAGCCTCAAATGCTCGAACATCAGCCATCACACACCCCAAAGCAACCACAAATACTCCAACATCAGCCATCACACACCCAAGAGCAGCCATCACACGCGAAGAGCAGCCACAAATGCTCGAACATCAGCCATCACACACCCAAGAGCAGCCATCAGCCGCAAAGAGCAGCCACAAATACTACAACATCAGCCATCACACACCCAAGAGCAGCCATCACCCGCAAAGAGCAGCCACAAATGCTCGAACATCAGCCATCAGACACCCAAAATCAACCACAAATACTCCAACATCAGCCATCACACACCCAAGAGCCGCCATCACATGCAAAGAGCAGCCACAAATGCTCGAACATCAGCCATCAGACACCCAAAAGCAACCACAAATACTCCAACATCAGCCATCACACACCCAAGAGCAGCCATCACACGTGAAGAGCAGTCACAAATGCTCGAACATCAGCCATCACACACCCAAGAGCAGCCATCACACGCAGAGCAGCCACAAATACTCCAACATCAGCCATCACACACCCAAGAGCAGCCATCACACGCGAAGAGCAGCCACAAATGCTCGAACATCAGCCATCACACACCCAAGAGCAGCCATCAGCCGCAAAGAGCAGCCACAAATACTACAACATCAGCCATCACACACCCAAGAGCAGCCATCACCCGCAAAGAGCAGCCACAAATACTCCAACATCAGCCATCACACACCCAAGAGCCGCCATCACATGCAAAGAGCAGCCACAAATGCTCGAACATCAGCCATCAGACACCCAAAAGCAACCACAAATACTCCAACATCAGCCATCACACACCCAAGAGCAGCCATCACACGTGAAGAGCAGTCACAAATGCTCGAGCATCAGCCATCACACACCCAAGAGCAGCCATCACCCGCAAAGAGCAGCCACAAATACTCCAACATCAGCCATCACACACCCAAGAGCAGCCATGACACGCAAAGAGCAGCCACAAATGCTCGAACATCAGCCATCACACACCCAAAATCAACCACAAATACTCCAACACCAGCTATCACACACCCAAGAGCAGCCATCACACGCAAAGAGCAGCCACAAATACTCCAACATCTGCCATCACACACCTAAGAGCAGCCATCACACGCAAAGAGCAGCCACAAATGCTCGAACATCAGGCATCAGAAACACCCAAGAGCAGCCATCACATTCAAAGAGCAGCCACAAATACTCCAACACCAGCCATCACACAAGCAAGAGCAGCCATCACATGCAAAGAGCAGCCACAAATGCTCGAACATCAGCCATCACACACCCAAAAGCAACCACAAATACTCCAACACCAGCCATCACACACCCAAGAGCAGCCACCACACGCAAAGAGCAGCCACAAATGCTCGAACATCAGCCATCACACACCCAAAAGCAGCCACAAATACTCCAACATCAGCCATCACACACTCAAGAGCAGCCATCACACGCAAAGAGCAGCCACAAATGCTCGAACATCTGCCATCACAAATCCAAGAGCAGCCACAAATTTTCGAACATCAGCCATCACACACCCAAGAACAGCCACACATGTTCGAACGTCAGCCATCACACACCCAAGAGCAGTCACAAATGTTCGAACATCAGCCATCACACACCCAAGAGCAGCCACAAATGTTCGAACATCAGCCATCAGACACCCAAGAGCAGCCATCACATGCCAAAGAGCAGCCACAAATGCTCGAACATCAGCCATCACACACCCAAGAGCAACCATCACACGCCAAAGAGCAGCCACAAATGCTCGAACAACAGCCGTCACACACCCCAAAACAGCCCCAAATGAACTGTACCATCATATGCCAGGTGCAGCATCATATAGTGAGGTACTGTCATTTGATGGCAGTAACACGCTCACATCCTCACAGGGCAGAGCGGACCTGAATGCTAGAGGCTACACACGGTCTCACACAGTAATGTACACACTTTGGCTCTCCAGAGTTTTGGACTACAATTCCCATCAGCCCCAGTGAACATAGTCAATGGTGACGGGTTCAAGTGATGTGTAGTCTTAAACATCTGGAGAGCCACACGTTGCCGACGCCCGCAGTACTGTATTGTCCATATACGACCCATCCCACCATCCCCATGAAGTATTGAGGTTCTCAGACCTTTTTAGAGTCTGGGCCAAAGGACAAAATATGCAGAGCTAATTGGTTGATAAATTGAGAGCTCCCGGCTGCCTGCGTGATTTAACTCTATCTATGTCTATCTCTAGACAGCCACTTGGGTACTTTATTTTGCCCACTCATGTGTTCTATTTTATGAATTAAGGTCTAGACGAATAGTTATTCTTCAATGGGCCGTTTTATTGTCTTGTTGATTTTATCATTTTATCAATGCCTTAGTAAATTGAGGCTAGTTAATTTATAAATGTGTATTTGAATTTGTATTACAAACTTTTACACGAAAATGGTGGAAAAATATGTTGTAACTTGTGCTATGTCCAGATAATCTTAAATTGAACTGAATAGGGGAAATAAGTGTAGATTTATAATCTGACAGAGTAGAATTATAATCTGACAAGAGCGTCTCAAGTAAGGGACATTTGAAAGTCTCTTTCAATACCGACGCTCCTCCTGCATTTTATTTCATTTTCATTTATTTCATACCAAAAAATGCTGCTTAGACAAAGTCCCACGGTCATGTGACATCCACTGCCTGTTGCTATGCCAAACAGAAGCAATGACACCCGGGTCTTATTATTATTTTTTTTAACTCTTTTTATTGGTGGTCACACAGGGATACACAGCACTTCTCAACCCGCACAATACTTATACAACAAAATTATGAAAACATGATCATGACATTTGCTTAGTCTTACAACGATTCATTGTCATCCGAGGACAGGTTACACAAATAAGTCCTGAATGGGAACCATATATCTTTGGGTCTGCAGGCTGTGGGTCGGGTCATCACATACTGTTCTTCCGCCTCATTAACACATGTAAGTTCGCGAAGAAATGTGTTCATGATGGGTGGGCTCGCGCTTTTCCACTTCAACAGAATACATTTTTTGGCAATTGCACAGGTTACATTCAAAAATCGTCTACTTTTTTCGGAGCATTTGCCTATGTCCCCAAATAGATATTTCTGGGGCTTCAGGTCTGGGGGAATCTGTGTAATTTCTCCCAACATTTCAGCAACTTCTTTCCAGAAGCTCCATACCACCCGACATTCCCAACACATATGAAACTCTCCTGCCTGTGGCATGTTACATTTGGGGCATGTGTCTGATGCACCAGGAGTAAATTTCGCTATTTTGTTTGGGGTGTAGTGTAGCCTAATCAGGATCTTGAATTGGATTAATCGTAAGCCAGCGTTCAGAGAGACCCCCTTTGTCAGCAAGCAATATCTATTCCACTTCTCGTCCTCTATGGGCGCCTGCAGATCCCTTTCCCATTTTTCTTTTACATGGTTTACAGTGGGGGTGTGAGTCTGTACCGCCGTGTATAGTTTAGAAATTCCCAGGCCTCCCACAGCCGTCACCATCTGCGGACATGGGTGCGGTTGGGGTTCATCCGGGAACAGTGGCCATTTCTTTTGGAACGCCGATCTCATGCGGTAATATTGAAGTGTCCTGAGTTGGCCACCTCCAAACGTGCTCAGTATGTCCTCCAGGGCCACAAATTTGCCATTTCGAAACATATCACCCACTTTCATTGGTCTTTTTAAAAGGAATGTTTTGAAGAATCACAATGGATCGCTACCGCATAAGTGTCTTTAAAAGTTGTAATGACAGCAACAGAGCTCTGGGAGCCTATCAAAATCGAGCCCTCACACTTTCTCTACTACAATTGGACTAGCAAAAAAGTCATGAAAAGCCTCATTTTCACTGAGGCACAAAAGTTAATGGATGGTAAAAAAACAGGCAGAGACAAGCTCCGGCACTGTTTGGCAACCCTGTGTTCCATATTAAATGGGTTTGTCAGACGGCGCTAAGGTAGGGAACATAAAATCCACTTGGTAGCCTTGCCGGTAAAATCGGCAAGGCTACCTCCATACCGGCATGGAAATCCGGCACCCACGAATGGGCAATTACCGGGGTATTACGGCCCCGCCGGATCCGGTAATTGCCCTTTCACGGGTGCCGGTGCCGGTATATCCCCATTCCCATTTCAGCCCCATAGGATTCAATGGGAATAGGGATGCCTGTAGTACCAGCACCGTTAATAACGGTGCCGGTGCTACAGGCATGCAGTGCTCGCGGGTGCTTTTCATTCCGCCAGGGCAGACCTGTCGGAATGAAAGGCACCCGTGGCACAACTCGGAGTTTGCCCGTCCGAACACAAGCTTACCAGTACCGTTGTGTCCGGACCGGCAACCATGTAATGAGGCCCACTGACTCCTGCACTGTGCAGAAACCCTGCCACCATCTCCATCCCTATCTAATCGTCTCACAGGCAGAGAATCTTGAATCCCAATGCATTCACACCTGATTATTACACCTTTAAAAACCAGGACCAATCCTTACAGATTCATTATAACGCCAGCTGCCATGCATGCGCTTGACGGCCGACATTAGCATTGGTTTACTGGTCAGGGAGAAATCAGACAAGGGAAGCCGGTAACGGCCTGGATTCCCATGGTATGCCTACCACAACCAGTAGCTTAACAGGGTTGTATGCAAAGGCCCAGGTTTAAGGCACTAGAAATTAGGGAGCGCTGCGCTGACCAATAACCTAACGGGTACACCCTGCTGCTTGTGTGGGGCTTAAAGTGAGCCAGTGCCCTTTACCCCAAGTATAGGTTTCAACAGTTCTAGAAAAGTTAACCCTTATCACATGCGCTGGGTAACTAAATAGACATGACCTCATGCAGAGGACTGCGTTCAGAGACTCTGTCCTTTCTGGGGAATGACTACCATACCTAAAGTGAGCCCCAAAATGTATATCATCTAGACTGTTACCAAATTATTTAGGGTACACTCTCTATTTTCCCTTGACAAACAGGTCTGTTTTGACGCTTAATTGATATGGTCGCACATAACTACATGTGACACCCTACCTCACAGCTGCGTGTCCAGGAGTGGTTTGGGGTGACGCGTGTTATCCCTGAAATCTGATTGGCCACAACAGGTGCCACCCCATTATTCTAAACTATGATAATTATGTGTGTGTGTGTGTGTTCGTACTTCATGCCCCCCTGAATAAGTCAGTGCCCCACTTGGGCCACCCCAGTCAAAAGAGTCTGGACACGCCACTGCTGACTCACCCAACAAAATCGCCTTCACGTAGATACATTCCTCTGAATGCTCTATTGGTATGCACCCAAGCTGAGTAGGGCAGGACTGCGTGACCCAGAATGCAATCTGAACCACTAAAGAGAGAGACCCCTCCTCAGGAGGGCACAGGCCCGCATGAGCACATCTATGAGCAGTGATGGAAGTGGAAAAAAGGAAGTAGTGGTACTCTGGCTGCAACCAAAAAGGAGGGAATGGGATGGCGGGTCAGATGGGGGAGGAGAGGGGAGTGTTAGGGGAATTATAGTGCTGGGCAGGTCGGGATCTGACCTTTGCTTTGCAATGTTCAATGGCTCTTTTGGTATTGTGGCCAGACTAGACATTGGCTGGAATAATAAACTAATGGCACTAGATTCACCCCCGAAAGAAATGGCAAAACAACATATTCATAAATAGAAATCTGTCCTACAATTGTGCATGCAAATTTAACCAGATACCTTTTGGCACACTTCTCTGTAGAACATGTTTATAAGTGTTATCTGTGAATCAACATTTACACTAGAGCACACAATTACAATGCTAGTTTGGACATAGTTTGATTGCCAATACAATTTGAACTGTGAAGGGCTCTATACATTGTCAGTAGGTAAAAAATTAATTTTCCTACATAAGGAGTACAGGAAGTTAACCTATCTATGACAGGGGAGCGTTCAATACTCATTTTAAATTACTGTATCCTTTTCTCCTTTGGAATACGTTTAATTGTCACTAACAGTAATTGAACAAAAAATAAATTCTGTACTTTGAGCAAGCCCATACTGATACTTAAACTCCTCTGTCCTCATCTACTTGACCTCTCTTCTGCCTTTGACACGGTCAACCATGCCATCCTGCTCAACCGTCTCTGTGACAACCTGGGTATCATTGATCAAGCCCTGGTCTGGCTGACCTCTTTCCTCTCTGATCAACCCTCCCAGGTCTAACTCGGGTCCTTCCTTTCATCTATCTCCATTTGTACCTGTGGTGTTCCCCAGGCGTCTAACCTCTCACCCTGGCTCTTCAACCAATACCTGGCAACTCTCGCCCACTGCCCCACTGCATTGCCATTTTCTGCTCCAATTTTCAGTACTATACTGACGATACTCTACTCATTTTCAGGCTTTTCTCGGCCACCTCCTCTCCGTCTCTCATTTCTGATTGTCTATCTGACATTCAGGATTGGTGTGCCGCCAACGATCTCTGTCTGAATGCCTGCAAGATGGAGATCCTCCTCATCCGCACACCTTCACCCTCCTTTCCCCTCACGCTCTGGCCCTCCTTCCTTGGCCCTCCTCCTACTCCCATCTGCGAGGCTAAGAACCTCGAGATCATCTTTGACTCCATGCTTTCCTTCTCTGCCCACATCTCTGATGTCTCTAAAAAGTCAAATTTCATACTGCACCTCCTCTGAGGTACTCTGCCTTGCCCCTACTTCCACCAGAAGCTCACTGTCTCCCGAACCCTGATCCTCTCTAGGCTGTACTATTGTAACAGCCTCTTTCTAAATCTACCTGCTTCTACTCTCCACCCTTTGCAACTTATCCAGAACAGGACTGCGAGTCTTGTCCATGGCCTCAAGCCCTGGGATTGTATCTCTCCTGTCCTAAAATTCAAAACCCTTTGCATTGTCCACTTGGCTTTTTGGGGCCTGGGTCCAAAATACCTTCAGCTGTCCCTCCGTAAATACCTCCCCTCTCGAGCTCTTCGCTCCTCCAACTCCACCTCTAACTCCCTCAGGGTCAGTCGTTTTTCAAAGAAATTAGATGGGGGTAGATTCCTGTCTTGGACTGGGGCCTCCCTCTGGACAGCCTCCCTGCCACTCTGAAACTTGAGGAGAACCATCTCCAGTTCCGGAAGCACCTGAAGACCTTCCTCTTTGCTTCTGCCTTCGCCCCTTCTCTCCCCTGCTGATCTGCTCTCTCTCAGCACTGTGCACCTGGCCTACCCTCTGACTTCCGGGCCCAGGTACCTGCTCACCCTGCCACCCACCCGCACTGCCTCCTGGCAATCCCTTGCACTGGGGTCTGTATCTGTTACCATACAGAGCCTCCCACCCCCGCTTTTCGGCCCTTACCAGACACAACCTGACGGCTGACCTAAACCCAGCACTTGCCACTTGGTGGCTGAACCATCACTGTTTGTTGCTTTTATTATTTATTATTTATCATTTTTTCCTATGCTCAGCACTTTCCACTTCTCCCCCCTTCCATGCACTTTTACCCTTTTCCTCTCGCATGCACTTGCACGGTCTCAATGTCACTAGGCTAGTAAGATCGTTGTTTTTGTTCTCCCTTGCTCCCCTCCCTTGCCTTGTCGCGCTCTGAAACACTTGTGTACGAGCGCGATACAAATAAAATATCAATTCAATTCAATACACTTTGCAGTTGCCAGTAATCATCTGGCTGTAGTCACTTCAATTGAATCAAAACATTGGCAAAAACAGCAAAGCTGGTGTTTGTGTAGAAATGGGATAGCCATTTTCCGGGCACTGCCATAATGGTACTACCTAACCATAAGAGGCAACAGCTGGCACATAGTGAGATTATCTATGCATATGAGTGCCTGGCATGTACCTAACACCTTTACACAAACCAGAAATGCTGACTTTGTCAACGTTTGTTTAGGAAGGACCTCAGTGTGTGGAACATATATAAATCAAGTTGTTCAAGGCACCCTTGTTTAAGACATTTGTTTTTAAAATCTGGGGTTGTAATTAAGCCATTAACTCTTAACTCTCAGTAGAATAATTAGAAATAACACTGACAGGTCAAGTTTGATAGAGCTGAAACAAAGACAAGATGCGTTTTGGGCAGGGCGGGAGGAACCAGTAGTGGGTGGGGATGGCCATAAACCATCTCCGGTTCCGGAAGCACCTCAAAACCTTCCTCTTTGCTTCTGCCTTCTCCCCTCCTCTCCCCTGTTGATGCTACTTTCCCTCGGCACCATGCTCCTGGCCACCCTCTGTCCCCTGGGCCCAGGTACCTGCTCATCTTGCCACCCTCACGCACTGCCTCCGGGCCACCCCCTGTACTGGGGTCTGTATCTGTACCCATACAGCCCTCCCCTTTTCTTCCTTCACTTTCAGACCTACATGGCCTGCTGCAATAAACCCAGCACTTGCCACTTGCTGGCTGCACTCCGATTGTTTGTTGCCTTTTTATTAATTATTTTATTATTATTTTTGTTTTTTCCTTCTCGCTCCGCACTCTCCTTTTGTTCCCCCTTCCATGCACTTCTCCCCCTTCCCGCTCTACCCTGCACTTGCACGTTCTCAATGTCACTGGGCCTAGTAAGATCGTTGTTTTTGTTCTCCCCTGTTCCCCTTCCCTTGCCTTGTCGCGCTCTGAAACACTTGTGTATGAGCGCGATAGAAATAAAATATCAATGTCAATATCAATAGGCATCACACTGACCCTGGACAGTCAATGGGTTGGTAAATAACTAAAGCAAACCCTCAAATTTTGTGTCCTCATTCACATTTCCTCTCCTTCATAGCTTTACGCCAGTGCAATACGTTCAGTTTATAAGCACCACCTAATAGCCAAAACTAAAGCTCTGTGGTTAGGTGTCCCTCAGGGCGTTGCCCCTCTGTTCCTTGCCTGTTTTGGTGAGCCACTCTCTTCTGATCCTTCGCTCCCTTGTGAGCTTCCCCTCTGGTCCAGCCCTTGTCTGGTCCTTGATTCCCTGTCAGTCGCTGTCAAAAACAAACTGAAACAAAAGGCTTCCATTTTCTGTGTGCTGTTGCTGTTTCAAGTGCACTTTGAAAGCCTCAAATTCACACTCTTGTATGGTGTGCCATTGCAATGAAGTTCGCCATTGATTTGACAAAAATAACGTAACAACAGCTGCTTCAAAATCACTCTACCTCCCACCCTAACTGAAATGATATCACAGCACACAACCTGTACAGCGAAAAACCAAAGGTTCCACAATGAAACATACACCAACCGAATGCACATCCATGCCCTACATTTCCAAAAACACCAAACTAACCAACCACAGATACACCAGCACAACTCCCCATTCTCCTTAAGTACCACTCTGACAGCCCCACAGAGAACCACCCAAACAAGTACCATGGCAACCTTGAGTACACATTGACTACTGCCCCAGACAGCTCAACATTGTGAGAAAGCAATCGAACCCTGGTCGCCTGCTACCACATTAGTCCCCTACCCGACTGCTTAAAGATCCTGAAGCTCCTAGAAAGTAAAAAAGGTGTGCTATGAAAGATGCAATACAATAGCATAAAAGGACAGAGCAAAGAGTTTCACTCATTCTCCGGTGGGGTAGCACCCTGCATGGATCAAGCCAGGGCTGTGAGAGGCAGCAACATTGGAGAAACGTAATGTTGGCTCTGCCACCGTTAGTGTACAAAGGATTCTAGCGGAGAGAACTGGCTGGCTGCTGAGACTATGGCCCACATTACGACCCTGGCGTTAAGAGATTACCGGTACCGGTAAGGGTACCGGTAATCCCTTAACGCCTGATTACGAGGTCCCTTTGCGGGTCCCGACCTTAACGGCTGGTTAAGGTAAGGACCCGCAAAGGGACCTTGAAGGTGATTACGGTACCGCATTTTGCGGTACCGTAATTACCGCCTTCCCTATCCCCATTGAGCCCTATGGGGCAAAAATGGGAATGGGGAAGGGCCAATGGTAAATGGGGAATTACCGCCCCACCAACCTTGGAATGGGGCGGTAATTCCCCATGTCACGATGGCGGATCCGGTAAATTACCGGCGTTAACCATGGCGCAATAGATTAGTGACATAAAAGCAACTTACATTTTTTGCATGTCAGGCTAGTAGACGTCATCAATATGAACAGATCTTTAAAACGGTGCTTTGTGCTGCTCATTTTAACTATCGTAGCTGCACTTTGCGAGGTCGTCTTTCAATTGGAAATATTCCATCATGCATATGAAAGGCTCTACTGTTGATAAAAGAAATGGACTTGCAGGTCGTCAAGGTGCTCAGGCTGCAGAGCCATGGATTGAGCCTGTGAAACTGGCAGTGCTTGAATGTGCGGCCTGAGCTGATTTTATATTTGGCTCAAGAGAAAGAAAACACGGCAGGACGTGCTTCCTGAGCCTTTGAACTGAAGGTACGCTCTGTAAAAAGCAAACGAAGGAGTGGTACAACGTATAGATGATTTATATTACACTTCCGTCTCTGTATCTGAGAGGGCTCAATCTCTCACTTAGGATAGGGGCACTACAGTACTGCATTTAACGGAATGCACTCTGTCGGTACAGAGGGCCCTAGACAGTAAGTCCTCTTTTACTGCAGGCTGTTGGGCTGCGCCATCATTGCCACCTTCACTACTCTCATTCATTCGTCTAAAAATATTCCTATTCAAACATTCTCCCCTGTTGAAGCATTCTAAAGCTCTGTCAAATAATGTATCTGCTCTCTGGGGAGATAGGCAGTGCCAGCCCCAGTGCCCAGATTTTTGGGTGTGCCCCTCGCGCAGACTGGTTTTAGCATACTGTAAGTCCCCACCAGTTCAGCGGCTCAATGCTCTACAGTTCACGCTGTAGTTAAACATATGGTTACTCTTTTCCACAACATGCTTTCCCACTTCTTGATTTTATTACCACAATTCAAGAAAGGCCCATAGTTTAAATAAGGGCACGGGCAATAAAGGCACGGAGCATGTGAACCAAGCAATCATGAATAAGCCTTGTCTATGAGACCATCCCCCATCACAAATACATACCTACATACATACACACATGCGCATACACACACACACACAAAACAAAAATCTTTTTGTTTTTCACTTACCTGCTCCGTCTTCGGTCTTCGCCTCGAAGGCCTCCATTCCGTCTCCCGCGCACAGCAGACTCCCGCTTCCACAGCGCAGACAGGAAACCAGGAAGCAGGGAGTGCTTCCTGGTTTCCTGTCATGGGCAGTGGGGCTGGGGCCAGAAAGAAAGTAACATTCTAGAACAGCACTGCTGCAACAAGAACCATGCTTTCTGAAGTCTTAGCCCATGAACTCTGACTTCAGAAAGAAGTCCGATCATTTCTTTCTGTGGTCGGAGAGCACGCACTCTGACTTCAGAAAGCTTGCAGGGCAGTTTAAGGGCCGGCCCTTGAGATAGGTCCTACTTCCTTGATGATAAATGTTTATGCGCCCATGCTCACATCACTGTAAACACTGCCTCGGTCTCACAATCGCATTTTCATTTTCCTTTTTTCTATGCTATCCCCAGTCTATACCCTCACATAAACTCCACCCCATTTCGGAATATGTAGTAGCTCGGTTACTTTCTGGAACTTAAGCCAGCTCCCCTCTTAAGTAGTTCCCAGAAGCTCAGCCCTTCCCCCCACCACCCCGCCTGTCACTGTTCTGTATGTCTCCCTCCTGGTGGGCATTCTATCCCCTGCCCCGAAGGATGCCATACTGCTCTTCCTTCTCGAAAAGCCTAGTTGTGATCCTAAGGAACCATTTAATTCTCACAAAATCGCTTTTTCTACCTCTGGGCTGACATGTTACTAACATCGTATTGATTTTCTTGGCCCTGGACCAAGAACCTGCAGTGATTAGGCCAGGACAAATATGATGACATCACCCTTTTTAAATAGTGGTGGAAGGACAAAGTAACTGGATTGGGAATTGCAAACTGACACTTTGCACTGACCAGAGTGAGGTTCTCATTGGTGGTCATAGCCGTGAGCTCTGAAACCCTCTGTGGGTTCCCCTCCCCTTCAGGTTCTTCAGTCAACAACCCTAGTTTGGGAAATGGCAGCGAGCTCGCGCTTGTTCCTAGATAGATTCTGTTGCCGGCGGAGACACCCATTCTTGCATTACTTTCGGTCCCCAGGTCACCTCATCTGGATTGCGTAGTTTCCTGTGTCTAGGTCTTGATGCCTATCTCGCCCGATGGGCAGCCGATTGGGAAGAGTGCCTCCGCCAGCAGTCTCACTGGGGCACCTAGATCCCCCCATCCTGCCTCTCCACTTCTGGCTCATTGCAGTGGCTTCCCATTTTGCTGTGCATAGCCTTCAAACAGTGTCCGGTCAAAGGATCGACTCAAAAGGTCGAATGACAAAAGGGTCGAGTCAAAACGACCGAAAACAAAAGGGTCGATTTTTTTTTTAAATGTATATTTTTTTTTGCATTAGTATAGGTAAAAAAAAGGTGTTTTTACACCATAAACAGGGGTTTGAGGTGGGACCCCCCAAAAAAGAAAGAAAAATAATTAAAAAAAAATATTCAACCCTTTTTTTGGTCCTTTTGACTCGACCCTTTTGTCATTTGACCTTTTTGAGTCAATCCTTTGACCTATAACCCCTTCAAACCACTGTGCATTGCACATCATACTTTCCGTGGTGTGGCCCTGTTTCTTAAAGATAGGCTAGTCCCCTACTCTCCCCCTCACGCCTTCACACCTCTCATCGTCTTAAGCGACTTCAATTCAGCACTCCGACTAAGTCAATGCCGAGTCTGGGATGCCCAAGGGAAGCCCTTAATTATATATTTTTATGACAAGTTCATAGATCTGGATGATAAACCCTTGTATAACGTCCCTCTCTTTGAATCCCCCTGACCTCACTGAGCCAAGAAGTAGGTTTGTTTTGCAAATTAAAAGATTTATTTGAAAATTAAACAATATATATATAAATATCACACTTTTATAATAAATTAATATTTGATCGCTCACTTATGAATATGACAGTGATCAACAATGGATAATATGACACTAGCACACTTTTGTAATCACTTAGGAGTTGGTATAGGAAGGATAAGGTAGCTGAGAATGCTTTTATGGTTTCAAGGAAAAACAATGATGGAAAGAATGCAGCACAGAAATAAACTGATATGGTTTCAACAAGAGAGAATATAATCACTTTTCCCCTTGTGGCAATTCACCCCTCCCTATGCAGTATAAAGAGATGGAAGGGGAGCACACAATTTTCAGGAATACCATCAAATGCAATACCAATTCAGTTCCCCCCTAGCAAGCTTAGTGCAACAGGGATGATTTTAAAACACAGGCAAAAATACTTTAAATGTGATTTGCAAAGAAGTGAAAATATGCTAAAAATGATTTTAATTCCCTATAGGAGATTCAGGGTAGGTGATAGCTACTTAAGATTGGTTCAGGTCAACACTTTCAGTGATTCATGAGGGATTGTCAGGTTGAAAACGAATTTCAGCAATGGAAGCAAAAGCAGCTATTTTTTTACAAGTGGTGAAATGAGCTAGTTGCAATTCGTGGCACTTTTTCCGAGTGCGTCGAGCGCGATTACGGAAAAACTATAAGGAGTAGAAAGTCTCGTTCCTAGCACTTATGGTTCAAAAGATACGGACGATTTTGTGGAGGTAGATTTCAGAAATGAAATAATGATTCAGAATGGCAAATGACACTTTCACAGCTTTAAAATCACAGAATGAACACACGATTTCTAATGCAGTTCTAGGCAGGTTGAATTGGATGGGATAAGCCTATTTTAAACTAATAGATGACTATGCACAGTTCTGGCTAGGTACTCACACTATAAATTTGAAATAGGCCGTCAAGATCTGGTCAGGTTTAGTTGCGGTTCTCTTTGCTCTGCTGGTCTGGATCTCTGGTTCTGGCTAAAGTTCTTGGCACTGCACAGCGGTCTGGTCTGGGTCACTCTGGATACAGCACTGCTTTCTGGGTTCTGGTACAGGGTTCTAGCCAGAATCAAACAGCTCGCCCGGCTGTTGAATAGTTTGGTTAGGTTGCTGGATTCTGAGGCCTGCTGAGAAGGATTCAGCTTTTGGACTAGGCCTCTCTGCTGCAAGTTCTGAAGTCTGGATTCTAAATTCTGGTTCTGGAGTCTTCTGGATATTGTCTGGTCCGGCAAAATGCTTCGCAAGAAATCAGTTTGAAGTGGAAAGTGAATGTCTCTCCCTGGGTCTCAATGACTCCTTTTATGTCTATGTGCATGGGCATAACTAAGCCTGCCCCTCACAACTTATCATTGGCCAAGTTCTCCTCTCTCCCTTGATTGGGGGAAGGAAATGGAGTGTCATTGTGATGAGGTATGTTTATGGGTCAGAGGATCCTCCCCTTGTCACTTTGCACACAAATCTATTTTTGATCCAAATGCATATTTATCTATGTACCATTTTTCTAATATTATATGTCCAGTTAATATATTTTCTGTAGCACGAAACCATCCGATCCCTGTCTTTGTAAGATGTTGTGTCCACTTCTGACAGAATTCTGCCCTTTTCATCAAGAACACAACCTCTAAACCTTTCCAGAATTTACACAAATGTGCGGAAGGAATATGGGCTTCAGATGATAAAGTGTCAGATTTTTAACATACAGACATTTGGAGTAATACCCTATTTTCTGCTACTACCCCCCAGAACATACCACAGAGTCCTACACCTCTTAAAATGTGCACAGAAAAATCACAGGAATAATGATATTATTGATATAATTTTGACACTTCCGTACTATGAATTATCCATCTTTTTTAAATTATGCTCTGGCCCAGATGGGTGTGGTTTAGGTTCCAAAACACATGGTGGAATTTCTGTCTGTCCCCGCCTCCAAGCTCAGCTTGCTCACAGAGGCACTGCTCCTCCCAGTTTCTTCCAAGAGGAAGCCATTTACGACCCCCCTAATTTAACATTTGCCTGAGCCAAGGCAAGTTCATTGTTCCGTTTCCTTTGCAGTCCCAGGTGCTCCTCCCCTGATTCAATCAGAGAGGTGTAATCTCCTTTTGGTGGGAACAGCAGAAGGCAGCCAGGCCTGTGAATGCAGTTGCTGGGCAAGTTTCAACTCCTGTTGGGGGTAGTTGCCGGGCAGAATTCAATCTCTTCAAGCCAGGCTTCAGCTAATGTCACTTTTGTTCCAGTTTTCTTCATTCAAATCAAACTTACAATTTTTACGCATGCAGCTAGAACGCTGATTCTAAGTTCAAAACTATGACATTTAAACAGTTGCAACCTGTGTGACACTCAAAAGTAGGTCACTCTTATTTTAAACATTTTGATTTTAGTGGTTTTAAATCCAATTTCACTTAAGCTGCTGACATCCACAGCTCAGCCAGTTTTGTTATAAACATTGCTTTAGGCTCTTCATCTTTCCAGGTTTTGTATGCGCACAAGACTATATTCTGCCAAATGTTTGCTGGTGTTCAGTGAGATTTTTGAATATCTTGCAATGTTTAAAATAGGCATTTTTAGCTTGCATTTCAGAGAAACAAATGTGATTTCAAAGCGCTTTTTAGAGCTAACAGGCACTGCTGTTTTTCCTTTGGCACCACATTTCACTCATGGCGCTTCTGGCCCTTCACGCTCGCACTGGTGGGTGGCAGGTCAGGTGACCATTTTGGTGTGCGCAAAACTGCGTGGTTTTCCTGGATCCTGGTGCAAATGTGGGCTTTTCGGCCATCTTGGATTTTCTAAGCCCACAGCACCAAATGTTGTAGCATAATAATTCAAATGTGGGTCAAGACACCTGACAGTCTGCTGGTGGGCGTTCCTTCCTTCAATCTGTCCCATCCTGCCAACACCAACGCATCCATAGGAAAGCCGGCAGCAAAGGTAGAGGCTGTCATGGAGTGCAGGCACCGTCCAGACAACCCCACCACATCGTTATGTGGGAGGGCTGCCGTTGCGGATATCCACGAAGGGAAGTGACGTTGGGGTAGGGAGAGGGGTGTTGGGGAGGAAGAGTTAGTTCCTGTCTGAGAGATAATAAAGACAGACGTGTTGCCCTCTGTGTCCTGTGTCTTTGTTTGAGTGCGAGTCCATGATCCTGTGTGCGTGACAGAGGTCCTGTCACAGTGCCACAATGGCGACAAGGTGACTTGTGGACCGAGGAGGTGCGCAGCAGAAGACCCGCTTGAAGCTCACACAGTCTCGATGCCCGGAGGATAACATCAGGTATGCAAACGCACGCTGGCGCACCTCCAGCAACACAGTCAGCCCTTCCCCCAGCCCCATGAGGGCTGCAACGAGCCCACCAGACCATATGGAGAGCCGCAGAGGGAGCCGCACATCATTGTCCATCCCTTCAGCCCCATGGAGGCCGCAATGCGACTGCCCTGGCCCATTCAGCCCAGCAAAGACTGCGAAGAGCCTACAGCCATGACAAAGATGATGATCTGTGAGAGCTGTCTGGAAATCACTCTTGCCTCTGTGGCACCGTGACAGGACCTCTGTCACGCACGCAGGATCATGGACTCACACTCAAACAAAGACACAGGACACGGAGGGTAACTCCAACACATCTGTCTTTATTATCTCTCAGACAGGAACTAACTCTTCCTCCCCAACGCCCCCCTCCCTAACTCAACGTCACTTCCCTTCGTGGATGTCCGCAATGGCAGCCCTCCCACATAACGATGTGGTGGGGTTGTCTGGACTGTGCCTGCACTCCATGACATCTTCCCCCCTTTCTAAAGCAATGGATAACTCCCAGTTCGTTACCCCATCCCCTCAATCAGTCTGTGGGGTTTCATGCAGCACCTCTGTGGCCTTGTCGAGATGGGAGGCGTCAGTGGGGCCGACGGGGCCTTTCATCTGCGTTCATACTCATTGTACGACTCTCCATCTCCATAATAGGGTTTATCTGACCATTCTTCGTCAAGGCTGTCCTCGACGCGCTCCCATGCCGATTCTGGCAGGATCGCCACTTTCTTGAAGTGTGACACGTTGCGCATCACTGACGAGTGTCCCTCACTCTGAGCCGTGACCATGGTGCCCTTTCTTCGCATTACTGTCACCGGGTCTGGTGCGAAGGTGGCATCTTCCTTTCTGCCCTTCAGTTGACGTATCAATACTTGAACCCCTGGTTCCAGGGGGGACTCATGAGCCGCCTCCAAGCGTCGGTTCTGTCTTTCATTTTGTTTTTTCTTTCCAAGTCCTTGTCCTTCGCTTGTTGCTCTAGCGGGATTGGGGGTGTTAGGTCAAGGCCTTATGGTAGCCTTGTCTTGAGGGGTCTCCTGAACATGAGATCCGCCAGGCATGTCCCTGTAGTACTGTGCAGGGTGTGCCAATATTCCCTCAGCATTTGATACAGGGCCTGCTCGAACAGCTTTTTGAGAATGTTTGCTATCTGTAGAGTCCTCTTGATGCTGGCCATGAACCTCTCAACGATGCCATTGGCCTGAGGCCAACTTGGGGTTATTTTCCGGTGCTCAAAGCCCATGTATTTTGCAAAGTTCTGAAATTCCTGACTGTTGAACGGTGGGCCGTTGTCAAACTTTATGACTCTCGGGACTCCATACGTGGACAACATTCGGTCGAGCAACAGAATCACGCACGTGGTGGCCATGCTCTCAACCAGCTGTGCGTCCGGGAGCGTGAGTGTTCGTCTATAAGCACTAGGACATATGCACCGATCCGGAGAGGGCCAAAGAAGTCCACTGCCAATTCTTCCCACACGTGCTTCGGGAGTGAGGACAACAGCAGTGGGCTTGGGTTTGGTGGTGGTTCCAGTTGTGTGCACATTTGGCATCCTCCTACCATTTCCTCCACCAGGGCGTCCAAACTCGGGAACCACACCTTTTGACGTAATAGGCGCTTTGTTGATGCCACCCCCCTGGTGGCCTTCATGCGCCTGCTGGACTGTCTTTTTCCGTAGCGCCTCAGGGATCACCACCTTGCAGCCCTTGAGAACGACATGATCATCAACGATGGACAGTTCATGTTTGACTGGGTCGAAGCATCGGATGTCGTCTTGTATGGATTCACTCTCTCGTTTAGCTTGTTGTTTGAGATGGGCCCTTCTTTCCAACTGGATGCAGTGTCGGACTATGCGAAGCGCTGTTTCCTGTTCTGACTGTGTGACTAGCTTGGACACCCCACTGGGAGTGGTTGCAGGTGATGGACCACATATTTCATGTACGCGTCCGCTATGGACGGCTGAGCATGAGCCAGGCTGGTGGGGTGGCGGGACAAGTAGTCCGCCGGATTGTCCTCCTTGCCTGGTCGATGTTTGATGTCAGATTTGTAGTCCTGGAGGCGTAGCTCCCACCTTGCAATCCTGGGAGACATCCTGGCTTTGGGGTCCCCATAAATCAACAGCAGTGTTTGATAATCTGGTACGACCGTGAATGCCTTTCCGTACAGGAACAAATGAAAGTATTTACAGGCCCACACCACTGCTAGGCTTCCCTTCTCCACCTGGGAATATGCCTGTTCTATGGCGGTGAGGCTCCTGCTGGCATAGGCCACGATGAATATGTTAGCAGGGTTGGCTGGGTCTTTTTGTGTGAGGATGGCTGCCAGCCCCACGGGACTAGCGTCCACAATCACTTTGGTTTCCCTCTGAGCGGCGAAGTATGCCATTTCCTCCGCCCTGGCGATGTCGTTGCGGATGGATTCAAACACTCTTTGGCAGTCATCAGACCACTTTAAGGGCTGGTCTTAGCGAGTGAGCAGGCGCAGAGGGTTACTGACCGTGGCATAATCTTTGAGGTATCTGGAGCAGTAGTTCGCCATGCCCAGAAAAAATTGCAGGTCTGTTGTGTTTTTTTGGGGGTTGTGCTGTGTTGAAGGCTGCTACTTTATCCGGATCTGGCCTTATCCTCTTTTCAGAGAATATATGTCTGAAAAACCGCAAAAACCCTTTTCCAAATTCGCACTTGGCCTTGTTGAACATGAGGCCCACTGCCTCTAGTGCGGCACACACCCTGTGTAGTGCAACATCATGTTCTTCGTTTTTCTTTCCGAACACCAAGACGTCGTCAGAGTAGTTGAGGCAGTTAGGCACGTGTCGTATGACCTTATGTATTTCCTCTTGGAAAATTTCTGCCGCTGACGAAATATCTTTTGTACTGGAAGAGTCCTAGGTGAGTCACGAACGTTGTGATGTACCATGACTTGGGGCGATTTCTATCTGATGGTACCAATTTGTGAGGTCCAATTTAGAGAACACCTTTGCACCGTGAAGTAAGTGAATCATGCCTGTGATTCTTGGAGCCTGGTCTCTCTCCCTCTCAATTGCTTCGTTCGCCCTCCTCATATCCACGCACAGGCGTATCGAGCCGTCCGGGGACTTTTTCGGTACTGGGAATATGGGCGACACCCAGGGCGCTGTGCCTGTGACTGGCTCGATCACCTGTGCCTTGATGAGTTTATCTAGTTCCTCCTCCACTTAACCCTGTATATTGACTGGTATGCCGCAATAGTGTTGGGCAACCGGGCAGACGTCTGGGTTTATGTGCAGTTGTATTTTCCTGTGCTTCAACTTTCTGAGCCCTTTGAAGAGCTTCAGGAAAACAGCTTCCACCGCCTCCGGCTTGGCGAAGTACTTGTGGGCCATCAGTTGGTATAGGATGTGGACTAGACCCATATCAACCGCTGTCCGGAAGCTCAGTATGCAGCCACTGTTGGCTTCAGTTTTCAATACGTGTAATGGGATTTTTGCTACATGAGTCTAGTGCGTGCACCAGGCTGTGATGGTGCCCTTAAAGGGCAGGGGCGTGGTCGCTCCGTATGGATATATGTCTATCGTTGCCTTTCTCAGCTTCGGGGGCCAGGTAAGAGAGTTATATGCTTCCTCGCTGATGATATTAACTGTGGCCCCTGTGTCAATGAGGAATTCCAGTGGCGTGTAATTTACTTGTAGCGTGAGTATAGGGCTGTGTTGGGTGGCTGTGTCATTATTGAGCGCCCATATGTATCCCTTCTTCCGTTGATCCTCACTTGATGATGGGGACTCACTGCTCAACGGCAACCTTATCTCTATGTAACAAACAAATCTTCTCCTCCCGCTGCACCTGGACCCTTCAGGTGGTCATCTCTCCTCTGGATGTACGTGCTTCTGCGTTCTCGGTCTTCCCATCGTTAATTCTCGGGTCACCTTCCGACCTGTTGCCAGGTGGGTTTGGGCACAAGCTCCTCTGTCTTTCTTGGAACCTCTGTCTGTCAGTTTTGGAGGCTGGGGCATTCTTGTAGACGGTTCTGAAGTGGTTCATGCCGCTGCAGGCAGTGTACTGCTGTCCTACTGCTGGGCATTCCCCTGCATGTGGATATTGGTAGCCGCAAATGAAGCACGTGGCTTCTGAGCGCTTCCCGCTTTGGGCTGGTGATATAGACAATTTGTTTATGACGACGGGGTCCGTCGCCGGGTGTTGGATTGTGATTGTCCAGACTGTCGAGTTGGGATGCAACAGCTGCCTCCATCCTGGCCAGGGTGAGGATCCCCTCCAGTTATCGCTGTTTTTGCAGTAGTTGTTTCCTGAAGGACTGCAACGCGTAGCCGCCGATTACCTGGGACCACAGGGCCTCGTCATTGGAGTAATAGTGAAATTCACAGTACTTGAGTTTGATGGGAAGTTGCATGACGAAGTTGTCGAGGGATTCGCCCTTTTCCTGTCTGGTGGTGTGAAAGATATGCCTTTCATAATCAATAATGTTGGTGTGCGGGGTGAAATATTCTGACAGCTTACCCTCAGGTCTACGTATGATGCAGTGTCCAGATTGAAAAGCTCTCCCACGATGTCTCGGAACGCAGGACCTACCGCCATGGACAGTGTGTTCATCAAGCAGGCATCATCCGTTAGCACTAAGGCTCCTACATAGAACTTGAAGTCTCTTAACCATGTACCCCATCGGGGTCCTAGGCTCTGCAGAAATGAACAAAGAAACTGGCAGAGCATTCGTGCCGAAAATGTGGCACTTCAGAAATCGTTTTTTTTTTTATTTACAACACAAGCCCACTCGAGAAAGGCAAATAAAAAATACATGTCTGAAGTGATTTTTAAAACATTTTCCTGAACGCTCGATCAAGTAATGGAAATGCAGAAGGTGTCCAGTCAACTGGTCGACTGCAATTTGGTCGACTGCAATTTGGTCGACACCATTTGGTCGAATGCCAAATGGTCGAATTTTTTTTTTTTTTATATATATATATGTGTTTTGTGGGTTTTCGTGTGGGGAAAAAAAATAAAAAAGAAAAAAAGGGGGTTGGGGGGGACCCCCCCAAAAAAAAACAAAAAATGGGTAAAAAAAAAAAAAAAAAAATTCGACCATTTGGCATTCGACCAAATGGTGTCGACCAAATTGTCTGTCGACCAAATGTTTTCGACCATTTGACTGGTAACCAATGCAGAAGCATATTTCTAAAATGCGGTTCTTTATTGTGACCATTTCTTTTAACAGGCCACCTGGTTCTGTTTGACATATATTTATTGCATGTCTTCCTCATCAGGGAGGGTCCATTTTTGAAACATGTCTACAGTCGCACAAGGGGATTTTTACTCCTACAGAAAGGTTAGAAATAGTTCAGTAAGTACTGACGGCATGTGTTTTTAAATGTTGCTTGTGTGAATGGGAATAGTCGTTTTTCTATTTCTGTGTGCACGACCAAAATGTAAAAGAAATATTAATCAACAGGCTGCAGGTATTTTATCATTATTTTTCAAGGGCATCCCTAAAGAGGGTCTCATCACAAGTTGGATCGTGCCATAAAAATGCAGCGGAAATAGCGTTATTGCTGCATTACCGCACCGCCCAAACACAAGTTTGGGGGAAAGTTAGAGGGTTCACCTCCAGCCCTGAGCAGTAGCTGAATGTTATATGTAAAATGTTAAAGGTATTTGTATCGCGTATCGTCACCAACGGAATTGGTCCCCAGGTGCTCAGGTGGATCTGTAAACGATAAAGGTGGGATGGGTTAGTAAGGTGAAGAAGGGAGTATGATAGTGAGAGGAGTGGTGTTCTGTTGGCAGCTTCAACTCAGTATACACCGGGTGCTGAGCTTTGGTGCGGGTATCGGATCGGAGTCAGTCCGTGTGTGCTGTTGTTCCGGCTTACGTGTTGTTGCAGTGTTGTGAAGTGCGTGCGGCTTGTTGTGCGAGAGATGGTTGTGTGAGTTTTTTGAGTGAGATAAGTATGCAGAGTTTGAGCTCATATTGGTTAGTGGGTTACCTGACCTTTACCAGGGCTAACATTTATAGTTCTGTCATAGTGTGGCACCTGTCGGCCCTCACATTCCCATCTAGACGCGGCGCAGGCCAATGTTTAGGACTCCATCCAGGTGTGGTCATGCCAACCCTCACACCCCCATCCAGATGCGGCGCAGGCCAGTGTCTAGCGACCCATCCAGGTGTGGGCATGCTAACATTCACAACTCCATCTGTGCGCCACGCAGGCTGGTGTTCACAACTCTAGGTGTGGCACATGCTAGCATTCACGTTTTTCCTAGGCGCGGGCATGTTATCCTTCAATCGATCCTATCCAGGTGCGACGCAGGCCAACGTCTATCTAGATGCGTCTGCCGGTCTGGATATGTTCGTCCGGTACGTACGAGTGGGATTGTCACTTGGGGCTTTCATCTGGGTCTAGGTATGTGAGATATAAGACAGAGGTAGCGTCTGCCCAGAATAAGACTTTCTCCCAGATGGATGGCAAGCTAAATTGCTGGGCTTGTGTGCGGCTATAGTAACAGGTGGCGGCCTGTGCCGTCCACTACTCTTGGTGAGAAAACGCATCACTGCTCTCCAGCATGTTGTACTGGCATCTGTGGTCAGAGGAAACTCCTTCAAGAGACTGTTCAACTGGAGCCACCATTGCAACTAGTGTCAGGGCTAGGGTTGCTGGAATCAAACCCTCAAAAGTCTTGGGATCCCTCGTTCCAGAATATGTAATGGTGTAGCAACAAATGCTCACAACGTCAAGTGTCCCTGAATCTTTAGGGAGTCTCTTGCAAATCCTGGACAGAAATTCATTTAAGCCTCCCCAACCCCCGGGGCTTATCACGGTCCTCCGGTAGCTTCTTTTTCCATCCAGAATCTTGCTCAGACCTACTGGAGATCATGTGACTGGACGAGCTGCACTTGGTCCAGTCGATACAGAAACTCATAGCTTCTAGTGCCTTCCATGTCTGTTCTATATGCTTTATCAGCAACCACTGTGATGGGGCTGAGTAGCTTCTTTTGAGTATGGAGTACTCACATTTTCTTTTCTGGCCGAGTGAGGCTATAAAGCAGACACAAGGTACCCATTTCAAGACAAATGAGAGGTTGCGAACTAAGTGATCATTGCGTAAAGCGAACCACATGTTTAAATCTCATGAAGATTTTGGGATGCCATCAAGTCCTAGTCCCCAATCAAGACGTGGCACCTTTAAATCGAATCTCCGCAGTTGGCCAAAAAAAAAAAAAAAAGAAACACACTGCAATGCAAGGTTTTCAGATCTAAAATCTGCTTCACACTGGAACACGATGGAATAATCTCCCATTGCGCATCCCTCCCCCCCTCATGGCCTTCTTCCAAAGAAGTTCTCGATAGCCCTGAAGGGATGGAGACTGGCTGAATTCTAGATTGTACCCCCGCAGGACTAGCTTTGTGGCCCAGCCATCACCAGAGTTCTTGTATCACCCATAGAACCATCTGAAGAAATCTCCCACTGGCCTGCCATTAGGACTGCTGTGCTTGGTAGGTGATCAAGCAGGATTGAATAATAACACTTCAGCAAAGGTATTACAGAATCTTAATTAACCAAGTATCAGTCATGTCAATTATCAGAAATAACCAAACAGTCTGAAATTGCAAATACACGCCAAGAGAGGGATCTAGGAGCCTTCACTTTTAGTAAACAGCAGCACCATAGAGCCAAAAGATTAAATTAAAATCTTTTCTTTATTTAAATTGACAAAATGTTAAATACTACACAGTTCCAAAGCAGTACCTAGTCGCTTTATCACATAGTTCATCCTCAGACCAAAAGGAAGAGCCCCCTGCTCTGATCCAAAACAGATGATGTGCACCAGACCCACCAATCATTACTTAGCTTACATAAACTCACAACTCCTCCCACCGCCCCGTCTGCCTCACAAAATCCAACATCACACTGCTCCTCCTCCTGCCTCTAACCCCGCTGCTCCGTGGGACTGTACACTGGATTACTGAGGGAAGCTCCACCTACCATCCAGGGCGCTACGCGATGATAGGCTGCCAGGGCAGACATCAGCAAGCTGCCCACTCTGCCCATAGGAGAAAATGAACTGCTGTGCTTGTCTACATTCGTCACTACAGAAGTTCCTGGGACATAATACAATGCCTATTTTTTTTTTTGCTAGAAAAATCCTCCGAAAATAGTAGTCTCAAAACCGCTTTTGTTGTGTAGTTATTTTTATATTGATTTTCCGGAAAATATCACAATCCATATTTTTTTTAAATAATAAATTAAATGATATTATATTTAGTCCATGAAAAATGTTGCCTTTCATTTTTTACTTTGCTTAGACGGTTCTCCTCCATATGCCGAATAACTTGTAGGAAACAAAGGAAGCTTCTTTTCAAGATGCCTGAAGCCTCTGCACGAGGCTGATTAGAAGGGCCAAGGAAATCACTCTGCAGCTGTACTGAAAGTCTGAAGAACTCATTAAAGTAGGAATGGTGGAGGCACATGGATACAAATCCAAGCCAAGCAAATGGAAAAAACCACAGCCCAGCTGGTGCTTCAGCCAATTCATCACTAAGCATCAGCAGTTGCCATGCCACCGCCATACACTGCTCCCAAACTCTCCTTTCTCCTATACAGTACCAATGTTTTGGCGATATTGTGGCTTACGCCACAAAGCACCAAAACCAAAAATGAATCAACACAAAGAAACAAATGAAAACTTTACATTAAAGACTCTGTAGACTATAGAGAAAATACTGTATTAATGTAATGTACCTATTAACAACTTAAAGTACATTAATCAGAGACATCAGCTTCACATAACAGTTTTTCTTTTATAAGCTCATCTTCTGGCAGCTGTCGGTTTGTAAATGAATCTGGTGCAAACTACGTACATGTAATATACAGAAGTGATGGCAATCTCCATGTAGCTCCTGACATGCACACTACTTAGTTCAATGTTATCCCACTAGAGCGTGCGGCACAGTCGCACACAAGAAACCTCCAGAAACCAAGCTTTCTGTGAGTTAGTGTGCCATGAGTTCCCACCAACTCCAGGCCGTAATAGAATATTCACGAGTAGAAGCTTTGAGTACACCAGCGAGTATATATACTGTACCCAACGTCTGCTTTACTAAGTTGGCTCTTCTAAGTTATAATGACGTTTGATTAACTTCACTGTCTAATTTCTAGCGTAACAAAATTAATCTATCTTGTTCAGGTACTTTTACTCATTTTTGGCTGATACTTAAGAATTCTTTCATTTTTTTTTAACAAAGCGTAATATTGTTTGTCATTTCTCTTTTGTAGACCGATAATGTCAGCACCCGAACAGAAGAAGTACTGAATTGGTGCAGAAAATATATTAGGAGATAATTTGCGAGGGGGGGCCCCGGAATTTTGATTGCCTAGTGGCCTCCACAGAGTTTAATCTGTCACTGCTGCCACTCAGATCACAGCGCTGCCATACGAGCAGAAATGAGGAAGAGTAGTAAGTGGGCGTGTCACAGGGGCTGCTCAAAATATGGCGTGAGTGATAATGTAGGGGAAAGAGAGATGGCTGCTACACAGGAGAGCTCCACCATGTGGATGACCATGCAAGGAGGGCATTCGGCAGGTTTACCCTGAATCAGTGACTTACTTGACATAGGATGACCTTATTGGGGCATTTGAGGTGTAGTTCCCATATTGGTAGAACTTGTGAGTCTACACATTATCTATGGCAAATATCTAAGGCATTATTGAGGCGTTTGAGGCTGCACTTGGCATGTCATGACAGCACCTGCACATGTGAGGTTACACCTTAGCATAGGTGCCTGTACCAGGAATATTGCGGCATTATTGATGCAGTTGAAGATCCACTTGACATATGATGGATAACACTATTGTCTTTGCCAATGCTTATTTTACTTTCCTTAGTTTTGGACTGATACACAAAAACAGCTCTGCTCAAGACCCTCTTCTCCAAGGCTCCTCCCTAAATCCACACACCATCCACTCCCCACCATACCCGAGACTGTGTGATCTGGTACCCACAGTTTCCTCCCCTGGTTACTTGAATACCCCATTGCTGACAAATGCCCGCCCACCCCTGTTTTTAGATGCCCACTCCTTTCTTTTTTTACTTACTTTTTTAATTTATGCCATGCACCGAGTGACCCGGAGGCTTAGGGGCACAAAACAAACAACAAAGAAATCTAGGGAGGTCCTGAAGAGGAATACAAATATCATCCGGTCGGCGGTACAATGCATGGAGGTACAGAGAAGTCCTATCCGAGTAGTAGAGTCTTCAGTTTCTTCCTGAACAGTTCCGTAGTTTTCTCCTCTCTCAGGTCTGGTGGAATAACATTCCAAGCTTTGGGGACTGCAGCAAAGAAGGCGCACTTATGGACCTGTGTGGGAGTGTATATATATATATATATATATATATATATATATATATATATATATATGACTTATGTGAGAGTACAGATAGGCTTCTTCCACTGATTCATATTGTTAGAGCTGAGAGTTCTCACACTGGATATAATCAGCAGTTCCTCAGTCGGGTATACTGGACTCACGCCGACTAGGCATTTATGAGTGATAACCAGCAGACGGAAATCAATCGTGGCCTCAATTGGTAGCCAGTTGAGTTCACACCTTGCCTCAGTTACATGGTATCTCCGGCTCAGACTGGCAATTACTCTAGCAGCACTATTCTGTATCACTTGTAGTCTGGTGAACTCTGACTTATTAATACCTACAAGCAGGCTACTGCAATAGTCCATTTTAGACCCACTAATCGCTCTCACCACTGTCTCACAGTTAGCCTTGGAGATGTAAGGACGTATTTGGTCTAGCATCTTAATATAATGGTATTACCCAAATTGTTCGTTTACAATTGTTCGAATGAATGATTGACCGAATTTAAAGAGTCACAATTGACCTTTTCACAATTGACTGTATATATATATATATATATATATATATATATACAAAAAACACATGTAAATTGAGGGTTGTAACACTACAAAAAACCCCCTACAAAACATGCCAAAAGTATTCCCAGCACTCAAGACCAAAACACCTTCTTACAAAATGCTTCGTTTTTATTCTTTATAAAAACAAACAACCAACTGTGCAAATGTGCATAAAAGGGTAGGTATAAGTCTGAAACCTCCCCATGGCAAGCAGGTTAAACAACACTCACCCCCCAGGGTGGAAAAATCACCACGCGTTCCGCCTGGATCTACCAAGCTTCCTCAGGCTGATCAAACTCCACATCCGTGTAAACACATCCCATTTAAAACTTAAGGAAAGCAACCGAGCGGGCAGCTCCTCCCCCCTCTCATTATCTCCGATCATGTGATCACTTAATGCCGCATTGAAAAGTGTATAGAGCGGGCCGCCATGTTGGAATGACTACATAGTCATTGTGTTCACTATGAACACAGCGCACTGGCCATAAACTAAGTGCCATTTTGATATGCGAGTAAATTGGCAAAGAGCTCCTCGCTCCACGTTGCATCTCCTTATTTAAAAACATAAATTTCTTATACATATACTTGTGTTTAGTTGCGCTAGTGCGCCTTTCTATAACATGGGTAAACCTTATCTACATTGACAAGAGTTCACCCACTACGTCCCTGGGTTTGTAGTGTGTTATTCTAAAAGCCAAGTACGGCACAACACCAAATTCATTAAACATCAAAGCACTCCTTTGTGGATGTAGGACTTAGTGCCCTCTAGTGGATGAAAGCTGTATTTGTGTTGATTTTATCTTATATATAAAGCTTTCACATGCTTTGGAATAATTTCCATTGTGATTGCATATATCTATAAAATACATATCCATTTGGATGCTCAATCTTATTTACATAAAAACATGTATTTACCACTGCAGTTATAGTAACTGGACGTGACTCATAAATGCTAAAAGGAACAATATTCAAATAATGATCTTATGCAGCAAGCCACAGTATATATACAGAAACTATTCAAAGTGCAAGTGCTTAAAGTCTTCAATGTTCAACATCATATTGGGCAATAAATTGCTAATGTAGTCAACCCTAAATTGTGATGTAATGCTCCTCACCTGTAGCTTAATGCTACACATTAGAATACATAAATCCCTTTTACCAGCGGAGAGTATGCCAAGGTTACAACCCGGGGTTCTATAATTGCATGCACTTCCAACGATAATCATCCAATCTACTGGAGAAATACAAACATCTCTGAATCAATATTGAGTCCATTAGGTCTTAACATATCAAATTTGCAAATTAGTGATGCCTCTAATTGTCTGAGTTTCAGTTCTCGATTTCCCAATCTCTTGTGTTGTGGTACATGGGCAAGACCAACAAATGACATTTCCTCCACATTACCACCATGTTTCTCCATAAAGTGTCCTGTCAAAGGGTTGATTGTATCTCCATTCTTAATGGCTCTGTAGTGTTGGAGAATCCTGAGCTTGAGCATACCTATGGTCGATCCAATATAGTGCAGACCACAGGTGCAAGTAATAGCATATACTATGAATTTAGTCAAGCATGTTATTCTATGTTTGTATCTCCATGATAAACCATTAGAACTAACAAATGGAGTTTTTGATACAAAACTACACATTTTGCAATTCGCACATTTACGAAAACCTCCCTGATCTTGTTTCAAAAAGTGGCCTGACTTGGTGACTTCTGTGACCACCATACTAGGAGACAGTATATTTTTGAGAGTGGGCGCTTTACGGTATGTCACATTGGGAGCCGCATCTAGTACCTTCTTAAGATCGGGATCTGTCAGGAGCACATTCCAGTGTTTTTTCATAATTAATTTGATATTAGTGGCTTGGTGATTAAACCCTGTTATAAATCTTATCTTCTCTGATTTCTTTCTAGTTTGAATTCCAAATAGATCCGTTCTTTTCGGAATTTCTGCTTTTTTAAAACAGTTTGTAATTATGTGTTTATTGTAGCCTCGCTTGACAAACCTTCTACCAATCTGCTTGGCTTCTGTCTGGTAATCTGATTCTTTACTACATGCTCTTTTTGCTCTCAGGAACTCCCCATAGGGAATGGAATTAATTAGTGGAGTAGGGTGGTGACTCTTAGCATGCAGAGTGGAATTCGAACTTGTTTCTTTTCTAAATAATTTAGATGTTAAACTGTTGTTCTCCACAATAAATAACACATCCAGAAAAATCAGTTCTTTTTTGCTATGTACACATGTCAATTCCAAATTCAGATTGTTAATATTGAGAATCTGGACATAGTTATGTAACTGAGTCTCGGTACCGTCCCATATAATGAACAGGTCATCTATGAATCGGTACCAGACAACTATGTGTTTAGTAAACTCTTCCATCTCTTCTCTCCAAGCTATCTGTGTCTCCCACCATCCCATATAGAGATTGGCGTAAGTGGGGGCCATACAAGACCCCATAGCCGTACCCTGAGTTTGTTTGTAAATTGAAGTATCATGTAAAAAATAGTTATGCTCCAAGCAAAACTGAAGCATTTCCAACAACAGTCTCAGCTCACATATACGAGACACCTCTGACCTGTTGACTAAAGTAGACAATGTCAATTGGGAACCACAATACATCTTAGTTTCTCTGGATGTTGTCTCATTATATACATCGATCATACACAAAGTGGGCATTGAAGCCTGTAAATTCTATTTAGAATTCAGATCCATTAGTCATCGACAACACAACAACATGTTGTTGGAAATGGTTCAGTTTTGCTTGGAGCATAACTATTTTTTACATGATACTTCAAGGAAAAACAATGATGGAAAGAATGCAGCACAGAAATAAACTGATATGGTTTCAACAAGAGAGAATATAATCACTTTTCCCCTTGTGGCAATTCACCCCCCCCCCCCTATGCAGTATAAAGAGATGGAAGGAGAGCACACAATTTTCAGGAATACCATCAAATGCAATACCAATTCAGTTCCCCCTAGCAAGCTTAGTGCAACAGGGATGATTTTAAAACACAGGCAAAAATACTTTAAATGTGATTTGCAAAGAAGTGAAAATATGCTAAAAATGATTTTAATTCCCTATAGGAGATTCAGGGTAGGTGATAGCTACTTAAGATTGGTTCAGGTCAACACTTTCAGTGATTCATGAGGGATTGTCAGGTTGAAAACGAATTTCAGCAATGGAAGCAAAAGCAGCTATTTTTTTACAAGTGGTGAAATGAGCTAGTTGCAATTCGTGGCACTTTTTCCAAGTGCGTCGAGCGCGATTAGGGAAAAACTATAAGGAGTAGAAAGTCTCGTTCCTAGCACTTATGGTTCAAAAGATACGGACGATTTTGTGGAGGTAGATTTCAGAAATGAAATAATGATTCAGAATGGCAAATGACACTTTCACAGCTTTAAAATCACAGAATGAACACACGATTTCTAATGCAGTTCTAGGCAGGTTGAATTGGATGGGATAAGCCTATTTTAAACTAATAGATGACTATGCACAGTTCTGGCTGGGTACTCACACTATAAATTTGAAATAGGCCGTCAAGATCTGGTCAGGTTTAGTTGCGGTTCTCTTTGCTCTGCTGGTCTGGATCTCTGGTTCTGGCTAAAGTTCTTGGCACTGCACAGCGGTCTGGTCTGGGTCACTCTGGATACATCACTGCTTTCTGGGTTCTGGTACAGGGTTCTAGCCAGAATCAAACAGCTCGCCCGGCTGTTGAATAGTTTGGTTAGTTTGCTGGATTCTGAGGCCTGCTGAGAAGGATTCAGCTTTTGGACTAGGCCTCTCTGCTGCAAGTTCTGAAGTCTGGATTCTAAGTTCTGGTTCTGGAGTCTTCTGGATATTGTCTGGTCCGGCAAAATGCTTCGCAAGAAATCAGTTTGAAGTGGAAAGTGAATGTCTCTCCCTGGGTCTCAATGACTCCTTTTATGTCTATGTGCATGGGCATAACTAAGCCTGCCCCTCACAACTTATCATTGGCCAAGTTCTCCTCTCTCCCTTGATTGGGGGAAGGAAATGGAGTGTCATTGTGATGAGGTATGTTTATGGGTCAGAGGATCCTCCCCTTGTCACTTTGCACACAAATCTATTTTTGATCCAAATGCATATTTATCTATGTACCATTTTTCTAATATTATATGTCCAGTTAATATATTTTCTGTAGCACGAAACCATCCGATCCCTGTCTTTGTAAGATGCTGTGTCCACTTCTGACAGAATTCTGCCCTTTTCATCAAGAACACAACCTCTAAACCTTTCCAGAATTTACACAAATGTGCGCAAGGAATATGGGCATCAGATGATAAAGTGTCAGATTTTTAACATACAGACATTTGGAGTAATACCCTATTTTCTGCTACTACCCCCCAGAACATACCACAGAGTCCTACACCTCTTAAAATGTGCACAGAAAAATCACAGGAATAATGATATTATTGATATAATTTTGACACTTCCGTACTATGAATTATCCATCTTTTTTAAATTATGCTCTGGCACAGATGGGTGTGGTTTAGGTTCCAAAACACATGGTGGAATTTCTGTCTGTCCCCACCTCCAAGCTCAGCTTGCTCACAGAGGCACTGCTCCTCCCAGTTTCTTCCAAGAGGAAGCCATTTACGACCCCCCTAATTTAACATTTGCCTGAGCCAAGGCAAGTTCATTGTTCCGTTTCCTTTGCAGTCCCAGGTGCTCCTCCCCTGATTCAATCAGAGAGGTGTAATCTCCTTTTGCTGGGAACAGCAGAAGGCAGCCAGGCCTGTGAATGCAGTTGCTGGGCAAGTTTCAACTCCTGTTGGGGGTAGTTGCCGGGCAGAATTCAATCTCTTCAAGCCAGGCTTCAGCTAATGTCACTTTTGTTCCAGTTTTCTTCATTCAAATCAAACTTACAATTTTTACACATGCAGCTAGAACGCTGATTCTAAGTTCAAAACTATGACATTTAAACAGTTGCAACATGTGTGACACTCAAAAGTAGGTCACTCTTATTTTAAACATTTCGATTTTAGTGGTTTTAAATCCAATTTCACTTAAGCTGCTGACATCCACAGCTCAGCCAGTTTTGTTATAAACATTGCTTTAGGCTCTTCATCTTTCCAGATTTTGTATGCGCACAAGACTACATTCTGCCAAATGTTTGCTGGTGTTCAGTGAGATTTTTGAATATCTTGCAATGTTTAAAATAGGCATTTTTAGCTTGCATTTCAGAGAAACAAATGTGATTTCAAAGCGCTTTTTAGAGCTAACAGGAACTGCTGTTTTTCCTTTGGCACCACGTTTCACTCATGGCGCTTCTGGCCCATCACGCTCGCACTGGTGGGTGGCAGGTCAGGTGACCATTTTGGTGTGCGCAAAACTGCGTGGTTTTCCTGGATCCTGGCGCAAATGTGGGCTTTTCGGCCATCTTGGATTTTCTAAGCCCACAGCACCAAATGTTGTAGCATAATAATTCAAATGTGGGTCAAGACACCTGACAGTCTGCTGGTGGGCGTTCCTTCCTTCAATCTGTCCCATCCTGCCAACACCAACGCATCCATAGGAAAGCCGGCAGCAAAGGTAGAGGCTGTCATGGAGTGCAGGCACCGTCCAGACAACCCCGCCACATCGTTATGTGGGAGGGCTGCCGTTGCGGATATCCACGAAGGGAAGTGACGTTGGGGTAGGGAGAGGGGTGTTGGGGAGGAAGAGTTAGTTCCTTTCTGAGAGATAATAAAGACAGACGTGTTGCCCTCTGTGTCCTGTGTCTTTGTTTGAGTGCGAGTCCATGATCCTGTGTGCGTGACAGAGGTCCTGTCACAGTGCCACAATGGCGACGAGGTGACTTGTGGACCGAGGAGGTGCGCAACAAAGACCCGCTTGAAGCTCACACAGTCTCGATGCCCGGAGGATAACATCAGGTATGCAAACGCATGCTGGTGCACCTCCAGCAACACAGTCAGCCCTTCCCCCAGCCCCATGAGGGCTGCAACGAGCCCACCAGACCATATGGAGAGCCGCAGAGGGAGCCGCACATCATTGTCCATCCCTTCAGCCCCATGGAGGCTGCAATGCGACTGCCCTGGCCCATTCAGCCCAGCAAAGACTGCGAAGAGCCTGCAGCCATGACAAAGATGATGATCTGCGAGACACCACCAGCCTAGGACCCCGATGGGGTACATGGTTAAGAGACTTCAAGTTCTATGTAGGAGCCTTAGTGCTAACGGATGATGCCTGCTTGATGAACACACTGTCCATGGCGGTAGGTCCTGCGTTCCGAGACATCGTGGGAGAGCTTTTCAATCTGGACACTGCATCATACGTAGACCTGAGGGTAAGCTGTCAGAATATTTCATCCCGCACACCAACATTGATTATGAAAGGCATATCTTTCACACCACCAGACAGGAAAAGGGCGAATCCCTCGACAACTTCGTCATGCAACTTCCCATCAAACTCAAGTACTGTGAATTTCACTATTACTCCAATGACGAGGCCCTGTGGTCCCAGGTAATCGGCGGCTACGCGTTGCAGCCCTTCAGGAAACAACTACTGCAAAAACAGCGATAACTGGAGGGGATCCTCACCCTGGCCAGGATGGAGGCAGCTGTTGCATCCCAACTCGACAGTCTGGACAATCACAATCCAACACCCGGCGACGGACCCCGTCGTCGTAAACAAATTGTCTATATCACCAGCCCAAAGCGGGAAGCGCTCAGAAGCCACGTGCTTCATTTGCGGCTACCAATATCCACATGCAGGGGAATGCCCAGCAGTAGGACAGCAGTGCACTGCCTGCAGCGGCATGAACCACTTCAGAACCGTCTACAAGAATGCCCCAGCCTCCAAAACTGGCAGACAGAGGTTCCAAGAAAGACAGAGGAGCTTGTGCCCAAACCCACCTGGCAACAGGTCGGAAGGTGACCCGAGAATCAACGATGGGAAGACCGAGAACGCAGAAGCACGTACATCCAGAGGAGAGATGACCACCTGAAGGGTCCAGGTGCAGCGGAGAGGAGAAGATTTGTTTGTTACATAGAGATAAGGTTGCCGTTGAGCAGTGAGTCCCCATCATCAGGTGAGGATCAATGGAAGAAGGGATACATATGGGCGCTCAATAATGACACAGCCACCCAACACAGCCCTATACTCACGCTACAAGTAAATTACACGCCACTGGAATTCCTCATTGACACAGGGGCCACAGTTAATATCATCAGCGAGGAAGCATATAACTCTCTTACCTGGCCCCCGAAGCTGAGAAAGGCAACGATAGACATATATCCATACGGAGCTACCACGCCCCTGCCCTTTAAGGGCACCATCACAGCCTGGTGCACACACTAGACTCATGTAGCAAAAATCCCATTACACGTATTGAAAACTGAAGCCAACAGTGGCTGCATACTGAGCTTCCGGACAGCGGTTGATATGGGTCTAGTCCACATCCTATACCAACTGATGGCCCACAAGTACTTCGCCAAGCCGGAGGCGGTGGAAGCTGTTTTCCTGAAGCTCTTCAAAGGGCTCAGAAAGTTGAAGCACAGGAAAATACAACTGCACATAAACCCAGACGTCTGCCCGGTTGCCCGACACTATTGCGGCATACCAGTCAATATACAGAGGCAAGTGGAGGAGGAACTAGATAAACTCATCAAGGCACAGGTGATCGAGCCAGTCACAGGCACAGCCCCCTGGGTGTCGCCCATATTCCCAGTACCGAAAAAGTCCCCGGACGGCTCGATACGCCTGTGCGTGGACATGAGGAGGGTGAACGAAGCAATTGAGAGGGAGAGACACCAGGCTCCAAGAATCACAGGCATGATTCACTTACTTCACAGTGCAAAGGTGTTCTCTAAATTGGACCTCACAAAGGGGTACCATCAGATAGAAATCGCCCCAAGTCATGGTACATCACAACGTTCGTGACTCACCTAGGACTCTTCCAGTACAAAAGACTCTGTTTTGATATTTCGTCAGCGGCAGAAATTTTCCAAGAGGAAATACATAAGGTCATACGACACGTGCCTAACTGCCTCAACTACTCTGACGATGTCTTGGTGTTCGGAAAGAAAAACGAAGAACATGATGTTGCACTACACAGGGTGTGTGCCTCACTAGAGGCGGTGGGCCTCATGTTCAACAAGGCCAAGTGCGAATTTGGAAAAGGGTTTTTGCGGTTTTTCAGACATATATTCTCTGAAAAGAGGATAAGGCCAGATCCGGATAAAGTAGCAGCCTTCAACACAGCACAACCCCCAAAAAAACACAACAGACCTGCAATCTTTTCTGGGCCTGGCGAACTACTGCTCCAGATACCTCAAAGATTATGCCACGGTCAGTAACCCTCTGCGCCTGCTCACTCGCTAAGACCAGCCCTTAAAGTGGTCTGATGACTGCCAAAGAGTGTTTGAATCCATCCGCAACGACATCGCCAGGGTGGAGGAAATGGCATACTTCGCCGCTCAGAGGGAAACCAAGGTGATTGTGGACGCTAGTCCCGTGGGGCTGGCAGCCATCCTCACACAAAAAGACCCAGCCAACCCTGCTAACATATTCATCGTGGCCTATGCCAGCAGGAGCCTCACCGCCATAGAACAGGCATATTCCCAGGTGGAGAAGGGAAGCCTAGCAGTGGTGTGGGCCTGTAAATACTTTCATTTGTTCCTGTACGGAAAGGCATTCACGGTCGTACCAGATTATCAAACACTGCTGTTGATTTAAGGGGACCCCAAAGCCAGGATGTCTCCCAGGATTGCAAGGTGGGAGCTACGCCTCCAGGACTACAAATCTGACATCAAACATCGACCAGGCAAGGAGGACAATCCGGCGGACTACTTGTCCCGCCACCCCACCAGCCTGGCTCATGCTCAGCCGTCCATAGCGGACGCGTACATCAATTATGTGGTCCATCACCTGCAACCACTCCCAGTGGGGTGGTCCAAGTTAGTCACACAGTCAGAACAGGACACAGCGCTTCGCATAGTCCAACACTGCATCCAGTTGGAAAGAAGGGCCCATCTCAAACAACAAGCTAAACGAGAGAGTGAATCCATACAAGACGACATCCGATGCTTCGACCCAGTCAAACATGAACTGTCCATCGTTGATGATCATGTCGTTCTCAAGGGCTGCAAGGTGGTGATCCCTGAGGCGCTACGGAAAAAGACAGTCCAGCTGGCGCATGAAGGCCACCAGGGGGGTGGCATCAACAAAGCGCCTATTACGTCAAAAGGTGTGGTTCCCGAGTTTGGACGCCCTGGTCGAGGAAATGGTAGGAGGATGCCAAATGTGCACACAACTAGAACCACCACCAAACCCAAGCCCACTGCTGATGTCCTCATTCCCGAAGCACGTGTGGGAAGAATTGGCAGTGGACTTCTTTGGCCCTCTCCGGATCGGTGCATATGTCCTAGTGCTTATAGACGAACACTCACGCTCCCGGACACACAGCTGGTTGAGAGCATGGCCACCACGTGCGTGATTCTGTTGCTCGACCGAATGTTGTCCACGTATGGAGTCCCGAGAGTCATAAAGTTTGACAACGGCCCACCGTTCAACAGTCAGGAATTTCAGAACTTTGCAAAATACATGGGCTTTGAGCACCGGAAAATAACCCCAAGTTGGCCTCAGGCCAATGGCATCGTTGAGAGGTTCATGGCCAGCATCAAGAGGACTCTACAGATAGCAAACATTCTCAACAAGCTGTTCGAGCAGGCCCTGTATCAAATGCTGAGGGAATATTGGCACACCCTGCACAGTACTACAGGGACATGCCTGGCGGATCTCATGTTCAGGAGACCCGTCAAGACGAGGCTACCAGAAGGCCTTGACCTAACACCCCCAATCCCGCTAGAGCAACAAGCGAAGGACAAGGACTTGGAAGGAAAAAACAAAATGAAAGACAGAACCGACGCTTGGAGGCGGCTCATGAGTCCCCCCTGGAACCAGGAGTTCAAGTATTGATACGTCAACTGAAGGGCAGAAAGGAAGATGCCACCTTCGCACCAGACCCGTGACAGTAATGCGAAGAAAGGGCACCATGGTCACGGCTCAGGGGGAGGGACACTCGTCAGTGATGCGCAACGTGTCACACTTCAAGAAAGTGGCGATCCTGCCAGAATCGGCATGGGAGCGCGTCGAGGACAGCCTTGACGAAGAATGGTCAGATAAACCCTATTATGGAGATGGAGAGTCGTACAATGAGTATGAACGCAGATGAAAGGCCCCGTCGGCCCCACTGACGCCTCCCATCTCGACAAGGCCACAGAGGTGCTGCATGAAACCCCACAGACTGATTGAGGGGATGGGGTAAGGAACTGGGAGTTATCCATTGCTTTAGAAAGGGGGGAAGATGTCATGGAGTGCAGGCACAGTCCAGACAACCCCACCACATCGTTATGTGGGAGGGCTGCCATTGCGGACATCCACGAAGGGAAGTGACGTTGAGTTAGGGAAGGGGGCGTTGGGGAGGAAGAGTTAGTTCCTGTCTGAGAGATAATATAGACAGATGTGTTGGAGTTACCCTCCGCGTCCTGTGTCTTTGTTTGAGTGTGAGTCCATGATCCTGCGTGCGTGACAGAGGTCCTGTCACGGTGCCACAGAGGCAAGAGTGATTTCCAGACAGTTCTGCAGAAATGAACAAAGAAACTGGCAGAGCATTCGTGCCGAAAATGTGGCACTTCAGAAATCGTTTTTTTTTTATTTACAACACAAGCCCACTCGAGAAAGGCAAATAAAAAATACATGTCTGAAGTGATTTTTAAAACATTTTCCTGAACGCTCGATCAAGTAATGAAGAAGCATATTTCTAAAATGCGGTTCTTTATTGTGACCATTTCTTTTAACAGGCCACCTGGTTCTGTTTGACATATATTTATTGCATGTCTTCCTCATCAGGGAGGGTCCATTTTTGAAACATGTCTACAGTCCCACAAGGGGATTTTTACTCCTACAGAAAGGTTAGAAATAGTTCAGTAAGTACTGACGGCATGTGTTTTTAAATGTTGCTTGTGTGAATAGGAATAGTCGTTTTTCTATTTCTGTGTGCACGACCAAAATGTAAAAGAAATGTTAATCAACAGGCTGCAGGTATTTTATCATTATTTTTCATTATTTTCCAACTTGTGATGAGACCCTAAAAAGGGTCTCATCACAAGTTGGATCGTGCCATAAAAATGCAGCGGAAATAGCGTTATTGCTGCATCCGCCCAAACACAAGTTTGGGGGAAAGTTAGAGGGTTCACCTCCAGCCCTGAGCAGTAGCTGAATGTTATATGTAAAATGTTAAAGGTATTTGTATCGCGTATCGTCACCAACGGAATTGGTCCCCAGGTGCTCAGGCAGATCTGTAAACGATAAAGGTGGGATGGGTTAGTAAGGTGAAGAAGGGAGTATGATAGTGAGAGGAGTGGTGTTCTGTTGGCAGCTTCAACTCAGTATACACCGGGTGCTGAGCTTTGGTGCGGGTATCGGATCGGAGTCAGTCCGTGTGTGCTGTTGTTCCGGCTTATGTGTTGTTGCAGTGTTGTGAAGTGCGTGCGGCTTGTTGTGCGAGAGATGGTTGTGTGAGTTTTTTGAGTGAGATAAGTATGCAGAGTTTGAGCTCATATTGGTTAGTGGGTTACCTGACCTTTACCATGCTAACATTTATAGTTCTGTCATAGTGTGGCACCTGTCGGCCCTCACATTCCCATCTAGACGCGGCGCAGGCCAATGTTTAGGACTCCATCCAGGTGTGGTCATGCCAACCCTCACACCCCCATCCAGATGCGGCGCAGGCCAGTGTCTAGCGACCCATCCAGGTGTGGGCATGCTAACATTCACAACTCCATCTGAGCGCCACGCAGGCTGGTGTTCACAACTCTAGGTGTGGCACATGCTAGCATTCATGTTTTTCCTAGGCGCGGGCATGTTATCCTTCAATCGATCCTATCCAGGTGCTTCATGTTTTTCCTAGGCGCGGGCATGTTATCCTTCAATCGATCCTATCCAGGTGCGACGCAGGCCAACGTCTATCTAGATGCGTCTGCCAGTCTGGATATGTTCGTCCGGTACGTACGAGTGGGAGTGTCACTTGGGGCTTTCGTCTGGGTCTAGTTATGTGAGATATAAGACAGAGGTAGCGTCTGCCCAGAATAAGACTTTCTCCCAGATGGATGGCGAGCTAAATTGCTGGGCTTGTGTGGGGCTATAGTAACAGGTAGCGGCCTGTGCTGTCCACTACTCTTGGTGAGAAAACGCATCACTGCTCTCCAGCATGTTGTACTGGCATCTGTGGTCAGAGGAAACTCCTTCAAGAGACTGTTCAACTGGAGCCACCATTGCAACTAGTGTCAGGGCTAGGATTGCTGGAATCAAACCCTCAAAAGTCTTGGGATCCCTCGTTCCAGAATATGTAATGGTGTAGCAACAAATGCTCACAAAGTCAAGTGTCCCTGAATCTTTAGAGAGTCTCTTGCAAATCCTGGACAGAAATTCATTTAAGCCTCCCCAACCCCCGGGGCTTATCACGGTCCTCCGGTAGCTTCTTTTTCCATCCAGAATCTTGCTCAGACCTACTGGAGATCATGCGACTGGACGAGCTGGCACTTGGTCCAGTCGATACAGAAACTCATAGCTTCTAGTGCCTTCCATGTCTGTTCTATATGCTTTAACAGCAACCACCGTGATGGGGCTGAGTAGCTTTTTTTGAGTATGGAGTACTCACATTTTCTTTTCTGGCCGAGTGAGGCTATAAAGCAGACACAAGGTACCCATTTCAAGACAAATGAGAGGTTGCGAACTAAGTGATCATTGCGTAAAGCGAACCGCATGTTTAAATCTCATGAAGATTTTGGGATGTCATCAAGTCCTAGTCCCCAATCAAGACGTGGCACCTTTAAATCGAATCTCCGCAGTTGGCCAAAAAAAAAAAAAAAAAGAAACACACTGCAATGCAAGGTTTTCAGATCTAAAATCTGCTTCACACTGGAACACGATGGAATAATCTCCCATTGCGCATCCCTCCCCCCTCATGGCCTTCTTCCAAAGAAGTTCTCGATAGCCCTGAAGGGATGGAGACTGGCTGAATTCTAGATTGTACCCCCGCAGGACTAGCTTTGTGGCCCAGCCATCACCAGAGTTCTTGTATCACCCATAGAACCATCTGAAGAAATCTCCCACTGGCCTGCCATTAGGACTGCTGTACTTGGCAGGTGATCAAGCAGGATTGAATAATAACACTTCAGCAAAAGTATTACAGAATCTTAATTAACCAAGTATCAGTCATGTCAATTATCAGAAATAACCAAACAGTTTGAAATTGCAAATACACGCCAAGAGAGGGATCTAGGAGCCTTCACTTTTAGTAAACAGCAGCACCATAGAGCCAAAAGATTAAATTAAAATCTTTTCTTTATTTAAATTGACAAAATGTTAAATACTACACAGTTCCAAAGCAGTACCTAGTCGCTTTATCACATAGCTTGGTCTTTGTAGATTATAAAATCCATTTTGAAATGTTTACTGCACCCATGAATGCAAAATTAGTTTAGGTTCATCCTCAGACCAAAAGGAAGAGCCCCCTCCTCTGATCCAAAACAGATGATGTGCACCAGACCCACCAATCATTACTTAGCTTACAAAAACTCACAACTCCTCCCACCGCCCCGTCTGCCTCACAAAATCCAACATCACACTGCTCCTCCTCCTGCCTCTAACCCCGCTGCTCCGTGGGACTGTACACTGGATTACTGAGGGAAGCTCCACCTACCATCCAGGGCGCTACGCGATGATAGGCTGCCAGGGCAGACATCAGCAAGCTGCCCACTCTGCCCATAGGAGAAAATGAACTGCTGTGCTTGTCTACATTCGTCACTACAGAAGTTCCTGGGACATAATACAATGCCTATTTTTTTTTTTGCTAGAAAAATCCTCCGAAAATAGTAGTCTCAAAACCGCTTTTGTTGTGTAGTTACTTTTTATATTGATTTTCCGGAAAATATCACAATCCATATTTTTTTTAAATAATCAATTAAATGATATTATATTTACTCCATGAAAAATGTTGCCTTTCATTTTTTACTTTGCTTAGACGGTTCTCCTCCATATGCCGAATAACTTGTAGGAAACAAAGGAAGCTTCTTTTCAAGATGCCTGAAGCCTCTGCTCGAGGCTGATTAGAAGGGCCAAGGAAATCACTCTGCAGCTGTACTGAAAGTCTGAAGAACTCATTAAAGTAGGAATGGTGGAGGCACATGGATACAAATCCAAGCCAAGCAAATGGAAAAAACCACAGCCCAGCTGGGGCTTCAGCCAATTCATCACTAAGCATCAGCAGTTGCCATGCCACCGCCATACACTGCTCCCAAACTCTCCTTTCTCCTATACAGTACCAATGTTTTGGCGATATTGTGGCTTACGCCACAAAGCACCAAAACCAAAAATGAATCAACACAAAGAAACAAATGAAAACTTTACATTAAAGACTCTGTAGACTATAGAGAAAATACTGTATTAATGTAATGTACCTATTAACAACTTAAAGTACATTAATCAGAGACATCAGCTTCACATAACAGTTTTTCTTTTATAAGCTCTTCTTCTGGCAGCTGTCGGTTTGTAAATGAATCTGGTGCAAACTACGTACATGTAATATACAGAAGTGATGGCAATCTCCATGTAGCTCCTGACATGCACACTACTTAGTTCAATGTTATCCCACTAGAGCGTGCGGCACAGTCGCACACAAGAAACCTCCAGAAACCAAGCTTTCTGTGAGTTAGTGTGCCATGAGTTCCCACCAACTCCAGGCCGTAGTAGAATATTCACGAGTAGAAGCTTTGAGTACACCAGCGAGTATATATACTGTACCCAACGTCTGCTTTACTAAGTTGGCTCTTCTAAGTTATAATGACGTTTGATTAACTTCACTGTCTAATTTCTAGCGTAACAGAATTAATCTATCTTGTTCAGGTACTTTTACTCATTTTTGGCTGATACTTGAGAATTCTTTCATTTTTTTTTAACAAAGCGTAATATTGTTTGTCATTTCTCTTTTGTAGACCGATAATGTCAGCACCCGAACAGAAGAAGTACTGAATTGGTGCAGAAAATATATTAGGAGATAATTTGCGAGGGGGGGCCCCGGAATTTTGATTGCCTAGTGGCCTCCACAGAGTTTAATCTGTCACTGCTGCCACTCAGATCACAGCGCTGCCATACGAGCAGAAATGAGGAAGAGTAGTAAGTGGGCGTGTCACAGGGGCTGCTCAAAATATGGCGTGAGTGATAATGTAGGGGAAAGAGAGATGGCTGCTACACAGGAGAGCTCCACCATGTGGATGACCATGCAAGGAGGGCATTCGGCAGGTTTACCCTGAATCAGTGACTTACTTGACATAGGATGACCTTATTGGGGCATTTGAGGTGTAGTTCCCATATTGGTAGAACTTGTGAGTCTACACATTATCTATGGCAAATATCTAAGGCATTATTGAGGCGTTTGAGGCTGCACTTGGCATGTCATGACAGCACCTGCACATGTGAGGTTACACCTTAGCATAGGTGCCTGTACCAGGAATATTGCGGCATTATTGATGCAGTTGAAGATCCACTTGACATATGATGGATAACACTATTGTCTTTGCCAATGCTTATTTTACTTTCCTTAGTTTTGGACTGATACACAAAAACAGCTCTGCTCAAGACCCTCTTCTCCAAGGCTCCTCCCTAAATCCACACACCATCCACTCCCCACCATACCCGAGACTGTGTGATCTGGTACCCACAGTTTCCTCCCCTGGTTACTTGAATACCCCATTGCTGACAAATGCCCGCCCACCCCTGTTTTTAGATGCCCACTCCTTTCTTTTTTTACTTACTTTTTTAATTTATGCCATGCACCGAGTGACCCGGAGGCTTAGGGGCACAAAACAAACAACAAAGAAATCTAGGGAGGTCCTGAAGAGGAATACAAATATCATCCGGTCGGCGGTACAATGCATGGAGGTACAGAGAAGTCCTATCCGAGTAGTAGAGTCTTCAGTTTCTTCCTGAACAGTTCCGTAGTTTTCTCCTCTCTCAGGTCTGGTGGAATAACATTCCAAGCTTTGGGGACTGCAGCAAAGAAGGCGCACTTACGGACCTGTGTGGGAGTGTATATATATATATATATATATATATATATATATATATATATATATGACTTATGTGAGAGTACAGATAGGCTTCTTCCACTGATTCATATTGTTAGAGCTGAGAGTTCTCACACTGGATATATTCAGCAGTTCCTCAGTCGGGTATACTGGACTCACGCCGACTAGGCATTTATGAGTGATAACCAGCAGACGGAAATCAATCGTGGCCTCAATTGGTAGCCAGTTGAGTTCACACCTTGCCTCAGTTACATGGTATCTTCCGGCGCAGACTGGCAATTACTCTAGCAGCACTATTCTGTATCACTTGTAGTCTGGTGAACTCTGACTTATTAATACCTACAAGCAGGCTACTGCAATAGTCCATTTTAGACCCACTAATCGCTCTCACCACTGTCTCACAGTTAGCCTTGGAGATGTAAGGACGTATTTGGTCTAGCATCTTAATATACTGGTATTACCCAAATTGTTCGTTTACAATTGTTCGAATGAATGATTGACCGAATTTAAAGAGTCACAATTGACCTTTTCACAATTGACTATATATATATATATATGGGTTTTGGGGGGTTTGGCATTGGGTAGGGGGTTGTGGGGGGGTTTCCCCCACATATATGTTACAATTGACCTTCACAATTCGAACAGTTGTAAAACGAACAATTTGTATACAACCTAATATAATATGCCGATGTAGAGACCAAGCTGTTCACCTGGGCATCTGGGCATTCATGTTCACATTTTGCTCTAGATGAATCCCCCAAGTTTTTACTTCCTTTTTTGTCTCCATCTCACATCCGGCCCCCTGGCATATCCTATACTCTGCTCCCAACTTTAGGATTTTATTTGAAGTTCCTAGGAACATCAGTTTCGTTTTTTCTTTATTCAATCCAAGGTTAGTTTTGACCTAGTTTCGACCATCCAGACCCAGATTAAATCATAACCATCATTACCCTTTTTAACATCCTCCTCATAGTTGCCAGGTAACGGGATGACACACTGGGTGTCATCTGCATAGTCTGTGAACCCAATGCCTTTATCCTCCAACCAGTTAAAGAGGGGGACTGTACAATTGTTGTATAGGGAGGGCAAAAGGCCCGCCCCTTGGGGGACCCTAAACTGCAGCGGTGCCGGTACTGCCTCAGCGATCTCACTACACACCCTACAAAGTCTGTTGCTGAGAAAGGACCACATTTGTTCAGCTGCTTTATCTGAGAAAGCAGCAACTTCTTTCAACCTGGTGATTCGTAATGGGTGCTCCATCAAGTCGAAAGCCGCTGGCAAATTCAGCAACATAAGGAGAGCTGTTTGTCCCTTGCCCATCACATGTAGAAGTCTCAATTTCAAATCCAACAGCGTAGTTTCATTTCTGTGCCCCTGTCTAAAACCGTACTACCTTTTATTTGAAATATTATGATTATTAAGATGTTCTAAAATCTGGATGTAAGCCACACGGTCTACATTTTTAAATGAAAAGGGAGTATTGGTGATAGGCCTGTAATGAGTTGGCTCCAAGGGACGGAGACCAGGTTATTTTTCGTGATCCAGGCACTCTTAATTTCATCCGGGACATGGCTTTCTGCAAAGGAAGCATTGATGAATTTGGATAAAATACCTATCAGAATGGGAGTTCATGCTTTGGTAGTACTTGCAGTGCAAATATCCCCTTTGCAATTCATTGGTTTGGGTTTGCTGATATTGACCAGAATTTTGGCTTCAGTTACAGAAAAATTGAACTGGAGCTTTGGACGCTTCTGTATTGGACTGTTTGACATCGGCTCTGATCATCCCAGTGTTTTCTTCTTATATTCTTATCCTCAATGTTCTGTTTGATACTGTCTAACTTCCCAACAGAGCTTCTTGAATTGATGAGCACCATGCTACAGTTCTTTAGACTTGTGCTGAGTATCCTGGATTCTGAAGCCAAGCATCGTTTTTTTGGCCTTGATAACTGCAAATCTGAATTCCTTGGAGGCAATGTTATAGGCACCCATGTCCTTCATATCCTTAGATAGTTTCCAAGCATAGAAGCATTTTTTTTTGTTGCTTTGAGCATCTGCAGATCCTGCAAGAAGCACATGTCCAACTTTTTAATAGGAGCCCGCCCCGTTCTAAGTGGTGTAAGAGCATTAGTTGCTTGCTTTCTGGGTTGTTTCCTGGAGGATTTTCACAATGTCATCCACCAGATCCATCCTCTCAACTACCGCTACTAGCTGCAAAACCGGACCTCCATCGCTGCTGGGCATAGTTTCCTCATATATTTTTAGGTATCATCTTTTTTTTAACAGCCCTACTTCTTATCTGCTGCTCACATAATATTTTTATCTGAACAAAAAAGTGGGCCGACCAAGAACAAGGGTGTACCGTCACATCATTAGTTTTAATATTGTGTGTGGGCACCCAATCCAACATGTTACCGTTGATAGGGGTCGGTGCCTTGACAAGTTCGATAAAACCTAAGTTACTCATGGATGTCATAAGCGCTTTAGCTACGAGATCATCTTTACACCCCGGACATAAATTAACCTTAGAATTAGGTTTAACTAACAGCAACAACATGTCAATGAGTTGGTGTGCAAAATTGTATAAAGTGTCAGGGGGCCTATAAACCAATATCATATTCATAGGGGTCTGTCCTAAGTTTTACATGGAGCATCTCACATCCATGTTTACTAGGTGTGTCAACCTCCCAGACTTCTAGATCTGACTTAGAAATAAGGGCCACTCCTCCCCCTTATACCTCTAGTCTGTCTTGATGAAACAAACTATATCCCATCGGGATGGCCAGCGCACTAGTAGGTACAGCTGCACTATGGAGCAATGTTTGTGTCCAAGCGCATAGGTCTTGATCAATTATATACAATGCCACGTCAGTGGCATATTTCACAAGGGATCTTGTATTCAGCAATACTATTTCTTGGATGTATTAGGAGCATTTGTTTCTACATTTAGAAGATTCAACTTTTAATGTCCTTGTGTCAGCCCTCCCATTAGTTACATCCTTACACGATGATATAGCATTCCTCTCACTAAACTGTATGGAGTCTGTTATGTGAGTCAGACCACCAACAGTATTTACCAGCTGTCCTATTATGGGGTCATCTAACATTAGTTTCCAACATGGATGCTGGTCTAGTGCCTGATTCCTGTTATAGAGGGGAATTATATTCGGAGCTATTCCTTTCAGGCATACACGCCACTTCATGTCCCCGCTTATTGTGTACATATAAGGAAGCCCCATCCGCTGCATGGTGTGCTACAAAGCACACTCTGCAGTTGACGTCTCAATATTATTTTAATAGTTAGTGCTGGGAGACGAGAATAGCTTCAACCTGGCAGCGCTAATTGCTCCAAGAGGGTGCATTATACTGTTCAACAGAACAAACCTACCCTAATAGTCCGCAATCCATCGTTTGAAGTAGGTGATTGGGTGCATGTCAGGAGCCCACAAAGAGTATTGAAATGTTTGTCAAAATACTGTGAAACACAGCAAATGAAGGATGTGGGATGGAAAAGCGTCCAACTTCAGGAAGGTACAAAATGGTCATTTGATGACATTGTCCCTGCGTCAAGGGAAAGGTTGTGCACCAAATCTCTACAAGGTGATAAAACAACTGCTCTTACTACCCAGGGAAGGAAAAATGAAGATAGTACAAGCAATGACATTTTCTTTCTGAGATTTAGTGACAAAAAGGCTACATCATCCAATACAAATAGAGGATCATCTACTAGCGTGAGAAAAGGAATTCCCTGTTCGAGCAAAGACTATATTTACTATTAAACTATATTTACTATTAAAATGTATTTGAGTATATTCACTATTTAAAATGGACTATTACCAGTTGTATCATTATTTTCTCCCATCTTTTACTTTAAATTTCATCCTTGTTCCCCCCTCTTGTTTTTTTCATTGTCTTATGGGGTGGAGATCATTATTTTCTCCCATCTTTTACTTTAAATTTCATCCTTGTTCCCTCCCTCTTGTTTTTTTCATTGTCTTATGGGGTGGAGATGTTATGTATATGAGTTCTAGAGCCCCGTACGTGGCAGCTCTAGAACTTGCGTGAGATGAATGAGACGTTGGTGATCAACTGGGGAGACATCATCCTTGCGACTGCTGCTACGGTCCCCTAAATAAACGCATCACTCCTACTACCGTGTGTATGAGAATTCTTAACAGGAACACAATCAAGTACACTAAATTGTGAAAATGAAATTAAACACAGCGATACAAATAAAAGTGGCAAGTCCTAATACATTTCAATATCGTGCAGAGTTAAAACACAATGGGGGTCATTATGAGTTGGGCGGTAAGGGATTACCAGCACCGGTAAGGAGACCGGTGCCGGTAATCCCTTACCGCCCAATTCTGAGGTCCATTAGCGGGAACCGTAAGGAACGTGTGGTCTGACCAGACGTCCCTTACGGGTCCCGCTAAGGGAGCAGGGCGCTAATAACGGGCTTGCTAGTCGCAAGCCCGTTATTAGCACCCTCGCCATTCCCATTGAGCCCTATTGGGGCTCAAATGGGAATGGGGAATGGTTTGTTCAATTCCAGGTCGGAATGCACCGGTAAGTCCCCATTGAACAAGACCGGTGCCGGACCCAGTATTGGAGGCAGCCATGGCGCAAATAGCGCCATGGCTATCTCGAATCTTGTAATGAGGACCTATATCAGTGTAACTGGTCTAAAAGGACTAAAAGAATAAATATGACAGTATTCTCTCTAACCTTGGTCTTCACCCTATAATTGTAAAGCACTCTATTGCTTCCTTAAGCTAGGCCTGTGCTCACTAAATATCATAATAATAATAATAATAATAAAATACTAGAAATAGGATGTTCTCAGTCTGCTTTGACACAAAACTCTTTGGTGAATTTCAATATTCCGTAAAGCCCTGAAAACTTGGCTGTTCAACTACTCAAACTAACTGAGTCCTTCTTGCTAAATGGTTAACGGTGTGCCAGGCTTGGAAGTGCTTCCTTGCTTCACCTGATCATTTGCTCAACTGCTGTAATTGTTCAAATAAATAAATATTGAGCACTCTCTAGGTGGATGTCCATTGTTGTATGTAACATTGTATGTGTGTGTACAGTACCTGCTATCTACTAAACTCTGTCTCAATTAAACTTCTCGCACCCGGCTCCTGCAGCGTAAACATGTGTGTAGTCCTTTCCAAGCACTTCCCTCCTACAGAAGGATCTAAGAGCGCTGCTCACTGTGTGCTTTTTCTTCCGACACCAGTTTGTGGCAAACCTGTGATTTCTGATGACCGCGTCGTGGGTGGAACGGACTCCGTGGCTGGGAGATGGCCCTGGCAAGTCAGTTTACAGAGCCAGTTTCATCACATTTGTGGAGGGTCCCTGATTACCAGGAAGTGGGTGCTGACGGCCGCACACTGCTTTTTAGAGTGAGTATTGCCCATTCACCTATTAGTACCTGCTTTACTTTCACAACATCTCTGCTGGGTGGACTTCTCACCACACTGTTGATGATTATGAAGCATAACTGACTACATGAAATGAACACAACATGGCTCAAAGTCTTGTACACCACCACTCCTGCCTCTCCTTCAGTGAGCAATCAGAGAGTTAGTGAGTGAATGAACTGAGTAAGATCACCATCTAATATTTATAGATCTAAAGAAAATGTGGTACATTCCTGTCATGCAAAAAGTCAATATGTGTATTATTAATGTTGACCGATTGAGTGAATGGCTGTATGAGTGAATGAGTGTGTAATTGAATACATGAGGGAGAGAATGAATAGGAGATTGACTAATTGAATTAGGGATGTACGTTAAAATAACGTATCCCAAAAGATCGAATTACACAATTGTGGAGCCCACTTGCCTGCATTTTGTAATTCAATCCTTTGGGATGTTGCCTGATTGCACCCCTGCACTGCCTTTCGTGTATGCAGGGGACACCACTGCAAGCCCTGCTCCCCTGTTCGGTATTATGGGCTTTGATCTAATCTACCATTCCGAATGCACACTAAATGTTCATTCAGCAATTTAGATTCGATCTTTTCGTGCAATCCCTTGAAAACAGTGTGTGTGTGAAGGAGTGTGCTTCATGTTACTGAAAGCTTATCCATGGTCTGAAACAGTTATTTTCCATTACTCCGGCTTACTTGAGCGTGGCCTATTAATATAAATGGGTAACTAGAGTCAATTTGCTATATAGAGGCACTCTATAAGTGTGCTAACTCACTCTCGACTCAGATATGTCAGTAAATGAGTAAAAAGGAGGGATCAAGTAGATCTGGTGCTGTGGGCGCTCTTTGATTTACCTCATTAGAATGTTGAAATCAATCTGGACAATGGCACGCCCAAATATCTCCCACCTATCTTTCGTAGGCACACCTGTAAGAAGCCTATTGGTTAGTAAATAAATAAATGACTTTATTAGGAACTAATGAATCCATTTTCTAGTATAGCACAGCTCTGTGAATAGGATTGCCTCAAGGCACTGTTCGTGAATAATCAGCAATATTTAGGTCAAGGAAATTGAGTTTTTTCAAATTTGGGATCGGACCTTGGGTCTGGCTGTTCCATCTCATATAGGCTGGAGAATGAGTGTGTGGGTCTTGGTGCACAATGCTTTTGGATGACTTGGAAGGCTGATATGCTTTATGCTTTCTCCAAAACAATGAAATGTAACCGCTGACACAAAAATGTTGGTGATATCATCCTTGAATCTGTAATTCTATCCCCCGTAAGGGATGAAGTGCATGGTAACTGAGCAATGGGTGGTGCCAGACACCTGGGTGTCTGCATGAAAGAGTTGATGTCTAGAGACAGATCTTGGTGGAGCCAGTTGTCAGTGTGAGGCTGAGAGGTCTGTCAGAAGTACATTCCACACAGTTCCAGGTTTGTCTCCACGTGGGGACTAGATGCTGTGCAGCCTTTAGGCACCAGGGCGGTCACCAGAGCACACAACTCCGTAAGACTGAGGCCCTTATTATAGGTTTGTCGGTATCCCACCAGTAGTTCTGACAGGATACCGGCAAACCTGCCTTACCGTCTCTACCACCCGATATCCTGGTATTACCAGGATATTACCTGGATATTACAGGCAGTAGAGAGCCAGTAAGTTCCCATTCCCATGGGATGCCATAGTACTCCACGGTGTGGGATTGCTGGAATTATTTGCTGGTAGGGGCCCGATCTCCCAGAAGATCACGCCTGCTGGGAGATCCATGACCCTCACCGGCAAACTTGAAGTGTGCCAGTCGGGAAAAAATGGCAGGACCGGAATTACCAGCATTTTTTTCCAAGATTGTTTCTGAACCGGCACGCTTGTAATGAGGCCCAATGTCTCTTAAGAGGGCCTAGAGCAAGTGGCCAGCAGAGAAGCATGGAAAAGAAGAGGATCTCTGCCCTAGGTCTTTTGCTGTGGCCAGCAGAGAAGCATGGAAAAGAAGAGGATCTCTGCCCTAGGTCTTTTGCTGTGGCCAGCAGAGAAGCATGGAAAAGAAGAGGATCTCTGCCCTAGGTCTTTTGCTGTGGCCAGCAGAGAAGCATGGAAAAGAAGAGGATCTCTGCCCTAGGTCTTTTGCTGTGGCCAGCAGAGAAGCATGGAAAAGAAGAGGATCTCTGCCCTAGGTCTTTTGCTGTGGCCAGCAGAGAAGCATGGAAAAGATGAGGATCTCTGCCCTAGGTCTTTTGCTGTGGCCAGCGGAGAAGCATGGAAAAGAAGAGGATCTCTGCCCTAGGTCTTTTGCTGTGGCCAGCGGAGAAGCATGGAAAAGATGAGGATCTCTGCCCTAGGTCTTTTGCTGTGGCCAGCGGAGAAGCATGGAAAAGAAGAGGATCTCTGCCCTAGGTCTTTTGCTGTGGCCAGCGGAGAAGCATGGAAAAGAAGAGGATCTCTGCCCTAGGTCTTTTGCTGTGGCCAGCGGAGATGCATGGAAAAGATGAGGATCTCTGCCCTAGGTCTTTTGCTGTGGCCAGCGGAGAAGCATGGAAAAGAAGAGGATCTCTGCCCTAGGTCTTTTGCTGTGGCCAGCGGAGAAGCATGGAAAAGATGAGGATCTCTGCCCTAGGTCTTTTGCTGTGGCCAGCAGAGAAGCATGGAAAAGATGAGGATCTCTGCCCTAGGTCTTTTGCTGTGGCCAGCAGAGAAGCATGGAAAAGAAGAGGATCTCTGCCCTAGGTCTTTTGCTGTGGCCAGCAGAGAAGCATGGAAAAGAAGAGGATCTCTGCCCTAGGTCTTTTGCTGTGGCCAGCAGAGAAGCATGGAAAAGAAGAGGATCTCTGCCCTAGGTCTTTTGCTGTGGCCAGCAGAGAAGCATGGAAAAGAAGAGGATCTCTGCCCTAGGTCTTTTGCTGTGGCCAGCAGAGAAGCATGGAAAAGAAGAGGATCTCTGCCCTAGGTCTTTTGCTGACTCCAGATATCGTTATTCATATCAGCTAAATTGGAGAGCCACGGAGCCCACTTTTAAATACAGTGATACTGGTCAAGAACTCTTGGTGGCTATCTGCAAAAGGAAGAATTAAAGCATGAGGTTGGAGCGTGGGAACAGGTTAAGGCTTTTAACATGCCCTCTAAAGCAGGGATGAAGCTAGATGAAATTGATGCTGCTTAACCTGTGATACATGAGCTGGCTGACATGTCCTCCATGAGGGGCATGAGCTGGCTGACATGTCCTCCATGAGGGGCATGAGCTGGCTGACATGCCCTCCAGGAGGGGCATGAGCTGGCTGACATGTCCTCCAGGAGGGGCATGAGCTGGCTGACATGTCCTCCATGAGGGGCATGAGCTGGCTGACATGTCCTCCATGAGGGGCATGAGCTGGCTGACATGTCCTCCATGAGGGGCATGAGCTGGCTGACATGACCTCCAGGAGGGGCATGAGCTGGCTGACATGTCCTCCATGAGGGGCATGAGCTGGATGACATGTCCTCCATGAGGGGCATGAGCTGGCTGACATGTCCTCCATGAGGGGCATGAAAGGATCGGCATCATCCCACAAAAACCATAATGATGATTGTGAAGGGACGGGAGGACGGCTGATTCTGAGGGGCTAAGAATGATCACAGCTGGTCTTAAAGAGAGGAAACACGTGCAATGGCGGATGCAGGATTAGGTGGCAGAGGGAACATAGGACTCCCCTTTTCAGGCATTTTGTGTTGGTAATTGAGACAAGACACTTTGGGTTGCATTGGGGCATCATAAGCCCAATCCAAGCATATGGGTGATTTAGAATCCTCACACTCAAAAAATGCAAAGTTAACTAAACCAAATATTCTATGACGAGCTTCAGTGAATGGCGAGTTAGTGAAAAACAGTGATGTGTGATGAGAAATGTATATTAATCATTGGCTTTGGGTTAAAAGATGTAAGCAACCATTGCAGGTCTGAAACAGTGGTAGGGGGCGATGAATGTGAAGTAGCCAGTAAACTGGGGTGCAGGCGGTACCATCGCAATTCACCCCGGCCGTTTCACCATATTTTGTGACCCGCCATTTTACCACATTTTTGTGTGCCTTTTTTTTAGGGATAGAGAGGTGCGCCAGGTAAGGGTTTAGGTTTAAATGTGTTTTTGGCTAGGGGTCGGGAAGGGATAGGGAGAGAGTAGAAGAGGGATGCGGGGCTTTCCCCACACAAAACATACAGCAGAAAATGCAGTGAAACAGCCATGCTGGGGAGTTGTGCCAGACCCGCTGCAGCACACACTCTGTTCACTTTCTGTCCCTGGCACCTCCCCACAGACCATTGACCAAGGGGCTGCTATGCTATTGCGGGGCAAGCAGTGCTAAAGGGGATCTGGGGTACCAGTTGGTACCTACTGGTGACCCCCAAATGACGTCCATGAGAGCATGTATTTTATAGGTGAGAGCAATAACTATGAAACCGCATGCCATTAGACTCATACCCATTCATTGGCAGCCCAAGATGCCATTTGCCACCGATTTCCTGCGAAACCAGTCTAAAGCAGCAGGACAGATTTATCTGTGGAAGCGGCAGTTTGTCAGCACCAGTAAAGGCGCTGCAGGGTGACAGGCGTTTCCTTGACAGACTCTTTGACAAGGACCCACTGTTAGGTATCAGTATGGATTTTCAGTACTGTTTGTCCTCAGTCAAAAGAAATTGGTGTTTGGGTGACTCTATACCTTGGGACTGTCGAGGAAAGTAAACAACACGTCCCCACTAAACTTTGAAAAGTCTACTGAAGTAATTTTCAGAAGAAAATGGCTACCAAAGTAAGCTTTACAGAGAAAACGCATGCGAGCCTTGCTTTTGTCAAGGAGAAAATCCTTAAAATCTTACAATACTATGCGCATTTTGCTACCTTGGGGATTTGTAATATCACACAGAGGACTTGGCCTGCGGACCACTCTTCAATTGTATCAAATAGTTTCTCTGTAGCTTTCAATGACATCACATCACATTCTTAATGATATTTGATCACACTTCTACACAGTATTGTACGTTAATTGAACCCCTGGTTCCCAGCCCTGATACGTGCAAGGGTGCGCTCTTCCCTTCCCCAGAGCAGTGACAATCAATAAGAGAACCACCAACTTCACCCACCAGTCCATCTGCATAGGGAGCGGCGCACACCTGCCAAATTAAACTGCTGTTAACTGGAGTTCTTAGATTACCAATTGACCCAGACACTAGAGTGAATTCAATAGGAATCCCTATTGAATCCCTCTTTATTTATAAAAACTCTTTACCTTTAATACTTTCCCCTTTTTTATTCCCTAGGATTCCACTGGCCTGAGCTTTAACTAAATGGGGACATGCTACATGAGTTCACACTTCCTTGGAGGGGTTGCAGGGACCCTTACGGTGTGCCTGACGCAACAAAGCCCTTACCTAAACTCAGGTACCACACACATGGAGTGTGAGGCCAGAGGATGGCCTCTGTGGGTGGTCCCATCTCGCTAGGTGACCTCAGGCAGGCCGCCACACTCTCCTGCTACCTCACGCCAGGTTACCTCCCCTCTAGAACCTTTTTCAATGTAATGTCTTCAGATATATAACATCCTACCCCTGCTTAAATTTAAAACCTACATATCATTCCCCCTTAAAAACTCCTACGCCCTTCATAACATCCTACTTAACATTTATTAATTACATATATACATCTAACTACACATACATATACACATACAACATATATATCAACATATTTACTGCATATAAACACACACACAGCAGTCAGTCACCACCTTCACTTTTACTTTATTTACATCGCACACCACTGACCCTGAGGCTTAAGGGTACAGACAGAAACACACATTAAACATTGATGACAAACCCACTAACTGAGCACAAAATCTGCAACAGCAAATAGAAGGAGATGGAGCTCTTACTTTTTTCTCCAGTATTGGATCTTTCATGGATTCACATGCTTAGAATATTCCCCGTCGGCAGGGTTCCCAGTCTGTCGACGGGGAATATTCTAAGCATGTGAATCCATGAAAGATACCAATGCTGGAGAAATGGAGTTACAGGTAAGAAACTATTCCCATATGGCAAGTAGAAAGAGGTTATCTAAACAGCAGGGTCTGCGGCCTCTTTCTAAACATTACAGTGGGCGCAGCTCCCTAAGATCTGGCAGGATGGCATTCCAAGCCCTAGGGGGTACCACAGAGAAAGCTCATTTCTTCACTTTGATCAGTTTGCAGTCAAGCATTTTGAGCTGGTTGGTGTTATTTGATCTAAGAGTACGAGTACTTGATTTAATCAACAATGCTTCACTCAGATATAATGGACTAGTTCTCATCATACATGTGTGTACAATAAGCAAGAGCCTAAAGTCAACTTGCGCCTCCATAGGGAGCCAGTGCAAACTACACCTGGCTTCAGACACATGAACTCTCCTATTGAGGCCTGCAATCACTCTCACGGCACGGTTTCGTATGATTTGAACAATCTGATTTAGCTATACCTGCTGCAGTAGTCGATTTTGGACCCAATTATAGCTCTTGCAGTCTCACAATTAACTCTGGAGATATGGGAGCACATGTTCCCATATCTCCAGGGGATATGGGAACTGTACCAGCAGCTTGATATAATATGTGGAGGATGAGACCAGGCTGCTCACGTGGGCCCTCATATTTAGATTTTGATCAAAGTAGACCCCCAGTGCTTTCACTTTTTCTTTAGTTTTAATATTGCATCTTGCAACTCGGAAATGGGTGTAATCTGTTCCCATTTCAAATGTTTTGCGTCTGGGCCAATCACCATAAGCTGTCTTTCCTGTGTTAAGTGCTAGACCGTTATAGGCCATCCAAGATTGAATCAGTCCATATATCTTATTAATGGTTTTAACATCCTCTAGATACTTGCCAGATAGTGGGAATACACATTGTGTGTCATCAGCGTGATTAGTAAAAGAAGCAACCTTACTTTCTTCTAGTATGTTGAGGAAGGGCACTGTTAGGAAAGATTTCCATTTCATGTGTAATTTTCCATCCAGTTGTGAGCCCCCCATCTTTTTGCTGATTTTGAACACCATAGTCTGACTTTGCCAGAGGAGCACATCTGTCTGCTTCACTCCTCTGGGCTTTTCGCTCACTTGTTATGGGGAAACTGACATGCCCTTGAGAAGTCAGTACTGGGAGACTTCGTTTCCCTTAGTCCTTGTTATTGTTGCAACATTTCTGCAAGTGCACAATGTACCTTCCAACATAGTGCACTTGGGTCTTCCTGTCATTTCTAAAGGCCCTAGTAACTCTCGCTGGATTTTTTAGAAGTGCAGATGTGCCTTGGACAGGGCTGGTGGAAGCTTATCATTTCACATATTTTTAATCCTTTTTTGCCAGGTAAACCACGATTACCGCGTTTGGCACGGTTAGTTGGCCTGGCACCAAAATGGCCATGCCGCGAGGTTCTTTGTCCTGTCCTTTGGTCATCTTGTCCCTTCATCTTCCCCAGGTCGAGCCGACCCGGGTCTGTCCTTATTTGGTGATGCATTTTCCAGCGAAGCGCCAAGCTATCACTGGCTACTGCATGCCTTGTGTGTGCTCCCCCAGGATGTAGGCTGGAACATCTGGTACCAATACACATCCTGGGTACCAGAGAGTCTGGAGTGCTGTGAATGTCTGGGACCACCATGGTCCATGATTGGTCCACGTATGGTGTGCTTGTATGTGAGCAGATCTCCCATTGTGTCCTCTTCGTTTTGGCGCAAAGGAGATTCTGGATAAGAGAAGGCTCCAAACACCCATGCCATGTCGATCTCTGGAGTTCTCACCGAACGCAGGATAGGATCCAAGTATCCTGAAACTAAGAAGCCACGTCGAGGAACCGCTGGTGACCCGCTGGAAGTGTCCCTGGGCCATCCAGTGGACTGACCAGCTTGCGCAGACGTTTTGCTCTCAGCCCGCCGCCGTTTTGAGGAGGCCCTTGAAACTTGCCACATCGCAAGCTCTATGTACACGGCACTCTCACACTGAATTTCGTATACTTGGCATTCCCAGGTCTGCAGTAAAGTGAGTGCGCCGGAACCAGAGTATACGTGGTTGCCGTGTCGCCCAGCCGTGGTGCCGAACTTTGCAAGTTCATTGTGGATGTGGTCCTCTGTGCCCTGAAGCCTGCTGCAGCAGAACTGGCCTGATCCATCCACCAGGAGTGGAGAAATCGCCACTGTCCCGTAGGGGAATCAACACTGTATCTTCATCGCTGAAAGCCGCAGAGCTGGGAAATTGCCACAGACAAACCTGCGACCGAAGTGGACTTGACCGCCGAAGTCTGGTCCGGAGTGCGCTGGGCACTGGTGAGTAATAACAACCCTTGCCAGTGGCCCCTAGCGCATGCATCAATTTTTACGCATGAGTGGCCCCTGGGGGCCCCTCTCCTTTCTACTGCTAGTGCAAAATAGCGTACCATTCCCAACTCGTGGAATCGACTCTGCCCTCAAGTGGAGGCCCTCCTCGAATAGTGGGAACCTATTCTGCATCACCTCACCTACCTTCCTGAGCCTCTACAGCCCCTACAAAAGACCCTACTTTGCCCATTTGAACTACCGCATGCGTAAAGCTTGCAAGTACATTTGAGCATTAGGCTCCTCTCATTTTAGGGACTGGACTGCCTTTCAGTTAGATTTGTATTTGATGCAGAAGGGCCTAAGGACTATTTGCACTGCCTGTTTCCTTCCCTGTGTAGGTTGTGGACTCATTGGTGCAATTCACCCTTAAGACCCCATTGGTCTTGTATACATGTGTATAGATAGGATTGTGTTGGTTTGATAGTATTACTGTGATTTTTCTACTGTGTGTTGAATTGCAAAGGCCTTGGAATACATGCATTTGTATTTTTGATATATATTCAGCTGTCTGGGAGTGATTTGTAAGTGTCCTTTACTCTGTGTGCTCATTGAGGTCTTTCAGTCACCCTTGGCCCTCCTGAGACTTAGTCTTGACCGCCGCCATAGCTACCTTCATTGGTCTGGCTTCCAAGAAGCTAGGCTGGCCTCCGAACCTCTGTCCGCCAGGTCACAGTTCAGAAATCCTTCTTAAATTGTTGTACATCGGTGGGATAGGACTGAAGGCATCCAGTGTTGCACACTAGTGAAGGCATTTCAGATTCCCCCTAACCAGGACACATAGTGAACTTTGAAGTGATAACTGTAAAAGGACATAGACCTATCTAACATAATGGAAACACGCACCTTGTTAACCTTAAATGCTTCCAAATCAGAAACATTGAGAAAGATGTGTACTGAGAGAGGTTTACCTGCTCAAGGTAGACAAATGGAAATGATCCAGAAAATCATGGAATGGCAAGAGATGCAACTCAGTGCCATAGCTTCTGATGAACGTGCAGACGGAGGTGGGGCTGCTCCGACTGACAGAACTGACAGTTCTGTCGCTGCCCTCATTCATGACACCGATGAGGACTTAGATGAAATTATGTCCAATGCTTCCTCTGCAAACTCTGATGATGAGGCCCTGTTGGAATTCAAGAAGCAAGAGCTACTGTTTAGGCAGAAGGAGCTTTGGTCCGGTCTTTGCATTGACAACGAAAGCATCGACAGCCAAACCATCTAAAAAAAGCATTTTTTTTTATAAGATTTTTTTTATGGGGGGGGGTCCTCCTCAACCCCCCTTTTTTAACCTTTAAACCCCATTTTTATTAAACTAAACCCTTTACCATCTTAAAAAATGCATTAGATGTTTTTTTTAGATGCTTTTTTTTAGATGGTTTGGCTGTCGAAGCTTTGGTTGTCAATGCAATGACCGGATACCAGTTGAAATAGCTGCATTGCTGTTGGCTTCAGATGTTGGGGAGGAGGAGTCAGAACCTCTCCATGACCTGTTCCAGGGCAGTCCTTCAGACAGCTCTATTAAGGATGCCTAAGTGGCCCCTCACCTGACTTCTGATCAACAGGCTGAGGTAAAAGGTTTGCTGAGACAATTTTCCCCCCTGTTCTCACAGTCCCCTGTTTTAACACCCTGGTGCAAACATGATATCGACACAGGAGACAGTGTACCTTCCAAAAGTAGGCGCTACAGGATGTCAAACAAAGTAAGGTCTTACATTAAGACAGAGGTCAACATGATGTTGGATCTCGGGGTGATTGAACCCTCCAGTAGTCCTTGGTCCAGCCCTGTGGTTTTGGTTCCAAAGGCAGCTACTTCGGAATTGAGGTTCTGTGTAGATTACAGGGCTCTGAATGCTGTCACCAAGACAGATGCACACCCCTTATCTAGAACAGATGAGCTGGTGGATACTTTGGGTGCCTCCAAATACCTCAGCAGATTTCACCTCACTGCAGGCTAATGGCAAATAGCCCTTGCAGAACATGCCAAGGAGAAGACAGCTTTCTCAACACCAGAAGGTCTTTACCAGTTCAGAGTAATGCCTTTTGGGTTGAAGAATGCCCCTGCCACATTCCAGAGGCTTGCGAATCATGTCCTTAATGGGTTGGATGAATTATGTCTTGCATATCTGGATGATATAGCAGTTTTCAGTGCCACCTGGGAGGATCATGTGAAACAGCTCCAGCTCGTGCTGCAGGCTCTTCAGAAGGCCCACCTGACCATAAAGGCCAGTAAGTGCCGGATTGGGCAAGGATCAGTGGTCTACCTTGGACATGAAGTAGGTGGAGGGAGGATACAGCCTCTACCCAGTAAAGTACAAGCAGTACAAAACTGGCCTACCCCCACTACTCAGACCCAAGTGACAGCCTTTTTAGGACTCACTGGATACTATAGGAATTTCATGGCAGACTATGGCACCATAGCTGCCCCTCTGACTGCTCTCACCACTCCTAAGAAACCCAAGAAGGTAACTTGGTCTGAAGAGTGTGGGAAGGCCTTCAATGGCTTAAAGGACTCCTTGTGCCAGGCCCCTGTTCTCAGGGCCCCTGATTACCAAAGAGCTTTTAATGTGCAGACAGATGCCTCTGACACTGGGATAGAAGCTGTACTGTCACAAGTACATGAGAAGGGTAAGGAACGCCCTATTGGCTTCATTAGTCGCCAGTTTAAGGACAGAGAACACAGATGGTCCACAGTAGAGAAAAAATGTTTCTCTGTTGTGTGGGCCCTAAGGAAGCTGTGGCCCTACCCCTATGGGACCCACTTCACTGTGCAAGCTGACCATAAACCCTTAAAGTGGCTAATGAACACGAAGGGAGAGAATCCAAAGTTCCTCAGGTGGTCCATAGGTCTGCAAGGCTTTGACTTCACTATTGGGCATAGGCCAGGTGTCCAATATAGCAATGCTGATGGGTTGTCCAGAATGTTTAACCGACCTGAACAAAAAACTCATCCAGGGGTGGATTAGTTCCCCCTGTCCTTAGGTCTGGGAGGGGCGACTGTTAGGCAAGATTTCCATTTCATGTGTAATTTTCCCTCCAGTTGTGAACCCCCCAACTTTTTGCTGATTTTGAACACCATAGTCTGAATTTGCCAGAGGAGCACAGCCTTCTGCTGCACTCCTCTGGGCTTTTCGCCCACTTGTTATTGGGAAACTGACATGCCCTTAAAACAGTCAGTACAGGGAGACTTTGTTTCCCTTAGTCCTTGTTAATGTTGCAACCTTTCTGCACATGTTGCAAGTGCACAATGTACCTTCCAGTATAGTGCACTTGGGTCTTCCTGTAATTTCTAAAGGCCCTAGTAACTCTCGCTGCATTTTTTAGGAGAAGTGCAGATGTGCCTTGGACAGGGCTGGTGGCAGCTTATCATTTCGTATATTTTTAACCCTTTCTTGCCAGGTGAACCGCGATTACTGCATTTGGCACGGTTAGGTGGTCTGGCTCCAAAATGGCCACACCATGAGGTTCTTTGTCTTGTCCTTTGGCCATCTTGCCCTTTCAACTTCCCCAGGTCGAACCGCCTGGTCAGTCCTTATTTGGTCATGCATTTTCCCTCAAAGCGCCAAGCTTTCGCAGGCTTCTGCATGCTTTGTCTGCACGCCCCCAGGATATAGGCTGGAACGTCTGGTTCCAATAAACATCCTGGGTGCCAGAGAGTCTGGAGTGCTGTGAATGCCTGGGACCACTGTGGTCCATGATTGGTTCACGTATGGTGTGCTTGTATGTGAGCAGATCTCCCATTGGGTCCTCTTCGTTTTGGCACAAAGAAGATTCTGGATAAGAGAAGGCTCCAAACACCCATGCCATGTCAATCTCTGGAGTTCTCACTGAACGAAGGATAGGATCCAAGTATCATGAAACTAAGAAGCCGAGTCTAGGAACCGCTGGTGACCCGCTGGAAGGTTTGGCACCCTGAGCCTGCTGTGTGTCGTCCCGCTGCACCCCTCTGCATCTGTGTGCCCCCCATGAGTGTCCGTGTGCCCCCATGCCCCCGTGAGTGTCTGTGAGCACCCCCTTGCCCCTCGTGAACTGCCTGTCTGCCCCCTCCCTCCTCCATGAATCCCCCTTCTTTTGCCTCCTTCCTACTCTTCACCCCACTATATTCTCCCTCCTCTCCTACTTGTCCCTCCTCCCCGCCCCTTGCTCCCCCTTGTTAACTTCCAGCATTACCTCAACTGCCGTAAAGTATCGTAAATCCATAGCTGCCGGTCTTTTTCAGCCACCTTGCCCCCCCCCCCACCTCTATCCCCCCCTTTTCCTTTTTCCTTTTCCTGTTAAGCCCGGCACTATCCCAATTGCCAACAGGCATAGTAATCATAGCTGCCTGGCTTCGCAGCCTCCCTGCCCTCCCCTCCTCCTCCCCCTATCTTTCATTGTCCTTTGCACTTACTCTTATCATTTGTCCCGTGACTTTTGATAGCAGCTTGTCTGTCTCCCCTCCTTCCCTCCTTGTCTTCTCCGACAACCCCCCGCTCTATGGAATTTGTCTCTGACCTATTTTGACAGTAGCTTGTTTTGTTCCTCTCCTTCTCCCTCACTCCATTCCCCCCCTCCCCTTCCTCATGTATACTTCATGCACTACATCAATTGTCGTCAGGCAAAGTGATGTTACTGCTTGTTTTGTTCTCCTTCTTTTCCCTTCCCTCTTTGCCTTATTTGTTCCATGCACTTGCACTATCCAAAGTGTCGCCAGGCCAATTACGATAGTTATTTTTCACATTCTCTATTGTTTCAAGGACTTTAAGAATGTAACTGTTTTTTCCCATGTTCCCTCCCTCCTTGAAGCGCTTTGAAACACATTGTGTATAGGCGCTATATAAATAAACAATCAAATCAAATCTGATCGTCCTAGAATGTTTGCAAAGGGGCTTTGACCCATTGGAATAGTGGGATCAACTATTCTCAGCACCTTCATCTTAACCTGCATGTAAGCCTTTTCGGAAGTGTCCCTGGGCCATCCAGTGGACAGACCAGCTTGCGCAGACGTTTTGCTCTGAGACCGCCGGCACATCGCAAGTTCTCTGTTCACGGCACTGTCACACCGAATTTCGTGCGCTTGGCATTCCCAGGTCTGGAGTAAAGTGAGTGCGCCCAAACCGGAGAATACGCAGTTGCCGTGTCGCCCAGCCGTGGTGACGAACTTTGCAAGTTCATTGTGTATGTGGTCCTCTGTGCCCTGAAGCCTGCTGCAGCGGAACTGGCCTGCTGCATCCACCAGGAGCGGAGAAATCGCCACCGTCCCATAGGGGAATCAACGCTGTACCTTCGTCGCTGAAAGCCGCAGAGCCGCAAAATTGCCACAGTCTAACCTGCGACCGAAGTGGACTCGACCTCCAAAATTTGGTCCGGAGTGCGCTGGGCACTGGTGAGTAATAACAACCCTTGGCGGTGGCCCCTAGCGCATGCATCCATTTTTACGCATGAGTGGCCCCTGGGGCCCCTCTCCTTTCTACTGCTCCTGCGAACTAACAAACCATTCCCAACTCTTGGAATCGACTCTTCCCTCACATGGAGGCCCTCCTCGAATAGTGGGAACCTATTCTGCATCGCCTCACCTACCTTCCTGAGCTGCTACAGCCCCTACAAAAGACCCTACTTTGCCCATTTGAACTACTGCGTGCGTAAAGCTTGCAAGTACATTTCAGCATTAGGCTCCTCTCATTTTAGGGACTGGACCGCCTTTCAGTTAGATTTGTATTTGATGCAGAAGGGCATAAGGACTATTTGCACTGCCTGTTTCCTTCACTGCATAGGTTGTGGACCCATTGGTGCAATTCACCCTTTAGACCCCATTGGTCTTGTATATATGTGTATAGATAGGATTGTGTTGGCTTGATAGTATTACTGTGATTTCTCTACTGTGTGTTGAATTGCAAAGGCCTTGGAATAGATGTATTTGTATTTTTTATATATATGCACCTGTCTGGGAGTGTTTTGTAAGTGTCCTTTACTCTGTGTGCTCATTGAGGTCTTTCAGTCACCCTCACCCCTCCTGAGACCTAGGGCCTCATCACGACCCAGGCGGTAAGTTACCGCCTGGGCCGTGACTTTACCACCATGGCGTAAACTACGTTTACGCCATGGTGGTTGGCGGACTTACCGCCCCATTCCGACCTTGGCGGGGCGGTAAGTCCCCAATCCCCATTTACCCTTCCCCATTCCCATTTTTGCCCCATAGGGCATAATGGGAGTGGGGAAGGCGTTAATTACGCCACCGTAAATTACGGTGGCGTAATTAACTCCATGGTCCCTTAGCGCCATGGATTTTAACACCTGCTAAAAGCAGGTGTTAAGTCCGCCATGGCGCTAAGGGACCTCGTACTCAGGCGCTAAGGGTCGGCGCTGTTTACGGCGCCGTAAAACCCTTACCGCCTGAGTTGTAATGAGGCCCCTAGTCTTGACCGCTGCCATAGCTACCTTGATTGGTCTGGCTTGTCCAGAAGGTTACCCTGTACCAAGAAACTAGGCTGGCCTCCTGAACCTCTGCCCACCAGGTCAGAGTTCAGAAATCCATCTTAACAGGCACAGTAAAGATATTATACAAAGAGTGTGATAAACACGCCCCTGAGGCACACCATGAGTCAGAAGATCGGTTCAGCTAATGCGACCTTACTACTAACTGTGCACCAGCGGTTACTTAGAAAAGACTTAATCTAGAGGGCAACATCAGTCGGGAAGTCAGACACTTCCCTTAACCTGGTGATCAACAAAGTGTGGTCCACCAGGTCAAGGGCAGTAGAAAGATCCAACAGCATCAACACAGCCGTCTGCTCTTTGTCCATGATCCGAAGCAATCTAGACTTAAGATCAAGCAAAGCTGTTTCAGTGCAATCATTTTCCCTGATGCCCGATTGTCACTTATTCAGAATCCTGTTAATCTTCAAGTGTGTCATAACTTGCATATATGCTACACGATCCAGGATCTTCACAGTACCTTCATGGGTCCGTCCTTGGTGGCTCTGAAGGGCTGGCTTCAGGGCTGGGGTCAGGGACTTGTTGTAGTGCTGGCTAACTGCTGGTGGCAGTGCTGGCTGGGGCCACTCCCCTGATGATGAATCATGGCACCTGGCCCCTCTTCTTTCGTCAGGTTGCCCTGTCTACCATATGGTGCTTCCTGCACTCATTGTGCAGTCCACGCTTCCTTGGGTCTTCTAGGCTCCCTCCTGCATGAATGTGGGTCAGTCAACTTTCACTGCCGTCCCTGTGGCATCTTTGGTTTCTTCAGCTAGTCCCCATTGGTGTGGCAGCCATCAGCGATCACTGCCGCACCTGCATCATTCACTAAAGGGGGGCCCACCCACACTCACCACCACACCAGTGGCTTAATTTAAATCTTCCGGGTGACCCCGTCAGCATGAGGGCCGCTCCACATCATCGCTGCAGCCCGTGCCAACCATTACTGCATCAAACAGCGTCCTCTGTGCCGGGGGAACACTGCTGCTTTCACTGCGGCTCCCACAGCCATCTTGACTTCAGGTGTCGTCCTCGTGGCATTGGGGATGCCGCCTCTTTCACTGCCATGTGCCGTTGCCACCTGAAGCACGTCATTAGATGCAGGTGGCGGGCCGCTGGCCTTCACCCTGGCTGCTCCGCTGGCAGCCAGAGGCTTTCCTTCACCAGGGCTGCCCAACGAGCAGCCCAAGACGTCCTCCCTCCTGCTCCTCACCCGGGCTGGCTGGTGAGCCAGTCTAGAACTTTACATCACTGCATCACCCTCCTGTTTGGAGCGGACTTCCCCGCTCTTCACCTCCCGGGCTGCGTCTGACATACACAGCCTGTGTAGCCTTTTATGAAGAGCCCACTGGCCATGAGACAGACCGACAGGCTCATGGGTGGGCAGCCTGGTCTGGGCTTCACCCTTCCCATGGCCTGGGCTATTCCTATTCAGCCCAGGCAGCACCCTGCATGCTGCCGGGCCCTTGATAACGCTGGGCTGGTCCGGTCTGGGCCCGGGCAGGCCGACACCTTCCACAGCCCGCAGGGCAGCCCAGCTGCCTTGGCATTATCAGCTCGGCCCTTGGCTTACTCTCTGGGCGGCTCCCCAATGCACTGGATGGCTCCACATATGGATTTAGGCCCTTAGAGGCAACAGCCCCCAGGTAAGTCTTTTCTTTTTTCTCTGCTGTCTTTTTACTCTTTCTTTTCCTAACTGTCCTCTGCAAACGTTTTCATTTCAATTCTCTCTGGCTTCTTTTCTCCCCTGCCGAGCCCATTCGTGGGCGGGGGAGTTCTGTTTCATTGGTATTGTCTTCGTTTTTTTAATTCCTTCTCCTAAAAATTCCATCCAGCCCCATGGTGGGCTGGATGGACTATTCCAAAGTATAGACACACACACACACGCAGAAATAATGAAAACACACTACACATTTTATAAAATGCTTTTATTACTCTGGTGTCTGCGTCTTTATTTCTAAGTGTTCCCTTTGGGGACAAGCATGTAGACCTTACTCACCTGGCCCCGTGCGGCCATATGTTACATAATGTACTCTGTGATGCTTTAATGGACTTTGTAATGCAGATAATTTCTAAACTCAATTTTATGAATTGACTGCAACTTCACTCTGGAGAGATTTACTCATTTTAACTCTGCTTGTCTTTTTTCAGGCCCTACTATTCCCCCAATGATTTCAAGGTGGTTTTGGGAATAGGACAGCTGTCGGAATCGAACCCGCACAGGGCCAGTTCTCTGGTGAAGAGCGTGAATATCAGCCCTCTATTCCAAGGAACACCAGCAGGAGGCGATATCGCATTACTCGAGCTGGAAACGCCACTGGTCTTCACAGGTTATGTCCTTCCCGTGTGCCTGCCGGACACCTCGGTCCACTTTGAATCTGGGAAGAAATGCTGGCTCGCTGGCTGGGGCTCAGTTACATCAACCGGTAAGAGAGAAGCATGGGTGGACTCACTAACCACATGCCAGGCAACAACAACAACAAAAAGGAGTCCAATAACAAAAATAGTCATGATACTACATTTAAGGGGCAAATAATGCCTGAAATGAGAAACAATCAATAGCGTATGGGTTCTCCCTGGCCAGTAGTGTGTGTTTTGGGGGGCAGGTACTCAGTAACAAAATCAACAACAAAAAATAGATCCTCATGGTTGTGTAATGGTGAATCCACCTACTCTTTAGCAGGTGCAAATCTCAGGCAGATTCCATAGGAATCCATTGGCTTTACGACTCCATGAAAATCACAAGCAGGTTGGAAACCGGGAACTCTTCCAAAATGCAGGAGGAAAGCAACGCGAATTTGCAGACTCAACTTTGGAACCCTTCCACGCCTTGAAAGGGCACGAAAATGGGCTTGAGTGCAAAATTGAGGCGTAATAGCATTGCGCCTTGCTTTCACGCTTTCATTTTGCGCTCCGCTCATTGTAAACGACCGCCATTGTATTCGTTTGCCATATTCTGATTATTGCCTTTTTTCAGGCGTAAGGAATATTTGTGACACTTGGTGGCACATGTTGCATTGTGAAGCTCGCTTAGCTTGTACATAGGTAAAAAAGATGGACAGGCTTTAAAAGACAACTTTATAGGTGGGCAGCAGGGGTGTTGCTAGGTCTGGAAAAGACCCTGGGCTACGCTAATGTCGGAACTGTCGGGACTGGGGGCTAGCTATAGCCTTTTGGCGGTAGCTCCTGAGATTCTATCTGTGGCTACAACCAAAAGACCAGGGGCTATAGCCCCCTTAGCCCCCCCCCCCCCCCGAGCAATGCCTCTGTAGGTAGGTGGGCATCATTAGTTCTGTCCCAAGAATATATGGGGAATGGCTGGCGAATGGCAACGTTTAGAGCATACGCGGAAAGCAATGTTGCTCAAAAGGGCACCCACTTTACAGGAGTTTTGGAGCTTCTGCCCCAGGGTATGTTTTAGAAAATGGATGAAAAGGGCCTGATTCACAGAACGTTTTCCTATGGGATTGCGCCATTATAAAACACTTTGATGAATCATGTTCTGTTTGAAAGTACATCGGGCCAGTTACACAGTCAAAACACAATCAATTCAACTTAACTGGGTGGGCTCCGCGCCAATGGATTTCTAGGAAACGTTTTGCCAATTGGTACAAAGCTCATTGAAAACTGTATATGGTCTAAATGTACTTTCTTCTTCCGCAATGATTGTTTGATGAAATCATTGAGCAATGATGGATTCGAAGTTTTCGCTCAAACAATCTCAAGTAAATTAGTGGCACACGGCGACTTTTGAAACAGACTAGATCAGTTACCTTGGTCAAAATGTGACTGTTTCATAGACAGTCTCTTTTGAGATATGGGACATTTTTATTTGGGAATTTGTGCGAAACTTAGAGGCAAATGGTGCGTTATAAGTTGCGTTGGGATTGCATGCTTATTACAGCACACATGTAAATCAAACATTACAAGATGGTCGGTTGTTTTCCTCCACCTTATGTTTTGGGGAAAAGGCGGCATATTGAATATTATTGTTAAGTAGATTTGGGCTGTGACTTGGGTTTGAAGGGGTTGGGAAGACTCGCAGGAATAAACGTACAGACACCTAAGTGCCCTGAGCGCATTGTTAAGCACGATCGCATGTGCACTGTGGAGTTAGCTCTCCACACTGGGAGCCATCTTAAGTGCTACGTCTCAACAATAGTAACCAATAGTAACCACAGCATCTCTGCCACAAACTGCGCAGTGGTGTCCTCGCGCAACCCCCACCTAGCAAATAGTTACTAGTACCTCTTAACGGCCCTCACGTTCATCCTCAGTATTGAATATCCTGTGACCTCTACATTGTTCCCACTGTCAGCACACTGCACCAGGTCATGGTGTCAGCAAATATGATGGCAACCAGCATAAAGCTATCACCCATACTATGTGCTGCCATTCCTGAATGTTAAAGGTCACGGGTAGTGCAAAGAGAAACGGGTAGTATAGCTCGGTGGCAACGCACTGGTCTTGAAAGCAAGAGCGGCACAGGTTCAGATCCCCGGTCCATACTGAGAAGCCTCTTTGGTATTTATTATATATAACCAATTGGAAAACAGAGATGTATCACGGAAGGTATTTTTTAACAGATTGATATATTGAATCAGAATAAAACAGCACCTACCAACTAGCAATATCACATTACATCAAATTCCCCAGAGAACCTAACAACAGAACTTCCAGAGAGAACAAAATAAAGATATAAGGAGATGACCACACCACAAAAAAACCTCCATGCACACTGTTGGATCACAGTGACAAGAAGATGAATAGAGAAAAATAACGTGTAACGTACAAGGCAAACAAAAGACGCCATATATCATTAAAAGCAAGCTTCTAGATTGAGTTTTCAACTATTTATTTATTAGCATTTTTTAAGCGCACAGCTGCCCTGAGGCATCCTGGTGCTGTTACAGTGCAGGTACAATACAGGCAGAGAAGTACAGTACAGGTCTGTTACAAGTAACAGGCAGAGAAACAAGTCTGGTTACATTTGAGCAAAAGAGCTGTTACAGGCACGAGTGGGTTGCACTAAGAAGCTGCCAGTCGTGGTAGAGCCATGGATCGTCCAAGATGCAGCAACAGAAGGGCTGGACCTCACTTCCTTCTGCCCCCTTCCATACGGTATTAGCATAATTGACCTAAAACATTTGATCTAATTGTTTTGACCTTTTTTTTGGTCAAATTGAATTAAATATATATATGGGGATGGGTAATGGTATAGAGAGGAAATGGGGCAGATGGCGGGGCTCTCCCCCTGCATTTTAGACCGAAAAAAAGATCAAATAAATGTGATTAATTGTGATAAGGTCAAATGTTTTATTTCAAATAGACCCAAACCTTCCATACATATTTTCCACCTATTTGCATATGCAGTGTGTTCAGTGATCTCCTTTCTTCCAGGACCACATCAGACACATTTCAGCCATTCTCCAACATGGGGTCTGGCATGGATTCAAATGCTCATGAATATTCCCCGTCGTCGGGCTGGGAATCCTCGGTAAAGAAAAAAATCAGTATCAGTTTCGTTTCTGATCTGTCTTTCTTAGTAGTAACCAATCACTGATCTCTAGGTCATACTGCCCACAGCCAATGACTGTCCTCTCCCTAAGCCCCTCCCCTGGCAGCCATCCTCAGATTTTTACCGCACGTTCAAGTGTTGGGAGTCCTCGTGCTTTAGCTCTCGAGTTTGCTGCATTTTCGTGCTTTTTTCAAAGAGATTTTCTCATTTTTTCGGTTAAACAGAGCCTCAAGCTCCACCGTTTCTCCATCTGATCAACGGGGACCCATTTCGGATTTTCTACGCCCCTCAAGGGTGATGTTTTCGTCGAGTTACGCTTCGTGGAGGAGTCCAGAAGTTTCTGAGGCCTACCCGGACATGGCCCAGGAGAAAGGAAGCTCGACGCTCGGAAAGCTGTTCAGGGTTTGTCCTGGATGCCAGCTACAGAATGTGTTCAAGGAGGATGAGCATTCGAAATGCCTCTACTGCCTTCATGAGGACAAAACGCACGTGGAGAAGGACTGTGCGTTTTGCGGGAACATGTCGGAGCGGACCATGAAGGATCAACATCTTTGCCTCTCCAACTGGCTGGAAGGGAAGAGCCCGTCAGGTGAGAAGAAGAAGAAGAAGTCCGAGCGGTCTTCTAAGTCCTGTGAGGGCGCCCCGGGCGAAGGGGGCCCAACAGAAGGCACCGCGAGTCCGTGGGCACCGGGAGCGCCGAACGGTCGGGCTCCTCGGCTGCCAGGCAGGGTGCATTCTCACTGGCGCCATCAACCATGAGCCAACGCTATGGCTCGGGGGAGAGGAAAGCCAAGAACCCGGCGAAGCTTCTGGAGAAGCTTCTGGAGAGGCCCCGGTCGGGCTTGAAGGATCCAGCCGAGGTGGAGCGAGGCGGTGACACTCCCCCCAAGGAGAAGGCCACAGGCCCACAGAAGGTGGTGAAGGCCTTGATTCACCCTGCTAAGGCCTCTATCGAGGAAGTTGTGGCGGCCCTGATGCAGCCTGTGGAGGCTACATCAGTGGAGGCTACTTTGGGGCACAGAGTTTCCCTGCCACCGCGGAAGGAAGCCTTTTTCAGGCCCATCGAGAAGACCGCCGTGAAGACCCCGGCGGAAAAAGAGGGGGGGCAGTGGCCATCGTGGATACGGACACAGCCTCCGAGGAGGAGCTGGTTGAAGTCTTGGAGGGCCTCGACGAGGGCGTTGAGGAGGCCCGGTCCCACGGGAAGGATCCCGACGAAGAGGATGACGAGAGCGACGGTGGCGCCAGCGAGGTTCCAAGGCAACTGTCGCGCCTGTCGCTTCCAGAGCCGCAGGACAACTCGGCGGTCATTTTGTTGGCAATACAATCCTTATGTACGGAGATAAGGATGAGATTGCCCCTACCACCGACGGAGAAGCCGGAGCTAGGCCCGACGGAGGAGCCAGAACCAGGCCCGTCAGGAAGTCCCCCAAGCAAGAGGAGACGGACCCATCCAGCCCTGCCTTTTCAGCCCTCTCTGCCTGCTCAACCTTTGCCCCCATCCCCTGTCCCTGGGGATGACACGGGAACGGACACGGCCACGACGGACACGGATGACGACGGGACGGATCTCCCATCGCCTCCAACTCGGGCCTCCCCGTCCAACGAGATTGGGTCCTTCCACGCTATGATTGCCAGGGCATCCGAGCTTTTCCAGCTCTGCCCCGAAGAGAAGAAGAAGGAGGGGTTCCTTTACCAACGGCGCGAGGCCAAGAGGAAGACGGTCCTCGCCTTGCCTCTGCTGGATGAAATCTGGGACGAGGGACTCGCCCTTCTCAAGAACCCGTCTACGACGCCTGCTAAGAGGAATTGGTACGAGAAGAAGTACCGGGTTCCCGACGTGGCCCCCCTGAGCTACAGGGTGCAACCGACCCCTGACTCGGTCGCCTCAGCGGCGGCCAAGAAGAAAGCAGGGGGGCATCGGCCTCAACGTCAACTTCCCCGCCGGATGGCAAAGGAAAGATTCTGGATGCGATGGGATGACGAAAGGAAAACCACGTCCCTCAACTACTACTGGAGGTAAGGGCGATGCTCAAGAAAGGTGCCATCGAGCTCGTCCCGAAGAGGCTCCGGGGCTCCGGAGTATACTCAAGGTACTTCCTCGTGAAAAAGAAGACAGGAGGATGGCGGCCCATCCTGGACCTGCGACGACTGAACAAGTACATCAAGGCACAGAAGTTCTGGATGATCACCCTTCAGCAGGTGCTGGGACAGCTGGAGGAGGGCAATTTCCTGTCATCGTTGGATTTGGAGGATGCATACTTCCACATCCCCATTCTAAAAGGGCACCGAAAGTTCCTCAGGTTCGTGGTCCATGGGCGGCACTACCAGTTCAAGGCCCTCCCGTTCGGATTGAAGTCGGCACCCAGGGTTTTCACCAAGTGCCTCACACCAGTGGCAGCGCGGCTGCCCCTGCAGGGGATCCACGTCTACCCCTACCTGGACGATTGGCTCATCCGTGCAGGGACAAGGGAGCTCGCCGTAGAACACACAGCAAAGACCGTCCAGCTGCTCACGGACCTGAGGTTCTCCATCAACTTCCCCAAATCCCTCCTGGTCCCCTCGCAAGTCGCACTGTTTCTGGGAGCCAAGCTCGACACAGTGGCGCGTCTGGCCTCGCCGTCGGAGGAAAGGACAAAGGCCATCCTGGGCAAGGTGCAGCGTCTGCTGGCCACGGACGTGGCCAGGGTGAGGTCCATCAAGTCCCTCCTCAGTATGATGTCCTCTTGCATATATCTCGTGCGCCTGTCCAGGCTTCGGATCCAAGCGACGGGCAGCTTCGAGGACAGGATCCCTCTCAACGAGACCTTCCAATGAGCGATCCGGTGGTGGGGCACCCACGCTCATCTGGCGGCAGGGACAGACTTTCAGACATCGGCCCACCAGGTAACGGTGACGACGGACGCCTCCCTGGAGGGGTGGGGAGCGCACACCGGAGATCTTCACGCGAGAGGCCTCTGGCTCCTGGAGGAGAAGCCGCTCCACATCAACATCCTGGAGCTCCGTGCAGTGTTCTGGGCCCTGAGGTCCTTTCTCCCGTCCCTCAAGGGCAAGGTGGTGAGGATCTTCACCGACAACACCACCACGATGTTCTACATTCGGAAGCAGGGCGGAACCAGATCCCCTGCCCTATCCAAGGAAGCCCAGGATCTGTGGCATTGGGCCGTTGCCCAAGGGATGTTTCTGGTGCCGTTTCATCTGGCAGGGATAAAAAACACCATCGCCGACTCACTCAGCAGAGAGCTGCGCTCGTGCCACAAGTGGGAACTACACCAGGATCAAATGGATCGACTCTTTCAGCGATGGGCCAAACCCCAGATCGGCCTGTTCGCGACGGTGACAAACTCCAAATGCCAGAGGTTCGCCAGCAGGTTTCCCCAGCCGAGAAGCATGGGCGATGCCTTCTCGTTCCCCTGGGACGGCCTGTTCCTATATGCGTTCCCTCCGTAGCCGTTGCTGCTCCGACTCATCAACCAGCTGAAGAGGTCCCGGTGCAAGATGATCCTCGTCGCACCGGCGTGGCCGAGGCCGATCTGGTTCCTGGACCTTCTGGACTTGTCAGCGTCCCCACCGGTCAAGCTGCCGACGGACGCAGATCTTTCCAGAGAAGGAGGCGCCATCCTTCATCACGACACGGAGTCGCTGAACTTGCAGGCCTGGCTCCTGCAGCACTAGAGTTTGGAGGGTACGATATTCCGGATGACTGCAGAGAGGTTCTTGCAAAGGCCAGGGCGTCCTCAACTCTTAAGTGCTACGGGCATAAGTGGAAGAGGTTCTCTGTTTGGTGCCGTGCACAGAAGATCAACCCTCTACGGATTACGGCACCTCAAGTGCTACCATACCTACTGTCACTGGCCAAGGCTGCACTAGCTCACGCTTCCATCAAGATACATCTGGCGGCGATCTCCCGATACACCAGAACTACAGGACGACCATCTTTGTGGTCTCATTGACTGGTGAAGGAATTTATGAAAGGACTGTTCAGATCGTTCCTGCCGGTGAAGGCTCCAGCCCCAGTGTGGGAGCTCAACGTGGTGCTGACCAGGCTCATGGGGCCGCCGTTCGAGCCTTTCCATTCGCTCCTTTGAAGTTCCTGTCGTGGAAGACAGCGTTCCTGGTGGCCATCACCTCCGTACGACGCGTGGGAGAGATTCAGGCCCTATCCTGCAAGCCCCCATACTTGACTTTTCACGATACGAGGGTGATGCTGAGGACGCACCCCTCCTTCATGCCCAAGGTGCCGTCGGACTTCCATCTTAACAAGCCCTTGGTGCTACCAGTTTTCTTCCCGTCGCCGGCCGAGAGGACTTTGCACTCGCGGATGTAGCTAGAGCGCTTAAGTTCTACGTGGACCGAACGAAGAGTTTTCTGAAGACATCACAGCTGTTTGTGAACTTTGGACCTGTGAACTAGGGGAAGGCTCTCTGAAAGGTTTCCATTTCCAGATGGCTCTCCGGCTGCATCATGCACTGTCACCGGTTGGCAAACCGACCGTTGCCCGGCCGTCCGAGAGCCCATTCGACCAGAGCGATCGCTGCTACTATGGCGTTCTTGTCTGGTGTGCCCCTGCTGGACATCTGCAGGGCTGCTACGTGGAGGTCGACGCACACCTTCACGAGATTCTACTGCGTCTACCGGGATTCCAGGGAGGAGTCCAGAGTTGGCCAAGCAGTGCTGCGCAACCTGTTCGCCTGAAGGTGGGCCTGGTGGGGAGGTAAGAGTTGCTTAATGTTGAGTTTATGTAATGCTTAATGTTGAGCCTTTTGCCACCTCCCGTGGTTGTGCATGTGTGTACTGCTATGTATTCTTATATTCATGAGCATGTGAATCCATGCCAGACCCCATGCGGGAGAAGGAACAAGTTACTTACCTGTAACTGTTGTTCTCCAGCATGGGTCTGGCATGGATTCACATGCGAACCCTCCCTTCTTCCCCGCTGCGGCTCTTCACTTGGTCATACTGCCACTTTACGTGCTACCAAATCTGAGGATGGCTGCCAGGGGAGGGGCTTAGGGAGAGGACAGTCATTGGCTGTGGGCAGTATGAGCCAGAGATCAGTGATTGCTTACTACTAAGAAAGACAGATCAGAAACGAAACTGATACTGATTTTTTTTCTTTACCGAGGATTTTTTTACATTGCAGGAAAATGTACCAATAAAAGCATACCAATTAATATCACCGACAGTGAATCACTCACACATTCGTCCACATTCAGCACCACCCGTCCATCGACAAACTTCTAAAACGATACCACAATACATTTAATATGGAATAGAACCTTCTAATGGTCACAACTAGCAATCATGTTTCATAAAGTGCATTCAATGTATAAAACCACTTTAATTATAACATATGTGATGAACTGGTGGAGTGGATCAGATAGATGGAGTCCAATGACCACAAGTCATTGGACTTAGAAGGTCCTATTACATATTAAATGTATTGTGGTGTAGTTTTAGAAGTTAGTTGATGGACGAGTGGTGCTGAATGTGGACGAATGTGTGAGTGATTCACTGTTGGTGATATTAATTGGTATGCTTTTATTGGTACGTTTTCCTGCAATGTAAACAAAAAGTCTAAGTGTTAACTAATACATGATTAATTCATTTCTTTTACAAATGATGTATCTAGTTAAATACATTTTTGATACTTTATTAAAAATTAATGTCCCCTGGACAAAAAAAAATGTCTGTATAAATCTGGTACATTAATACCCTGGTCTAGAGCGTGGGGTACCCTGCGCCTTTCAGTTACCCCTCTTGCTTTCTATTGCCTGTTATCTTGTTTTCCCAAAGTCCTGGGAAGCCTGTACTCTGTCCCTTCCCCTGTTGGCTATTGGGTGGAAGTTCCATATATGGTGTTGTGAGGAAGTCCAGGCCAGACTGGCAGTAGACTTCCCAGTGACTGCATGTTATGGGTGCACCCTTCGGGTGGGACCTTGGTGAATGGAGTGTGTGACCAATATACATTTCATGTTATGGGTGTCTGGTTTCTGTTATGTGACACAAAGACTGCAACAGCCCTGCCCCCAAATGGTTTGAATGGAGTGCGGAGTGCTGAATGGCTGGCTGCTTGTTACAATCCACATTCCTTGTTGTGAGTGTCTGGAAGGAGAAGAATGGTCTGAATGCACTGTGAGCCTGATTGGCTGCCTACCTGCAATAATGCACTTCTGGATGATCGGTTGCCTGAGTGTGACCCAGCAGAATGAATGAGAGAACGAACAGTATATCTGGGGACCTCTCACTGATGGAAATTGTTCAGAAGCTGAAGTTGAAACTTGCTGCTTATCCTTGAAGCCCAGCTGGAAGAAGAAGACTTGCTGCTGCATTTGCTTCAACCCAATCCGAAAGCTGTTGAGTTTATCAAGGACTGATCCAAGAGAGGACCTGGCTAGGAGACCTCTTCCCGAGCTATGAGGGGAAGATCGTGCAGACCGCTAACCTTCACTGAAGCGCCCTGGAAGCCAGCCTTCGAAAGACTGTCGACTGGAGACAGGGACCGCCGAGGAATCTTGAAGTAAAGCACCCGGACATTGAGGCCATCGAAGTCCATTTCCGTCGACCAGGGTTTGGAGGATTGCCGTAACCACTGGAAGCCCGTCGAAGCCTTGTTGCCCAGAAGCGGGGACCACTTGACGCTGTGCTGCTGACGACCAGATCCGCAACGCTCCATTGCCTAAGAACACTTTGAACCAAGTACTCCCTTGCTCATCACCGTTGACGGCTTGGTCCCACCGGAGAAAGTCAATGTCCTCAACGAACCGAGGAGAATCCGCTGGTGGGTTTCCCGCCACGCGAAGACCACAAAGACGCTGACAACCCGGCGCCCTTGCTGGGCTGAAGTTCTTCATTGATTCTTTGCGGCAATTAACTATTGTCGTCGAGGTGCACCGCACGCCTCACCTTCGTTGGATGTCCACGACCGATCGTCGACGAGCACCGCCAGGACCGAAGCTGCTGCCTCGACGTCATCGAACCCTTTTCATAAAGGACTCTTGACACCAAGGTTCACCTTCTTTGAGGACTATCGATGATCCGTGGCTCCTGCCTTAAAGGGAGGCACTCAAGAAGGATCTGTCGATGACCCATCGAAGAAATCTGCTATACCAGGTTCATTGGAGTGGCAGAACAATTATAGAAGAAACGAAGACTCTGCTAAAGCAATATATGGGCTCGGCTTGTTTATTATCTTATTTACAGGTTGCCCAGGTGGGGGGATCCTCACACTGAACTGTGCCTAGTGGTAGGGGCCCAGTATTCTGCCAATCGCTCAACCAACTTGTTTTCCTTCGCAAGTCTTTTTTGGGTTCACTTATTAATTGATTTGTATGTCATTTGAAACTGTCTACAGTTGATGCATTTTAATTGAATCAAAGAAGTAATTGTGGTACCACACAGAGACTGTATATATTTATCATTATAGAATTGCCTGAGCACAAAGTGTGTTATTGTATGTGTACATAATAAAAACCTTATTTATATAAAGAACTGTGTTTTCACTAACATAGTGTGGGGACATTCCTTTGTGGGTGCTGGGGGACTACACTGTACTTAAGAACCAGCCTACATCACCTCCTGAGAGCTTAAGCCTTGATTGCTCGTCCAACGTTTCCAAATGGAGAATCTTGGCTGGGGTGCTCTGTGCTTCTACTCAGCCATATAGAGAACAGGAGTACAGATACCCCCCTCCAGTTTTTATAGCAATGCATAAGAATCTAGAAATGTGCTTGTGATTAGCTAGGATCTAATCTGTTTTTTTTAAGAGGGAGTAATGAATTTGAAAGAGCCAAGTCACTATAAGAGTTCATGAAGTTATTGATAAGAGGCAGCAGCACGGTGAGTCTATGGTTCATTACATTCACCTCACAGTCGAGCCCCCAACCTGGGGGCAGTCATAAGGGTCCAGGGACCAATGAACAGGCCCTATTGAAGCTAGGGCACTCACCCGGGGGGCTCCACTGCCATTACCAGGTGCTAATGCCCCCACACATGCTTTCCTGGGAAACAAATAGTATTTTGTACGTTCTAAAATGGCAGAGTGACAGTTTCACACATTCAGAAAGCTACAACAGAAAATGGGTGCCATGGATAACAGGAAAGAGAACAAATCCAAGTCCCTTTGTAGTAAACGCTTGCACAGATGACAGGAGGCGTGATGACTGGCTGGATGTCTTTTATTGCACAGTGGACATCTGCCAGGAACATGCAAGTAATACAGAACCTGAAGGCTAGGCAAACGTGCCTAATAACTGTTGCAGGGCTGTGGGGACAAAAATGTCTCGTGGTGCGAGCCCCCAGGCCCTAATCTCGGAGGAGCCGGCAGGACGCGTCTTGCCGCGTCCTCTGGTGCTCCCGTAATGTGCGCGGAGCGCGCGGGGGCGGTCCTCGCCACCAAAGCGAGATCTCGCGAGAGTTGGTGACTCTCGCGATATCTCTACACCCTTCTTCCTTTCCATGGCAGCCATTGACGATGGCATGATGCTGACTTTGAGCTGTGAGTAGATCCGGCAAGAGAGGATGGAAAGAGCACAGAGAAAAAATATGTGAAACTGAGGATGTAGATGCAGGTGTGGGGCGATGGCTTAGTGTGTAGGGGAGTGGATGAGGCTAAATATGGCGAGGCGACTTGGGGCCAGAGCTCAGTGAGGTCAGGTGGCAACATTCCACACATCAGGGTGTTCAGAGTGCAGGCCATTAACTGGAGACGACACTCTCATTTTGAGCTCCCTGATTAGCTGGAGGCCATCATAAGTCACATCACAGGTGCCAATAATTCATATGTTTCTTATGTTACAGAGAGGTGGTGAGAGATGCTTGAAATGGAAGTTATGGAACCACTAACTTTTCATGACTCCAGACCAATTAATTTAAGAAATGTGCTACTTCTATAATTATGGCTTGGCGGTGTGTGTTTATCTCTGGTGCAACCACTCTTGTAGCCTCGGCATGTATCTGACAACTGACGCAATCTGCCTGTGACTTAGACTTTAGCTACTTCCTTTTCTAGTACTTCCCCTTGTGGGTTTTTTTTGTGATACAAAGCTCATTGTTTAAGCCAACTATTTTGGCTGTTGTTATTTTTCACTGTGTAATGTAGGGCTTTAAGGAGATAATTGTCCAAGAGCTGTAACAAGCATGTCCAGTTCTCCAGCATCCGTAGTTACAGGTATGTGTTGTGTGCTTGTCATTGTACCAATTTACAGGCATGGCCTATTGCCATCATTCGTGTAACAGATACGGAATTACCGGTTCCAAACGTCTTGCTCCCTTGTAAATGACTCCAAATAACGACTTGATGGGAGGCGAGCTTGGTTCCTACTGGACCAAGTGCAATGTATTTCGGGAATTTTTAGATGAGTTCCAGGGATGGCTGTCAATTGCACCAATACGTGTCTTACAGTCATGCTTCTTGCTCTGTTTAACCATTTAGGGAGCTCCATAGAAGCGATCAAAGGTTTGACCTGGTGCTCCACTTTTCATCTTTCCTTGTCACAGAGAGCCAACACGTTTCTTAATTCTTACCATGAGGGTGCAGTTCTGCAAAACGGTAGGGGGTCCCGGTAGGTGTGTCCGCCCACCACCTGAGCAATTTGGGAGCCAAACAAAAGCATAGGCTAGTCAGGCCCCTGCAGGACCCTCCCACGCCCTCCCAACTTCCAATATCTACGGCCCTTCAACGATTTTTAGTCAAAAAATATTTAATGGACAACTTCAAGAAGAGACAGAGGGGACACGAGAAAGGCAGGGATTGGTGAGTCTGCAGAGGGCACTTAGCAAGAGGGCATATTGTCCTGTCCATGATCTGTGAAGGCCGAACAGATAAGACTGCAGTTATCTGAGTAAATACATCGATCTGTTGCAAAAATCTGTGTCACGGGTTTCAATCTGTTTAGGAACAACTCAGCCTTTCATCCTTCTGAAATGGATCAAATAGACATGGGTGAAGTGGGTGGTATCATTCGCATCAGGCATGCCCGGGTGTGCGCGCTGCACTTCGGGATGCAGTCAAAGGCGAACCATTCGTCGATTCATGGCAGGCAGGTGCCTCTAAAGGCATCTGGGGGGAGCCGGTCACATGTCAAGTGGTCGGGATGCACCATTTCATCCTTCTCAGGTTGAGTTTTTGTTCAAATCAGTACTACTGAGGGTGGGACATGAACACTGGTTCATGGCTGACAGGTCAGTGAGGTGAGTAAGTTTGAGGGGCTGCAACAGGGTCAGTAGCATGTAAAGCGTGTATGGTGCAGACATGCCTACCTTGGTCAATGAGGCCAAAGCGAACACTTGATCTCTGAAAATGTAAGGGATTCGGTGTTGCCAGATTTAGGAAAGTTACTTCGCTTACTCCCAGTCTTTAGCACAGTTGTGTGCCAGTGAGGGGACACAGGGTCTACTACAGTGTGTAGCACTGCAGGTTTTCAATGGCGGGAAAATGCCTCTCCCATGAGGGAAAGTCTGTAAATCAGGGCACGTGGTTCGTGTAGAACAATAGAAGGTGTGCGCGAGACGTCAATAGCTAAGCTCTCCAGTGCACATGCGCACTCCGAGTCACTGCTCCTGAACTGCCATGTTGTTATTGTGATTCATTTGGAATGTTTGCCCAGCCCACAGATATTGTACATTTGAGCACATCACCAAGCCATCTTATCCCAGCCGACCCATGTGAATCTACCCCCCACCCACCCCTTTTGCCATTATTCGCTCCCTAGATAGCCAATCTTCCATGTTTCCTGGGGTGACTGGCTCGAAGGCTGCAGAGCTGACAGTGTGCTTGGTATTTACTACAGGACGCAAGTGGATTTTACCCCAAACCTAAAAACGGTTCTCTGTTTTATGCTTAAAAAATCCCTTGTCATAACGGTGACCTCCACCTTTCTTAAGTGTGTCTGTTGTGCAGATAGTAAATCATGATTTGGAAGCTCACAACGGCTCCAAGAAGTGAGGCACCTTTCTCTATAGGATTGTGGAGCCAGCATGGCAGTCGTATATTTGTATTTGTTTTATTTATAACGTGCAAACCATCAGGCCCGGAGGCAGCAGGGCGCAATTTGTGCAAAGTTACAAAAAATGCATATATCCAGACATAGAAATTACAGAAATTAACATTAATAGGAATATTAACAGGATTCCTATCTACAAATATTACAGTGGTTTCAGTGCCGCTAAGGTTTAGCAGTGGATATACCCATAGGGTGTACAGAAAAAAAATAGTAAAGGAGGTCGGTGGGTCAGAGCATGTAAAACAGGGATGCTTAGCAAGTCTTAAAGTTGGTCGAAAAGCCAGGATTTGGTTTTGGCCTTGAATGTGTTGAATGAGTCTTCAGCTCTGATTGTAGCAGGGAGGGAGTTCCAAAGCTTAGAGGCTAGGACAGGGAAGCTTGAGCCTCCCACTTTTTGCAATTTAAACCTAGGGATCGATAGACAGTGGGTCTAGGCAGTTCTTAGTGGTCGGGAGGTCGAGTGGCGCGACAGCCGACTGCGGAGGTAGATAGGGGCCTTGTTAGCCAAGCATTTGTGCATAAGGGCGAGTGATTTTAGTTAAATTCTCTGCTTGACAGGTAGCCACTTTAGGTTGGTTCTAGATTCTGAAATGTGGTGGTTGCGGGGAATGTTTAGGGCAGCACACATGGCATTGTTCTGGGTTGTTTGGAGTTTATTTAGGTTCTCTTGGCTGGTGCCTAAGTAAAGAGCATTGCAATAATCAATTTTAGCCATAATGAGGGTTCTAGCTAGTGTGACACTGTTAGGGGTGGTAAGAAACGGTCTGCAAGCTGCAACAAGTTTGTAGGTATATGCCGAAGCAGATCTGACTGCATTTATTTGACGGGATAAAGATAGGGTGGCGTCGAGGTAAAAGCCTAACGTTTTAGTATCTTTCGAGACTTGTATGGTGTTACCATCAATGGTGAATGATTGATAGGATGGCTCTAGTTTGCTCAGGCGTTGTGCGGTGGCCAAGATCGGGAGCTCAGTCTTGTCATCGTTTAGGCATAACTGGTGTTGGGCCATCCAGGCTTGCATGACCAGGTAGACGTCATTAAGGGCCTTGGTGTCAGCTAGATAATCACCTGTGATGGGTATGAGTATCTGGGTGTCGTCCGCATAGTTAGTGTATGAGACACCCAGATAGTCAAGGACATCGAAGAGAGGTTTCGTGAAAATGTTATAGAGTGTCGGTGACACGCAAGATCCCTGAGGTACGCCGCAGTGAATTGGGGAAGGGTCCGCAGCTGCGGATGGGGCAAAGACCCTCATGGATCTATTGCTCAAAAAGGATTTGATCCAGGCCGCAGCAGAGGGCGAGAAGCTGGCAGCAGAGTGGAGGTGCCTGCATAGGATCTGGGGGTTGACCAAATCAAATGCGGCTGAGAGGTCGAGAAGTAGTAGCATTGCTAGTTTGCCCTGGTCCTTCAATACCTCAATTTGAGTTTTTAGGTCTATTAAAGCAGTTTCCGTCCCGTGTCTGGGGCGAAATCCGGATTGTCGTAGTCCTAGCAAGTTGTTAGATTCCAAGTGATCTTGGATCTGAAGGTATGCTGCGCGGTCTAGAATCTTAAGCAAAAACGGAACCGTGATGATAGGTCGGAAGTTAGTAGGATCACCCAAGCGTCCTTAAGGTTATCCGGGACAATACCTGTATTAAAGGATGAGTTGATAAAGGCCGTAATGAATGGGGCCAAATCATGTGCAGAGTCCTTAATGATGGGAGCTGGTCAGGGGTCACCTTGGCAGTTAGATGGTTTAATTCTCAGGATGATATTTTCTACCTCGGTAACAGTGAGTGGTGAGAAAGCAAATGGTTTGGTGTTAGCAATGTCTGGAGGGGGGGCCCTAGCTGGGGAGTGTGAGCGGTTGTTGAGCTTCAGGCTGTCCTGCTTGTCTTTAATTTTAGATTGTAGCATAGAGATTTTATTTAGTAAGGCTGCTTGAATGTTAGCACACCATTTACTATCTTTCGTGCAAGTGTCTGGGGGGGAGACTGGAGTTTCTAGCTCTTTTAGGATTCTGAAAAGTTCCTTTGTATTCGAATCAGCTTGCAGAATGCGATTGTTGAGAGATTCTTTTTTTGCAGTGATGATAGCATCTTTGTAGGTAAGTGAGGCCAGATGGAAACCGTCTTTATGCTCATCAGAGGGGTGGCTTTTCCATCGATTATCAGCACAATGTTTAGCTTTGCGGAGCAATCTTAACTGTGGGGTGAACCATGAGTTGAGATGTTCTTGTGGTTTAGCCTTCCTGAGTTTGAGAGGTGCTATAGAATCTATGGCTGTGAGCATAGTTTGGTTATAGGTGTCTGCTAGGGAGGTGGGATCAGAGCAGGTGTTAGTGGCTGCATTGAGGGAGGGGAATAACAGTGGGGGGAGTTTCTCCTTAGTTATGTCCTTGATTTTGGCGCATTTGGTGGCAGTAGCGTCACCTATGCAGTGAAACATTGTTAACAGAAAATTAAGACTAGAAGTGGTGTTAAGAAGCAGGATATGGGGTTGGCATGGTAACCGAGAACGCTGGGCAAGAAATGAGGAAAGCACAAACTGTTATTTTCCTTGCCCCTCCATCCTTTAAATGAATGACTGTATGTTTGGCAATCATTCTGCGTGTTCTGTTAGAAAGCATGTTTGATTTCATGATCTGCTCATCCACAAAGTGATCCCTCTTTTACAGGCTACTCAGCCCATCCAGGTACTGAGTTGCTTCCCATGCCAGACGCACCTACCTCACAACATGGTCTCCTCCCCTGTGAGAGTAATATTAAGCCTCTTTACTTAGGTGCCCACTCCAAACAGATTAATGTGCTCTCCCACCTTACGGAGGAGGAGTGCTCTTTTGAACCCCTCTCCTCTCCTAAACCTGTGCCATCCCATCCCACCAGCAGGAGAACATTCAAAGAGAATGATGAGTCTCTTGAGGCAGAGGGGTAGCCATCCATATCAACTGTGCCAGTAAACAAAACAGTGCTGCCAACTGACCTCTAGTCTAACCGCAATGTTGCAAACATCCCGCAAGGCTGCTTTTGTTTTGCACATTATGCATTCGGTTTCCAGCAGCAGGGGAGAAGGGGTTCTGAATCCACAGGGACATCTAGCAGCAATCACTACTATTGTATCCAATGCTAATGGCTACGAGGACATCTACTAATGGCATGGGGTACTGCACCTTTTACTACTCGCTCGATAGGGGCATCTACTAATGGACTGATGTACTTCACCCTTTTGCTGCTGGCTTGACAGTGCCATCTATGAATGGACTCAGGCACTGCACCCATCTACTAATGGTATGCAGCTGTGCACCTTTGTGCCGCTGACTTTACAGCATGCAGTAGTCGTTTTGTTTCTCTGCATGTGTAAACTTCTGACTCCACAGCGATGTCAGGTAATGAATGGTCTGTATCACTACTTCTTTGTGCAGAAAACTCAAAGAGCTTTGGAAAAGCCAACAGTTTCGCCTTTTATGTAGGCGTGGAAGAGACATTTTCCAGATACTGCCATGATGGTACTTTCTGGCCATATAATGGCAACAACTGGCAAATTCTGTTAACACTTGAGTATATTAGGACAGTGCATGGCAAATGCCTATCTATTGCCTATACAATGGCCATAACTATTGTCTTTGCGAATGCTCGTTGTTCTCAGAAGCATGTGTCAGGATCTACCGGCCTCTGGAGCCAATGGAGTGGGAACTTCAACAGCATCATTGGGAATAGGTATTCCCACATGGGTTGAGTTCCATGGGCACAGCTAGCCGGGCAGAAGAAGCTGCTGGCTCAACAGTCACTGTGACCAGCGCGGCCTGAGACATGTTCTTCGAAACGATACTAGCACATCCCCATCACCCACAGAGGAGCGTCCTATGTCCCATCAGACTTACCAAAGTCACAGTAGGAACCCGTCATGATGGGCTGCCTTGACCTTGACTGAATCTCATTGTCTTTGACATGATTCAGCAATGTTCTGCAACATATATGTGCACCATATCCATAATTCATTCTTCATATTAACATTTGTGCCCCATGCCACTCACCTGTATTATTTCTCTTTCAGTGCGGTGCCATCACTTTGGATGGCATTCTATACACTAGAGGTCCACAACATTTTTCTCACCTCTCTGCCTGATGCGCAACAGCGTCCAACCCACTGGGCATGCCTTTACTTTGTTTGGCCTCACGCTCGTCAAGCTCTGCCACCCTCTTTGAAATGAGGATTGCTGCCAAGGAGCCCCTCCTAGCTTTAGGCATACTGTTTTTCATGCTTTCCCTCAAAAAGCTTCCTTTTGCGATTTGTGTTAGGTCTCTAACTTTGGACAAAATCCTGATTTCTTACGTTAGCGTCTCATCCCTGCTTTTCTAGCTATGTACCCTTCTCCAACCTCTCCCCCAACCACCTATCCTGGGAGTCCATTTATCCATCCCTTCGCAATCTTCACAGACGCCCTGCCGCGTGCAACCCTATCCTTTGGCCCCTTTGACTCTCAAATTAATTTTAAATCAATGCCTTAAAAGAACTACTGGAATCAAACAAACCCACCACCACACCTGATGGACAACAAATACCCCAGATTAACACTGTTCAACATTCACAACTGGATTAACACAGCTTTAGATGGGATTGCTCCAAACAATCCTTTACAAACTCACTGAAGAAGAATCTTTCAAAATGGCACACACCAAAATTACACAACCTGAAGAAATACAATAGGAAATTGTGGAGAAAACTGTAGCGCACAGGGGACTGTATAGCTGGGAGATCTGCTAATACCAGTCCCCGGCCCAATGGCCATTTAGGAAGAATGCTAAACAAACTGCAGGCTCGGGCAGGACTCTACAACCCCCTTCCAAGCAGCACCCTATGTTTAGCGCCGCCCCCTTCCTATCAGAGGCCACAGGGCGGGGTGTCCCCTGGTAGAGACCAGCTCAGGGGGAGAGGGCTGGCAACGGCCAGCGAGAGGACCACTGAGGAAACCAGCATCCAGCCTTTAAGAGGCCTCACCTCGAGTGTACCTATTAACAGGTCCAATCCTGCCTGGAGGTGGAGCCTAAGAGCACAGACTCAGCAGAGGAGAGCAGCCCATCACCAGAACTTTGTGAGGGCCGAGAAAGGAGGCAACAGCAGATCGAACCGACCTGGTGTTTCAGAAAAGTACAATCAGACAGCACTGAAAAACTAAAAAGGTGCAAGAAAGGGCTGAAAAATTCTTGATCAGGCTATCTGAAAAGAGAATCTAGAGAGAACACAATGGCTGCAGAACTGAAGCGCCCACGCTGGCAACTGCAAGGTCATCGCTTCGCTCTTCTGATTGACAGAGACGCAGAAAGTATTGTCTATGTGCGTGATTGGCCACGTTTAATGGAAAAAGGAACACAGTATGAAAAAAGCGAATTCCTCTGGATCCCTCTGTCGGATTATGGAAAGGAAAGTTGAACATAGTCACCATGAGCTGGTGCCAAGAAACCAAGAAACTGCTTGCAGACCCTTGCCCTAATGAAAGAGTAATGCCGAAATGCACTGGCCAATTCTTCATGTCATGTTTAACGGAATACTCTCAAAGATTCTAGTCATTGATTTTGGACTTTTTCGAGTAGGTCAGACTTTTGATAAGGGCTATCGTGGATATTATTGGTTCCTTATAACTAGGCTCGGAACTGCCTACAGGGCAATAGGCCCATGGTCGATCCAAAAATGCAAAATTATGTTGTGGGCCAGTTTTTTGGGTCAAAGTGGGGCCACTTTTTTGCCCAATGTGGGCCAGTTTGATGAGTTACTTCACTCTGCGGCTAATAGTTTTGACCCGTGTTGCTGAATAAATATTCTTTAAAAATCAAAATTTGCATCACATTTTATCAAATAACTCCCCCCTCGGTACTATTCAAACAGTGTCACAAAAGGAATGAATATCCATTTGCAACTGTGGGCACTTTTCCATTGCGCCCGAGACAATTTTATGGCCGAGCCCAACCCTGCTTAAAACCAGCTTGTGAGCACACAGTACCAAAGTAATATTCATTGGTCCTCTCTTCACATATACATTTGCCCAAAGAGTGCCATTTTAGGTTTCACAGCAGGGCTCCTGGAACTACAATATCGATATACAATACATTGTTTTGAATATTTTTGGTGGTGCCAACTGCTCCTTATGTCTATCAGAAAATTTGGATGAAACACAATTCACAAGCAGGCAAATTTGCCTACCATCAACAGCTATGCCTCTAAAGGGATGAAATCATTAAAGCCAAGAAAGCGCACTACTCCAGACACATTGATGCACCACAAGACGACCAAAGGGAAATATTCAAGATAAACCGAGATTTTAAAAACCCAGCAGCCTTCCGCACAACCCCGATCTCACCCCAGGAACAATGCAATCAAATCACAAAGCACTTCACCAAAACTTTTTGACTCCTCCAAGAGCCTCTGCGCCGCTAACAACCTTCTGCCTTTTCTCCCTGCAAGCCCTTCTCACTACTATTGACTACTGCAACCGCAGAGAATCCCTAGGAGATCTGTGTACTCCATACCTACTTAAAATCATCGTGAAACCTATGGCACTGACACCAGAAAGTGGACCATTCCTCAACCATTTCATCTCCACTGAGAGGGTCGGACTACCATTAAAATCAGCCTACGTCAGACCACTCCTGTAGAAGCAGATGACAGACCCAAACGACACTGCAAAGTATATGACAGACCCAAACAACACTGCAAAGTATATTCCGCAATCTCAAACACCCTGTTCATCACACTAGAAACATTCAGATACAGTCAACTTGATGACTTCATTGAGTCTAATAACCTGCTTCACAAGGCACAGCATGGTTTCAGGCCCACGAAGGGCACAACATCACCACTCTGCTCTATATTGCATATGCTAAAGAACAATGCAGTTGACAATCCTGAGAGTTTGCTTATCCTTCTGGACAACTCAACAGTCTTTGACACCATTAGCTAATCCCAACTAAAAGAAATTGGGAAACATTGGAATCAAGGCACTACCTCTAATCTGGATAGCTTTCTTCCTTACAGACAGAACCAAAAGCACTATTAGGACCCCTTTCAGATCTAAGCCAAGATGATTAGAGTGTGGAGTACTCCAAGGTTCCACAACATCACCTCTTCCTTTCCACATCTACTTGACTTCACCCGTAGAACTCATCAGCACTTCTAAACTCACCTGCTACAACTACACAGATAACGCCACATTTTTTCTACAAACTGGAAAATAACTCTTTAACTGCCGGGTCAGACCTCAAAGATTCAAAGAATGTCTTGAACACGTGGCTGCAGGGATGATGAGAAATAGATCAATCCTTCTAAAGCTGAACTCATGCTTTGGAGTCTAACCTCATTAAACAGATCCTTGGTCCATTGGCCCGCTGAATTTTGGCCCATGCCCTGTACAATCCTCAACAATAAGGAACCTTAGAACAACTATTGATAATAGCTTATTTTATTTTAATCTTTTATTCAATTGTTTAAAGTGCAGACCTAGCCCAAGAACATTGGAGCGCTGTACATAGTGGGGTTAGCCAGTTTTGGGCTGAAATTAAATTAAATGATAGGTTATTTACAACACACTTAATACCCAGAGGTTTCTAAGCGCAGACCCGTGGATCCAAGGTGAGCATGTTGCCTCTGAGCTATCGTCCCAAGGCTGGCATCTTTTAACAGTAGCGCAGTACTGTGAGGTCTGTGAATCGGTATGTGCATCCATTGGAATTAGTCCTTGGTCAGGTGTTGTTGAAAGAGCCATGTTTTCAGAGATTTGCAAAATTGGAGAACTGTGGGGGCATTCCGGGCCTTTCAGTGTTGTGCGTATGACACGCAGCTCTCTTTCAGGCTACCTTCGGCCTCCTCCTCGCTCATCCCTGACTGTCTTTCTGCTATTGAGGCATGGTGCATCTCTGATGATCTCTGCCTTAATGTCAGTAAGATGGAGCTCCTTCTCATCGGGACCCCTGCTCCCGGTTTTCCCCTTTCACTCTGGCCGGCCTCTCTTGGCACTGTGCCCTCACCCTTTTGTGAGGCAAAAAACCTCAGAGTCATCTTCGGCTCCACTCTCTCTTTCTCTCCACCCATCACAGACATCTCCAAAAAGTCCCATTTCCAAGTGCACCACCTCAAAGGTATTCTACCTTTTCTCACCTTCGCCCCAAAGCTCACTGTCTCCAGGGCCCTGGTTCTCTCAAGGCTTGACTATTGCAACAACCTCTTTCTAAATCTACCCAACTATAACCACTGCCCTCTGCGACTCACCTAAAATAGGACCGCAAGACTTATCTTTGGCCTCAACCCCATGGACCACATCCCTCCGTCTCTGAAATCCCTGCACTGGCTCGCGGTGGCTGCAAGGATCAAGTTCAAGACCCTCTGCATCTTCCACAAGCCTTTCTGGGGCCCGGGCCGGTACTATCACCAATGCTCTCCTGCTAAGTACCTTCCTTCCGGAGCCCTCCGCTCGCCTACTTCCAATTCTCTGCAGGCGAGTCGGTTCTCCAAGCAGAGACTGGGTGGTAGATCTCTTTCCTCTGCATGTGCCTCCATCTGGAATGGCCTCCCTGCCACTCTTAGCCTTGAGCCGGACCTCCTTCTTAAGTTCTGGAAGTTCTTCAAGACCTTCTTTTTCTCCTCTTCCTTCTCTCTGGCTCTCCCCTGCTAACCTTTCCCCTCCTCCTTTTCTCTCTACCTTCCCTTTGCTACCCTCCCTTTTTCCTGCTCAGTTACGTTGCTTGGTTACCTGGTGCTCCTCTGAGTCATATGGGACACCTGCCCCCCCCCCCATCCAGTCCCTAGCACATGCCTCCAGGCCCTCCTGCGCTGTCACCTGGCCCTCCTTGCACTTCCGGGGCATGTCCCCCTCAGAGGCCCTGCCTTCCTTCCACTTAACCCAGGGCACTATTGCACTGGCTGCACTTCTCCCTCTTCCTCTCCCCTGCACTGCTTGTCTGCCCACTTGCACAATCTAAATTATACTAGGACTAGTAAGATTGTTTGTCTTGTTATCCCCTGTTTTTCCTCTCCCTGCCTGGTTGTGCCTTGAAACACTTGTGTATAGGTGGATTATAAATAACCTATCAATCAATCAATCAATCACTCAATCAATACCAGGATGGAGTTCCAAAGGGTGGGTGAATGACAAGAGAACGATTGTTTGCGGGTACTCTCTTTGCAGATGAGTTGTGATTTAAGCCGGTTGGTCGATTTCCTGCGCAAGGATTCAGTGCCACCAGATAAGTTACAGCGCTCATCAGAAGTTTTTTCTACCATCTCCGTACACTGCACATGTACGACAATACCTTTCATTCTCGCAGCATGCTAGCCTTTATATCACGTGTCCTATCAAGGCTGAATTTGCAAACAGCCATGATTTGGGTGTACTGGATTACCTGAAGGGAAATCTATAAAGAACATCAAACCCAGGGGCAAAACTACACTTCAGGATCAAGACGTTCAAAAACTGCACTTCCCATGCTGCACTGCCTCCTTGTTAACAAAGAATAGACTTTAAAATCCTCTGCATTGCCCACTCTGCCTACTATGGAAAGGGCTCAGCTTGCATCACAAAGATGTTTCAGCACTACACACCGAACAGGTCTTATGTAACGCTGCTCTAGTCCTTGTACTAGACTTAAAACGGAAAAGACAAGGAGAATTGTCCTCATTGTTAGCTACCAAACTTTCGATATTCACTACCCAAACACCTCTGTCTTAAAGTGAACCACCAGACATTATTATAATAATAATAATAATTATTATTATTATTATTATTAATTTTGTATTTATTGAGCGCAGACCTAGCTTTGAGAAGCAACTGAGTGCTTTATAGAGGTATACAACAATACATATACATAACAGAGCGCTTTGCAGAGGTATACAACAGTACAGATGCATAAAAGAGTGCTTTTTAGAGGTAACAACTGAACATAAACTGTGGGGGGTGGGATACAGAGGGGCACAGAGGAGGGGTACAGCTGTACCGGATGGCGGGGAGATAGGGGCAGGCAGCATCTAGAGAGTCAGGTGGCACGAGGGTCGAAGTGATGGCCTAGGTGTTGAGGCGGAGAGATTCCTTGAAGAGGTGGGTCTTGAGTTCTTTTCTGAATTGTAGGAGCGTGGGGGAGAGTCTGATGCTGACAGGGAGGAGGTTCAATAGTCTGGGGGTGTAGGCAGAGAAGACTTGTTTTCTGGTCCTTTTCTTTTTGCAGCAGCGAATTTCAACACTGCACATGTCCTGGCTTCTGGTGGTGCGTTGTCTGACAGTGATGCTGAGTTTCTCTGCACGGTAGCTGGGTGACTTGAGGGCAACTGAGGGTGACCTAGTTGCGCTTGCACATGCTCACCAACTGCAAAGGAATAGAGGCTGTAGGGCTGCTTATGTAGAGAAAAGGAGCGCAAACCAGGAAGGCACCAACAGTTTAAAGTGATTGACAGGTGGGCAGGGCTTAGGCCAGGTGACCTAGATCCACTTGCACCTGCTCACCAACTGACATTAAGAAAAGAACTAAAAACATGTCTCTTCAGCTGAAACGAACCAGATATACATCAACTCTGTCTAATCTGACAATTCGTACTGCCTTAACGCCCAAATATTATTGTTTTCTAATAGTCCTCTGATGTATTTGGTTTTGCTCAAGCCTTCTGAACAGGAGTCTCTGTTCTTTCACCCAAATTGCATCCAATGTCAGCCAATTCCTGTTTGATAAGACCTTGGCTTCTTGGCTCATTCAACTCCTTCTGTTGAGATTTAATTTGCAATTTCATTGCTTTTAACTGCGACACGCTGAAGTGAGGCCTTCTTGTTAATGTTCAACACTGCTTTATAATGCGTAGTGGAAACATCCATCTTTTACTTGTCCATATGCATCTATATATATATATTAGCGCTTACCGCAATCTATTTACTATAAAGCTTGAAGCTAGCTTTCAAGATTACTTTGCTGCTTGTGTTTCTGTTGCATCTGTACACATTTAAACTAGCTTAATATCTTGATCTGTTTCTGTGGCATAAGTTTCTTGACCTTGATCCCAAGATGTCACTTATCCTTGATACTTTCTTAATGCCTTATAGACTGTCTGCATTCTCTGGTCTCTGCATCTCTTCTGTGTGCGATATCTCTCTACATGTGATGTCACCATTCATCTTTGCCCTTCATATGCTCTGCTTCTTCAGGAATCTCATTTAAATGGCCATCAAATTGTCTTGCATGCAGGTACAGTTTTCTCAATGGGTGCCTTGCCTCCCAGATTCTCTTAGGTACGGGTATTCTTATGGGTACTGCACAGAGCCCATTATCGGCTCTTTGCTGGTTCAATTGTTCCGCATACGTCACATAATTTGGTTCCTACTCTGTAGGTAATAAGGGCTGGGCAGTTGGAGGGGGGTACTTGGCTTCTCCTCTACAACTGTACATATTACCATTTGTTTTATTTTTCCTGCATTACCCGTTTCTTTCCTCTCTGACCACTGATAAGCCCATATATCTCCATGCGCTCTGCTCAGGCCTCACACCCACCTGAGCACCACTCTCTCCTTACCTCTCTCTTCATATCTCTTCTCTTTCCCTGAGCCTTTCTCCCTCCTCTACCTATATCCCTCCTGTAGCCACTTCTCTGCTGCAACCGTTTCTCCCCTGCACCTTTCTCTTGTCATCACTTTGAATTAAGGCAGGGGAATCATCGATCTCCCTAATGAACAGCAAGAGGAACTGGGCCGAGGAAATCCCCTGCACCAAAAAGCAGAATAGTCCAGTCATGTGACACAAGTCTTACTGTTTATTCAAAATTTGATTAATAGGGATCGAGACATGAACAATGCAACATTCTCCAGTGCGCTTTATCATCGATCGCAAGTCTTTCGTCCAGATTTGATGCTGCGTGACATCACAAAATAAGGATACACCCAAAAAACCTAACAGGGATCAGGATTGGGTAGTGAGGTAGAGTACATATACATTGTATAAGGGATTAGTATTTCGATTGGATTGAACATATCTAGTGGCTCCTCCTGCGACCACCTTCTAAATGTTACAAATAAACATTTGAGATTAGTGTACTGTATTGCAAGAGGCAACAAAGTGTGAGCTTAGCGTGGAAGGTGGATAGGGATTGGGTAAAGAGAGTCTTCTCAGCCTTGGAGCTCAGGAAAGTTACTAGGCCAAGTACAATTATTCAAGCTGGCGAGAACACCGCCGAAGGTGCTGTATGTGATGAACAAGTTACCATTGCCAATCTCCTAGGCCTTGAGACAGACCATTCGGCTTTGAAGCTGATAGCACTTTTGTATCATTCTGCTTTCAAATGGATGGGAACAGCCATCTTAGCCAGGCTCGAATGAATAGGCTCTGTCCCCCAGGTTCAGATCATGTGAGCAGGGACCCCAAACTTGATTTCTCCTGTGTGCATTCACAAGGATTTTCAGCTTGTATTATTGCAGGTACCCTATCTCTTCTGTCGACTTGAAAAGTTCCTTCTCTCTGTGTCCTTGGTAAGGCTGTGCACAGTGGCTGCACTGGAAACCTAGTCTGCACATCTCAGTAGGATCAGCCTGTCAGTTTATCTCTGTATCCTCGAGTCCTTTGACACCTTCTATTCACTCCAAAGTAATAGTGGCTTCCATCTTGGTTTACATGGCCACCCATGTTAGTTGCGTTTTAAGCATTAGCATGCAGTTTATAGGAGTTCTTGTTCAACTTGTGGTTTCTACATAGCATGAGTGTGTCAGTAGTCTATCATAAGCATGTTCATTGTGTCAATCAGCAATCAATCTAAATGTCTGCATAGCTTTGTGCAGGGATCCCTCTTTGCTTCATGTCATGGATCTGTTTCATGGAGTTAGTCGTGATGTCATCGGCTTTCTTTGAGGTTATATTAAGTCGACTTGCTCAACCAATTGTAGGGTTGTTTATTCTATGACATCATCGGGATAAGGTCTGAATAGGGTTTCTCACACCTATGATACATCGACAATGGTGGGGGGTGAGGATCCAGGAGCGATGTATACCTATCAGTCCTCTGCCATTGAGATGAGAGCGGGACAGGTGCAATGAGAGCCACATTTAGGTCTCCCTCTTCAATCCCCCCTCTGGTCGAGAGATCGACCACACTTCCTTGACCATTCTCCCTCTTCAAGTGCGGCTTTAGGATTCATACATTCGCCACTCCCCCAAGTGACCATGATACTTCACTTGCTTGGCTAAACTTCAGGTCATGTAGCAGCAGTCTCGATCGGGTTTGCACCACACCCATTTTCCCATGTAATGGCGTGAATCTTGAGGGAACAGGAACTTTGTGTCTGGGGGGAAAAGAGGGCATTGCCTCATGTGTGAGTGTAGTACGTCGAAAGTATGTGTCTCCACATCCATTTTTGGCTCTAAGTCCAGCAATACTTTCGTCCCTATTGTCTTCACAGTCATCTTCCTGCACTGAGCAATTGCTACTCTAATAACATATAATGCTAATAGTACCAGTATTAAGGCAGCTATGAGTACCTCCATTCTACTGGCCATCCACAATGGTATCCACAAAAAGATATATGTCAGCCAATCTTCAGCTTCTCCTACAGGGATTGTTTCTGCCTCCATCTTAGCATGTAGGTCTGCCAATTGCATTATTGCCTCTGTGAGGGTTGCAGTTGCATTCTCCCCATCGCAGGAGGGTACGTAGGTGCAGCAAAAAGGCCCAATCTTGGTACACACGCCTTCTCCCATGGATGTGTGGAGATTCAGAACATATCTGTTTTGCCGGGTCACTAGTCTGACAGCTCTCAGTTCCTCTTTAATGGCAGTGAACCCTTTTTACTGTCACATTTATCATCTGCAGCAGCTCCTGTCATGTGATCTGGAGCCATTTAGCATTCAAATTGGCCTAGACCACTGGAAGAACTGATGCAAAGAACATTTCAGTTCTGCTGGACAACCTGTGCTCTTCTGGTATCGCATCGAGGGCGTCTTCCATCTTAGATGAGATGGCGTTTTATCTCTTCACTCTTGTGAGTTCTACTGATCTCTTCTCCCTCTGGTATGCTTCCATTTTGGGGAACGTGTCTACTACTTGTATGTCCTTTTGAAGCACTACAAATGCTGGTGTGTTCCCCTATACTAGAGAGCATACGCCTCCACTATTTGGCGGTAGTTGCATACATGCTTTGATCTACAGGTCCAGTAGTGAGCCACTATCAGTGCGGTACTGACCTTCATACCTGGTATCTTCAATGTTCATTTGCATCCTTTATTCTCTCCAACTTTCACTGGACCGTCATTCTGGAAACACAGGGAAGCATTCTTGAGTGGTATGATTGGCATTGGACCTGCTTCATTCTCCACCCATGTGAGTAACTTGGCACTTTTCAGCCATTCCTTGAGACAATCGTCATTTTCTTTCTGTACCACTTCTACTGGAACTGTCAAGAGGGCATGTGCTTTGCACTCTAACATCCCTTCCATCCATCTTTCTCCTGTGAATACTTGTGCATATACCAGCAGCTGAGGTCTCTCCCACCGTCCTGGCAGTCCTCTGTACTCCTTTTTTCATGTCTTTGGGAATTGCAACTCCTTTTGTGTGTCTATTCTGGCTTCTCTTTTGCTTGGGCCATCTAAAATGTATTCTACTGTTTTGGCTGCACTCCAATAGTCATCTATCTTTGCTTGAGTCTTGATATAGCTATCTACATACGGGAACGTCTTCTGCAACATCCATTGTAATGTGGCTTATCTTCCTTGGAATCAGGGCCATCTTAAGCATTTTTGGGGCCCTGGGCACCGACATCTTTGGGGCCCCCCTCTACCAAACCAAAGGAATTAAGGGATCAAGAATACTGGACGCACCCCCCACCCTTTGCGCTCACAACCTACAGGTTGATATGCTGTCTCACAGCCTAATAAGCATGTTTACTTCCTTTAAGTCCCCTTGCCCACTTCCTTCTTGCTCTAACCAGAATGATAAGCAAGTAGCAGTTGAAGACCAACATTAACAGTCTACAAAGGGGTTACTGTTCTAATACATACAGGATACTTTTTATCAATAACATCCAGGAAGGTAGATGTAGTATTAATGCAGGATCGTATGTAAAAGGTATATGTAACCCGTAATAGACAGAGAACTCACATTAGCTGCATCACAAAATGCAAAGGTGCTCATGCATGGATATAGATTACCAATTGGAAGGAAGGAGAACGCTACTTATACTGTAGAGCAAAAAAAAACATAACTCCTGACAACCTCCTACCATTATTGCTGCCAAACCTTAATGCTCTCCCTGACAACCTATACCCTGAGTGTCTAGTAGAAAGTTATAACAACGCTAAGAAGAAAGGACTAGACACCATTGCCCCCCTAAAATTGCAAAAGAGCAAACAACAAGCTCATCTTAATGCCTGGTTCACCCCACATCTGAAAGAACTAAGAATGCAAAAAAGGAAACTAGAAACTCAATGGCGCAATACCCCCACAGAAAAGAACAAACTACAACTTAAACTCTTCGCAAATAACTACAAAAAAGAAATCCTACTCACCAAAAAGAACCTTTTCAATGAGAGAATCCAAAACTCCAGTTCCAATACCAGGGAACTATTTGCTATCCTAAGGGACCTGAAATCCCCCATACCCCCACCAGACAACATAACTAAAGACAAACAATGGTGCACCAGCGTCCAAAACGCTATAACTAACAAAATCAAAACTCTCCAAACTAAAATCACGCTAAAAAAGACTCCCTATCCACCAATGACTCGCCTCCTAGCAATCATGCCAAAATTGCTAACCCACTAGGCCCGAATCTCTTCAAATTCGCTAAAATCTCCATTCCAGAAAGAGAAAGGGTTATTGCTTCACTCAAACCTTCCAACTGCAAAGGCGATAACTGCCCACCCCAGATAATAAAGGATGCTGCCAGGGACTTAGCTCCCTTTATAACCAAACTGATCAACGCATCCTTCTCCTCTAACACCATACCAAGCAATCTCAAAGAATCCTGGGTTCTGCCACTCCTCAAGAAGCAAACCCTAGACCCCGCTATCCCCACTAACTACAGTACCATCACCACAGTGCCATTCCTGTTAAAGATAATAGACAGAGTAGCATACTTACAAATCCAGCAATATCTGGAAACTCACAAACTCCTAGGTGCCCACCAATCAGGATTCAGACCGCAGCAAAGCACAGAGACTGCCTTAATCGATCTTAAAACCCAGATCAATGAGATTAACGACAAAGGAAACACCACCATGCTTCTCCTCCTCGATCTGTCGGCGGCCTTCGACCTGGTTGATCACACAGTCTTGAGCGAACACCTGGCCTCGGCTGCCCACTTCTCAAAAGAGGCCATAGCCTGGATCCAATCATTCCTATACAATCGAACCATGAGAGTCTTCTCCTCATTAGCCTCAGCAGACCCTATCAAAATAACCTGCTGTGTTCCCCAGGGCTCCTGCGTCTCCCCTACCCTCTACAACATCTTTACCAAGCCCCTATTTGACAAGTTGGGTAGACTGGGTGTCTCATACACTAACTATGCAGATGACACCCAGATCCTCATACCCCTTTCGGCAATTTCGACTCAGATACGGCCTTGGTAAACAAAATATACCTCATCATTCAGGCATGGATGGCCACACACGGCCTATGCCTGAATGATAAGAAAACCGAAATCCTGCTCCTCGGCTCCAACGCCAACCTAAAAAAACTCAGCTCCGACTACAAGGCATTTAACATTGATGGCAACACTATCACAGTTGCCAAAACAGTGAAAACTCTAGGCTTTCACCTTGACTCAGCCTTGTCACTAAAAAAATAAGTTAACTCACTAGCATCCTCTACCGCTTACACGTGCAAGCTTATCAGGGCAAGTAGAGCATTCCTCTCCCAAGCTAGCTGCATCACCATCGCCAATGCCTAATATTGTCAAGACTCGACTATTGTAATGCCATGTACCTAGGAGCCAACAAATACATAACAGACAAACTTCAAACCCTGCAAAACAACGCACTCAGAACAGCCCTTAACCTACCATACAAGGAGCACATATCCAACACAAATGGCTCAAAATATGTGACCGCATCTCACTTAAAACAGCATCACTCACCTTCAAATGCTTAAACGACGCAGCCCCCCCATACCTCGCAACCAGAATAGTAAAAATAACCTCCACCCGACCCACCAGGATGACCAACTCTTACTGCCTACTGGTACCCAAATTCAGACAAAAGACAACAGGCGGCAGGAGCTTCCCGGTCATGGCAGCCCAACACTGGAATGCCCTCCCACTCAACATCAGAAATGACCAATCCTACTACAGCTTTGGGCGAAACACTCTGACCTGACTACGCTCCAACGATCCCCATGACTGTACATTAACAGACCCTAGCCAGCCTAGCTTTATATATATACATAAACTGACCAGCTGAAATGTAAAATACTGTATGTATATTTGTTTATATGCCCTCCTAACAGATTCTACGTAATGTACTGTCCTGCTTCCTACTCAACTGTTCCTTACCTTGCAACTAAGCTTTTATGTAATCTTATCTTCCTGTTCTCTGTTGCGCCCTGTTACCTCTGGGTTTTGCGTGCCATATCAAATACATTTTTTTTATTTTAAAAAGCAGATTAGAAGCCACCAGGAAGGTGTCTTTATCCAGACAGACTAAGATTAGAAGTGGGATATGGTTTTCAAATAGTTTTGCAATTAGATATCAAAGGAACAAATGCCTGTGGCGTGCGATATAAATATGCTCACTATTAACACAGTGAAACCATGAGTAAGGTTTTTATGAAGGTCATACCATGAGAAGGAAATCAATAGGAAGGGCTGACCATTTTGAAAGGTTTAGGGACTGGCAATAATGAGAGGCTAGGCAATACAAGGTTAAATGAGATGCCCAGGATCACACATTGGTTAAGGGGTGAAGCTGAGGTTTGTGCAACCCGTTTTTTGTGTCAAACAAGCAGACCTTAAAATATGCTTTGACCACAAAAGTGATGGGTGGAAGGATTTGAATAAATCTGAACCACTGGCATTGCTCTGTGCAACCTTCCACACCACCGTTCTTTAGCTCGTCTGCGCCATTCAAAAAGGGGTCCAGCCATATGCAAATCAGTCAGGTACTGCCACCAATGGTAGCAGCCCAGCCCGAACTGCAAGGCCAGGTCCCCTCTGCACGGAAACACAAGAAACCCCAGACATGTTTCGGCCTTGTTGGGCCTCCTCAGTGAGGTGCAGCTTGGTTCTCTATGGTGTGAAAATATAGTGAGCTAAAGACTCTGGGTAAGGCTCTTGTAACCAGGACTCATGTCTGGCAGAGAGTCTCCCAGGACCCCCCTTGTTATCTGCATATTTCAAGTAACTTTGGGTCTCACCCTAAGTTACTAGCGGAATCCAGACGTGGGCCCCTTGCTCACTATTCTTAGAGAGGCACAGATCCACCCTACTAATGAGGTCCAACCAGACCAAAACACGTGTCTGGGGTTGCTGTTGGTACTCTTGTTCAGAGGAGAATTGCCTAGCATTTCGGTGCTGGATTGCCCCAGGGCAGGACAAAGACTGATATGTTTGGGATACCTCTTCTCTGTGAAAGATAGTGAGCTAAAGAATCTGGGTAAGGCTCTTGTAACCAGGACTCATGTCTGGCAGAGAGTCTCCCAGGACCCCCCTTGTTATCTGCATATTTCAAGTAACTTTGGGTCTCACCCTAAATTACTAGGGGAATCCAGAGGTGGACCCCTTGCTCACTATTCTTAGAGAGGCACAGCTATACCCTACTGATGAGGTTCAACCAGACCGAAACATGTGTCTGGGGTTGCTGTTGGTACTCTTGTTCAGAGGATAATTGCCTAGCATTTCGGTGCTGGACTGCTCCAGGGCAGGACAAAGACTGATATGTTTGGGATATTTCTTCTCTGTGAAAGATAGTGAGCTAAAAACTCTGGGTAAGGCTCTTGTAACAAGGACTCGTGTCTGGCAGAGAGTCTGCCAGGACCCCCCTTGTTATCTGCATATTTCAAGTAACTTTGGTTCTCACCCTAAATTACTAGGGGAATCCAGACGTGGACCCCTTGCTCACTTGGACAGACAGCACTTGGTGTTCAAATATCCAAAAGGCACTCTTGGGAAAAATCGCCCTACTCCAAACTAAAATGAATTAAAAAAAATAGCCTACACTCCTTCATATCTCAGCTTGCCCCTCAGGCTAACCACAAACCTAACACTAAGTCTATACAACCATTCTGTTTTTCACCCTTCTCCACCATGGAAGTTGAACACATTATTAACAACCTCAAGCCCTCAAACTGCCAGGGAGACTCTTGCCCCACTACCATTATCAAAGAGGCCTCTCAGAATTTGGCACCATTTATTACTATACTCACGAACTCATCCTTCAGCTCAGGGATTGTCCCTGACAATCTCAAGGACGCCTGGGTCATCCCTCTCCTGAAAAAACCAACCTTGGATGCTAACACACCCACTAATTACAGACCAATTACCACGGTCCCTTTTCTTTTAAAAATTCTTGATCGAGCTGCATATTTGCAGATCCAAGATTATCTTGAAACCAATAACCTTCTAGGTCTCAGGCAATCTGGCTTTCGCCCCCACTATGACACAGAAACCGATCTTTTAGACCTCAAAACCCAAATTGAAGACCTCAAAGACAGGAGAAAGCTGTCCCTCTTCCTTTTACTAGATCTCTCCGCAGCATTCGATTTAGTTAATCATCAAATCCTTTGCCGTTATCTTAAAACTGCTACCCACTTCTCAGACAAAGCTACAGCTTGGATCACATCCTTTCTGGACAATAGATCCATGAGGGTCTTCTCCCCCTCTGCAACGGCTGAACCATCCCCTGTCACTTGTGGAGTCCCACAAGGATCTTGCGTGTCCCCAACACTCTACAATGTCTTCACTAAACCACTTTTCGACATCTTGGATCTCATGGGCGTCACGTACACCAACTACACTGATGATACCCAGATACTTACACCCATCACTGGTGACCACAAAACCGACTCGCTAGCCATCAACGCCATTTACCAAGTCATCCAGCCTTGGATGGCTCAACATGAACTCTGCTTAAACGATGAGAAGACTGAGCACCTCATCCTTGGCTCACCTCAAAAACTCAGCAAGCTTGACCCATTGTTCCAATCCTTCACCATTGATGGCAATTCTATCAAAGTGGCCAAGGACACTAAGACGTTAGGCATATACCTTGACTCCACCCTCTCCTTATCTAGACAGACCAACGCAGTTTCCTCTTCTGCATCTTATACATAAAAGCTCATCACAGCATTCCGCCTCTTCCTGTCCACTGACAATTGTACCACACTAGCCAGGACACTTGTCATTTCCAAAATCGATTATTGAATGCCCTTTATTTGGGCACCAACCAATGCAATATCAAAAAACTTCAAATTATTCAAAACAATGCAATTAGAGCGGCCCTTAACATTCCTAGAACCTCACACATCACGGAATACAGACAGAACCTCCGTTGGCTTTCAGTGTCTCAAAGAATTTCTCCTAAAGCTCTTGCACTCACCCACAAAAGTATCGCCAACCAGGCCCCTAGTTACCTTACCAACAGGATGTCATCCCACACGGCTACGAGACCACTCAGAAGCGCCCAATCTAACTGCCTCATCATCCCGCGCTTCAACCTCCAAAGATCAGGAGGCTGCAGCTTCCCTGTCCTGGCAGCCAAGCTGTGGAATGCACTACCCAACCGGCACAGAGCTGAACCCTCCTTCCCAGCCTTTAAGCGCAAAGCCAAAGACTGGCTGTCCACCCACGACTCTGCATGGCACTGACTCCATCGTCTACACATAGGAGTGTAGACCTTCTGTATCAGATCTTCTACCTATGACCATGTAACCCTGTTCCATATCCTGCCTTGCAGATTGATGTACATCCTCTTAACATTGCCAATCTGGTTATTTTTTTATTTTTATTTTTTTAATTGTTTAATCAAAATAAGATTTTTACAATATATCTGTCACATTGCATTTAATGTCCTTATCTTAACATCTGAATATTCGTTCGTATCATCTGGGCTTGTCGTTTTGCTTCGGGCGTAGTCAGCTTGTTGCATCATTATTGACTTTGAATAGATCATTCACAATGAACTCTAATATTTTTGCTGTGATTATTTGACAGCTCGTTCTGTCACCCCCAATTAAGCCTACACCACCAGGTTTGCTCTTCCATCAGTAAGTTACCATGTAATTCGAGCGCAAAATAACTTTCTTATAGTGCATGTTGCTGGGCAGCTCGTCAGGAGATGACGAATGGTTTCTTGCATTGGAGGCATGGTGTTTTGGCAAAAACGACAATTTGCTGTTGCAGATAGTCCTCTTATATGCAAGATTTCAATAGTTGGCAAGAGATTTAACCGCGCTCTTAGGATTAGATTTCGTGCCTGTTTGTTTCGGAAATCTCTTTAAGAAGCTTTGTAACTCATTTAATTTCCTTGTGTTACCTGGCAGATGGGAGGTGAGTCTTAAAGTGGCGGCTGTTTTGGTCGTCTTCACCCAGTCTGCTTCCTTCAGTTTGCGCACAATTCTGCAAGGATTGAAGATGAGATCATCTTCATTGGCAGCAATGGTGTCCAGGAGCTGGATGTTTTCTTTTTGCCATGTTGTGAGCAATTCAGAGTTGCCTGTGTCCATCTCACGTTTTATCATATTGTAAAGCTCATTACCGTCTACCATTCTACATTTTCTGTAGAGCAATAAAGCGTTGCAGTTGACCGTGCATTGCATAGACTGTAGGCTCAACTCACGTTTTATCACTACACCTGAAGTTGAACTCGGCAGATTCAGCACTGCTTTCCAAAAGGACGCTTCCAATTTGGGCCAGATGTTTTTAGGGATGGTCGGCATGGCCTTGGCGCCGTATGTCATCGCAGGCACCACCTTCATTTTGTAAAAATTAATAGTTGGTTGTAAGGAGAATTTTCCAAACTTGCGATCGATTGTTTTGGCTTGTGCAGCTAGTTTCTTGCTCTTAGTGAACAACGTGGCTTGCATGTATAGTTCGCCTTTTGTACTGTCAAGATGTACTCCCAGGTATTTGAAGGACTGCACAGTCTCAATTTTTGAGCCTCCAAGGGACCATTTAAGTTTTTGAGTTTTCTTTTTCTTGCTCTGTATTATCAGTACCTTTGTTTTGCTCTTGTTAATTTCCAGGAAGTTTTTTCTTGCGTACTCTTGTAGACTATTGAGTTGACGTTGGAGGCCTATTGGTGTTTGGTCGAATAGGGTGAAATCATCCGCGTAAAGAAGTCGTTCTGTTATCGTATTTCCAATTTTTGGAGGAAAAGCGTGCGTAGTAGTTGTGTGCACCTGTAAGTCGCCTATGTAGGCTAGGAACAAGGCTGATGCTAAAGGGCATCCCTGCTTGACTCCTCGGGTAGTTGGAATTTTGTTGGACAGCTCACCATCACGGCTTAGACAAACTCTCATTGAGGTGTTATGATGCAAAGCTTGGATAGGTGCTAGAATGTCTTCAAGACAATTCCACCCTCTCAATTTCTTCCAGAGGTGGGATCTTTCAATGCGGTCAAATGCTTGCGTAAAGTCAATAAATACAACAAATAGCCGTTGGTTGAGTTGCAATGCTCTGCTTTTTAAAATGCTGAACGCTAAGATGTTACCCGCTGTTCCAGCGTTTTTTTTAAGCCTGATTGTAGCTGATCATTGCATTTGGCTGATGCCGGCCAGGATTGAAATTTCTTTAACAGAAGTGATCTGAAGACTTTGCTAATGCAGTCGAGCAAAGCTATAGGACGAAAGTTTGCAGGGTCCTTTATGTCTCCTTTTTTAATTATGGTCGCTGTGGTCCATGATTGAGGCACCAAACTTGACACTATACAGCGTTGAAAGATTTCGCTGATGAAATTGGCCCATTCGATGGGATGATCTTTAAGCTCGAAGTTGGTGATCCCGTCCGGGCCGGGAGCTTGTGAGTTTTTAATCTTTTTGATGATTTCTAAGATTTCTTCTTTGTCTGCTAAGTTGATCCGCTTTACTGGGTGAAGCTGGTCCTCCCCTACATATGTTGTTATAACAGATTTAAACACTTCTGCAAAGTGTGCTTCCCAGGTGGATTGTGAGATGTTGCTAGTTATTGTGTTTTCCACTGAGTGTTCAGCTGTTTTTAGTAAGGACCAGAAATCTCTTGCATTGTTCGTTATTAGTGCTTTGGTGATGTTTTCTGCATCTAGCTAGTAGAGGTTGTGTCGATGTGAATGCACCCAGGCTTTGTACTCAGACTTTAGGTTTCTTTGTGTCACAAGGCCGTCAGTAGTTGGTTGGATTTTGTTTGCAATCCTCATTGCTCTTCTAAACTCTTGTCTTCTGGCCACTAAATCGCTGTTATATGAGTGTTTTTTAGTGGCACTAGTGGTCTTCGTACCTGTTCTTATATGCGTATATGCCTTTAACAAAGGCTGGTAATCAACTAGTGTAGTATCTGTTGGCTGTACTTTGCCTTTGTATCTTTGTGTTAGCTCTTTGATTGCAGCTGTACTTAGTTTGAGTCGAGTGCCTGTGGCGTTGTTCTCAGTGTCCAAGGCTACTCCAATGGTCTTAACAGTTTGAATTGACCAGCTGGCCTCCAAGGGATTGTGGTCACTGGCTAAGGTACGGTGTACATTGAAGAAGGTGGTAATGCTTGGCAGTGGTTTGGAGACAAAGATGTAATCGATTGTTTCACTCGAATCCGCACGTTCCCAAGTGGGTATTCTATTAGGTTGATGGAACGCGCTGTCGAGGTTGTACAATTCACGCAAATGCATCAGGTCTAGCCAGGCTTTGCCTCGCTGTTCTGCTGCTGAAGACTGTTTTTTGTGTCCAGAGGTTTTTTGAGGGTTGCAAACTACATTTAAATCTCTGCATATCAGTAGGGAGGACGATAACAGATTAGTCAGTGCGTCGTCAATTACCTGTTCACACATTGTTATGAATCTGTTTTCCCCAATTCCAGCAGGGTTCCAGTATGCGTTGATGATGACTATAGTGTAATCTGTTTGTTTGGCATTGGTCATCTGTTTCCATGTGACAGTTACTGCCAAGAGGGATGAATTTGCAATCAAGGTAGTGTCAATGGAGAGGCCGCAACCTGTGCGGCAGGCGATTAAAAGACCAGACGTTGGCCGTCCTAGAAGGCCCTTTTCTGCTGGTGCCAAAATTATTTGGTATCCCTCTATGGTCGGGGGGCTTGTTAACCAAGTCTCTTGTAGACATATGATGTCATATTTGCCTAGATTGATTTCACCTGGAATTGTTAGGTGCGAATGCCCTCTTGTATTCCATGAACATAATTTCACTTCGTTGTGCAGGTGTTCTTTTTGAAATGTTGCTGTAGGGCTGAGATCACTATTGTCAGATTGCTATTTATTCCGATGTGTTGCAAGAGCCTTTGGTAACCAAGCCCAGATCCCTTGTTTATTTTCCGTGGGAGGGCTAATGCACCTTTCGTGGGGTTATTTTGCACTGTTTGTGAAATGCCTCTTTTTGTTTCACCGACTTTGATCGTTGAGTTTGATTCCCTGTCTGAGCATTGTTCACTTTTGCGAGTTGGCTTCTTGTGTTTTTCGATCTTCAAAATTTTGGTGTTGTTCAATCGTTGGTCCTCTGAGTTGTTGTCAGGTTCTGGGACTTTTCGTTGATCTTTTGCAGCATACTTCCTATCGTGGCTTTGAGCGAGATTGTTTCGCTCGTTTCTGTCATGCGTATTTGTACGCAAAATGTGGGAGTCATCAGTCCTACTTGTTCTTTGAGCTTTGCTGGTACTGAATCCCTGGCTACTTACTGTTTCAATGTTGAAACCGAGCCTGTAAATTTCATTCTCGCTATCATGAATTTGCCTATATATAGTTGAAGAAGCGATATATATCAGCGTTACAGCTTTACGCCTGTCATGCCATGGTTCCCCGATAAGAAGGTCGTCTGATTTGATGTGCTTCAGCTTATGGATCTGCTGTAATATCGCCAGCACTGTTCTTCTATTTAGTGTGAGTTCCTCCTTGTTGCTGTTTCTTTGTGCCATTTGTACTGTCCACTTTGCCTCTGTGCGCTTTGCACTTTGTCTTTTGTAGATGTCTGTTCTTGATCTGTAGCGGACTTTTTTCCCACTTAAATCCGCTTCTTCTTTGACCCTTGTTTGAGTGTTGTGTCTACTTCCTTGTGTGCCAACTTCATGCATGGTTTTTTTCTTTGGACTTGAGCAGTCTGCTTGAGACCCATGAGTTTTTATTTCTGGTGTGTTTTGTTGCTTGTCTCTTCGTCCATGTTCTTTCTTGCCCTTAATTATAAGATGTTGAGTATTTTTGGCGCTTCGACATTGCTCTTCGGTTTCCAGCTGTTTTCCTTGACTCTGCCTATGCACCTTCTTATTTGTTTGTTGCAGCCATTTGTATGATAGACGATTTTGTTTCTCTTCAAGCGTCTCGAAATCTCGTTTAGACTGCCTCTTGTTATTGTTTTCTTTATCTGCTGATGTGATGTCACTATCTGAGAACGATGCTGTCTTCTTGTGAGTTGAGCTAAATACAGTCGCAGAGTCATGCGCTACGTCATTGTCCGAATACACACTGATTTTCATTAGGTTTGCATCTTGTAGAAAGTCTGCTGTTTATTTAGGTGAAACCAGTGTAGGCTGTTTAGTGTCAAAGTGAGTAATTTTAGTGGTTTTAGTGTCAGAGGTTGTGCTGTTAAATATGGTACTGGTTTGTCGAGCTTGCGTTTGTTTGTTACTCGGTTTTGTTCTCTGATCAAGGTTCTCAGGAGGCACGTTGTTCGTACATGGCAGAGGTCCTTTGTTCTTTGCATTGGCTTTGTCAAAGATAAAGTACGCTGCTTCAGGGGCCTCGCTGCTAGCCTTAGTAGTTCTGGTTGTTTTATCCACGACGAGTACCACCGTAGAGGTGTCTTGTTTGGCGACTGTGATGCCTGTAGATTCTACTTCAATTCCTGAGTTCTTTGCATTTTGGTCCATAGTGGATTTTGTAGTAAGGTCCGTGGTTAAGTCAATGATGGCGGTTGTTTGTGAACCTGAGTTTCTAGTAGCTGCGCTGGTGGCTAACTTACAGTCATGTCCTGGTTTCGCGGATAATTTTGTGATGATTCTTTCAATTAGGCTGTTCGCCAAATTATCCAATTTTTAATCATGTGCATTATGCTCATTTTTTGCTGCAATAAATGCTTCAAGGTATGTGACTTTCGTCAGGATCGTGGCTATCATAGTTTGTTGATCTTTTGTGGTCTTGTTAAGCGTTTCATAAAGTTTGCAGAATGGATTTAAGGCAATCGTGATGGCAGACATAACACTCAACAGGTCTGGTTTTTTTTATGGAGTTTCCGAAATAGTCGGCCTAGAGTATGACGCATGGCCTTCTCCTGTGGCCTGATGAAGGTCACTGGATCTTCGTGTTGGCGTTTGACATAAGTTGATTGTACTGTTTGGCGTATAAGTGGGATTAAGGCCAGATTGCTGGATGGAATTTCTCCTTTTATGTAGCATTTTCGCCTGTTCTTTATCTGTGTCCTCTCGGGGAGCATCGGTCAAGGGTTTAATGAAGTTAGATGGTTTCAGAAAACTTCGTTCCACTTTACGCCGCTGTGTTGGGGACGTCAGGTCACTGTGTGCAACTTCCTGAGCACAGGATTTGTCCTTGTGTTGTTTGTCATATGGTAGCGAAGGTTTATCTTGCTGTGAGGAGCTCAGTTCTGTGGTGCTGTTAGTCAGCCGGCTTTCCTCTAAGACTGGGCCTGGGATGATTACATCTTCCGTTGAGTCTTGCCGCCCCTCTTTAAAGCTTTCCTTGTTGAGGACAGTGGTGGTTTTATTGTTTTCTACTGAGTTTAGTGCGCTCTCACTTTGCAGCGGACAAGGGCTAATTTCCTCGATGGTTACAATATCTGATTTTTCAGCAGAGGAAGAAACTGCAAGTACTTTTGCCGGAGTCGGACACGACGCCACCAGGGGGGATTTTTGCAGAACAGCCATCAAGCCCTGCTTGGCAGATCTTTCGTCGTCTATTTTACGGTATTTGGAGCATGATAAATTTTCCTTGACAGCAGCGAGCATTTCATCGTCAGAGATTTCTTTGAAAACTTTGTTTTTTGTTGTTAGATGTGTTTTGAAGAAGTCAGTTAAGATCCGCATTGTGTTTGGTTTGGTTTGTGCTGCATGACTTGATGCAGCTGTCCACCTGACATTTTTTCTTGTTTGTGAGGCTGATCATTTTTGGCCGCTGTTTTTGTTTTGGCAGAGGCCATGTTTTTTCTTGTTGGATTTTCTCGCTCTTGTTGCCTGCCCGCTGTTTTGTCTCGGTCTCTTTTTGGAGTTAGGCATTGTAGAGCCCTCTAAAGGTATTGGATCTGTCACTGATAGAGCGGGTACAATGCAATTGTTTAGCTCTTCTAGACTTTCTGCTGCGGCGTGGATCTGTGCCGTTATACTTTGCACTGAGGATTGCTCCGCCCCCTCCATTCCAGGAGCTAACTTCTCTCCGACTACAGGTGCACTCAAGCTTGCATAATTCTGTGCCAGGGACTCACCCACAACTGAACCCCCGTCTTCGGAGGGGGAGCCACCTGAGCTCTGCTCCCGGACCCTCTGTGGCCGCCCGCCATCCGGCTCGACGCCTACTGCTTTGTCATGCTCTGCCCTCCCTCCGGCCGGCGTGAGCGAGACGATTGCTGAGGCGATGTGTCGCGGCGGCTGGGGCTCCACAACGGTGTCTCTGCTATGGGGTGGCAGATGAGTGCTGCATGCAAGTGTCCTCGCCCGCACTTCAGATCCTCCAGGTAAATGGAGAGGACACAACGAGGGGCCTAAGTTAGTGTGTGGGACAACGTTCAAGTCTGCCAATTTCTCATTGACATTCAACTGGTTGATGGTACATGCTGTTTTGCTGCTGGTTGCAGCACTACACTTGTGGCTTGTTATAGAAATGTTCCTGCCATTCGCGGCAGTGGAGGCGCTTTTACCTCCATCGTTTTTAGGGCGTGAGCTTCTAAGGCAGCGCCCATCCTCTTCTTCTAGCCCCGCATTGTCTGCCAAAGTTCTAAGTTGTTGTTTAGCTGCCATTGTTTCAAATCTAGTGGGCTAATGCAGTTGTTACACAAATGTCAGGCAGTTTACGTGTGTTATTTTTACTCTCACCACTTACCGTAATGACTTGCGTGTCTTTAGATGGGCGGAGTAGGTGTTGCCATGCAGTAGTTTATGAGGCGATCTCCTTCGCCCTCCGTCACTCGGTGGTCTTCACTGAACCATCTGTTACTCTGCAATCAGAGCGGGATGTGGACTGCTCGCAATGTGTTGCTTAGCGCTCCCCAGCGAACACAGCAAACACACTCTGCTCACTCCGCCTCGGCTTCGCTAAGGGGTGAGGTTTTTGTATCTCCGCCTGGTGATTCGAAGGCCAGTGAAAGCAGACTCCCGTCTGTGGCTTCACGGCTCAGCACGGCACGGCAGCAATTCCCAGGTTCAAATGAAGTGGTGAGAAGCAAACACACTCTGCTCACTCCGCCACCTCGATTTTAGTTCTGGTTCTGGTTATGTACTGTCTACATCCTGTATATTAATGTAAATACTTCTGCCTGTAACTGAATGTAAATTCTCTTGCCTGTAACTTAATGTAAAATACTTTTGTCTGTAACAAAGTAATGCGCCCGGTTGCCCTCGGGCCTGGTGCGCTATACAAATAAACAAAATACAAATACAAAAAACATAAATACACTATTCTTAGAGAGGCACAGCTACACCCTACTGATGAGGTTCAACCAGACCAAAACACGTGTCTGGGGTTGCTGTTGGTACTCTTGTTCAGAGGAGAATTTCCTAGCATTTCGGTGCTGGACTGCCCCAGGGCAGGACAAAGACTGATATGTTTGGTATATTTCTTCTCTGTGAAAGATAGTGAGCTAAAGACTCTGGATAAGGCTCTTATAACCAGGACTCATGTCTGGCAGAGAGTCTCCCAGGACCCCCCTTGTTATCTGCATATTTCAAGTAACTTTGGGTCTCATCCTAAGTTACTAGGGGAATCCAGATGTGGACCCCTTGCTCACTATTCTTAGAGAGGCACAGCTACACCCTACTGATGAGGTTCAACCAGACTGAAACACGTGTCTGGGGTTGCTGTTGGTGCTCTTGTTCAGAGGATAATTGCCTAGAAGTTCGGTGCTGGACTGCCCCAGGGCAGGACAAAGATTGATATGTTTGGGATATTTCTTCTCTGTGAAAGATAGTGAGCTAAAGACTCTCGGTAAGGCTCTTGTAACTAGGACTCATGTCTGGCAGAGAGTCTCCCAGGACCCCCTTGTTATCTGCATATTTCAAGTAACTTTGGGTCTGACCCTAAGTTACTAGGGGAATCCAGACGTGTGCCCCTTGCTCACTATTCTTAGAGAGGCACAGCTACACCCTACTGATGAGGTTCAACCAGACCGAAACACGTACTCTTTTGGTACTCTTGTTCAGAGGAGAATTGCCTAGCATTTCGGTGCTGGACTGCCCCAGGGCAGGACAAAGACGAATATGTTTGGGATATTTCTTCTCTGTGAAAGATAGTGAGCTAAAGACTCTGGGTAAGGCTCTTGTAACCAGGACTCGTGTCTGGCAGAGAGTCCGCCAGGATCCCCCCTTGTTATCTGCATATTTCAAGTAACTTTGGGTCTCATCCTAAATTACTAGGGGAATCCAAACACGGACCCCTTGCTCACTATTCTTAGTGAGGCACAGCTACACCCTACAGATGAGGTTCAACCAGACCGAAACACATGTCTGGGGTTGCTGTTGGTACTCTTGTTCAGAGGAGAATTGCCTAGCATTTCAGTGCTGGACTGCCCCAGGGCAGGACAAAGACTGATATGTTTGGGATATTTCTTCTCTGTGAAAGATAGTGAGCTAAAGACTCTGGTTAAGGCTCTTGTAACCAGGACTCATGTCTGGCAGAGAGTCTCTTAGGACCCCCCCCTTGTTATCTGCATATTTCAAGAAACTTTGGGTCTCATCCTAAGTTACTAGGGGAATCCAGACGTGGACCCTTTGCTCACTATTCTTAGAGAGGCACAGCTACACCCTACTGATGAGGTTCAACTAGACCGAAACACGTGTCTGGGGTTGCTGTTGGTACTCTTGTTCAGAGGAGAATTGCCTAGCATTTCAGTGCTGGACTGCCTCAGGGCAGGAAAAAGACTGATATGTTTGGGATATTTCTTCTCTGTGAAAGATAGTGAGCTAAAGACTCTGGGTAAGGCTCTTGTAACCAGGACTCATGTCCGTTAGAGAGTCTCTCAGGACCCCCCTTGTTATCTTCTTAAAATATGCTTGCCTGAGGCCTGCAACATATGGTCCACTCTCTTCTGTCTACCAACCCTTCCACCCAAATGGCCTACATAAGAAGAAAGATCAAGTAATGGGCTAAACGATACCAGCAACATGCAAGAAGGCAAACCTCACAGAAGACACCACAGTAATGTAAGATATATTTGATGATTTGACCAAGATCACTGTATCGTCTGCTGGCAAATCAGGATACAAACATGAACGCTGTTGTTCCATAGTCTTGAATTTGGATATTTTGTCACCTCTTGGACTAACAGTTTATGCCATCATTGGAGGTGATTGTATAGGTTTTACAGCCCCCGATCTGAACAAACCAATCTATAGACCATGACCATACGGAATATATGCTAGTTTTTATTGCAACCCCTATCTGGTACAGGTACATTGCTGATAATAGTAGATGTTGTTCTGCAAAACCAAGTACATATGCAGGCAGGTTTAGAAACTTCAGACATAGGAAAGGCTCAGGCAGCCTTGCTGGAATGTGATATTCTAATTTTGCATATGAACGCATATCTCTGCAATGGGTGCTTCACACGCTGCGCTAAGTTCTGAACCATTGTGGCACTCAATTTATCAATATGCATTTCACCATTGTCTATTGCACATAATCAACATAACTCCCACAGGAAGGAAAGAATGCTACAGAGTTGTGCCATAAGGAACACACAAACTATGTATACCACAGCGAACACAGAAGGCAATACATGATTAATTGATCAAGGCTGAATGCACTTGCCAAAACAGAAAGGCAATGGGTTTAGAGCCTCATCAGCACCCCATAAACGTGTGCTATTTAATACTGGTGAACAATGGAATCTTACTTCTTCAGATCAGCTAGCCTTGTGGGGCCCCCTCCAAAGTGGGGGCCCTGGGCAAGTGCCCCTTTTGCCCTCCCATAAAAACGTCTCTGCTTGGAACCGGCCTCTTGTAGTGCAGAGAGCTAAATGCATACAGCATTGTGCTCTGGCTGCTGGAATTTCTGTGCCTATGAATGTTCTGGAAGCACTCATGGCACGGGATGAGAGAGCACACATAACAGCTCTCCATCATTGCCTCTCTCCCCAGCTTAATCATGGGCTGCTGATATCACACATTGTTAGACACGTGGACTGAATCACCTAGATATGCATTCACATGTTCTAAAGATAAACCAAAATTGTACGCACTGTTGGTCCACAATATGCTTGGTACCTTTGCTAAATCTTGCTCAGGAAATGGTGCTGGCACCTTTTTCAGTAGGGGCACTCCTTGTGGTACTTCCCTGTAATGAATTCTCACCCAATAGGTCATGCTCATAAACAACACTGTCTCAAGGTTTAAATAGTCATCTTGGAACAATTCTTCATCTGCCAAGTGAAGCAGTCTGTGCCCCTTTCCCACTGCAATCACTGCCCTCTGTGTCAATCCTGTGTCATCAGTCTCATGTAGTACTGTCCTTTCTTGTCTCACTATGACTGTCTCTATTTCCACTGGAAATACCTGTCCTTCATCCTCGTCTAATGGAGTCTCTGGAATGAACAAAAACTCAGTGGACAAACAGAGCAGTTTTTCCTGTATCCCTGGAAGCCATGCTTATAGCACTTCCCCTCCATATTGAAATATCTCGTTGTCCACAGGTACCCCCCTCTGTATGGTCTGACCGCAAAAGGGATACATTAATTCTTGTGCGTTCATGTAGTAAATTCCTGGGGTAGAACACACTATTCCTTGCTCAGTGAATGAAATGGTCATGTTACATCTGCTCATCATTTCCCTTCCCATTATGTTGACTGGTGTCTGTTGGGAATATAACAGTGGCATGGTAAGGTTGTGTTCCCCTATAGAAATTGGAAGTTCATTAGTGAAAGGAACCAAATCCATAGCCCCAGAAAATCTTTGCACATTCATGGCAATGCCTGAAATAGGGTATCTCCCCTCTCTAATACAGCATCTGGTCACCCCAGTATCCATGAGAAAATAGAAAGTCTTGTCACCTATGGGTACCCCTACACATGGTTCCTCGATCAGGTTGGGTGCAACCAATAGGATTGAACACATCAAGTCAGTCTGTGGAGTGTCCTATTGTGGATATAAAGTCATCCCTGTTCCCGTGGTGGGGTTGCCCCCCACCATAGTTGCTCCCCCTAGTCTCTGTATGGGAGTTTGCATTGTGGAGTCTGCGTGTCGTGTGGCGACAGCATTCTGCTGCACTGGTGCATACTGTGCTGTTTGCGGTGGTGGCAGCTGTGTGTATCCCTGTGCTTGTGATGTGCACCCAATGGGCTGTTGTGGTTGTACTGGGGCATGTTGCATGGGCGCCATTTGTGGTGCATATGTCTGCCCCCGGGTGTGATTTTGGTCATAATAGTCAGGCTGCTTGGTCTAGTATGTGGGTTGATATGTCGCCCCCCCCATTCCGTGGCACTCCACCTCGGTTTCTACACATTTGTGATATGTGGCCCATTCTCCTGCATGTCCAGCAATGTAGTGGACCTCCCATGTGTCTAGGCTGTCTTCTGTTAAACCCATCCCCACTCTGCTGTGCTGGATACCCAGCTCCTATGCTCCTGGGCACCCCTCCTCTTCCCCATGGCCAATAATGTGCACCTTCTCTTCACGCAAAGCTTCCCCCTGCCACCTGCTTTGGATTCTGCATGTTCTGAGTCAATATTCCCTCTCCGCTCGTCAACATTGCCCCTTCCATTGTATACTTCGACAGTTTTCTCTGAACTAACTTCGCTTCCTCCTGCTTTCTTTCCTCGCATTTCTTCCTTTCATTGTCCTACATTAACCGGAAATAGCACACTATAGTCAGTTGAATTTCTGACCATGGCTTCGCTTCCATACCCACTAATTACTTCAATTGCTTCTGTACCTGCTGTGGTAGCCCTTGGATTAGTATGTGGTAAAATAAACCTGCTGTTTTATCACATGGTGCCCTCATCTCAAGATGCCAATGTTCTTGGATCTCCTGAATATACTGAAGTGGGTCTACATACTCACGAATTCTGTGTGCCATAATCACGCTTGTGTCAGATGAGCTGTGTTCTGTACTCTCACTCCAGGATACCCTGCCTGTTTCCGGACATCATCAGCTACCTCCGCAAGAATGGTTGAGAGTAAGCTCTTTATGTCATCCACTGCCAATCTCGTCCCTGCCATCAGCCTTTCTAATTGATATATCCATTTCTCCACACCTGCAGGGGTAACTTATACCTCGGATTGTCTTTGTCCATCTGTTGCCACAGCATATATTGTGGTAGTCGTCTGCCCTTTTCTAGCAATGGAAACTTTGTCAGCCCCACACCTCTGTCATATTGCAGTGTATCATTTGTGGTCATAAATGCTTGAGTCATGCTGATTTTATTTCGTCCTGCTAATGCTCTAAACCTCTGCGCATATGGAGTAAGTTTGTCTGTGCTACCCTTAGAACGTTCAATGCGTTCTTTGGGTTCTAGCCTTCCCGTTTCAATATCCTCTTCTTCGTCCCAGTGTCTCCCGCTCTGGGCTTACTTTCTTGGAGGGGCGGCACAGCCTCCTCCCACTGTCATCATCCCTTTCCCCTAGGTCTTCGTCTGACTCCATGGTACCATGCTGTCATCACTCTCCTCACCCCCTTTGTCTTCGAAGTTAAGCCTCCTCAACATGTGTTTCCCTTGTCTGTTCCCCAATGTTCTGTCTAGTGAATAGTTCTCGCCCCTCAGTGGGGACTCTGCTATACTCCTGCTTGCTTTACGGGCATAAGCACTATCCCTCCCGCTCCTATACATTCTGCCTATTCTTCTCTGTATTCCCTCTTCTTACTCATCATTTAGATGCTTCGGTCCTGTCATAATGTCCTCTACCTCCTTAAGTCATCTCTCTCTACTTCTCTCTATTTTCCGTTCCCGTCTTCTGTCTGTCCTCTTCCTCCCTGTGACAGCGTTCCTTAACAAGTCTTTAAATTTCCATTTTCCTCTTCTCTCTCTTCACTTACAAATGTCTCTCTTTTTCTTCCCCAACATTTCTCATTGCCTTCTCCTCTTTTTCCTTCTGTCCTCTTTTCTCTCTGTCAGCTCTCTGTTTCTTCTACTTCCTCTGCATCCTTTCTCAATCGTTCCTGTTCTTCCCTCGCTGCTTCCTCTCTTCTCTTCACCTCCTCAATTATCTGTCCTCTTCATCTTTCTTTTTTTGTTTCTTGTCTTCCTCCTCAATGTTTTTATGCTCTACCATTGACCTCCTGTCCAGTTTAAGCAGTATTTGTCCTCCCACCCACACATTTGGTGGAACTGTCACCTCCCTATCCCCACTGTGTCCCTGAGCCACTTTGTTGCCCCCCGTCAACTTTGCTTGCAGATTGCTGCGCTCTTTGTGTTAACCAATCTGAGTCACTGTCTTCTTATTCTCCAGCTTTGCACCACTAGATGTGTCTTTGCTACTATATGCAGAAGGTGCATCAACAGGGTTAGTGTATCCTGCCGCTGCTTTTAATTCCTTCAAGGGGTAAAATCCCAGGCTTTCTGTTGGAGGGTCTGTAGTTTGAGGGGGGAAGAGGAGCCATGGGCGTTTTGCCCCTGACATCATGCTGGCTAAGCATCCACTCTTTCTTGGGTGGGCGCTCTTCCTTTTCCTCAAACTTTTTCCACAGTTCCAGTATAGCTAATCGATAACTCAGTTCTTTCCATTTATAGGGATCATGTAAATACGTGATCATGTGTTGCAGCAGAGATTTGGAAAAACTGCCTTCCTGGGGCCATGGCTTCACCATTTTGCCCTCTGTGTCGCGGATGCATTTTGCGCTATACCTGCATATTTTGTACTGATACAGCAGAAGAAACTTGCACAAATGCCTAATGCTTGTATCCCCCATTGTGACACGTCACTTTCTGGCTGCCGATACTAACATGACCTTTTTTTTTTTACACCTCTCACGATTTTCATATCAACTGTCACTATGATCGTCAATTCTTAATCAATTTCTCCAAAGCCACAGCACTTCTGAATTTACTCCAACAGCCTCTCCGGTTTCAACAAAACTGAGATGAGCATGCTTTGTGCACCAGCCTGCCCTCAATGGCCAAACCAATATTCTTGAACGTGCTCCTTGAGGCCAACCCGAATGGTCCAACACTCCTTTACAACTTCAACATCACTTTGTCAAGTTAAAAACCATAATCTTTTCCATGTTTATCTCTTTTTTGCCAAGTATTCTGTGCCCCCCTATGGGCCTTCACCTTCGCATCAGCGTTTAATGTTCTAGTAACAACATTTTGTGCAACGTCTCCAGCCATAAGTCAATATCCAAATACTTCAAGTGCACTCTCAAACCCCACAATATGGCAAAACACAACACAAATAACCCACACCTGTCATCCTGCTTTTCAAATCACAGGGGATACCAAAAAACTGTGGTCTTTCTTCTACACCAGAGCATAGAAATGCCTCCATAAAGATAAGCTAAGAAACCACCTTCCACAACATAAGCTAGCGTCTACGCACAGGTATACTTCTCTTCATCCGTAAACTAAGCTGTCCACCTAGAAACAGGTATCCATAAATAAATTAAATCATCTGTAAACTAAGCTATCCACCTAGAAACAGGTATCCATAAATAAATTAAATCATCCGTAAACTAAGCTAACCGTCTAGAAACAGGTATCCATAAATAATGTGTCCGTAACCTAGCCAACATCTAGGCACAGGTATCCAGGCATAATTAATCTGTAACCTAGCTAATGCCTGGAAACAGGTATCCATACATAAGTAACACTAAAAGAAATCACAACACAATAATTACCTTACCCAATATTTGTCATATGACTGCATCGATACTTACACACAGAGGATCCGCTGAAGCCCTCGTATACCGTCACTCCCAAAATCTGCCACTTTGCTGTCTGGTTTGGTTGGCGTCCCACAGGGAGCGGGCAGGAATTTCTCCAAGGTGGCTCCTAATGACCTTCTCAATATCCATGTGTGGTTTTCAATCCGGTCCGCGCGGGGCGTGACGCATTCCTTCTGGCATGCAGCGGGAAAAAACGGTCTTAATTGCCGTGGGTCTTAGTGACCATCCTCTGGTATCACCTAAATTAAGGCAGGGGAATTATCAATCTCCCTAATTAACAGCATGAGGAACGGGGCTTGGGAAATCCCCTGCAGCAAAAAATTGAAAAGTCCAGTAATTCGACAACATCTTTACTGTTTATTCAAAAATTAACAGGGATCGAGCCATGAACAATGCAACATTCTCCAGTGTGCTCTCTTGTCAATCGCAAGTCTGTCATACAGTTTTGATGCTGCATGACATCACAAAACAACGATACACCTAAAAAAAACTAACAGGGATCAGTATTAATTGGTGAGATAGACTGCATATACATTGTATAGGGGGTTAGTACTTCGATTGGATTAAACATATCTGATAGTGCATATAAATTGAGTAGTTTAAAGCAGATATGGTTAAGACATTTGTATTACACCAGTAGCATATGTACTGTTCCAATCAAGTCAGAAGAATGCTTTGAAAAAGCATTGGCAGGCACTTTGAATGCAAAGTTTGATGGTAAGGCTTGATTAAAGAGAGCTCAAATAATTCCCACAAGGAGGTATTTTCAGCAGGGAGGGGCAGGAACTGGTTGGGAATGGCCATAGAGATTATCGTGGCCATGGACAGTTAATGGGTGGGCGCATAACCAAACAACATCTGCAAGCTTTGTGTCCCTGAAATGCCATTTCTCCATAGCTGTACTCATATGCAATAGTTTCATCTCATAGGTGGTGTTAACACGTCACCTAAGAGACCAAACTAAAAAGCGAGGAACAGAAGCCTGAGTGTGAGGAAGTTTGCACTGGAGTGCAGAGAGGTGCAGCATCAAGTAGAAGCGCAGAGGGGCGAACAAGGCGTCAGAGTTTACAGGGTGCCAAGTATCTGAAAGGATGTAGGTGACGAGGAACACACGTTGCAGAAAGCCTACTACCGGCTGGGGACTGGCCACTGGCTAGACACTGTCCATGGACATACACAATCCAGAGAGAGGACATTACCGTTGGCCTACTGGGGGCTATTGCCCAGGAACTGGCAGGATCCTGTGATTTCCAGAAATAGAGAGTTGATTAAAGCCAGGTGGGGCTACAGCCCAGATCCTAGCAGTAGCCAGCAGTCCAGGGAAGCAGAGAATGAGAGGAACTGGGCATGTGGTGGGCTCAAGCCTAGGAAGCCAACCCTTGACTGTTGGACGACAATAGCTTCAGACTGACAAACACCCAAGGAGGGGTTCAGAGAAATTCAGGCTGGTAATAGTATTGGCTATTCCCTAAGTGAGGGTGGGGGGGAATAATGGGTTCTTGCTGGTGGGCATGTAATACAACAAACCCAGAGAGCCTGGGATGATGACCTGAGAAAACCCAGTAGCAAGCAGAGGGTAGCAGAGCGCACCGCCAAGGGGACTTGTTGGACTAGGACATTCAGCACAACTTGGACTGAGCACATTGAAACTTGAATCTACGGTTGTGTTCACCATGCACTCCTATTTTGGGTGATTCCTTCATTTAAGATAGGGTTTAATAGCAAAAGTGCTTTTGATTAATTTAAGGTGCAGGGCAGATAACAGTCAACCGTGGAATATGTGTTGTGAGATAAATGTAAACAAGATAATTTCCTAATGGAGGAACTCCCGTCCCCTGCACACTTTCACAAGCTCAAAGAATGAGCCAAACAGTTTAGGTTAACTTTTGTACACCTTGTTAGTATGTTGTGCTATTACTGAGCTTATTCAATTTTATTCATTTAGACAAACATCCAATTTGTGATTCTCAATGAGAAACATCAAGACATAATTGTTTTAATAAATGAATTTTTCTTCATATGTAGTTTTATTTTTCAATTGTTCACAAGTTGCCCAAAGCGTTTTGAGAAATACATCTCTTCTTCAGGGGCGTATTCAATATTTCAATCACATCTAAAGAAAGATTTTAAAAAAGCATAAAATGACTTGTTTTGCAAAGTGTTTCCAAATCACTTACAATTCATTTTGTAATACAGATATATGACCTTAACAAAGGTGTAGTAAATTCATGTACTTATATACATCTCTTAAATAAATAACAAATCATCAATTTGCATACATATTGGCTTGATGTTTGACCTCATAGAGTGTCATCAATTTAGGGAGTGTTGGTAGGTGCATTGCCTATTTTGGTATTAAAGCCCACTAATGCAGATGTCTGAAAAATTGAATCAGGTACTCAAACCAAAAAGGGGGAAGGTGTAACCTGATTTTGGATGTAAAGGTTACCCGACATCCTTTCAGAATTACATGTCTTTGTCATGTCCAACACATATTGTTGCATTCTCATTACACATGATGGTAAGAGTTACTAAGCTCAATTTTAGAAATACGTTTCCTTGTCATATCCATCACTTATCATTGCATTCCCATTACTCTTGATGTTACTGATTATACGTTGTACAGGGTTCACAGTCTAAAGCATGTGTAACAATCTTCATCATAGTCTGAATTTGGGGTGTATAAGAGTCTGTGTTAAGAGACCCTCCATTGCTGTCAACATTATTTGTGAGAAAGGTCTAAGAAAGTGGCCAAAAAGATGGTAAGTATAGAGGTAAGAAGACATTACGATGTGAAAGGTCTTACCCTTCTAGTTGGGCTGGAAAAGCCAAAACGTTGGCTGGTAGCCACTAAATTATGTCTGGAAGGGTGATCACGAAGGCTAGAGTCCCTCGTGGCTGCTCGTTAGAACAGGTGCGGTGATCTATGGAACACAAAGTGTTTTATTTTAAAAAAAAAGGGGTAAATCCTATGACATCAACTACCACCAGGACACTAAGCATCCCCAACTTTTATGAGACCAGGATTACCATTTTTCCATCCTTAAACATACATTTTTTAAATCCGCACTTACAGACTTTGTGTTTACAAGGGTGATGTCACGTCACGTAACAACGTGGTAACGTCACCTTAAAGCGCCGCTATTTTAGACGGCCATTTTGGTTGCCATAACAAGCACAGGAACGGGTAGGAGAAGAACTTCTTCTTCTGCGATACCAGTTTATGAGGTAAGCGTCATTCTACTCTGGACTTAGGTCCCCCTAAACCCTTTCTGATTTAGGACTCTTTTAACATACTTGCCCCTTTTTTTTTTTTAAATAAAACACTTTGTGTTCCATAGATCACTACACCTGTTCTAACGAGCAGCCACGTGGGACTCTAGCCTTCGTGATCATCCTTCCAGACATAATTTAGTGGCTACCAGCCAACGTTTTGGCTTTTCCAGCCCAACTAGAAGAGTAAGAACTTTCACATCGTAATGTCTTCTTACCTCTATACTTACCATCTTTTTGGCCACTTTCTTAGACCTTTCTCACAAATAATGTTGACAGCAATGGAGGGTCTCTTAACACAGACTCTTATACACCCCAAATTCAACAGACTATGATGAAGATTGTTAGACATGCTTTAGACTGTGAACCTTGTACAACGTATAATCAGTAACACCAAGAGTAATGGGAATGCAATGATAAGTGTTGGATATGACACGGAAACGTATTTCTGAAATTGAGCTTAGTAACTCTTACCATCATGTGTAATGAGAATGCAACAATATGTGTTGGACATGACAAAGACAAGTTATTCTGAAAGGATGTCGGGTAAACGTTACATCCAAAATCAGGTTACACCTTCCCCCTTTTTGGTTTGAGTACCTGATTCAATTTTTCAGACATCTGCATTAGTGGGCTTTAATACCAAAATAGGCAATGCACCTACCAACACTCCCTAAATTGATGACACTCTATGAGGTCAAACATCAAGCCAATATGTATGCAAATTGACAATTTGTTATTTATTTAAGAGATGTATATAAGTACATGAATTTACTACACCTTTGTTAAGGTCATATATATGTATTACAAAATGAATTGTAAGTGATTTGGAAACACTTTGCAAAACAAGTCATTTTATCCTTTTTTTAAATCTTTCTTTAGATGTGATTGAAATATTGAATACGCCCCTGAAGAAGAGATTGAAAAATAAAACTACATATGAGAAAAATTAATTTATTAAAAAAATGATGTCTTGATGTTTCTCATTGAGAATCACAAATTGGATGTTTGTCTAAATGAATAAAATTGAATAAGCTCAGTAATAGCACAACATACTTACAGTGTGTACAAAAGTTAACCTAAACTGTTTGGCTCATTCTTTGAGCTTGTGAAAGTGTGCAGGGGACGGGAGTTCTTCCATTAGAAACTTATCTTGTTCACATTGAAACTTGAAACATAGGGATTTTGAATCTGTGCACTAGGCCTAGCTCTGCAGCTGTTAGGTTACCCTCCCATTCTGAGATATTTGACCCTAGTAATCAGTGCTTAAATTTACCTCTACCTGGCAGGCAATATGCCAGCAACCTTGTCTGAAAGAATGATGTGTAAACTTTAAACCTGACTCTTGAGTTTTCCCTTCTTCCCATGACTAGTGCTGGGTGAAAAGTCCTCCCGCAAATTGACACTGGTTTCTGGTTCCGCAGTTCTAAGACATCGCCATTACGGTTCTGCCATCATCATGATTTTGCTCACCAAGCAGAATATTTCATCTGTCGCGGTTTCACGCGTGTTCTCGATATTTTTGCGCCCCATTTCCCGAGTTCACCCACGCAAATTTCCCACCGGCACCAAGGTATGTTTTGCGTGTCATTGCAATAATTCACCCATGCAAACCATTCTGATCATGAAATGTGCATCACACGTGGCCGAAACCAAAATGAACCAATGCGGGCATGCCTCGTTTCATTGTCTCCTGCCTACCTCCCACCCCCCCCGCATCCCCGGACACGACACGTTTTGTGGTCTGTCTTTGCTCTCCTTTGAGCAGTGGGTAGGGCTAGGCACTCAGGAGTCTTCAGATTGATTGCATGCACTCTCAGCTACACGCAGGTGCAGCTACTGGCTGAGCGCCTAAATTGACTATTTGCTTTCAATCCTGTTACATTTACTTTACTATTTAATTTTTTTCAGCTCATTTATATGAGTGGGCAGGTGGCTGGATGCCATTAATTTAATTTCATTATTTTAATTGTTTAATGTGGTCAGTTATTTTGCTTTACTCGACTTTTACTTTTTGGTTCCTTGTAGACTGTGATTTGGTGTGGAAGTTGCCTGGCTTCCTGGTCTCCTGCCTCCCCCTGGAGAAGACACACTTTGTGGTCTGTCTTTGATCTCCTTTGATCAGTGGGTGGGGCGAGGCTAGGACGATATCATGTGCCTATTAGGCAGTCAGTGGTTCGGCCGCTGCACCGGACAGTGCTCGACACGCCGCTATTGCACCAAAGTCAAGCCCATCTGGCTTGTCCAGGCTGCGGGAAAGCTGTGGGGGTTGGGAGTCAGCAATCTGGGGATCTATCTAGCAGTCTATAAGTGCTGTCCCGTGAGCAGCTGCTTCGGGCAGCACCAGCAAGCACAGTGTAGCTGGTAGGCTTTATACAAACGCCTATGAAGGGTAAGAAACCTGACTATTCTGTCAACCTATCTTGTTTTTTACCCAATACCCGTTCATTTGCAGTGCATGCATCTGCATGCCATGATTTACTGGAGGATGATTCTCCGGATATTGCCTGCTTAAGAGAGATTTGGCTGCGTTACCATTCCGGCCCCGCTGTAGTGCATTAAAAATATAATATCATCCGGCTGGACCGCTCCTCTTTGACATCTGGTGGCAAGATTGCCTTTATTCGCTAGTCGACCTTAGCTGCTTGTGCAATCCCCTGTGCTTTGGGGTTAAAATGGAAGTCCTGTTAGTTTGTTTATCTATTACACCTTCTCATTCCTGTTATGTTTTACTGGTCTACCGTCCCCACGTTTATGACTCTGCTTTTTAAAATTTGGCTGCCGAGCTTGAGAAATTGGTAATAGTTGGGGATTTTAATTTAAAAGCTAACTCTTGTCCAGATCAGCCCCATCTGCGGTTTCTGTTCGGATGGAGGATCTTGATCTGCTACAGTTTGTGTCTTGCCCCACCCGTTGCTCGGGTAGCACACTTGATCTGATCTTTTCCTCGCCTTCTGCGGTTTCGATCTTCCCAGCCCTTCAACTGGTTGGGTCTGACCATTTTGTGATCCATTTCTCTATATTAGCTGAGAGTACTCCTCAGGTCAGTTCTAAACCTAAAGTTTGGAAACGCAGCTGGGGGTCTGTGGTTGCAGGTAAGGTGGTTCAGTCTGTTGTGTCAGGCCCTCCCAGTGGTGTACTTGATGTCTTTGGCCCAAGTATTTACTGAGACGGCCGATTGTCTTGCTCCTGTCAGATTATCTAGACAACGAGTTTGTCAGTCTGAGCCATGGTTTGATGATGCTTTGAAACTTTTGCTACTGAAGCGATGGCAGGCTGAACGGAAGTGGAGAAGCTCCTACCTTCACTCAGGGCGGGTGCTTTTGCGCCAGGCCACGATTGTGTTCCATAATGCCATTGTGCCTACAGAGGGTAGGTTCTACTCAGGTAAGGTGGAGGCTGCTCTCAATTAGCCTCGAGAATTATTCTAACTTGTACGCGCTCTATCCTCCCCGGCTGAGTCTCAGGTAGGGTGTGTCCCCTCCCAGGAGTTGTGTGACTCGTTGTCGAGTTTCTTCTGTGATAAAATTGCAACTATTCACACTTTGATTACAATGTCGGGCTTAGGCCCTGGTGGATTTACCCCAGTTATAACCAAGTGTGGCCCTTTGAGTCTGTAATTCTCCTTCCCTTTGTTTTCAGTGGAGGAGATAATAAGGGCCACGTCCATGCCTAAGTTTGCCTCCACGTTGGATTCCATCCCACTGGTTGTGTGTAAGGACATTATGCCGACTATTGCTCCTTAGGTGGCTCGGGCCATTAACCACTCATGTCAGTCTGGGTCCATTCCTTCACAGCGGCAACTTGCACCAGTGATTCCTTTCTTAAAACAACCCTTCTTGGATTCCTCTTCTCCTGCAAACTTTCGTCCAATTTCTCTATTGTCTTTCTTTATGAAGCTGTGGGAGTCTAATTTCTCCTCTTCTTAGCTCTTTTCTTGACATTTCTAGTTTTTTTAATCCTTTCCAGTCTGTTTCCAGCCCGTCCGGGGCACAAAGAGTGTGCTTGTCTCGGTGGTGGATGACCTTGTGCGTCTCTCTGACCAGGGTGGAGTGGGAGCCTTGATATTATTAGACCTATCAGTTGCTTCTGGTACAGTTGACCACTCCATCCTGCATGCCCATCTTGCCGGGGCGGGGATGTCTGGACAGGTACTATCTTGGTGTTCAGCCGTTCTTGGTGTTCGTGCACAAACTCTCTCTCTTCCACCTTTCTGGCCTTCATCTCTTGGTTCCTGTCCTGTTCCGGTCTCTCTTGTGAAGTACCTGGGAGTTAAGATGTCCTTCTTTCTTTCCTTGGAGGCCCAGGTGGCATCTGTCTGTCAGTCTAGGCACTATAAATTGAGAGTTCTGCGAAGGGTATTGGGTTTCCTCTCTGCGCAGTTCCATGCCCCAGTGGTTGCTCCACTGGTATTGAGTGTACTCGACTACTAGCTCCACTGGTATTGAGTGTACTCGACTACTACAATTCTTTATATCTAGCACAGCCATTGTATTTAATCCATCGCCTTCAAGTGCTGCAAAACGTGGCAGCCAGAGTGGTGGTTCGCACTCCCTATCGCTGGTCTATCTCCCTACGGCCCTACAGTTGCTGCATTGGCTTCCTGTGGCCGGGAGAGTGCAGTTTAAATCTATGTGAATTGTGTACCAGGCCTTTTATGGCTGGGGGCTGAATGTCTGCAAGTTTTGCTCCTATGTTCCTAATCGTCTGCTCCGTTCCCTTGAGTCCTGCACTATCTCTGTCCCTTGGGTACGGCCCTGTCGGGTCGGTGGACGTGCCTTCTCCGTTGCTGCAGCAAGATCTTGGAACACCCTGCCCTTTCATTTTCGGGCTACGGCTGATCATCTTTTCGTCAGTCATTGTAGACGCTTCTTTTTGTTTAAATTATGCCAACTAGGACCAGCTTCCTGACTTTACCGTGACTGCGTGAAGATGCCCTTGGGTGGATGTGCACTTAATACGTTTATTTAAGTTAAGTTAAGATGCGTGCAAAAGAGAGTCATACATGGAATGTGGTGCACACGTGGGCGAATCCGTCGAAGCAAATCTTGTGCTTAGATTCGGTGTGTTTCGCTGTAAGGGTTAAGGGAAGCTGGCCCGACTCTCCGGTCGAGTTCAAACATTTCGGGCGAATTCACGGGTGTCAGGGCCGGTCTTTGTGTCAGGCAGCTCAGGCAGCTGCCTGACGTCAGTCAGCCTCTAGGGGGCGCCACCCCAGCAGTCCTCGGTGCTTGTCCGACTCCTGAATTTGGATTAGCTCGGCTCGAGCCGGTGCTCCTGCAAGGCCAGGCTGCACGCACCAGCCCGGCCAGCCACATTCATATTTATACTGTTACGAACGTATATTAGTAGCACTACAGCCTCGGCCCTCAAGCAGGGCAGCAATTGGCAAATTAGCAACATTTGTTGCTTTATTTAGTTAGCCACTGTGGCGCCAGTGCCTCTGGTGCCAGCCAGGCCCATGGGCACACGTGCAGCATGCCCTCCTCCAGGCTATGCGCGCGCACTGACTGTGGCACAGCAGGATTGATTGGGGCTAGCTGGCATTGTCGGGCCCCCGCCATTACGGAAAAGAGAAGCGAGTGCGTGTGCGAAGCAGGTAAGTGTTTGATGTTTATCAGTATGCTTACCTGTCTGCAGTGTTTCGTTGACTGGATAGTAGGATCTCCCCCGAGTGCGATCCTCACATATTGGCAAGTATGTGTCAGAAACCAGAGCCGCAGCTGTGCCGTACCACAACCTGTGGCACTGCCAGGCAAGAGGGAATAGCCGATGTATTCCATGCACTGTGCGTGCCAGTGTGGTAGCCCCATGGCACTGGCTTCCAGAGCTTTACACTCCATAATATGATCTGTGACCGCGCTATGCCTTCCAATACTCGCTTGACACACAGCTTTCGCACTTCTCGGGACCGGCAACGCGGCCTTCCTCCAATGTCCCCACACCCCCATCGCCACTGTGCCTTTCAGTGCGTTATATTATTGACACTGTCTTCCAAAGTGTGCTATGCTCAATAGATGGCACATGTGATGCTGCAGCTGCTTTCACGTGTGACGCTGAGCTATAGGGACGAAGCCTTCTGATGTTCCTCTGAATCAGAGTGCCACAATGGAATGTGCGGAAGCCTGGCGGAGTTCTACTCTCTGGTCAAAACCGTGATGTACTCCGATTGATATGGGGTTGAATGTTCTGGGCAACTATATCCCTTTATCTCTCAGTGCCTTCATTTGTAAATATGTGTGAAGAAACAAAAAATAGCAGTGCATTGTCCCACCTTGTACTATCAAAATTACATTACCTCTCTATCATATTCGTCTTTTACAGTAGTATGCTGTATGTAGGGGGAGGCGAGCCACGAAAAAAAGTCCTGCTACTTGACCCCCGCCCAAATGCAATGCGCGCAACACCAGACAGTATCATTCACACCCCCAATCAACTTTTTTGGCAACATTAATGGTAGATGGCATTTTGACACATACACATAAAACTGCAAGACTGTTACACATGCAGGAAACTCATCCATTACAGCTCTGTGGGGCAACATATATGCAGACCTCCTAATTTGCATACGGATTGCACCAACAGAAGTGACTTTACAGTGTAAGTGTCACAGCCAAGTGTCAAATAACTTCCTGGGGCAAAATACCTAAATTGCACCATTATTATATATGGAGCAACTCTATAGTCATAATTCTATTTTTTATAATAGCATGATATATTAACATAAGCTATGAAGTGAATCCCTTGTGGAGATGCAGATCAGACATAGTGCTATTACATGATTTGCCCAGGATCACACACGGTGGTTAAATGGTGGAATCAGGATGTGGACAATTTGAGCAATTGAACACTTCTTCCCAGGCCAGTTGATATAGATATTTATGAAGATTTTGCTTTGCATTTCATGTGCTTAAATAATACTTTTTTTATAGCAATGCCTTGGAAGCAAACCACATTACATAATAAACTAGTCTTTCATAATGTACTAACTTTAGACTATATACTTCGTCATAAAAATATGCTGAGCAATACGAGTATGGATTTAGTTTTATTCTCCAGCCTGCAAGCCGAGAAAGATTTGCATTGTCGCAGGCACCAGGCTCAATACCGGCTATCGCTGGCGCCCACGGCAATCTGTGCTCAGGTTTGTGCAAGTGCGTGCACTGGTGGTGTCTTCACCTACGGTACCCTCTGCTACCAGTCCTGCGAGCATTGTTGAGTTAAGAAAGGCCCTGCAATGCCCGTTTTGTCTACACCCATTATGGTTCATTTTCTTCTGCCATTGTGAATACAGTACAGACCTTGCATGTTTTTGGTGCCAGTTAGGGTTGGTTATTATACTAAATTTGTATCCACATGTGCCTATTGTCTGAGCATACTGGTCGTTCATAGGGTCTAGAATAAAAAGCTTTTGTCCATTAAGTCTATGATCCATGCATGTTTTGGGTGCCAAATTTCTATGGGGCTTCTGAGTAATGGTCTTCTGCAGGTGCAAGTTGAACATTGTGTTGCCTTGGCCGATTGTGGTGCGTTGTATTCAGCCCATGTGTGTTTGGTTCACCTGCGACCACTCAGAACTGTACATAAATGCATTTAATGTGTTTGTGCCCAAGTATGCTGTTTGTCATGGTGTTGCCTTGAATGTGCATGATTAATATTGAAATGTGCAAGCAAGTATTGCCATACAGCTGGGTGGTGGGCACAAAGGAAGAGTACACCAGGATATGGTCCCAATACGGTTTTATTTACAACAAAGCTCTTCAAACCAGCCCTAAATCCCTCAACTCGATGTACAATTTCTGGTTAGTCATGGCCTAGAAAAGTGTGTCACAGAAAGTGTTTTTATGGCAGCGCAACTTAACAAAAACTGCACTTTAGCCACCTCCGACTCTACGACATACATATATTTTTCTGGTTGTCATTTTTAGGGGTCGTGGTGGGGGGTGCCAACAATGCTTCCCGCATGGGGTGCAATCTGGTGTAAGACCGGCCCTGACGGGTGTGGTGGAACAGCAAAGGCAGCTGAAGCGTATCGGAATCAGAGAGATTTTATTTCTGCGGCTAGCAGGGCAGAATATAGCAATTTTGGCCAGAGCTATCAACCACATCACTCATTTCTGTGCATGGCTATCACATAGTATATCAAGGTATTTACCGCTTGTGCAGTGAGGCTAATTTTTCTCACCCTGGTACTCTCCAGGCTTCAGCACAAATGCTGTGCATGGGGTTCAATCTCCAGAGGGGGAGGTTAGGTTTTTTTTAATTGAAATTATAATCCAGAAACAGGCATGATGGTTGCACATTAGCAATCTTATCATTTGTTCTTTGCATTGCAATTTCTATATATGGAGAAATTAGGTGAGCATCCTTAGATACTGGTTGCATGTGCCACACAATCAAGGAATGGGATCTTTGCAAGAAATATAGAATCTTAAAGCAAGTAGATCCTTCTTTGTTGCAATCATTTCTATGGAGCTCATCAATGTGTAATGGTGGTCACTACATCATCTCAGCAAGACACTCCAGCGTACAACCTGGCTAAAGGTTGCCTTAATTACTCGACATGAGGACAGCTACCGTGATGTCAAGCGGCTTTCGGGACATCAAAATAGAGCTTTCTCGGCACTGAAACTACTATGAATCAGTTGTCTCTGGTAGAAGGATAGCCTTGAAAAAGCACCTCTGCGTGCGAAACACAGGTCAGTACGAATCAATCTTGAAGTGCGCAATACACATACACTGAGAGACAGAAGGACCAGTTTGCTGTAAATTCACATGTTCAATGAAAAATCATATTACTTGATACTTGGGAACGTATAACCCTGTCCCCACCTGAGAATACTTACCCCGTCCCTTTCTAAGTATTTCTTTGGACAGGGACAAACTGTCCACTCCTCAGGAGTCACATGCAGAACATAGAATATTACAGGACAACTTTCAAGTTTTGGGAAGCGTGCAGTAGAGCCCCCTTCTTGCCATCCTAACTTCTTCCAAATTTCCAAATATGCCTAGATGTTTGCTGAGAGTGTGTCAAGGAAGTGTAATGTGGCAACATACAGGTTAGAATCAAGGCGCATGAGGTGGCGGCCCCCTAGCCAAGAGGAGTTGCTAGGGCAACATCTTAGGGGGCTATAGCCCCGGGTCTTTAGGTTGTAGCCCCAGATAGAAGCTCAGGGACTACAACCAAAAGGCTATAGCTAGCCCTGTGTCCCGAGAGTCCCGACATTAGCGTAGCCCCGGATCCTTTCCAGACCTAGCAACTCCCCTGCCCTAGCCTCTCCCATACCCCTGCCACTAACACAGGAGCTGTAGTTCAGAAGCCCCCACTAGAGTCTGTCGTCCACGCCCCACGTCATCCACAAGCAAGGCACGGCCTAGGGACACCTTTTCTTTCCGCGCAATCCCTTGTCTATCCAGCTCAGACCCTATGACTGCCCCTCCACCATTACAAGCCACGCCTTAAGCCTTTGTGTTGCACATCTTGATGGGGCGGTGCAGGCACAGCAGGTATGGCATTGTGTAGGAAGCATAGCGCTCTGAAACTACTACAGTGCTGCTCCGATGCAGGATAGATGTTTTTTTAACGTGTCTCGATTCAAAGAAACCCATATGCACAGCTGCAGCAATGCTTCTTGCTTGTTGCCTCAGCGCTTAACAAGCGCGTGCATATATCAGTTAATAAAAGCCTTCAAATCATATTTTCCAAATATACCCATCGCCATTATCTTCATACTGTGCATTGCATGGAAAGCTTGAGCGCCCTCTGATGGTGGGTCTATGTTAGTAAACAGAATGTAAACATGGGCAACATAGTATCAAAGCTGTTACTTTCAGAGGTTTCTTCCATTTTATTTTCTTATTTTATTGGACATTTGTATGGCGCCTATACACAGGTTTTTCCAGGCGCCACAAGACAAGGAGGGGGAGGGGACATGGGAAATCATGAGAATAACAACAAAGGAACCTTTATATTGGTCTTGTGACAATCCTACTGTGCAGTGAATGATGAGGTGATAAGTGCAAGGGGGAGGAGGGGTAGAGGGAAAATGCAGAAGTAGGGTGCCCTCATGGGCAGGGGCGGGCAAGTGCTGGTTGGGCAGAGGCGGCAGTGCTAGGGGAAAGATGGGGGGGAGGGGAGGAGGAGAGCAGTGGACAGGAGGACTAAGTTGGGATAGTCCGGGAAAGGGAGACCAAGGGCAAATGCTGGAAGAGGATGCTGGACGGGGAACTTGTGGGGGGTGGTCCATTCATTTATTTAAATGCAAAAACCTTCTTCTGCAACATTAATAAACACAGGTCCACGCTGTGCCACTGCAATAGATGATAGTCACAGAACTGAAACTGATTTGGAAATGGAGGTCTTTCTCTAACATGTTATCATACAGCATAACACACGTATTTATAGAGAAATCCTTCACCCCTAGGTGGGCCTCTTGTCACTGATGACAGATGTATTTGTTAGCAAACTCTATGGTACTTATTTTATCGAACTCTAATGGGGTGAGGTCAATCACTGATACCAGTGGTGTAGTGGAAGAACAGGTCCACAGTGCTACAGATTTGGTATTTTGAATTCCAGTCGATATTATGAAAAGAACAGATAAGTAGCAAAATAAAAACACAAGGTATAAAAATGTAATTAAAGCAAAATGCAATGTAATGTTATTAACATTACTTAAATCACGACTTGGGATGTTGAGGCTATCACAGAGCCTGCATGTGTTGTGTCCTTGGTGTTATGTTATCTCTTTAGGTTTCAATTCTGTGGGCGTCTCCAATGCCAAGAGATCAATTACAAAATACAACCACAATAACCAAAATAATAAATAAACAGAAACCCCAAAAAGCGCTAGTAAACGAATAACAAAGAATGTAGGATCTCAGGATTTTGGTGTCTTCTTAGTAAAACTGTGTTGTGCCTCTGTCCAGCACTCACATGCACACACACACGCACCTATCTCAAAAATCGAGTTGAACCGTACTAAGCACTACAAATTATTTAATTTCTTCAGGCTGCGAGAAGAGGATAATGATAACTGTACAGTGCTCGGCATTGTCCACTCTGAATCCGCATCCATACAACTGGCCATTAATGCGACCATGCTACGCGAGACCAATGGATGACTGAACCCCCACCTGAAGACTATTAGCTCCATGGCTGCCTCCAAACCGGGCTCCATTACCGGGTTGCTGCAAGGGGGACTTACTGGGTCATTCCGACATAGGAGGACCCGGTAAGTCTTCCTTGCAGGAACCATTCCCCGTTCCCATTTGAGCCCCCATAGTGCTCAATGGGAATGGGGAGGGAGGTAACAACGGGCACATTACAAGTGTCCCGTTGTTACCTCCTCCTTCCCCTCGCGGGACCTGGAAAAGACGTCTGGTTTTACCAGACGTCTGATCCGGGTCCCGCAAAGGGAACCTCGTAATCAGCCGTGACAGAATGAAGGGGGACGGTCCCGTACCAGCCCCCTTCATTCCGTCAGCGCAAGCCTCGTAATGAGACCCTATGTGTTTGGGACGTAAAGTGGAAGATCGACCTTCAGCATTTTGCTGCAAACTTAATCTGAACAATGTTACGAGACGACTTAACATTACACACGAATGAAATAGACAAAACTCAGCACATGAAATCAAAACACTACAACAAAGTCACCCTAAACAAATGATAAGGAAAGACAGATAAGCTTTGAAGCCACTGGGTAAATGTAACCCTTTCATTTGGGTTTAGGGTACTGTTTCTAAGCCCAGGACACAGGTTAAAGGCGGTGGCTCCTGAATTAGCTTTTCTAGTCAGTGTAAACCCCTTGCTTCCACCCCAGAGAATATCACTGCTTTTAAGTGCCCCTAAAACCATATAAGCCCTAGCATGCCTCTAAATTCCCTTTGGGGTGGACGGACACCCCCAGTCAGATGAACCCCACGTGAACAGCTTTCCCTTAACAAATTAGTTTTTAACCAATGCTTACATATATATATGCACACCTGTAAAATACAAAATAATGGGAATAGAATTGACTAAATGAACAAACTCACCGAAGTGTAGGAAATTCTTGATGGATTTGCACCGTTTTTTTCCCCTTTGTGAGGTTTGACGATTCTATAGATAGCGTCACTTCTCTATGGAGGGACCCCTCTAGCCATGAGGTCAGGGCGGTGCAGCTGCTACCCAGTAGTCCCCCTGGGGGTGGTGCACAGCGGGAGGACCTCATGGAGGAAAATATCCCTCCCAGAGAGCGTGGCATAGGTCTATAATACATCTGAAAGTCGTAATTCGGCAAGCACCAGGACAAGAAGGAAACGACGACTCCAACGAGCAAGGCAAAGCAAAACTGATACAGCTGAGAGCCAGGTGACTGCTGCTACGCAAGGGACAGACTTCCCATTTAAACCAGAAAGCTACGATAGACTGTGTTCACTAGCGTGGAGGAGCGCTGGTAATGGGACAAGGCCTTCAGAGGGAGACGTGCGGAAAACAGAGAGCAAGAGAAGGGCTACCAGCAGTGGAGAGAAGTCGCAGATGCTGTCCTTCCTCCCCGACTGCCGAGACCCTATCGGCACCTGCTTTCTCAATACGCTCGCAAGCAGAGAACCCAGTGAACCTGGTTAGCAAGCAAGCCACAGTGGTGAGGACCAAGCGAGGACCAGCAGCAGAGAGCGAAAGCGAAAGGAAGATACACTGAGGGTGGACCGTGTGCTCTTTGAACACTGCCAAAGCCATGTCTTACTCAAATGAGCAGTCACAGCAGCAGGAAGGCTAGCCCGGGCGAGGGTGGCCTAGCAGGTGTCGAGCATTTACACCGACTCTGCAAAGAATATCTGCTGCCAGGTGAGGAGAGCCAGTTTGTTGACAAAGAAGCAAAACCACAAGTAAAAACCAAACCCCCAACCCCCAATGAAGGACCGGTGGAGCACTCTCTATACTCAAGTATTAGGGAGAACCTTATGTCTGGGTGAAGCCAGGGGTGTAACAATACAAAGTGCCCAAATGTAGATCACTTCCGCCCTCAGCTACCTGGCCAATACCATAAAGAACTAGTCATTGAGGTGCAGAAGGAGAATCCAGCACTACTAAAAACTTACTAACCTGAGAAGGAACACGAAAACATTGAAGTTGTTTGCCTTATAAACCTTTATGTTGAACTTTGATTGCGTCACCTGGAACATTGTTTTGCCTTTGTTTGCTTTGGACTGCTTCCACAAGGACTCTGTTGGGAGGAGGGAGTCATAGTCCCGGCACCTTTGGAACTTTACTTCGAGACTCTTGATTGTTTTCTTTTATCCCGAAGAACTGTACATTTGCTGGGGGTAGGGAGTCATCGCCCAGGGAGCACAAGGGAGCTTTCTTTTGTGTTAGCTTTTCTTGTAGCGATAGGGATAGTAGGATTTTGACCAGGACCGTTTGCTTGGTTGACTGACCTGACCGCTCAAGTTTATATTTATGTTTGGTGGGGAAACTACCTAAGAATAGGGACAGATAGGTGGATTATTTTGCTAAAAATAAACCTTCTTGTTGAGCCATGCCCTCTCTTGCTCAGCCTCCTGCTTCCTTAACGCCACAGAGGGAATTACATTACATTTGATCCCTGTGGAAAACTGCATGTTCATTATCCACACAATTTCTATTGGGTCAAGGTATCTTAGATTTCTATGGGTGGGTTCTGTATTCTTCAGGACAGACACATAATGCAAACCATTATTTCTGCATGATTGACACCTACTGTGATGCTGGAAATGCTTTTGGAGGGACAGGTCCTCCTCATCCTTGTTTTCTGCCATAATAGTCTAGTCTGGACCTCTGGCAGTGCAGCTCTTCATTTTACCTTTTGGTGAACAGTACCCATGGGATACTCTTATGGCACCCATGGGTTGGGGTACACCTTGATACCCCTAGTGTGTGTTCTTGGGCACCTGTGTATTGCTCATATAGCAGGGTATGGACTGGTGATAGCTACTGGTGGCAGCTACAGGGTGGGACCTGGGTGTCCCCCATTTTTAGGATACCCAGGTGTGATGCTGGAAATGCATCTGAGGGACAGGGCCTCTGAATCCTTGTCCTTTTTCTGTTTTTACCATGTGTTCTGTTATGTTTTCTGCCCCGGAGTCCATGTGGGACTCCTGGCAGTACAGCTCTCTCTTTTGGTTTGGTGAACAGACCCATGGGATACCCTTATGGCACCCATGGGTAGGGGTGCAACCCTGTGCCCCTAGTGTATGTTTTTGGGCACCTGTGGGTGGCCCCAGAGCAGGGTATGGGCTGATGGCAGCTCCGTGCTGAAATTGACAGGTGCTCCGGGTGTCCTCCATTTTGGGATACCCAGGCCCTGCCATTGGGATCTGTTGATTCCTGATAGGAAACAAGATGGCCCCTGTGGCCTCTTGCTTTCTATTGCCTGTTATCTTGTTTTCCCAAAGTCCTGGGAAGCCCTGTCTCTGTCCCTTCCCCCTGACTGGCTGTTGGGTGGAAGTTCCATATATGGTGTTGTTGTGAAGGCCCAGCTAGACTGGCTGGAGCCTTCCCAGTGACTGTATGTTGTGGGTACCTCCTGTGGGTGGGACCTGGGTGAATGGAGTGTGTGACCAATATACACTCCTTGTTGTGGTTGTCTGGTTTCTGGCATGAGAGACAAAGACTGAGACAGCCCTGCCCGAAACTGGCCTGAATGCAGTGTGTAGTGTTGAATGGCTGGGTACTTGTCCCAATCCACATTTCTTGTTGTGAGTGTCTGGAAGGGAGGAGTGTGGCCTGAATGCACTGTGTGCCTGATTGGCTGACTGACTGCATGAATGCCCTGCAGTATGATTGGCTGCTGAGTGTGTGCCAGCAGCGTGGATGAGAGTGAGGATAGTATATCTGGGGACCTCTCACCACTGGAAAAGTGTTCAGTGTTCAGAAGGAACCATTGGTTCAGAAGGGACCTTGGTGCTCCTAAAGCAGCCAGGGAGCTGAGTCTCCACTCTATGAGTAACTGGAACTGCTGATCCTCGACGTCCAGCTGGAAGAAGAAGACTTGCTGTGGCATTTGCTTCGACCGATCTGAAGGCTGACGAGATCGTCGAGGGCTGACCCGAGAGAGGACCTGGTAAGGCGCCCTCTTCCCGTGCTCCGAGGGACCATCGAGCACCGCTCCATCTTCGCCGAAGCGCCCTGGAAGGCAGGCCCTCGAAAGGCTGTCGACCCGAGACGGGACCGCTGAGGAGATCGAAGTGAAGCACCCGGACATCGACGCCGTCGAAGTCCATTGCCATCGACCAGGGTTCGCAGGTTTGTGGAACCGCTGGAGGCCCGTCGAAGTTGTGTTGCCCAGCCGTGGGAACCACTTGACGCCGTGCCGCCGACGACCGGAGCCGTCCGCTCCTTTGCCTAAGAACATTCAATCGAAGGACTCTCTCGACCGCTTCGTCGACCGCTTATCCTGCCGGGGAAAGTCGAGGACGACCAACGCGCCGAGGAGTAACCTGCCGGTGGGTTTCCCGCCACCCAACAACCTCAAAGACTTGGACGATTCGACGCCCTTGCCGGGTTTCTGTCTCGACAATAGTTCTGGACCGCAAAGATTGTAATCGAGGTGCCCCGCACTCCTCCGCCTTGCAGGACGCCGAAGTCTCGACGCCGACGAGCACCGCTCGGACGAAGCTGCCGCCTCTTCGACATCGTTCTACCTCGTTCGTCGACTGACGTTCGACGCCCCGTGCCTCCCGCTTGAAAGGGAAGGCATTCAAGAAGGGCCGTCGATTCCCCGTCGCCGAACAGCGAGTCCCTCGACGTTTGTCGACGCCGCTTCGAGGAGCTCGACTCCACCAGGTACATTGGGGGGGTAAAAACATTATAGGAGAGAATAAGACTTGCAGAGCAATATATGGACTGGGCTGGTACTATATCTTTCTTTACAGGTTGCCCAGGTGGGGGGGATCTCCACACAGAACTGTGCCTAGTGGTAGGGGTCAGTATTCTGCCTATTGCTCAACCATCTTATTTTCTCTCCTCTCTCTATTGCTGGTTTCACTCTATTGGTCTGTGTGATATTGTACAGTATTGTTCATGCACTTCAATGAGATCTAGGGTGGTACCACTTTAGGATTGTAAATATTTGTCATTGTAGATTTTGCCAGAGTACAAAGTGAGTTATCATGATAAATGTACATAACCTTAACTTTTGATTATATAAAGACTGTGTTCTAACCAATACAGAGTGTGGATATTCCTTTGTGGGAGCTTGGGGATACACTGTACTTAAGAACCAGCCTGCATCACCTCCTGAGAAGCTAGGCCTTGATTGCTCGACCATTGCTACCGAATAGAGAATCTTGGCTGGGGTCCCCTGTGCCTCTCCTCCACCATATAGGGAGTGGGAGTACAGACACCCCCCACCGGTCGTTGAGATCCGTTCTCTCACACTGGTGGCAGCGGTGGGATGCTTATGGTTTTAAGAATCAGTGTATAACCGTGCCACTTACAAAGGATATTTGCCCTTTATTGAATTAAGGTTTAGTTGTGTACAAGGTAACTGCATTACAAACAATGGAGTCTATTGCAAATGGCAAATTAACTCGGATGAGCTTGGAGGCTCTCCAGAGTGCTTGTGAAGCCAGGGAGTTAGACTTTGTGGATAAGTCTAGGGCTGAGCTGATAGCTGCCCTGGTGGACTACCAGACTGATAGTGAAACTCTTGATGAGGGGGGGAATGCAACCAATGAGGACTCTGCCCCTGGGGTTTCTGCTGAATCTGTTTCTGGGAATGCCGCCATTCCTGCTGCCTCTGTTCCAAACTCCAGCAATTCCTTAGAGCTTGAGATATTAAGGATGAAATTGGCCTTTGAATACCGCAAGTTGGAAATATATGCTGAGCTTAAGAAAGAGGAGTTGGCTCAACAAGTTGCACTCAAAAATAAGGACCTTGAACTCAAGAGCCAGGACACTGAATGTCAGAGGATCCAGCTAGAGAAAGCTAGAGTGGAGACTTTAGCTAGATCCAGTGAGAGTGTCAGGTCCCCAGCCACCAAGTTTATGAAAGATTTGGTTGGTGTATTTGTGGAGGGTTCGGATATCCTCCAATGGATTGAAGCGTTTGAAATGGCTTGTGAGATTCATGATGTGGATAAAAGAGATTGGGCGAAGTGTTTGTTAAGCAGAGTGCCTCAAACCGGGTATGACTGTATTCTGAAGCTGAGTGTGGAAGAAAGGGGTCAGTACGAGTGTATGAAGTCTGCTTTGATTGCCAAGTTCGGCAAGACACCTACCCAATACCTTAGAAGGTTCAGGGATTTTAAGAAAAAGGAGAATATGTCTTGGGTTGACTGGGTGAGTGCTGCGCACATGAACATGATGGGGTGGATCGATGGATACAAGGTTAAGACTTTTGTTGAATTGTCCCACCTCTTGTTTTTTGAGCATTTCTCTGAAGCCTGTTCACCAGAGCTGCGTCAGTATGTGGCTGACCAGAACATTTTGGACCCCTTTAAGCTGGCTAGGTTGGCTGGCAAGTGGGTCTCCCACCGGGTGTCCCCTAAGGACTCCAGTGGGAAGGACAAGGATAAAGAGAAGGGGGCCTCTCAGAAAGCTGAGGAGTCCCCCAAGCAATCACAGTCGGGTAAACCAAAACCTTCCTCTCCTAAGACCCAAAAATCTAGTGGGGATAAGTCATCTGGGGGTGGGAATAAGAGTAGTGGTCCACCTGCTGCAAAGCAGGCTCCCAGTGGTTCCAGTACCGTACCCCGCACTCCTGGCACTTGTTGGGACTGTGGGGCTCTGGATCACAAAAGGGGTGACCCCAAGTGTAAAGGTAAGGCACTTGGAGTACAGGCTGTCAGCCTGACCTACCCTTACCCCGTGTCTGAGGTGGAGGCCACCGTCCTCCCCTCCTCTGCCGGTGTCACATTTGGTGCTCCGGTGGAGATTTCCTTAGTGTCCCTTGGGGCCTGGGACCAGTACGCGGAAGTACTGGCGACTATCCCACAGAACACCTGTAGGTTTTTGAGGAGTGTCCTCTTGAATGGCCAGCCTTCTACTGGTTTGAGAGACACCGGGGCAAGCATGACAGTGGTGGACAGGACCCTGCTCAGGCCAGAGGACTATGAAGGTGCTCCTCTGCAAACCACCAGGTTAGCTGGTGGGCCTCCCAAATTATCACCTGTAGCCTTAGTCACACTCCTGATTGGCGACAAGACAGCGAAGCTTCCTGTCCTGGTTCAGGACAATGTCCCTGCTAACATTTTGTTAGGGAATGATCTAGTAGAGTTGGGGTTGATCTCGGATGGTCTTCCCATGACTGCTGCTGCCGTCACTAGATCACAGGTGACACCGGGTCTGGCTGTGGGTCAGATACCCGAGCCAAAGGCGAGGCCTAAGGCAAGAAGGAGGAAGACCAAGAAGGCCACCCCTGTGGAGGGAGCACCTTCTCTTCCTGCTGCACCCATTGGGATCCATGCTCCGGACGGGCTGGGTCCAATGGAAAACCCCAACTCAACTCCTTTGGGAGAAGAGGCAGAAGACTCTCCTGTGGGAGAGGTTCTCAACCCGGAGGATCATCCCGACCTTCAATGCTTGTTAGCTGAAGGGGGACCCTCCCGGGCAGACTTCTGTAAGGGACAGAGAGAGTGCCACTCTCTCGAGGGACTGAGGAAACAGGCCCTGGCCCATGCACAAGGAGAGGTGCCTAGGAACTTCCGGATTTATTGGGAGGGTGAGCTCCTTGTTAGTGAGCCCACTAAGCCTGAACCTGGTGCCCGCAAGAGGTTGGTGGTACCCCAGGTTTACAGGCCCTTCCTACTGCAGTTGGCGCATGAGGTGCCCTTGGCTGGTCATCTTGGGACCAAGAAGACTAAGCAGAGGCTCTCTGCCCATTTCTACTGGCCACGGATGGGAGTAGAGGTGGAGTCCCACTGCAGGACCTGCCCAACTTGTCAGTTGTCTGGCAAGACTGGAGGCAGTGTCATTGCCCCACTGCAGCCGTTGCCAGTGGTTGGCACCCCATTTGAGAGGGTGGGCATCGACATCGTTGGTCCCCTTGACCCTCCCACTTCAGGTGGACATCGGTTCATCCTGGTCTTGGTAGATCATGCCACCAGGTACCCTGAGGCGATACCCCTTCGGACTGTTACTGCCAAGGTGGTTGCCCGGGCTCTCCTGGGCATTTTCACCCGTGTTGGATTCCCCAAGGAGGTTGTCTCTGACAGAGGATCCAACTTCATGTCTAGTTACATGAAAACCATGTGGAAAGAGTGCGGGGTAACCTACAAGTTCTCCACCTCTTACCACCCCCAGACCAATGGTTTGGTTGAGAGATTTAATAAAACTCTCAAGGGCATGCTAGGGGCTTTGGAAGAACCCCTAAGGAGGAAATGGGATCTCCTCCTGCCATGCCTGCTGTTTGCTTACAGAGAGGTACCTCAAGAGGGTGTTGGTTTCAGCCCCTTTGAGTTACTCTTTGGACATCCCGTGAGAGGGCCCCTCGCCTTGATCAGAGAAGGCTTGGAAGCCACCCCTCCGGGTCCCGCCAAGCAAGTGGGGGACTATGTGTTAGGCCTCAGACGGAGGATGACACAGATGATGGGCCAGGCAACAGCAAATCTCAAGGCCAGCCAGGAATTGAATAAGTACTGGCATGACCTTAAAGCCTCGCAAGTGGATTGGCCTCCGGGACAGGAAATCCTTGTGATGGAGCCTACCAAGCCTAGAGCTTTGGCAGACAAGTGGACTGGACCCTTCAGGATCATCTCCAAGATGGGCGAAGTCAATTATCTGGTTGACATGGGAGCCTCTGGGGTAGCCCCTCAGATATTCCATGTCAACAGGCTCAAGCCTTTCCACCGGCGAGCAGAAGTCTCATGTCTCTTGCTAGCTTCTGGGCAAGAAGAGGATGAGAGTGAGCCCCTTCCTGATTTGCTGCATAGCAACCCTCAGGATGGCTCAGTGGAGGGAGTACATCTCTCTCCAGATTTGACAACAGAGCAACAGAAGGCCTGTAGGGCTTTGCTCCAACAGTACGCCTCTCTGTTTTCACTGAAGCCAGGCCTTACCCCGTGGTGTAAGCACGAAATTGACACTGGTGACAGTGTGCCTGTCAAAAGCAGGTGCTACCGTATGTCAGATACCGTTAAGAACCACATCCAGGCTGAGGTCGCCAAGATGTTAGATCTGGGTGTTATTGAACCCTCAACCAGTCCCTGGTCCAGTCCAGTGGTCCTTGTCCCCAAGGCAAGTTCACAGGCGGGTACCAAGGATTGGAGGTTCTGTGTGGACTACCGAGGAGTCAATGCCGTCACCAAGACTGACGCGCACCCATTGCCCAGGGCTGATGAGCTCGTGGACACCATCGGTGCTGCCAAGTTTGTGAGCACCTTTGACCTCACTTCAGGCTATTGGCCAATAGCTCTGACGGACCATGCCAAGGAAAAGACGGCCTTCTCAGCACCTGAGGGACTCTACCAGTTTAGGGTCATGCCTTTTGGGTTGAAGAATGCCCCTGCCACCTTCCAGAGATTGGTCAATCATGCGCTCAGTGGGCTGGAAGCCTTTTGTGTGGCTTACTTAGACGACATTGCCGTCTACAGTTCCACTTGGGAAGAGCATTTGACACATCTGGATAGGGTGTTGCAGGCCTTAAAAAGGGCTAACCTCACTATCAAGGCCACCAAGTGCCAGATAGCTCAGGGGAAAGTTACCTATTTTGGTCATGAGGTAGGAGGGGGTCAAATCCAGCCTCTCGCCAGTAAAGTACAGGATGTACAGAACTGGGAGACTCCCACTACTCAAACCCAGGTGAGAGCCTTTTTGGGCCTCACTGGGTACTATCGCAATTTCATGGCAGACTATGGAACCATAGCTGCACCTCTGACAGCTCTAACGTCACCCAAGCAGCCTAGGAAGGTTACTTGGACCGAAGACTGTCAGAGGGCCTTTGATGGCTTGAAAGAAAGTCTGTGTAGGGCACCTGTGTTGAGTGCGCCTGACTACAGCCGACCCTTTATCGTCCAGACGGATGCCTGCGACACCGGAATTGGAGCTGTCTTGTCCCAGTTAGATGACAAAGGGAGAGAACACCCTATCATATTCATCAGTAGACAACTCAAGGGTAGAGAACTTAGGTGGGCTACTGTTGAAAAGGAGTGTTTTAGTATAGTTTGGAGCCTTAGGCGTTTTAGGCCCTACCTTACGGGGTCTACCTTCAAGGTCCAAACAGATCATAAGCCCCTGAAGTGGCTTATGCAGATGAAGGGTGAGAACCCGAAATTGCTCAGGTGGTCCATTAGCCTGCAAGGGCTAGACTTCACCATAGAGCACCGACCAGGGAAGAGTCACGATAATGCAGATGGCCTTTCCAGAAGGTATGTTGACCGTCTGGATGAGGGTGTCTATCCCGTGGGAGATTAGACACCCTCCACCTCAGTCTGGGGCGGGGGGCGACTGTGATGCTGGAAATGCATCTGAGGGACAGGGCCTCTGAATCCTTGTCCTTTTTCTGTTTTTACCGTGTGTTCTGTTATGTTTTCTGCCCCGGAGTCCATGTGGGACTCCTGGCAGTGCAGCTCTCTCTTTTGGTTTGGTGAACAGACCCATGGGATACCCTTATGGCACCCATGGGTAGGGGTGCAACCCTGTGCCCCTAGTGTATGTTTTTGGGCACCTGTGGGTGGCCCCAGAGCAGGGTATGGGCTGGTGGCAGCTCCGTGCTGAAATTGACAGGTGCTCCGGGTGTCCTCCATTTTGGGATACCCAGGCCCTGCCATTGGGATCTGTTGATTCCTGATAGGAAACACGATGGCCCCTGTGGCCTCTTGCTTTCTGTTGCCTGTTATCTTGTTTTCCCAAAGTCCTGGGAAGCCCTGTCTCTGTCCCTTCCCCCTGACTGGCTGTTGGGTGGAAGTTCCATATATGGTGTTGTTGTGAAGGCCCAGCTAGACTGGCTGGAGCCTTCCCAGTGACTGTATGTTGTGGGTACCTCCTGTGGGTGGGACCTGGGTGAATGGAGTGTGTGACCAATATACACTCCTTGTTGTGGTTGTCTGGTTTCTGGCATGAGAGACAAAGACTGAGACAGCCCTGCCCGAAACTGGCCTGAATGCAGTGTGTAGTGTTGAATGGCTGGGTACTTGTCCCAATCCACATTTCTTGTTGTGAGTGTCTGGAAGGGAGGAGTGTGGCCTGAATGCACTGTGTGCCTGATTGGCTGGCTGACTGCATGAATGCCCTGCAGTATGATTGGCTGCTGAGTGTGTGCCAGCAGCGTGGATGAGAGTGAGGATAGTATATCTGGGGACCTCTCACCACTGGAAAAGTGTTCAGTGTTCAGAAGGAACCATTGGTTCAGAAGGGACCTTGGTGCTCCTAAAGCAGCCAGGGAGCTGAGTCTCCACTCTACGAGTAACTGGAACTGCTGATCCTCGACGTCCAGCTGGAAGAAGAAGACTTGCTGTGGCATTTTTGCTTCGACCGATCTGAAGGCTGACGAGATCGTCGAGGGCTGACCCGAGAGAGGACCTGGTAAGGCGCCCTCTTCCCGTGCTCCGAGGGACCATCGAGCACCGCTCCATCTTCGCCGAAGCGCCCTGGAAGGCTGGCCCTCGAAAGGCTGTCGACCCGAGACGGGACCGCTGAGGAGATCGAAGTGAAGCACCCGGACATCGACGCCGTCGAAGTCCATTGCCGTCGACCAGGGTTCGCAGGTTTGTGGAACCGCTGGAGGCCCGTCGAAGTTGTGTTTCCCAGCCGTAGGAACCACTTGACGCCGTGCCGCCGACGACCGGAGCCGTCCGCTCCTTTGCCTAAGAACATTCAATCGAAGGACTCTCTCGACCACTTCGTCGACCGCTTATCCTGCCGGGGAAAGTCGAGGACGACCAACGCGCCGAGGAGTAACCTGCCGGTGGGTTTCCCGCCACCCAACAACCTCAAAGACTTGGACGATTCGACGCCCTTGCCGGGTTTCCGTCTCTACAATCTTTGCGGTCCAGAACTATTGTCATCGAGGTGCCCCGCACACCTCCGCCTTGCAGGACGCCGACGTCTCGACGCCGACGAGCACCGCTCGGACGAAGCTGCCGCCTCTTCGACATCGTTCTACCTCGTTCGTCGACGGACGTTCGACGCCCCGTGCCTCCCGCTTGAAAGGGAAGGCATTCAAGAAGGGCCGTCGATTCCCCGTCACCGAACAGCGAGTCCCTCGACGTTTGTCGACGCCGCTTCGAGGAGCTCGACTCCGCCAGGTACATTGGGGGGGTAAAAACATTATAGGAGAGAATAAGACTTGCAGAGCAATATATGGACTGGGCTGGTACTATATCTTTCTTTACAGGTTGCCCAGGTGGGGGGATCTCCACACAGAACTGTGCCTAGTGGTAGGGGTCAGTATTCTGCCTATTGCTCAACCATCTTATTTTCTCTCCTCTCTCTATTGCTGGTTTCACTCTATTGGTCTGTGTGATATTGTACAGTATTGTTCATGCACTTCAATGAGATCTAGGGTGGTACCACTTTAGGATTGTAAATATTTGTCATTGTAGATTTTGCCAGAGTACAAAGTGAGTTATCATGATAAATGTACATAACCTTAACTTTTGATTATATAAAGACTGTGTTCTAACCAATACAGAGTGTGGATATTCCTTTGTGGGAGCTTGGGGATACACTGTACTTAAGAACCAGCCTGCATCACCTCCTGAGAGGCTAGGCCTTGATTGCTCGACCATTGCTACCGAATAGAGAATCTTGGCTGGGGTCCACTGTGCCTCTCCTCCACCATATAGGGAGTGGGAGTACAGACACCCCCCACCGGTCGTTGAGATCCGTTCTCTCACACCAGGCCCTGCCATAGGAATCAAGGGATTCCTACAGAAAGGCAAGGTGGCCACTTTAGCTGCTTGGTTTCTTTTGCCTTTACCCCTACTTCCTCAAAGTCCTGAGAAGCCCTGGCTCTGTTCCCTTCCTGTGAGTGGTTGTTGGGTGGAAGGACCATAGATGGTCCTGGGGGAAGCCCATGCCAGGCTGGCTTGAGCCTTCCCAGGGACTGCTTGTTGACGGTCCACCTTTAGGGTGGGTCCTGTATGAATGGAATGGGGAGTCAACTCCCATTCTGTGTTGGGGGTATTTGGTATTGGTTGTGTGAAACAATGCCTTGGGCAGGCCTAACTGAAACTGGAATGAATGCAGTGAGTGCTCTGAAAAGCTGCGGAGTAGTTGACAATTCACATATTGTGTTTTGGGTGTCTGTTTTCTGATGAATGGCCTGAATGCCTGTGAGTTGACTGTGGGTGCTGACTGTATGAATGCACTTGTGTGTGATTGACTGGTTGAGCTTAGCTCAGTCTGGGGAGTGTTTTGTATAACAAGGTACCCCACATTCACCTCCTTGTTCAGAAGCTGAAGTCAGAGGCCTGAAGCAAGAAGCTGAAGTTTGAAGAAGCTTGTATCCTGGATCCAGCTGGAGGAAGAAGTCTGCTGTTGCAATTCTTTAAAGAATCCAACGGTTGCTCTGCTGATCTAAGGACTGACCCAGAAAGGACCTGGAGAGGCAACCTCTTCCTATAGCTACAAGGGAACATCATGCAACTGTTGCTCTTCACCTGAAGTATCCTTGCAACCAGTTCTGTGTGCCTGCCGCCCGGAGAAGGGATCTTCGTGGGTCCAGAATGAACATCTTGAGCCCAAGAAGTCCATCAACATTACCCATGGTTCTTGGGCTCAAGATGTTCAGGCACTCCTATTCTGGACCCACGAAGATCCCTTCTCCGGATGGCAGGCACACAGAACTGGTTTCAAGGATACTTCAGGTGAAGAGCAACAGTTGCATGATGCTCCCTTGTAGCTATAGGAAGAGGTTGCCTCTCCAGGTCCTTTCTGGGTCAGTTTGTGACTGCTGGAAGCCAAGCTTCTGACTATCACCCAGAAGAAGGGGTACCCTGACATGGTGCTGTCCGACGCCTGGAGCTGCCAAAGTTCCAAGTAACTGAAGAATCCTTCAAGGGGCATCACTGCCATGACATCTGTCAACTTCCCACACCAGAGAAGATGCAGTGTCTCTGCCTGCAGACGAGTGCCTGCCAGTGGTTTCCCATCACCAAAAGCCAAATAAAACATCCTGAGGCTCCAGACTTGGTGGAGGTCTGCAGTGTAGTCCAGTGCTCGAGTCCAAGACACCAGGAGCCATGTTGTCATCCGTGTTATGGCTACAGCAGTGAAGAACCAAAGGGCGGCCAACCACAAAATACCAAAACCATACACCTACTTCTGCCACTGCACCCATCGCCACCAAAACTCATGATGACCACCAAAGGTCTTATCTTCTTCCGCCAAGCCTTGTCAGGGTCCACAGCATGTTTTATCTTTGTGGGACATCCACAGCTGGTGTAGCAAGGCAACAATGATGACTACCGCGATCAACCAAATTACTGCCTTTCAGACACTGTTTGGTTCCCTTCTCTTGATTGACCCCAATGTCCCAGCGACTCCTTCTTCCAGGGGGGTCTATACTCGAGGGTCTCATCAATTAAGGCCAAGAAACTCCACCACTTCGCCTGCCAAGGCACCAAAGGTACTGTGACTTGGAAGAGCATCTTCCATCCTCAGAATTAGTTCAGGGGTCTGCGATTCGTCTTGTATCCTGTTCTTCTGTGGCTTCCCAGGAACTTTACGGTGGTGGGATCTGTAGACAATCAAAGCAGACAATTAATGAACATACAAGGATGTGGCTGTAATATACAGAGTATAAGTACACTTTACCTTTCCTTACTGGTTGCACAGGTGGGGAATCGTCACACAGTAATGCAGTTTGTATCCTAAAGAAAACATTCTGCCAATGTTCTGAATATTACCTGCATTTCTACATTAAGGTCTCTGGGCCTCATTACAACTCAGGCGTTAAGGGTTAACGCCGTCGTTAATCCTTAACGCCTGATTCCGATTTTAACGGCTGCTTTTAGCAGCCGTTAAAATCCATGGCGCTAACCTGCCATGATGCTAATTACGCCACCGTAATTCACGGTGGCGTAATTAGCGCCTTCCCCACTCCCATTATGCCCTATGGGCAAAAATGGGAGTGGGGAAGGGAAAATGGGAAATGGGGATTTACCGCCCCACTCACCTTGGAATGGGGCGGTAAATCCGCCATCCACCATGGTGTAAACATAGTTTACACCATGGTGGTAAAGTTGGCGTAATTACCGCCTGGGTCGTAATGACCCCCTATGAGTTACACCATGCTCCCTAATTATAATGCTTCTGGATAACTCCTTTCAGTTGGTGCATTGTAACTAAATCTAAATATACTGTGGTACCACATAGAGTTGTATATATTGTTGCCATTATTAGAAGAGAGTTGCCTGAGTAGCAGTTGTGTTATTTCTTGGTATAGGATTATCTGAACCTTATTTTATTTAATAGAAGAACTGTGGTAGCTCACAACAGATAGTGTGGACATTCCCTTGTGGGAAGCTTGGGGACTGACTGTACCTAAGACCCAGCCTGCATCACCTCCCTTGAGTCTCAGCCTTGGTTGCTCATCCATTGCTACCATTATAGAACCTTGGCTGGGGTGCTCTGTGCCTCTACCCCAACCATATAATGGGCAAAAGTAGTGCAACTGTTTGTCACATAATGGCTCCTGCTGGTCTTTCTCGCCGTGTTCTCTTTTTTTCATTTTACAACAGCAACTCCCAGAATACCACTGGGAGCAACCAAGAAAACTAGACCATACAAAAAAGAAAATGTAAATACTGCATCCAAAATACAGTATGAGCGACACCACACCTGAGCAGTGACGAGCAGTTCAGAAAAGTATAGAATTCATCACAACAGCAGAAAAACGAAATTCCAGAACCCCAGCACGCCACAGAAACAATAAGAGAATCCCAACAAATATGTGCTCGAAAAGGGGGAGGGGCTTAGCAGGCCTTTTAAAGCCTCTCACCTCTGTAATATAACCCCTGGGGAAAAGACAGTCGCCTATTGGAGCAGAGTCAGTGAGTGCTTCAGCCAATGGATGGAGAAGGGGGCATACAGAACCACCAGAACCACAATATAAAAGTAAACAGAAGTGGAGGCATAGTGTGGGTTTTCAGGTGAAGTTGGAGGAGGTGAAGGTGGGCCAAGCAAATGGACAGAGGAGTGGAGTGTCGGAAAGCTGGTGGCAGAATTTAAGCAGAGTGCAGGTGAGGTATTTGAGAAAGAGAGTTGTACCAGTTGTGTGGTGTAGTGTATTGTAAAAAGGGGTAAGGGAGTGCATGAAGGTGAGCGGAAAAATACAGGTAATGTTGGGGATAGGAGTAGAGAATTGTGGTAATATTAGTAAGAGTGAGAGGAGTAGGTGTTGGGGGAGCGTTGGGATAGTAGAGAGGGGTCTAGAAGTGGAGTGTAAGGTGAAGGATGTAGGAGAGAAGTGGGGGCTGAGAATAGCGAGTATGTATTTTGGGAGGATGAACAGGGCACCACATCTGTGTTAAGTGGGCGTACAGAGAGGGGAGAGTAGTAGTAGGTAGTAGGAGGAAGTGGTAAGTGTGGAGTGAAGGTTGAAACATCGGAGGGTGGCGGTGGTAGAAGGAGAGAGAGAGAAAAACATCAGAGAGATGTAGGGGGAAGAGGAGAGTTGTAAGGAGATAGAGTGGGCTTGAGGGTCTGACGGCACAGACATACATTACCCTATAGCACTTTCAGCATTGGTAGAGTAGGGCCAAGTTAGAAATTCCCTGACAGAGTCTGTATAGACAGGGGGTTTACCTTTGGTTCTCACAAGTAGCTGAAAGAAGATATTAGACAGTAGGGGTTACTAAGCACTAGAGACTAAGCTAGGTTAAGGAATCCTGGGTTAAGCAGAATGCGCCATGGAAGACGAGAGGGAGAGGGAAGGCCTTAGCAATCGCCTCCACCCCTTTCCAGCCCTGTGTTCTCCATTGAACACGCTCATTTGCGTAACACTTGCACCAACTGCAGTCATAATACTGAATTTTCTACAATTGCTGATGAAAACAGTTGACACCACCTACATTGTTTGATTTTGCTTATAAAAAACACTGGACTCTCATGGCAACTCAGAAAATGTGTGTGCCATATGTGACATGTCCGGCATTGCGAGTAGCAGTCTGCAAGCTTGAGCCTAAGGTCGGGGAGGGCTTAGGGCCAATCCAGGGTGAAAGCAGGAGCAATAGCTATTAGCACCTTGAGGCATTCACCCAGCCTGCTAATCACATGTATCAATTCTTTCTAGGGGAAATGATCTCCACACAAATTGGATGTGCCAAATTTTAGTAAAGATATTGGGGAGCACTTCTACATTTTTGACTAATTGGCCCAACATTTTTTTTGAGAGACAGTTCTGACCTTTTAGGGAAATTACTTACTATGGTTTGAGAACCAAATGTTATTTTGTTTTTGTTAGATGTTGTTTCCTGATATACCAGCATTTCTTTTTTTATACAAATGTAGACTCCAAGCCTTTATGCATTTTCGGGATTCTAGATTCATTAGCTGGCCCTAAAGCAACATAATGAAATGCTCCTGACCATGCTAAAATTCCGTTTAGAGAAACATGCCTTTGTCTTTCAAGGTAACATTTACAGATAGACCTGTGGCACCGCCATGGGCTCCTGCATGGCTCCCATATATGCTAGCCTGTATATGGGCTGGTGGGAGGAAACAATGGCCTGGTCAGGGTGTTATGATAAATATGCTGATCACATTGTTCATTGGTATCAGTTTATCGATTCCTGGTGTTGAATTGTTCTCTGGAACGTCTGGAGGAATATGTACAAAATCCAAATGAATTCAGCCTCAAGCGCCTCTGCCATTGTTAGTGTAATTAGAGACTAGATGCTAAATTTAAAAAAAGCATTAATTGCTGCAGATTTTTGATGTCATCATTATGGTCATAGGCTGCACAACAGGGGGTGCAAAGTTAAGGTGGCTTTAGCTGAATTTCAAGGGTTTTGTTGCATTAAGTTTCTCACCGTAACTATTTTTTAACACACGTTTTTTCAATGAATTTCAAGGGTTTTGTTATTCCATAGATTTCTTTCCACACCACTGGCCTTGGCCAGTGTCCACTGTATATTTTGGAACACTACCAGACAACTAGCCATAGCCAAAGGCGGCCGTGCCCACAGTATTATTTAAAACACGAATAGGTCACTAGCCATGGCCTTTGGCACGTTCCTATTGATCTCGCCGATAATGACATACACCCTGTAAAGGCCTTTTGTATGGCATTGTAGCTTCCTTCTTATATAATATATATGTGCTCTTGGCCTTGGCAACAGGAACACATCAAGTTAAGATGCTTCTGAGTTTCCCAATGCACTGAATTACAAGGGTTTTGTTGAGTTATGTTTACTTGTCTTAACTGCACTTTAACCAAGTTTTTTCCTTAAATTTGTAGGGTTTTGCTTGTCCATAGTTTTTGTCCGTGCCGTTGCCCATGGCCACTGTATATTTGAAAACACAAATGGGCCGTACACACTGTATATTTGAAAACACTTGCAGCGCTTTTGGCTGTGCGGTCTTGCAAAAATTGACCTTTTTTGTCTATGGTAAAATGAATGGGGAGTAGTCAGAAACTGCAGGTTTCTTTTGTTTTCTTAATAATGTTTTTTTAAACAAATCTTTCCCAAATCTTGCTGTCTGTGGTGCACATGCATACAAAATTGTCTGCAAAATTTCAACCAAATTCATTATACAAGTCAAACGTTATTAGCAATTTATTTTTAGAGGGTTTTCCATGTAAGTCTCACTCACTAAAACCACATTTTTTTTTTATTAACTTTTTGCCATAGCCGTGGGCATAATTATAATTAGGATTTCCTATTTTCAGTATTTATTTTTTAACTTCAGATTTTTTTCCAGTGTTTTCCAAAACCTCAGAATCTGTGTTCATCAGTGTTTTCCCATATGCCCACTTCAAACAATCATGGATAACTGTTTTTCCATTGTAAACACACAACAGTCTTTTATTGTTTCATTGCATGCATAAGTATGGTAATATCTCTCATGACTGGCTCCAAGAATAATATATGCCCAGGTTTCAGAGGCAAACCTTGAAATGCACCGTAATGCAACCATCGCCCAAAGACATTCATCGATCACAGACTGATTTTGAACTGTTTGGACTGTGGTAATGTCATGTATAAACGATGGCAGGCTTTGGGAACTCACAATTTCTGTAGTCCATGCGCAGTGAGATTAAACGATTTGCTAAGGATCACATACTTTGGTTAAGCAGCGTGCTACAAGCCCCTTGTTTTATGACCGGTCTCTAGGTGACTGTTGTGATACATTGCACAACCCCATCTAACCGCATTTAAGCAGCAGGGAAAAGGGGATAAAATTACCGACTGCAAGGATAAGATATGCCCAGGTACTTTACCCCATAGCGAAAATCAAATGTTGGCACTCATGAATATGAGCACAGTAATTGAACATATATCTTAAAGTGAAATATACAAATGTATTTCAATTGACTTTCCCCTTACAAGAAAGTGTGCAAGACCAAATAACATTTGTCTTTTACAAAAAGTAATGAACACCAGAAAAATAACCCGATAGAGGAAATGTTCCAATAAACATGCCGAAAAAGTATAATAGGTGCTCATCTTTTATACCCAGCAATCTGTATTGATATATTCTCTGGAAAACAAAATCCAAATACGATACAAGTGCTTGTGGTCTTGTGGGTAAGCGTTTGCACTGGGAAAATGACGACCTGAGTAAAATCCTTGTAGCCAAATGCATGAGCAAATTTGCCAACCTAAAAAGAAAACAAGGCAATGCGCCGGCCCTCTGAAAAAAAGTTACTCTGTCCACCCACATGTGTCCTTTACTTGTGCCCTCAATAACAGCCACAATCAGTTGAGAATAACTGCATCAGTGTCCAGAGTTGCAACCTCTCTTGCCATATCCTGGGGAAATACTCATCACTTACTTGCCCTCTCATCATTTCCCCTCCTCACCCCATGTCATACCATAGTGTCACTGAAATATATAAAACCTTATAGAACTATGTTAGGCAAAAAGTATACAATTGTGGCATTACCCCCCCCCATCCCCCATCTTGACTGGGAGACTACAAATACCACAATGCAATTCAGCAAAAGGCAAACAATATGGTCTCTCAGAGCTCTCAAAGAGCACTGGGAACATAGAATATCTTTAAACCATATTGGGGCATATTATATATATTCTAGTGGAAAAGCCAATGTACACGGGCTAATGTGTGTAAAGGAAGATATTTTCAGAGTGTAAAGAGTGTAAATATATTATGTGGTGTATTTTAACGTAATTTATGTTAACTGAAAAAAAAGACTTTTGTAAAGGATCTTGCTCCTTTTACGTGGTAGCAACCTAAAACAAAATCTCAAAACATTTGTTGAAAGTTCAAAATAGTGCATACGGCCAATTGTTGTATCTGCTCCTCATTGTCTTGGATTCCACTTAAGGGTTTTGGACTCAAATATATACTGTTGAGGAATGTCAGAGTAATTCAATTCATGTGCAGCATGATTTGAAGTAGACATGGGAACATCAAATAAAGTAAATTGAAGTAAAATAAAGTTTAAAACGTAAATGAAGAATATTATTGATATGATAATACATACCAAGAAATATTACAATTAATAATTACGTAATAGATAAGTACATTTATTTAGTTAGAAAATTGTGCATAATCAAATGAATTTAGATGGGTAGAACTGGAACAATCTCAAGTGCCCCTACCCTTACAATTTTTGCCACACATCCCACCCCTCCCCCCTCAGAGCACACTAGGGAGACCTCCTCCTATCAACCAAGCATACCCTAAGCTCATGGGACTGGGCGCTGAAGCGAAAGGGAGTACCAAGAGGCCTGAGCCCACGATACCCGGTCTTCCATAATCCGGCATTCTCACCTGGAGCGCACCCTCGCAACTTCCAGAACTGGATAAAGGGCAGGCTGGAGACTATAGACCAGCTATATATGGGGTCAGATTCACCTATATCCAACTACGTCACTGGTGCTCGCAACCCCAAACTCTGCAAGCAGCGACACGCCCTCCCACTGCCCTGGAACTCACACTCGGAGATCTTCTAGCTCGTGGCAGAATATCCACCCTATATAGGCGCTTCTTAAGCAACTTCCTGGTCACAAGAACCCGCTGCATGGCCCAATGGGAAGCGGATCTAGGTCACCCAATGGAGGATCAAACCTGGGTAGACATATGGACCAGAACACATGCCTCATCCACCTGCATTACCAACAGGCAATGTGCATACAAGATCATGCTACGGTGGTATTACCCGCCCTTTAGACTCCACCGCATAAATCCACAATTGGACCATTCCTGTTGGAGAGGATGTGGCCATCCAGGCTCCTTCTTCCATATGTGGTGGGCCTGCCCAAAGATCCAGCAATTTTGGAAGACCTGCTTGGGGACCATCACACAAATTACCTGAACGGCGATCCCGCTGGAACCAGAGCCAGTCTTGGTGGGAGCTCCGATCCCCGCGATCTACCCGCGCTCCGGGACCAGATTGAAACTACTGACGCACTGTCTGCTAGCGGGGAAAACTGTGTTGGCCCACTCTTGGAAATCCCCGGAAGGCCCTCACATGGCCCAATGGTGGACTAAACTTTGGGATATTTTGATTGCAGAGAAGGTGACGGCAGCGCAGGCGGGGACTCTCCACCGATTCCAGAATATTTGGGCCCCAGTGCTTGAATGTGACCAGCGCTTCCCCGCCCTGACCTACAAAC